>NC_091617.1:21593837-22218837 GCF_027580195.1 Bos mutus
AGAGTTCTGACAAAACGTAGTCCACTGGAGAAGGGAATGGCAAACCAGTATTCTTGCCTTGAGAACCCCATGAACAGCATGAAAAGGCAAAAAGACAGGACACTGAAAGATTAACTCCACAGGTCGGTAGGTGCACAATATGCTACAGAGATGAGTGGAGAAATACTACAGAAAGAATGAAGAGATGGAGCCAAAGCAAAAACAACACCCAGTTATGGATGTGACTGTTGATGGAAGTAAAGCCTGATGCTATAAAGAGCATTATTGCATAGGAACTTGGAACATAAGGTCCATGAATCAAGGCAAATTGAAAGTGGTCAAACAGGAGATGGCAAGAGTGAACATCAACATTTTAGGAATCAGTGAACTAAAATTGACTGGAATGGATGAATTGAAATCAGATCACCATTATATCTACTACTGTGGTCAAGAAGCCCTTAGAAGAAAAGGAGTAGCCATCATAGTCAATAAAAGACTCTGAAATGCAGTTCTTGGATGCAATCTCAAAAAGGACAGAATGATCTCTGTTCATTTCCAAGGCAAAGCATTCAATATCACAGTAATCCAAGTCTATGCCCTGACCAGGAATGTTGAAGAAGCTGAAATGAATGCTTCTATGAAGAACTACAAGACCTTCTAGAACTAACACCCCAAAAGAGATGCCCTTTTCATTATATGGGACTGAAATGCAAAAGTAGGAAATCAAGAGATATCTGGACTAACAGGCAAATTTGGCCTTGGAGTACAAAATGAAGCAGGCCAAGGGCTAACAGAGATTTGCAAAGAGAACATACTGATCATAGCAAACACCCTCTTTCAACAACATAAGAGAAGACTCTATAAATGGACATCAGAGATGGTCAATACCAAAATCAGATTGATTATATTCTCTGCAGCTGAAGGTGGAGAAGCTCTACACAGACAGCAAAACAAGACCCAGAGCTGACTGTGGCTCAGATCATGAACTCCTTATTGCCAAATTTAGTTTTAAATTGAAGAAAGTAGGGAAAACCACTAGACTATTAAGGTATGACCTATATCAAATCCCTTATGATTATACAGTGGAAGTGCGAAATAGAGTCAAGGGATTAGATTTGATAGAGTACCTGAAGAACTATGGACATAGATTCGTGACATTGTACAAGAGGCAGTGATCAAGACCATCCCCAAGAAAAAGAAATGCAAAAATGCAAAATGGTGTCTGAGGAGGCCTTACAAATAGCTGAGAAAAGATGAGAAGTGAAAGGCAAAGGAGAAAAAGAAAGATATACTCATTTGAATGCGGAGTTTCAAAGAATAACAAGGAGAGATAAGAAACCTTCCTCAGTGATCAATGCAAAGAAATAGAGGAAAAAAATAGAAAGGGAAAAACTAGAGATAATTTTCTTCAAGAAAATTAGCGATACCAAGGGAACACTTCATGCAAAGATAGGCACAAAAAAGGACAGAAACATTATGGGCCTAACAGAAGCAGAAGATATTAAGGTAGCAAGAAAACACAGTAGAACTATACAAAAAAGATATTCACGACCCAGATAAAAATGATGGTATGATCATTCATCTAGAGCTAGACATCCTGGAATGTGAAGTCAAGTAGGCCTTAGGAAGAATCAGTACGAACAAAGCTAGTGGAGGTGATAAAATTCCAATTGAGCTATTTCAAATCCTAAAAGATGATGCTGTGAAAGTGCTGCACTCAATATGCCAGCAAATTAGGAAAACTCAGCAGTGGCCACAGGATTGGAAAAGGTCAGTTTTCATCCCAATCCCAAAGCAAGGCAATGCCAATGAATGTTCAAACTACTGCACAATTGCACTCACCTCACATGCTAACAAAGTAATTTTCAAAATTCTCCAAGCCAGGCTTCAACAGTATGTAAACTGTGAACTTTCAAATGTTCAAACTGGATTTAGAAAAGGCAGAGGAACCAGAGATCAAATTGCCAACATCCACTGGATAATCAAAAAAGCAAGAGAGTTCCAGAAAAACACCTACTTCTGATTTATTGACTAAGCCAAAGCCTTTGACTGTGTGGATCACAACCACCTGTGGAAAACTCTTCAAGAGATGGGAATACTAGACCACCTGACCTGCGTCCTCAGAAATCTGTATGCAGGTCAAGAAGCAACAGTACTGAACATGAAACAACAAACTGGTTCCAAATCGGGAAAAGAGTAGGTCAAGGCTGTATATTGTCACCCTGCTTATTTAACTTATATGCAGAGTACATCATGAGAAACTCTGGGCTGGAAGAAGCATAAGCTGGAATCAAGATTGCCGGGAGAAATATCAATAACCTCAGATATGCAGATGACACCACTCTTATGGCAGAAAGTGAAGAAGAACTAAAGAGTCTCTTGATGAAAGTGAAAGAGGAGAGTGAAAATGTTGGCTTAAAGCTCAACATTCAGAAAACTAAGGTCATGGCAGCCAGTCCCATCACTTCATGATAAATAGATGGGGAAACAGTGGAAACAGTGTCAGACTTTATTTTTTTGGGCTCCAAAATCACTGCAGATGGTGATTGAAGCCATGAAATTAAAAGACGCTTACTCCTTGCAAGGAAAGTTATGACCAACCTATACAGCATATTAAAAAGCAGAGATGTTACTTTGTCAACAAAAGTCCATCTAGTCAAGGCTATGGCTTTTCCAGGAGTCATGTATGGATGTGAGAGTTGGATTATAAAGAAAGCTGAGCACTGATGAATTGATGCTTTTGAACTGTGGTATTGGAGAAGACTTTTGAGAGTCCCTTGGCCTGCAAGGAGATCCAACCAGTCCATTCTAAAGGAGATCAGTCCTGGGTGTTCATTGGAAGGACTGATGCTAAAGCTGAAACTCCAATACTTTGGCGACCTGATGCGAAGAGCTGACTCATTTGAAAAGACCCTGATGCTGGGAAAGATTGAGGGCAGGAGGAAAAGGGGATGACAGAGGATGAGATGGTTGGATGGCATCACCAACTCAATGGACATGGGTTTGGGTAGACTCCGGCAGTTGGTGATGGATAGGGAAGCCTGGTGTGCTGCAGTTCATGGGGTCGCAGAGTCGTACACAACTGAGTGATTGAACTGTACTGATACGGATTTTTGTTGGCAAAGTGATGTCTCTACTTTTTATATGCTGTCAAGGTTTGTCACAGCTTTGCTTTCAAGGAGCAAGCGTCTTTTAATTTCATGGCTGCAGTCACCACCTGCAATGATTTTGGAGTCAAGAAAATAGTCTGTCACAGTTTCTACCTTTTCCCCATCAATTTGCCATGAAGTGATAGAACCGGATGTCATGATCTTAGTTTTTGGAATGTTTTAAGCCAGCTCCTTCATGCTTCTCCTTCACCTTCATCAAGAGGCTCTTCAGTTCCTCTTGTTTCTGCCCCTAGATTGATATCATCTGCATATCTAAGGTTATTGATATTTCTCCTGGCAATCTTGAATCCAGCTTGTGATTCATCCAACCTGACATTTCACATAATGTACTCTGTGTGCAAGTTAAATAAGCAGGGCAACCATATACGCTTGGTATGTCAGTTCTTTAATTTTAGATACTCTAGTGGGAGAAAAGTGCTCATTGTGGTTTTAAAGTTTGCATTTCCTCAAAGATGTTGAAGGTATTTGAATATGCTTACTTGTTACTCTTTTGCAGTTTCTGCTTGTCTTGTTTACAGAATTATTTTCTACTCCAATACCATAAAAGCTTTTCCTTTAAACAATATTTAGCTTTTTATTTGTAGTATATAATATACTTGGAACATATGTTTGTACATGGTAAGAAGTTTTATAACTATGGAAACATTACAGTGCCATTTATTGATAGTCCATCCTTGTTCTACTGGTTTGGAATGCTTTCTTTGTCTTGCTTACAATAGCTTTTATAATAATGTGCAATTAATACAATGTCAGATATAGGTCAAAAAGAGAAAAGAAGAAACCATTAGAACTCATATAAACAAACCTGTGTAGATCTAAGAACTCAGTATATGACTTTTGATGATCTTTATTATTCATTCCTATTTCATTTCACTAACTTTCTAATCTTTATTATATTCTATGAGGCTGCTTTCTATTTTAATTTTCTCTAACTTCTCTAACTTCTTTAGTTGAATACCTCAATCATTATTTATCACTCTGATTCCTTTTCAAATGAATTTAAGCTCAAACATTTCCTTTAGTGCTTAAACAGCATCTGGCAAGTTTTGTTATATAATATATTCATTGTTATCCAGTACTAAATACTTTCTAATTTACATTTTGATTTCTACTTTGGCCCATGATTAATTTAGAAATGCATTGTGATAATTTCCTAATGTATAAGTATTTTGATTATATTTTTGTATTAAAGATATTAATTTTTATTTACCTCATTATTTTTATTTATCTGGTCAGGGAATATTATCTGCATAATATTGATGTACTTGCATCTTTAAGACTTTTTCAGGATGAGAATATAATTAATTTTGGTATATTCCATGTTTTCTTGAAAAGAACATATATTTTTAAAATATCGAGTACAGGTTCTATAAAATTCCATGGGTTAAGGAGGTTAATTGAAATGCTCAAGTCTTCTACAGTCTAATTAATATTTCATTGGCTTAATATATTATTAACTGAATTGGGCTTAAAAGTCTTCATTATACTTGATACAAAAATGGAAATAAACACATATATTTTGGGGCTATATTATCAGTTCATACTAGTTCAAGATTGTTATAGTGTTCTGGTGAATTGTTTCTTTTACCTATCTGTTATTATTATAAACAAGGGAGCACATTTTTTCCTAAAAGTTCAATTTGGTATTATTATTTTATTATATTACTATTATTATAAAATTTTATTATTTATATATAAATATTATATATAATTATATAATTTTATTAAAACCATATTTTTTATTATTGTTTCCATTTCTTTCATGATTTCAAATAATTTCTTTTTCAGTCTTTTCAGATTGTTTTATTAAACAAAGTTCTGGAGATTCTGCTCCTCTCTTTAGTCATCTCCTGTGTTTTGTCATTTTTGTGTGGATTTCTGTGTGACCTCGATTATGTAGTCTAATTCTAGGGTGATTTTGCAAAGGCTTCTGCAAGATCGTCAAGAGTATCCCCAGCATGGGGTCAATTTTTATGTTAATCTCTCATTTTGGAGTTTCAGGGTCAGCTATAGAGTATAAATTTGACTTCTTAACTTGTAAAATGATTAACTAGAGATTTTGATTTCTCAGAAAAGACTATTATTGCTGTGTTTCACTTTTATTTTCACTCAGGTCTTAGAGAAAGCTCCTTTCTTTCCAGCTCCTTACTGGATACAGATTTTTTTCCCCCGCTTCTTATATTATTTCTCTCAATAGCATAGCTCTTCAAGGGTAGTGATATTGGCTTTTGTAGTGATATTGGCTCAAACGGCTCATAAGATCCCAGGCCTCATACTCATTTGTCATATGAATCTTAAAATTCAGCTCATTGGTTTCTACCAGAATTGAGATCTTCATAAACTGCATGGTGAATTAGTGCACTTAGCACTGTAATGATCAGTTGCCTCTCAAGTTTTGGCACCTAGGCACTTCCCTTTCTTCTTTTGAACTCATTTGTGCATTTACAAATTATTTTATCCACGTTTGCAAAAGGAGGAGAATCACATATTTGTTTATTTTAATTAGGAGTCTTTCTGGAATCATCCTCCTTACCTGTTACATATTGAAATTTAAGAGGTACACCTATTCATTCCCTATTTCCACACTGAAATACAAACTATTATAACTGTAAGAAGGGATTTTACATGGTGGCAAAGAATAAGGAAATGGCAACCCACTCCAGTGTTCTTGCCTGGAGAATCCCAGGGATGGGGGAGCCTGGTGGGCTGCCATCTATGGGGTCGCCCAGAGTCAGACACGACTGAAGCAACTTAGCAGTAGCAAAGAATAAGGATTGCAGAAATTATCTACAAAGTGGGCTTCCCTGGTAGCTCAGCTCATAAAGAACCCACCTGCAATGCAGGAGACCCTGGTTCGATTCCTGGGTCACCCCAGTTCAATTCCTGGGTTGGGAAGATCCCATAGAGAAGGGATAGGCTACCCACAACAGTATTCTTGGGCTTCCCTGGTGGCTCAGATGATAAAGAATCTGCCTGCAATGCAGGAGAATTGGGTTCAGTCCCTGGGTTGGGAAGATCCCCTGGAGAAGGGAACAGCTACCCACTCCAGAATTATGGCCTGGAGAATTCCTTTGAAAGAGGAGCCTGGCAGGCTATAGTCTACAAAGTATGTCCAAATTATATAAAATAAAAAAGTGTTCAAAATGTATTTTGTTCCACTATTTCATTCACACTCGAGGTGGTACAAATTGGACTCATTATTTAATATATTTATATACATATTAATTAATACAGTTGGAATATAAACATGTAGTTACACATTACTGGTTAAGTGCCCAGCTTAAACTAGTAACTACTTTCAAGTATTTGTGTTCTGTGAATTCATTTTACCATGTTCCTAAAAAATGCAATCTGAAAAAATGATAAACTGAAAACACTATAGGAAACATACATGCAAAAATGAGTGAAAATCTATTTCATTCCTTTTCATTATTTTAATCACAACTTTTCAAAACAAAAACGTGAATCTATTTTCCTGCAATGTATTATTAGGGAAGTATGAAAGCAGAATTATAAAGGAGGAGAGAGAAAATTCCTAGGATGACTGACTCTGTGTTGCTTCCAGGCAGACAAAGGAATATATGGCCCAAATGAGATTTCAAGAACTAGATTTTTGATTTTTGAATTGTTTCTAATATGTTCTAACAACTAAACTATTTAAACTACCACTTCTTAGTCAGTATTAACTTTTGCAAGAAAAGGATTTTCTTGCAATTTTTTTTCAAAATTATTGAATAATTTGTTTCACAAAATGCTTTGAGCTTCACATAAGAAAGTTAATGTGCATCTTGATTCTTTTTTCTATTACAGGTATTTGATCTCTGCTAATCCACAGGAAAACTTCAACCCACTTCTCCTAGAGTAGGTATCTGACAAATGATTATATGGAAAAAGAGGAGAGTGAAAAAGTTGGCTTAAAACTCAACATTCAGAAAACTAAGATCATGGCATCTGGTCCCATCACTTCATGGGAAATAGATGGGGAAACAGTGGAAACAGTGTCAGACTTTATATTTTGAGGCTCCAAAATCACTGCAGATGGTGATTGAAGCCATGAAATTAAAAGACGCTTACTCCTTGGAAGGAAAGTTATGACCAACCTAGATAGCATATTGAAAACCAGGGACATTACTTTGCCAACAAAAGTCTGTCTAGTCAAGGCTATGGTTTTTCCAGTGGTCATGTATGGATGTGAGAGTTGGACTGTGAAGAAAGCTGAGTGCCAAAGAATTGATGCTTTTGAACTGTAGTGTTGGAGAAGACTCTTGGAGAGTCCCTTGGACCGCAAGGAGATCCAACCAGTCCATCCTGAAGGAGATCAGCCCTGGGATTTCTTTGGAAGGAATGATGCTAAAGCTGAAACTCCAGTACTTTGGCCACCTCATTCGAAGAGTTGACTCACTGGAAAAGACTCTGATGCTGGGAGGGATTGGTGGCAGGAGGAGAAGGGGACGACAGAGGATGAGATGGCTGGATGGCATCACCGACTCGATGGACATGAGTCTGAGTGAACTCCGGGAGTTGGTGATGGACAGGGAGTCCTGGCATGCTGCAATTCATGGGGTCGCAAAGAGTCGGACACGACTGAGCGACTGAACTGAACTGAAGGCACTGGGGATAGGAACGCAACAAAACTAACTGGACTATGAAGTCTATATCCTTGACCTCATTAACATCATAATCTAACTTCAAAACTTGCTCAGCTGTAACTTGTGGAACAACTTACAGTGCACTAAGGAAGTCTGTGTGAATCAGATCATTCTCAGCTGAACAGGGAGAGCAAGAAGGCTCAAAATTACATTTACTCCAAACAAATAATTCTTTACACTAATCAGACACCTAGACAACTACAAGTCACATGTCGGCAGGATGCGGGTGATAATTAAATGATGAGGCATTACAGTGGTTAGTAGTCCAGACTGCCTTAGAAGACATTCAACAAACATCGGCATGATCCCACATAATTGTTAGATGTGTCTCAAGATCTTTCCAGATTTGTTTTCAAGATCAAATGATATTTCAAAAAATGGCTATAAATTAGATGCTGGAAAATTAGTGATCTTTACAAGCAGAAATTTATCATTACTATCTAATGCTTTTATAGTAAAATTTTCCTAAAACACAACACATTTAAAAAATGTTCTTATTCATTGTCTCAGTATTTCTTCAATAAAGTTCAGTAAATAGTATGATTACTTCTCCCTCATAGAGAACTTAATGTAAATTTATGAAATAAGGTAAGAAATTAGAACCACCCAAATTTTCCAATTATTTCAAATGAGATGATAATCATTTTTATTCAGTGATTTTCAAATGATTCCCTGGCTCAGTCCACATGGCTTTAATCGGCCTCTGCACCTATTTACACAGACACAGAAACACATAACCAAATGACAAACGGAAGGGAAAAGTTATAATTCTAAAAGATCACACAGACACACACACACACACACACACACACACTCTTCACCCAGCATTAACTGGAACTGATCAGTGATAGGAGACCTGTTAAAGAAGTCACGAGAAGTGAAAGAAAAAGCTGATGGGAATTTTAGGAAAGTACTTAGTTCCACTAACTGTGAATTAGTGTTTCCTAATTCCAAATAAAGAAATGCATATTATGACTCTGTATGTTTTTACAAGAAAAGATTAATACATTACATATTGGTTTTATTTTAATTTAATTTTAATTTATTAGTACATCATGATTATCATTCAGTGTCAAGAAATAGTCTTTCACAACTTCATTTGAATTAGTTTGATATAACGAATCCATCAATCCTCCACTGCTGGATATTTCCATTTTAAAGTAGCCTATGCTCATTTGTCGGAGAAGGCAATGGCACCCCACTCTAGTACTCTTGCCTGGAAAATCCCATGGATGGAGGAGCCTGGTAGGCTGCAGTCCATGGGGTCGCTAAGAGTCAGACACGACTGAGCGACTTCACTTTCACTTTTCACTTTCATGCATTGGAGAAGGAAATGGCAACCCACTCCAGTGTTCTTGCCTGGAGAATCTCAGGGACGGGGGAGCCTGGTGGACTGCCGTCTTTGGGGTTGCACAGAGTCGGACACGACTGAAGGGACTTAGCAGCAGCAGCAGTAGCATGCTCATTTGTCTTTTTTTTTTTTAATCTTCCTAGCCTCATTCCTTCTCCCCAGTAGCATCCTAATTTCTGAAGAGTGAAGTAACTCTTCTGGAAGTAGCTATTTAACCTGCTTTTAAACATTAAGGGAGAAAAATTCTAGGAGACTGTCTTTTATTACAGAAGCCCAAGGAAAGACATGATCTCTCCTGGTTCAACAGCCAGGTGTTGGTATATGACCTAAATCTAGTCAGTTAGAGGCCCTTTTCTGGGCCTTCCTAACTGGAACTTTGAATTAAACGTGGAAAGAAAATGCTAGAGTTTGCTAATCCCGACAGTGGTAATGTCTTCTAGAGTTGTGAGGGCATCTGGACCAGGTCTGCCAGCCACAGGACAGTAACTGTGCTTCCTCCCTCCTCCTTCTTGATAATTTGATCCCCATCAGATCAGCTTCCCACCGCTCTGGAGATGCCCAAGAAGCCTCATTGGATACAATCTTTTGTGGAAAACTGTTTCTGTAACATTAAGAATTTCAATGTTATAAAAGTCCCTTAAAGAAAAAAAAAAAAAAAAAACTTGTAGATATATTTTGCACTTATCCACTTTTATGTCTTTAAACCTTAGCCAAAGAGTATGCAAAATTTTAAGTTAAAAATATATATATATAGTGTCAAGTGCCAATCACATCTGACTCTGTGCGAGTGACCCCATGGACTGTAGCCTGCCAGGATCCTCTGTTCCATGGATTTCTCCAGGCAAGAATACTGGAGTGGGTTGCTATTCCTTTCGCCAGGGCATCTTCCCAACTCAGGAAACAAACCCTGGTTTCCTGCATTGTGGGCAGATTCTTTACCACCTGAGCCACAAGGAAAGCCATATCAAACTGCCTTCTAAAAATGTAGCATAGAGTTAAGAATGCTAGCGAACCTCATTGCAGATCTTTTCAAAACTTGTCTCTAAGCTCCAGTTTATTCATTTCAGTATGAGATTCATCACAGCACTGATTGGGGCTATAGTAAGAAAAAAATGAGGGAATACATACAAAGTTTGAAAGTGAAAGTTGCTTAGCCATGTCCGGCTCTTTGTGACCTCAGGGACTATACAATCCATGGAATTCTCCAGGACAGAATACTGGAGCGGGTAGCCTTTCCTTTCTCCAGCAGATCTTCCCAACCCAGGGATCTAACCCAGGTCTCCCACACTGCAGGCAGATTCTTTACCAGCTGAGCCACAAGGGAAGCCCAAGAGTACTGGAGTGGGTAGCCTATTGCTTCTCCAGGGAAACTTCCCGACCTAGGAATCGAACCAGGTTTCCTGGATTACAGATGGATTCGTTATCAACTAAATAACAGATACATGTTAGGTTTTCATCTTAAAGAATGCACAATCAACACTCCCTTTGGCAGCGTCTAGGTGTGCACATTTACTCCTCCTCTGCTTTTACATGGCTCTCCCTGGTCCCCCCTTATCCACTCCAGTTTGGTCCATGAAAATTCCTGGCTGAGGCCTTTGCCCAATTTTAGGTTTCATCTTGGCCTTTTCTTTTACACAATGATAAGATTATACATGAAAGTGAAAGTGAAATCGCTCAGTCGTTTCCGACCCTCAGGGACCCCATGGACCGCTGATTTCCAGGCTCCTCCGTCCGTGGGATTTTCCAGGCAAGAGTACTCGAGTGGGGTGCCATTGCCTTCTCCGATTGTATATAACACAGACCTAATTTAGAAATCCCTCAACATAGACCTAAAATTTTAAGAAAAACATTCATTTGATATATTAAGGAAACATAGCCATATTGCTGCAGGTATTATTGAACTTTCAGTTAATTTTTTTTAAGAGCAATTTAGTCAAGCCTCCTTACCATTACTTTACAATCTACTGTATTTTGATTTAATTCATACTTGAAGATTCGATACACAATATTTTCAGTCCTGAGGGCTTCTAAAGATCTTAATTCAATTCTCATTCTAAAAAACAAAAAAAACAAAACAAAAAACGGTACAAGATAGAGAAAGAAGGCAGAAGTTGGGCACTAAAGATGAATTTTGGATAGAGCATATTAAGGAAAATAAAAATTAGGGCCAAGATTAAAGATGTAAGGAGTAAGGCTTTCTTTAAGTGGTATGGAAGACGAAAGGAAATTTAAATATAAAAAATTGAAAACAATTTAGATTAAAATAAGGTCAATGTTAGAAAAGCCTCCAGAACCTCAACTACATTGTGTAACAGCGACACCTGCTGGTCACTATGTATTTCACTGTTCAAGCCTTCAAAATTAATACTTGATTCACTCTGTATCCTGTTTGCCCAGATCGTCACTCAATTCAGTTCAGTCGCTCAGTCGTGTCCGACTCTTTGCGACCCCATGAATCGCAGCACGCCAGGCCTCCCTGTCCATCACCAACTCCCGGAGTTCACTCAGACTCACGTTCATCGAGTCAGTGATGTCATCCAGCCATCTCATCCTCTGTCGTCCCCTTCTCCTCCTGCCCCCAATCCCTCCCAGCATCAGTCTTCCTATGAGTCAACTCTTCGCATGAGGTGGATCTTCACTAAACCATTAAAATTTCACAGCATGAGCACAATGAGAGATTCATATTTTTAAAAGGCGATAAAAAAATCAGTGGAGTGCATTTTCCCTCTGAATCTGGAAACAAAATTTGGGCTAGCAAGATAACTTTGCTAATGCCACCTAATATAATCACATGAAGCCTGTTTTGTGTACTGTAATATCCTACTGAAAGTTAAAGTATACCAGTATACCATACAACTCTACCAAAATACTGTAACAATTTTTGCTATTCGAAAGAACATAATACTAATATAGTTAATGAAAGTGATAAAAAAGTATAAAACAAATATTTTGAAGACTTTAAGTTACGATTTTGTCTTAGAAAATGAAGGTAAGCCATGATGACATAAAAATACTAAAAAATTATCTTATAGTATTATAAACCAGTAAAAGAGACTGGTTTATTTTCTCTCACTGCTATAAAATTCTCAAGAGAGATGTTAACTACAGCAGTGCTTAAAAGTCATCAGCATAAAGATTAATCAGCTGATTGTGCCTGATAAATTGGGACTCCTATCCCTGAGAGAACTTTTACTTACTCAGTGGGAATATATTTTTTCTTAAATAATTCAGATTAATTAAGATACTATAAATATACTTTTGTCTAACAAAATATAATTTGCATTTTCTTTAGCACCCTCAAATTTCATGCTTTGAATACCAAGATTTAAACAATATTTCAAAAACCACAAATTGCAATCAGGATCTTAATTTGCTTGTAGCATAATTAACTGAGTAAGTTAGATATTATTCATGGGTAAAGTTACAATGTGGGCAAATATAAAAATGCTAGTTATAATTAAATAGCTAATCAATGAACATGTATCAAAGCTTGATGTTCAAAGGATTGTAAGAGATGCAGAACTGTAAGACAATCAATTTTCAAGGACTCCATATTCTAATTGGACAGACCACTTTATTTCACCCAAAATAATATTGTAAACAAAATTCAGCATTCAGTTATAAGCTAAATTAAGCCATCTAAAAGTTTCTGCAAGAGTTTTGGGATTGTTAGATAGTAGAATGCTCATGGTGGAAAAACACTGAATGGACATATGAATCCTGGGCTGGGTCTAAGTAGATAGAAGTCTTAGTGAATGTAAGAGAACATGAGAAATGACAAAGGAGGAAAGCCTGGTAAGACTCTATTTGTGGGTAGGGAGTAGGTCACGCTAAAGCAGAGAGCAGTGTAAGGGAAGAACTAAGAATATTTGGCTTGAAAGTGCAGGGCCAGTGTAGAGAGATTCAAGCTTGGCAGAAAGTTTAGATTTGATGAATCAGGACATAAGAAAGATGAGATTTGATAAATTCAAAGAGTGACTTGATAAATTCACTGTTTAGGAAAGATTAGTTTGGCAGCAACCTTCACTATAAGTGGTCTAAAATAGATTGGCTCCACTTGAGTTACTTTGCTAATAATATTTGGATTCAAACTTCAGCTACAGGGAAAGCAGTTCATATATAACTTCATACATTCTATACGATGATTAAATTATTTACTTGAAGTCTATGCCAATAATAAATGAGGAAGAAAGTTAAGCAATAAATTTGATTCATATTGATGACCAACCTAGTAAATGAGATCCCCAGGCTCATCCTCTTTTACCTCCTTCTCTTCATTCCTTGAATAAAAGGTAGATATTGCTTAAGATGAAAGAATAATTATCATTCTCCTTTTATTAGCTAATTCTCTTTAAGAAAATGTAGATTTCTCCTGAATTATACAAGACTAGGAAGTACATACTAATAATTATAGTGGAGAATATATGCTACTATTAATGAATGCCTATTATTTGTCAAGTATAAAATAAATGAATGCCTAATAAATAAAATTGGGAGTCAGTCATCCTATTGAATAAATGAATGCCTAATAAATAAAATTAATGAATACCTATTATTTGTCAAGTATATTTCACTTCATTTTCACACAACCCTTGCAAAGAAGGACCTGTAATCTCCATTTTGCAAGCTGGGCCATCTGAGGCTCACAGGGTCTAGAAGAACTTCCCTCAGATTGTATATTGGGAGGTGAAGTCAGGGGTGTCTGGCTCCAAACCTTACTCTTGGCATCCTTCTACCCAGTCTGTCTGGTGAGGACATTGTTTGAAACATGGAAATGACTCCTTTCTTGTTTCAGCCTTATAAAGCTACATCTCAAAGCTAAAAGCCAAACTACATCCAAATTATAGTATGCCAAAATGTTAGTGAACTGCTACTGCATGATCATGGAAAGCACAAATATTGATAGTAAGGTCTGGCTAAGAATTTAAGTGTCAGACTTCCAATTCATAATTTTAAAATTAATTTGAAGTACCCTAGAGTCATAAGGAAACCTGACATTGAATAAGAGGTCAACAAAATAATCTTCTGGTTTTGTGTCTTTATTTCAGAGACTTCTTAGTTTTGGAAATACCATCCAGACCTATCTACTTCTGGACTGTTTTTCTAAAGTTCTTCCCTGGTAGCTCAGCTAGTAAAGAATCCTCCTCAATGCAGGAAACCTCGGTTCGATTCCTGGGTCAGGAAGATCCCCTGGAGAAGGGATAGGCTACCCACTCCAATATTGTTGGGCTTCCCTGGTGGCTCAGCTGGTAAAGAATCTGCCTGCAATGTGGGAGACCTGGGTTCGATCCCTGGGTTGGAAAGATCCCCTGGAAAAGGGAACAGCTACCCATTCCATTATTCTGGCCTGGAGAATTCCATGGACTATATACGGACACGACTGAGCAACTTTCAAACTCCTAATACTGAGATTTTCTTGACCTCTCCTCTCATTTCAGCATGGTTTCTCACTCTTACTGATTAATATATCCCCATCTGGAGAGCAAATAATCTCTGGTTTATAGTTTTTAAATAAGAGAGAAAGAAGATTGAGAGTTCTCAGCTATCTAGGTACACAGTTCTTTCCAACTTTGGTGATAATGTACAGCAGAGAAAGAGAATATGAATCCAGGTCAGTTGATTTTAATGGCAGAAGCTAAGGTGTGTGGTCACTTTCACTGACCCTAATTCACAAATAAAAAATGCCATTTCAGGAGTCATCAGTCAACTTAAATTCTGACATTTTTAACTCAGAGTTTTTAAGTTTGCAGCATAAGAAAACTGGAAGACTTGCATTTCTGGAAGAACTGTATGTTAGGTACACTAGTACTGTCACTAGTGAAGAAAAAAAGCTTCAGTAAAATATTATTTTTATCATATGCTGCTGAAAATCTGAGGAAAATTTCTAAATGACTAAAATACATATATGTGTGTGTGTGTGTGTGTGTATTTAAAGTTTGATGAAATTCAAAACGAAGGCCAAAACAGAATCCTCAGGAGGCAGAGATGCCCTGAGGGCAAATGCAAAAATCACTACTCGGAATTCTGGCTAGTAGCAAGACAGAAAATAATCTAAAGGTGGCTCAGATGGTAAAAGCACCTGTTTGCATGCAGGAGACCCAGGTTCAATCCCTGAGTCGGGAAGATTCCCTGGAGAAGGAAATGGCAATCCACTCCAGTACTCTTGCCTGGAAAATTCCATGGATGGAGGAACCTTGTAGGCTACAGTCCATGGGGTCGCAAAGAGTCGGACACGACTGAGCGACTTCACTTTCACTTTTCAAGGAGGGTCTTGGACAGGACTAAAATGGTCCCAGATCCACTGTTCCGACCAAAGTGGATTATCTAAGTGCTTGAAAAAAAAAAGAGAGAGCAGTTTTAGGCTCACAATAAGATGGAAGGGAAGGTAGAGAAATTTTCCATAGGTCTCCTCCTGAGTACATGTATAGCCTCCTCCATTAATATCCCCCACCAGACTGGTTACAACTGATGAAAATACATTAGCATATCATTATCACCCAAAGTCCACAGTTTACCTTAGGGTTCACTCTTGGTTTTGTACATTCTGTATAAAGTATAATAACACGTATATATCATTATTTATTGTACAGAAAATTTCCACTGCCCTAAAAGTTCTCTTTCTTTGCCTTTTCATCCCTTGCCTCCACTCTAACCCCTTGAAATGACTGATCTTTTTACTATCCCCATAGTTTTGTTCTTTTTAGAATGTCATTTAATTGAAATCATACAGAGTATGTTGCCTTTTCAGATTGACTGCTTTCACTTAGTAATATGCATTTAAATTTCCTCTATTTCTATTCATGGCTTGATATCTTGTTTCTTTTTAGCACTAAATAATATTCCATTGTCTGGTTGTACCAGTTTATTTATACATTCACCTACCTAAGAACTTCGTGGTTGCTTCCAAGTTTTGTTAATTATGAATGAAGCTGCTATACATAATCACATGCTGGTTTCTGTATGGACCTAAGTTTTTAACTCCTTTAGGTAAATATCATTGAGCAAGACTGCTGCATAATATGTTTAGCTTTGTAAGAAGCTGCCAAACTATTTTGTAAAGTAACTGTACCATTTTGCATTCTCCCTACCAATCAGATTCCTGTTATCCACACCCTCACAAGGATTTGGTGTCGTCAGTGTTCTGGTTTTGTGCCATTTTAATAAGTGTACTGTGGCATCGTGTGGTTGTTTAATGTGCATTTCCCTGATAATATGTGATGTAAAGCATCTTTTCACATGAATGTTTGCATCTGTATATCTTTTTGTTCAGGTGTCAAGGTCTTTGGCCTATGGTTTAATGTGGTCATTAGTTTCCTTATTAAGTTTTCTAAAGATTTTGTATATTTTGCATAATATATTTTATTTATTTAATATTTTAATTAATATTAATTACTAATTATTTATATATTTTATTAATTATATTATTTATTTACTCATTATTATTTATTATTTATATACTTATTTGTTTTATTATTATTAATTATATTATTATTATTAATTGTTAATATTTTATATATGTAATAAATAGATTTATTATTTGCATAATAATATTTTGCATAATAGGTATTCATCAGATATGTCTTTTGCAACTATTTTCTCCTAGTCTGTGGCTTATTTTCTGATTCTCTTAACTGTCTTTTGCAGAACAGGAATTTTTAATTTAACGAAGTCCAACTTAACACTTCTTTGATGGATCATGCCTTTGGTGTTGCATCTAAAAAGTCATCATCAATACCCACGGTCATATAGGTTTTCTCCTATGTTATTTTATAGGAGTTCTATAGTTTTGTGCTTTACATTTAGGTCTATGATCCATTTGGAGTTAATTTTGTGAAAGATGTCAAGTTTGAAATTTTTTGCATCTATGTTCTTGAGAGATATTGGTTTGTATTTTTTTCTTCCTGTAATGTCATTGTCTGGTTTTGGTATAACAGTAATTTTGGCTTTATAGAATGGATTAGGAAGTATTTCCTCCATTTGCATATTCTGAACGAGATAGTAGAGAACTGGTATAATTTATAGATGTTTGACAGATTTTACCAGTGAACCCATCTGGGCCTGTTGCTTTCAGTTTGGGAAAATTATTAATTTTTGACTCAGTTTATTTAATAGATAGACAACTGTCCAGATTGTCTATTTCTTGCTACTGTTGAGTTCTTGTTTACAATTTCATTGATTTCTGTACAACTCTTACTTCTTCTATTTGCAGTCTTTACATTTAATTTGCTCTTCTTTTTCTAGTTTCTTATGGTAAAACCTTAGATTTTTTATTTTCCATCTCTTCTTATCTATGCATTCAATGCTATAAATTTCCTTCAAAGCACTGCTTTTGCTACATGTCCTACATTTTGATAAGCTGTGTTTTTAATTTCACTTAGTTCAAAATATTTTTCTCTTGAGATTTCTTCTCTGATCCATGTGTAATTTAGAAGTGTATTGTTTGAATACCTATATATTTTGGAATTTTCCAGTCATCTTTCTATTATTATGACTTCTAATTTAATTCCATTGTGAACTGAGAGAAGATACTATATGATTTCTACTACTTTGAATTTGTTAAGGTGTGTTTTATAGCCCCAAATGTGGTCTGTCTCAATAAATGCTCCATGTGTGCTTGCAAAGAATGTATAATCTGCTATTGTTTGACGAAAAGGTCTACCTTTGCTAAGTCACTTCAGTCGTGTCCGACTCTGTGCGACCCCATAGACGGCAGCCCACCAGGCTCCCCCATCCCTGGGATTCTCCAGGCAAGAACACTGGAGTGGGTTGCCATTTCCTTCTCCAATGCATGAAAGTGAAAAGTGAAGGTGAAGTTGCTCAGTCGTGTCCGACTCTTGGCGACCCCATGGACTGCAGCTCACCAGGCTCCTCCATCCATGGGATTTTCCAGGCAAGTACTGGAGTGGGGTGCCATTACCTTCTCTGGAAAAGGTCTATAGATGTCAATTATACCCAGTTGATTGATGGGTTATTGAATTCAACTATGTCCCTACTTATTTTTCTACCTACTGGATCTATTTCTGATAAAGGCACTTTTTCCCTCATGCATGTTGACACTCTGTTGTTAAGAACATACATGTTAAGGATTGTTATTTCTTCTACAAAGACTGACTTCTTTATCAACAAGCAATCAATAAGAAATGTCCTCTTTATCCATTTCCTCACTTTATATTTTGCTCTGCCTGAAATTAATATAGCTAGTCTCTTTTGACTGTGTTAGCATGATATATTTTTCTCCAGCCATTTATCCATTTTATGAATCTTAGAATAGTTGATTTTTCAGTCTGTTCTGTTTTTTCCTGTTGTAGGACAGAGTGGAGTCTTTTTTAAGTTCCTCAAATACAGAAATGAAAACAAGACTTTTTTTCTAATATTCATATAAAAAAAAGAATAAAAATAACCAACAAACTCTTGAAGAAAAGGAATAAGGCAAAGGTATTTGCCCTGATTAATAGCATGATCTATTATAAAACTATAATAATAAAAATGGTATTAGGTCAATTGACTGGTAAAATAAAACGGACTGCTCAGAAATAGAACCAACAAATATTGAAATTTGTTGTATAATAGAGATGGCCATGCAAAACATTGAAATTACGAACTTGTCAATAAATAATATTCAGCTAATAGTTATAAATATGAAAAAATACTATAGGATCCTTATCAAAAACAAATCAATGTGAGCTTGATTAAAGACCTAGTCTCAAAGCTAACAGAATATAAGAAGGTATATTGAACACCTCAGAGTAAGTTTGGTGTTTTTAAACAAGATGTAAAAGGTATTAATCATAAAAGATTGACAAAATGATCCATATTACAATTAAAATAAATGTCACTAAAACATTAAAGGTAAGATAAAGGTAAAGATACCTCATAGAAATATTTGCAACACATATTAGTACTAAAAACTGTAAAATATTAGTTTAAAAACTGCAAAAACTCAATCTCATTAACAATAAGGAAAATGTAAGTAAATATCACAATGAGGCATAACTAGTTTTATAACAATAGAAAATGTTAACTAGTATGATAAAGCCATACTTTATCATCTCACACACTAGCAAAGTAATGCTCAAAATTCTCCAAGCCAGGGTTCAACAATATGTGAACTGCGAACTTCTAGATGTCCAAGCTGGTTTTAGAAAAGGCAGAGGAAACAGAGATCAAATTGCCAACATCTGTTGGATCACTGAAAAAGCAAGAGAGTTCCAGAAAAACATCTATTTCTGCTTTATTGACTATGCCAAAGCCTTTGACTTGTGTGGATCACAATAAACTGTGGAAAATTCTGAAAGAGATAGGAATACAAGACCAAGTGACCTGACTCTTGAGAAACCTGTATGCAGGTCAGGAAGCAACAGTTAGAACTGGACATGGAACAACAGACTGGTTCCAAATCGGGAAAAGAGTATGTCAAGGCTATATAGTGTCACCCTGTTTATTTAACTTCTATGCAGAGTACATCATGAGAAACAGTGGGCTGGATGAACCACAAGTTGGAATCAAGATTGCTGGGAGAAATATCAATAACCTCAGATATGCAGATGACACCACCCTTATGGCAGAAAGTGAAGAAGAACTAAAGAGCCTCTTGATGAAAGTGAAAGAGGAGAGTGAAAAAATTGGCTTAAAGCTCAACGTTTAGAAACAAAGATCATGACATCTGGCCCCATCACTTCATGGCAAATAGATGGAGAAACAGTGGAAACAGTGGCAGACTTTATTTTGGGGGGCTCCAAAATCACTGCAGATGGTGACTGCAGCCATGAAATAAAGATACTTATTCCTTGGAAGAAAATTTATGGCCAACCTAGACAGCATATGAAAAAGCAAAAACCTTGCCAACAAAGGCCCATCTAGTCAGGGCTATGGTTTTTCCAGTAGTCGTGTATGGACGTGAGAGTTGGACTATAAAGAAAGCTGAAAGCCAAAAATTGATGCTTTTGAACTGTGGTGTTGGAGAAGACTCTTGAGAGTCCCTTGAACTTCAGGAAGATACAACCAGGCCATCCTAAAGGAAATCAATCCTGAATGTTCATTGGAAGGACTGATGTTGAAGCTGAAACTCCAATACTTGAGCCACCTGATGCGACAAACTGACTCATTTGAAAAGACCCTGATGCTGGGAAAGATTGAAGGCGAGAGGAGAAGGGGACGACTGAGGATGAGATGGTTGGATGGCATCACCAACTCAATGGACATGAGTTTGAGTAAACTCCAGGAGTGATGGTGATGGACAGGGAGGCCTGGCATGCTGCAGTCCATGGCGTCGCCAAGAGTTGGACATGACTGAGCGACTGAACTGAACTGAATGATAAAGCCAAGTGTTAACAACCATGTGGTTCAATTAAAGCACTATATGGCATGGATAGGAGCATAAATTGGAGAAGGAAATGGCAAACCACTCCAGTATTCTTGCCTAGAGAATTCTGTGGACAGAGAAGTCTGGTGGGCTGCTGTCCATGGGTTCGCACAGAGTTGGACAGGACTAAGGCAACTAAGCATGCGTGCGTGCCTTGGAGAAGGAAATGGCAACCCACTCCAGTGTTCTTGCCTGGAGAATCCCAGGGACAGAGGAGCCTGGTGGGCTGCCTTTTATGGGGTTGCACAGAGCTGGACACCATTGAAGTGACTTAGCAGCAGCAGCAGGAGCATAAATTTGGTAAAATCACTCTAACAAACAATTTGAATTCATTTTATCAAGCCAGTGCAGTTCAATTCAGTTCAGTCACTCAGTCGTGTCCAACTCTTTGTGACCCCACGGACTGCAGCACCCCAGGTCTCCCTGTCCATCACCAACTCCTGAAGTTTACTCAAACTCATGTCCATTGAGTTGGTGATACCATCCAACCATCTCATCCTCTGTCATCCCCTTCTCCTCCCACCTTCAATCTTTCCCAGCATCAGGGTCTTTTCCAATCAGTCAGTTCGTCGCATCAGGTGGCCGAAGTACTGGAGTTTCAGCTTCAACATCAGTCCTTCCAATGAATATTCAGGACTGATTTCCTTTAGGATGTACTGGTTGGGTCTCCTTGCAGTTCAAGGGACTCTCAAGAGTCTTCTCCAACACCACAGTTCAAAATCAATGTAACACATGAATTTTTCATGAAGATAATTTGATTTATTCTCAAAGACTGTCTTTTATTATAATGGCATTTCTTTTCTTCTTTTTAATGCTGAAATAAATTCTTCCATTTACGGGGGAAAAAAAAGCATCAATTCTTCCGCGCTCAGCTTTCTTCACAGTCTGGCTCTCACATCCATACAAGACTACTGAAAAAAACCATAGCTTTGACTAGACGGACCTTTGCTGGCAATGTAATGTCTCTGCTTTTCAATATGCTATCTAGGTTGGTCAGAGCTTTTCTTTCAAGGAGCAAGCGTCTTTTAATTTCATGGCTTCAGTCACCATCTGGAGTGATTTTGGAGCCAAAAAAAATAAAGTCTGTCACTATTTCCATTGTTTCCCCATCTATTTGCCATGACGTGATGGGACTGGATGCCATAATCTTCGTTTTCTTAATGTTGAGTTTTAAGCCAACTTTTTCACTCTCCTCTTTTACTTTCATCAAGAGGCTCTTTAGTTCTTCTTCGCTTTCTGCCATAAGGGTGGTGTCATCCATGTATCTGAGGTTAATGATATTTTTCCCAGCAATCTTGATTCCAGCTTGTGCTTCATCCAGCCCAGCATTTCACATGATGTACTCTGCATATATATTAAATTAGCATGGTGACAATATACAACCTTGACATATTCCTTTCCCGATTTGGAACCAGTCCGTTGTTCCATGCTCAGTTCTAACAGTTGCTTCTTGACCTGCATATAGATTTCTTAGGAGGCAGGTAAGGTGGCCTGGTGTTCCCATCTCTTTATGAATTTTTCACAGTTTCTTGTGATCCACACAATTAAAGGCTTTGGTATAGCCAGTAAAGCAGAAGTAGATGTTTTTCTGGAACTCTCTTGCTTTTCCGATGATCCAGTGGATGTTGGCAATTTGATTTCTGGTTCCTCTGCCTTTTCTAAATCCAGCTTGAACATCTGGAAGTTCACGGTTTATGTACTGTTGAAGCCTGGCTTGGAGAATTTTGAGCATTACTCTACTAGCATTTGAGATGAGCGTAATTGAGTGGTAGTTTGAACATTCCTTGGCATTGCCTTTCTTTGGATTGGAATTAAAACTGACCTTTTCCAGTCCTGTGGCCACTGCTGAGTTTTCCTAATTTGCTGGCATATTGAGTGCAGGACTTTCACAGCATCATCTTTTAGGATTTGAAATAGCTCAACTGGAATTCCATCACCTCCACTAGCTTTGTTCCTTGTGATGCTTCCTAAGGCCCACTTGACTTCACATTCCAGGATGTCTAGTTCTAGTTGAGTGGTCACACCATCATGATTATCTTGGTCGTGAAGATCTGTTTTGTACAGTTCTTCTGTGTATTCTTGCCACCTCTTCTTAATATCTTCTGCTTCTGTTAGGTCCCTACCATTTCTGTCCTTTATTGTGCCCATCTTTGCATGAAATGTTCCCTTGGTATCTAATTTTCTTGAAGAGATCTCTAGTCTTTCCCATCTATTGTTTTCCCATATTTCTTTGCATTGACCACTGAGGATGGCTTTCTTACCTCTCCTTGCTATTCTTAGGAACTCTGCATTCAAATAGGTATATCTTTGTTTTCCTCCTTTGCCTTTCACTTCTCTTCTTTTCTCAGCTATTTGTAAGGCCTCCTCAGACAAACATTTTTGCCTTTTTCCATTTTTTTTTCTTGGCAGTGGTCTTGATCATTGCCTCCTGTACAGTGTCATGAACCTCCTTCCATAGTTCTTCAGGCACTCTATCTATAAGATCTAATCCCTTGAATATATTTGTCACTTCCACTGTATAATTGTAAGGGATTTTAGGTCATACCTGAATGGTCTAGTGGTTTTCCCTACTTTCTTCAATGATATATGAATAAATGGATTCATATATATAAATGAATTATAAACATTAACAAAGATTTTATCACTTATAAACATATAAATGCAAAAATAAAGCAACTATAATGTAATAATCTCCTATGAGATTAGCAAATGTTAATAATATGCAGCACTGGCCAGAAGGCAGGGAAGGGCTGGTGCTACTGTTAAGTCACTTCAGTCGTGTCCAACTCTGTGTGACCCCATAGATGGCAGCCCACCAGGCTCCTCCATCCCTGGGATTCTCCAGGCAAGCACACTGGAATGGGTTGCCATTTCCTTCTCCAACGCATGGATGCATGCTAAGTCGCTTCAGTCATGTCCGACTCTATGTGACCTTATGGACAGCAGCCCACCAGGCTCCTCTGTCCACAGGATTCTCTAGGCAAGAATACTGGAGTGGGTAGCCATTTCCTTCTCCAAGGGAAGGGCAGGAGCATATAAAAATTTATATACAGGAGGGTAAACTGGAACAGATTTTTGGAGGACAAACTAGAAACACCTATCAAAATACTTATTGAAAATTCAAGTTTTTAACTTCTAATAAGTGAAATGCAGAAATAATCATAGAAAAAGGGAATATAGATTCAGAAAGATTTCAGTGGAGAATTTTAAGAGCAGCAAGCTAGAAAAAACACAACCATCCAATAATACCCAAGGATCTGACTGATAAATTACAGAACATTAGTGTAGTAGATAATTACATAGCTTTAGACTGCAACAGAATTTGTATAACAACACAGAAAGATACTTAGTATACATTATTAAGGAAAATATGCAAAATTACTGAATAATATATATGATCAATCTGCTGTTTAAAAAATGTATAGTTATGTATGTCTGCAGAAAAAAATCAAGAAAATCTACCATTATGGGGAATTTGGATTGTTTGAAGGGGGAAAGTTTTCTAATTTTACATACTACTGCATTGTTTAATTTTGTTTTACAACAAGCTATAAGAAGAAAATATTTTCAGTTGGATTAAATTTAGAGAAAAAAATTTCACATAAAAAAATGAGAAATCTAGGGCAATAGTGTATTTCACCTAATCCTCTGAGCTCACCATTTTCATGAATAAAACAACTCATAGCTAACACTTGAAATTCTTAAATATATGGCACTGAAATAAGTTTAAATCTATTTCCTAGAATAGTGCAAAATAAATTTTTAGGAAAAGTGCAACTAATTTTGTTAAGAATATATTTAAAAGAGTCCTAAAGTTAGTCTAAAAAGAGTTCAACGTAGACTGCATACAAGTATTATTTTCTTTATAGAAATCTTGGCCCCTTAGCAACTACATCTGTCTTTTATTGCAGAAAGAAAATAAAAGGCTGAATCATTCCCTTTAATGCTTGGAAATAACAGTTAGGAAAAAAGGGCATAAAATATTATCTAAAATGTCCCCTTTCCATTAAGGTAAATCTGTCTCTGAAGCAGTTATCACACTTAAAATTTGTATGACTATTTTAGAAACTAGTTGTTAAATATCTGGGCTTCTCCAGCTAAGTTATAAGCTCCCTGACTTAAAGAATTCTTTCACCTTGGTTCCTTATTGTAAGAAATGGTAGATATAGAATAAATATTTTATTTAGAGAAAAGGTCAGAAAAGAGAAGGAAGGATGGAGGGAGAGGATTCAGGTACAACATTTTAGAAGAAAAGTGACTCTCCAAGGCCATCTCTGTGGGAAGAGATGTAATTAACCTCACAGAGCTGGCCCTGAAACTCTCTTCTAATACCTGGCCCAGAATAATTCCTGTTCTACCAGGCAACAGATGCTATTCTGTTTCAAGTTTATAGACTTAACCCCAGTCTGAACCAAAAGAGTATCTTGATATACTTAGTACAGCCAGTGCGGTAAAAATTAGACAAACCTTCCAACACTTATTACTAAAATCTCAGATAAGTTGTTGTTAAAAGATTTAAATCAGAAATTCTGAACATTTCACATCCCTTCCCTTCTCACCTCTGTCTTCAACCTCTATGTAGTTAAGGCTAGAATGCTATTTTGCACTTCTCTTAAATTTTTTTCTGTATGTCAGGTAAAAATTTAAGCCCCAAACTTTGTATTTTGTGTATGTGTGGGTGTGTGTGTGCTCAGTCTCTCAGTCGTGTTGCACTCTTTGTGACCCCATGGACTGTAGCCCACCAGGCTCCTCTGTCCATGAAATTTTCCAGTGGGTTTCCATTTCCTACTTCAAGGGCTCTTCACAACCCAGAGATAGAACCCACATCTCCTCCATCTCCAAATTTTTGTTATGGAAAACTAAATAAATTCTTTGTAAAAGACTATGCTTCTTAAGGTTTTCTTTGTTGAAAAAGAGAAAACTACCTGAAAATTGATATATGATTCTAGAATCCATATTAACTCCTTACTGAATGTTCCAGCTGTTGAAAATTATTTTTAACTATAAGGACATGGTTTTATTCATGTGCTTCAAAGCCATATCTAAAAGTTGATCTTGCTGTGGCTACATACTCTTGAGGGTTGAAGAACATTGAAGACGACAAAGAAGATTAGACTACTGAAGTGCCAAATCATAAAGCATAATATAATTTAGGAAGCCAAAGACAGTTTAGGTTTATAACTATCATCTGAATTCAGAAAATACTAGAAAGAATAAATAATGGATGTCATCTGCATTAAAAATAAGATATTAACTTACTCATACTTTGGAAACAAAAAATTGAAAACCATACAAGAACACAAATCTGTGTGACCATAACTTGTTTTTTGAAGATGGAAATCATTCATTAATTCAAAACATATTACTATGTGCCAGGGAGTTATTCACAGAATTATTAAATGTAGGTCACAAAGTAAATCACACCCAGAAGATGAGTAAAACTAAATGAAAAAAAGAACCTCAGGATGTTGAATCATTTCATTGTTATTTAAAAATTGTAACTGTAGTAACTGGGGGCTTTCTGTTAGCTCAGTAGTAAAGAATTCACCAGAAATGCAGGAGATGCTTGTTATATCCCTGGGTCAGGAAGATCTGGAAAAAGAAATGACAACCCACTCCGGTATTCTTGCCTGGGAAATTCCATGGACAGAGGAGCCTGTCAGGCTACAGTGCATGGGGTTGCAAAGAGTCAGACATGACTTAGCAACTAAACACCAACAAAAAACTACAACTGTAGTTAATTACAAAACTACATATTATAGTGTTTAATAACTGCCATGAATTGAGCTGTGTTCCACTGAAAGTCTTAAGTTGAAGCATTAACCCCCCATGTGACTTTACCTAGAGATAGGGTATTTAAGAGGTTAAGATTAAATGTGGTTAGAAGGGTGGGGCCCTAATCTAAAAGGACTGTGGTCTTAAAAGGAACAGAAAGATCTCTCTCACTCTCTCTCTCCACCCACCACTGCCTTCCCCCATCCCCCCGCTGCTTCCCAAGCATGTATGGATACAGTGAGAAGGCAACCATCTGCAACCCAGTATGAGAACACTCAACAGGAACTGAATTGGCTGGCACCTTGATCATAGACAACTGCCAGAACCACTATGCAAAAATACATTTCTATATAGATCAATGGAACAAAATAGAAAGCCCAGAGATAAATCCACGCACATATGGACACCTTATCTTTGACAAAGGAGGCAAGAATATACAATGGATTAAAGACAACCTCTTTAACAAGTGGTGCTGGGAAATCTGGTCAACCACTTGTAAAAGAATGAAACTAGAACACTTTCTAACACCATATACAAAAATAAACTCAAAATGGATTAAAGATCTCAATGTAAGACCAGAAACTATAAAACTCCTAGAGGAGAACATAGGCAAAACACTCTCTGACATACATCACAGCAGGATCCTCTATGATCCACCTCCCAGAATATTGGAAATAAAAGTAAAAATAAACAAATGGGACCTAATTAAACTTAAAAGCTTCTGCACATCAAAGGAAACTATTAGCAAGGTGAAAAGACAGCCTTCAGAATGGGAGAAAATAATAGCAAATGAAGCAACCGACAAACAACTAATCTCAAAAATATACAAGCAACTCCTACAGCTCAACTCCAGAAAAATAAATGACCCAATCAAAAAATGGGCCAAAGATCTAAATAGACATTTCTCCAAAGAAGACATACAGATGGCTAACAAACACATGAAAAGATGCTCAACATCACTCATTATCAGAGAAATGCAAATCAAAACCACTATGAGGTACCATTTCACACCAGTCAGAATGGCTGCGATCCAAAAGTCTACAAATAATAAATGCTGGAGAGGGTGTGGAGAAAAGGGAACCCTCTTACACTGTTGGTGGGAATCCAAACTAGTACAGCCACTATGGAGAACAGAGTGGAGATTCCTTAAAAAACTGGAAATAGAACTGCCTTATGATCCAGCAATCCCACTGCTGGGCATACACACTGAGGAAACCAGAAGGGAAAGAGACACGTGTACCCCAATGTTCATCGCAGCACTGTTTATAATAGCCAGGACATGGAAGCAACCTAGATGTCCATCAGCAGATGAATGGATAAGAAAGCTGTGGTACATATACACAATGGAGTATTACTCAGCCATTAAAAAGAATACATTTGAATCAGTTCTAATGAGGTGGATGAAACTGGAGCCTATTATACAGAGTGAAGTAAGCCAGAAGGAAAAACACCAATACAGTATACTAACGCATATATATGGAATTTAGAAAGATGGTAACGATAACCCTGTATACAAGACAGCAAAAGAGACACTGATGTATAGAACAGTCTTATGGACTCTGTGGGAGAGGGAGAGGGTGGGAAAAAGAAAAAAAAAAAAATACATTTCTATTGTATAAGCCACCCAGTCCATAGTATTTTTAATAGCAGTCCAAACTGACTAAAATAAGATAGTTTCTTTGCTTACTTTCAGTAAGACAGACCTATCTTCAAATTCTGCCTTAGCTCTCTAAATCTTAGTTCCCTATCTTTAAAAAGTTGTTAACCTATCCCCAAATCAAGTTTTAGAAATGCAGCTTATAATACTATAAAGCAGTTATTATAGAATTAATGATAATTATTATTTTGATTTATAAATCATTTAAATAAATTGTTTAGCAAGTCAGACTGTTATAACTTTAAAAGACTTTAAATGATATATATTTACATACAAATTTATCGATAATGAATGGTTTTTCAGAAAAAAGTGATTTATTTCTCATGAGTAGAGTCACTTGTTTTGAATCTTTAAGTTCAAGGTAGTATAGTCTGACTGGCTTCATTGCAGAAGACACTAATGCTCAAGATAAAAGAGTAACATTATTTTATCAGGTTGTTGAATACACTGCTTATGTAGCATTTGGTGAAAAAAATTAAAGATATTATCTTATTGCTTGTACAAATTTTTATATTATTACTTTATAAAAGTAAAAATTGCCCTCAGTCTATGCAGAATTTGACAACAGATGGGCAATCGGTAAAATTTCATGGAATGAATGGATAAATCCAATTGTTTTATCAATGCTAAAAATATGTATGATGACCTTCTCCAACACACATTCAATCACTCACTCAAAAGCATCTAAAAATGAGGTATGGTATGCTGTGGAAATATGAACATAAGCCAGACATGATCATAGGCTGTAAGCAGTTGAGTGTTCCTAAAATTTAGTAAAAGGTCTTCAGTTCAGTTCAGTTCAGTCGCTCAGTCGTATCCGACTCTTTGCGACCCCATGAATCGCAGCACGCCAGGCTTCCCTGTCCATCACAAACTCCCGGAGTTCACTCAGACTCAAGTCCATCGAGTCGGTGATGCCATCCAGCCATCTCATCCTCTGACGTCCCCTTCTCCTCCTGCCCCCAATCCCTCCCAGCATCAGAGTCTTTTCCAATGAGTCAGCTCTTTGCATGAGGTGGCCAAAGTACTGGAGTTTCAGCTTCAGCGTCATTCTCTCCAAAGAAATCCCAGGGCTGATCTCCTTCAGAATGGACTGGTTGGATCTTACCTACATCCTATTATATCCACTCCATATTTACTACTTATTTACTTATTCATTCAGTTAATATATTTTAAGCAGCCACAACGTATTTAGCATTCACTGTTTAAGAAACTGGGAATACAACAGAGAACAAGGTATCATAGGCCCTTCTCTCATGGAGGTACCATTCATAGTCTCTACTGTAGGTTCTTTCCTTCCTTGTCTTCCTTTGTCTTGGGCACACATACCACCTACCAAAGTTAGTAGAACACAGTAATAAATAGTGCAATTAGATGTAGGACTAGCATGTGTGCCATACTCCCATATCCAGATCCATGGTAGAAACTGTTAAAGAATTATGGCCCTTATTACCCAAGAGTTTGAATGTGATGTCAAAATACTTTTCATCACAATATTCAAACCAGTCATGCCTCATCAGTTAGAGTTAACAAACAAACTAAAATATCTGTCTATTGAATCTGGTGAGTAGATTGCAGACTATAGATACAAGCCATAACCCCCATGTTAACCATGTTAACAAATGGGAAAAAATGCATTCACTGGTAAGTAAAATTTATAAAGACACCAGAGCAGTTAGGAAGCAAAGAAGAAAAGACTATTTCCAGAGTTGGAACATGTCTTCTCAGCAAGATGAGATCAGCAGTAATTATTCATTAGGACATTTGTCAAATCTGTGATTTGAAGATGCAATTAGACTTGAGTAGATGAACTCTACTAGGAGAAAAGAGAAACAAAGCTTTGGGTAGTCACTGGAAATGTAGCATGAGTGCTAGGGTGGTGTAAAAACTCTTGCTTTCAAGCAATACTTAGGAGACAAAGCCCTTCTAGGGATTTTCAAAAACAAAAGAAATGTCTCTACCTAAAATATATGAAACCCCCAAACCACTAAATTTATTTTAACCTACAATTCAGCCCCCATCAAGCTAAATTTCCAATTGAACTGAGGTAATCTGCCCTCGGTCCATGTGTATAACAGAAGAGCCAAATACTGACTGAGGAAAAATAAGGTCAACCTTTCTCTCTATGGTTTATGGCATGCTAAAACAAATATGAGAAATCTGAAAAAGCAGGAAAATGTAACTGAAAATAAAAATTAAAATAAAATGATATAAGATTCTCCATTCTTGCAATGTCATTGGAATAAACAGATAAGAGCTTTAAAATAAATAACAAGAATGATTTAAATAATGTACAAAAGGGAAAGAATAAAAAAAAGATTTCCAGTACACAATTAGAATCAATATAAAATTGAGACATTATAAAACTGAAAAAAATATATATATGAACTTAAGAAATTATGGAATGTGCTCGATAGCAGACGACACACAGTAAATAGCAGACTTACACAGCAAAGACAAATAGTGAGCATAAAAATAGAAAAAAAAATTCAAAGTGAAGAACTCATAGAAAGAATATGAAGAAAAACAGAATTTCATATTAGACTCTAGAACAGAAAATAATCAGGAATGAATATATGTGCAACTGGAATCTCCAAAGAAAAGGTAGAGACAATATTTGAAGAGATATGATGATTTTTCCAACCGTGATGGCAGGCATTAACCAGAGATCTAAGAATCTCTGTCAACCCAAGAAGGATAAATGCAAACAAACTGTACATGGAAAAACGCAGTTTAAATGCTCAAATTATCAAGAAAAAGAATGTTTTTATCAGGCAGAGGAAAAAAAAGACATTGCTGTCAAAAAGTAAAAATGAGATTTATGACTGACTTTCCAAAACAATAAGAGACAAAAGCAATGGAATGCCATTTTTAAGTCATTGAGAAGAAAAATTACAACTGCCAATTAAAATTCTATATTCAGTGAAAATATTCTTCAAAAATGAAGGTGAATTAAAGATGTTTTCAGCCTCTCTTTAAAATACCTAAAAGAATGTGTTACGAATGAACCAGCATTATAAGAAATATTAAAGAAATATTTTCAAGTTGAAATAGTCAAAGATGAAAGCATAAAAGAAATGAACACTATAAAAACTAAAGTTAAATCAAAAGCATATTAATGATGTAAAAATAGTAATAACTACTGTGGGGCTAACCACATACACTACATACCAAATATGACACAGCAATAGTTCAAGGATGGAAATGTAAAGAAACTCTAATCACATTTAAATAAATGTAAAGCAAAAGTGTAACATCTTCTTTTTGCCATCTAAGTGGAAATTGTTTGCTCTCCCAAAAATAATATGTTGAAATTCCAACTTTCAGTACCTCAGAGTGTGACCTTATCTGAGAGTAGGATTGTTGCACATATAATTAGGTAAGATGAGGTCACAATGGAGTAGAATGACTTCTCAATCCAATATTACTGATGTTCTTATAAGAAAATGACCATCTAAAGATACACTAAGACATAGAGAGAAATGTCATATGATGACAAAGGCATGAGCTAGCTGTTACTAAGAGTGGTATGCTAAAATGTTCATCTCTGGTTCTGGGTTTTAATGTTTTTCCTGTATGTGTTTTTTAAGCTATATCAGTTATAGCTTTATATATTTTAAAGCTTTGTTTAGGCATATGCAAATTTAAGATGGTTGTTATCCTTTATTATCATGAAATACTCATTGTTACATTTAATAATGCTTATTGCTTCAGAGTCTACTTTGTCAGAAGGCCAGAATCAGAGTGTAAAATTTAAGGAGACACTGGTCACTGATGCCAGCTCTTCACTTTCATTCTTATTTTCATTCTATTAATTGACTACTTATAGCTTTTATGGTTTTTTATTTAGGTTGCAAATATTTATATTTAGAGGAGCTCTCTGTTAAGTAAGGAAGTTAATCTTTTTTGTACAATGTGCAGGTTTAATATTTCCCCAGTTTAAAATCTGTCTTTTGACTTCATGTATATTTATATACGGTATACTCACAAGATGGTGGAGTAGAAGGAATGCTCATCTTCTGCGAGAACTCCAAAATTACAACTCTCTGCTGAACAATGATAGACAGGAGTATGTTGGATCTGCCCCAAAAAAGATACCTCATGGTAGAAAGATACCCTTCTAAAACTAATACCCCAAAAAGATGTCCTTTTCATCATAGGGGCAGGAATGCAAAAGTAGGAAGTCAAGAAACATCTGGACAAACAGGGAGGTTTGGCCTTGGAATATAAAATGAAGCAGGGCAAAGGCTAATAGAGTTTTGCCAAGAGAACACACTGGTCATAGAAAACACCCTCTTCCAACAACACAAGAGAAGACTCTACACATGGAAATCACTGAAATCAGTCAATGGTCAATACCGAAATCAGAGAGATTATATTCTTTGCAGTTGAAGATGCAGAAGCTCTATACAGTCAGCAAAAACAAGACGTGGAGCTGACTGTGGCTCAGATCATGAACTCCTTATTGAAAAATTCAGACTTAAAGAAAGTAAGGAAAACCACTAGACCATTCAGATATGACCGAAATCAAATCCCTAATGATTACACAGTGGAAGCGACAAATAGATTGAAGGGATAAGATCTGATAGACAGAGTGCCTGAAGAACTGTGGAAGGATGTTCATGACACTGTACAGAGGCAGTGATCGAGACCATCCCCCCAAAAAAAGAAATGCAAAAAGACAAAATGGTTGTCTGTGTAGGCCTTACAAATAGCTGAGAAAAGAGAAGTGAAAGGCAAAGGAGAAAAAGATATACCCATTTGAAGGCAGAGTTCCAAAGAATAGCAAGGAGAGGTAATAAGAAAGCCTTCCTCAGTGATCAACGCAAAGTAATAGAGGAAAACAATAGATGGGAAAGACTAGAGATCTCTTCAAGAAAATTAGATACCAAGGGAACATTTCATGCAAATGGTACATTAAGGGACAGAAATGGCATGGACCTAACAGAAGCAGAAGATATTAAGAAGAGGTGGCAAGAATACACAGAAGAACTACACAAAACAGATCTTCATGACCCACATAATCATGAAGGTGTGAACACTCACCTAGAGAAAGACATTCTGGAATGTGAAGTCAAGTGGGCCTTAGGAATCATCACAAGGAACAAAGCTAGTGGAGGTGATGGAATTCCAGTTGAGCTATTTCAAATCCTGAAAGATGATGTTGTGAAAGTGCTGCACTCAATATGCCAGCAAATTAGGAAAACTCAGCAGTGGCCACAGGACTGGAAAAAGTCAGTTTTCACTCCAATCCCAAAGCAAGGCAATGCCAAAGAAGGCTCAAACTACCACACAGTTGTACTCATCTTACACGCTAGCAAAGTAATGCTCAAAATTCTCCAAGCCAGGCTTCAACAATATATGAACCATGAACTTCCAGATGTTCAAGCTGGATTTAGAAAAGGCAGAGGAACCAGAAATCAAATTGCTAACATCCGTTGTATCATCAGAAAAGCAAGAGAGTTCCAGAGAAACATCTACTTCTGCTTTATTGGCTACACTAAAGCCTTTGATTGTGTGAATCACAATAAACTGTGGAAAATTCTTAAAGAGATAGTAATACCAGACCACCTTACTTGCCTCTTAAGAAATCTGTATGCAGGTCAAGATGCAACAGTTAGAACCAGACATGGAACAACAGACTGATTCCAAATTGGGAAAGGAGTATGTCAAGGTTGTATATTGTCATCCTGCTTATTTACCTCATGTGCAGAGTACACCATGTGAAATGCTGGGCTGGATGAGGCAAAAACTGGAATCAAGATTGCTGGGAGAAATATCAATAACCTCAGATATGCAGATGACACCACCCTTATGGCAGAAAGTAAAGAAGAACTAAAGAGCTTCTTGATGAAAGTGAAAGAGGAGAGTGAAAAGTTGGTTTAAAGATCAATATTCAGAAAACTAAGATCATGGCATCCAGTCCCATCACTTCATGGCAAATAGGTGGGGAAACAGTGACAGGCTTTTTTTTTTTTTCTCCAAAATCACTGCAGATGGTGTTTGCAGCCATGAAATTAAAAGATGCTTTCTCCTTGGAGGAAAAGCTCTGACCAAACTAGACAGCAAATTAAAAGGCAGAGACATTAATCTGCTGACAAAGGTCCATCTAGTCAAAGCTATGATTTTTCCAGTAGTCATGTGTTGGGGGCCAGAGTGAGGTACTCCGCCCGTGACAAAGGTCATGAGGAAGGAGGCTCGACATACGCAAAGGCGGGATCGAGCCTCAGGAGTCCCCCTGGAACTCCTCGAGCATCTACCCCCATAACCAGAGCCTGCCTACTTTACCACTTTGTGCTCTCACCTACATCTCTGACTTTACGGGGGGCTGTCCCCCACCACCTCTTTTGGAGAAGGAGTTAACCTAGAGCTCCAGTTAATAAAAACTCCTGGGTGTGACAAGAGTGTTTTAACCTACAAACTCCTCTGAAGGTTCTCTAGCCTGCCTGACAGGCTTGTCCGGCCACATGTGATTGCTCACAGCCTGCCAACCGTGAGAGGTACGAGATGCTTTAAACCTTCTAAAAACAGGTTCCTTAGAAAAGTTAGAAAACTATTAGTATAAGTATAATGGGCTGATTAGAAATTGTATTGGTGAAGGGTTTTTCATTTGTTGAGCCAATGTTTGTTGCTAAGTCTCCATATCCCCTGCCCTTACACACATTAATGAATATATAGAATTAACCTTTGATATTAATCACGTTAGACCTTAGGCTAAGTAAATTCTTTCCTTAACTAAAACCCACTACATCCTCACCCTGTAGGAATGTAACTTTATTTGGGTGGCGTCTGTTTTGAGAATAATCAGCCCTGGAGAAATAAGTGTCCTGGTTGACTGACCGCTGTCACAAGGAGAGGGTCGTAAATTGTCAGCAGGCCTCCCTGGCCAGAAGATGATGTAACACCCCTAAGACCTCTGTATACATTTGTGTGAAGCACCTGACTTTGATAAAAGTCAGGACTGCTGACCCCGCGTGACTTTTGCATAACATCTCAGTGTATAAAAGTAGACCATGGAAAATAAAGAATTGGGATCAGTTTCTCGAAATACTGGTCTCCCCATGTCGCTCTCTCTCTCACTCTGGCTGAGTCTCCATCTGGAGCGCGGAACCCACCATGCTTACTAATTATGCCTGGGCTTCTAAGATCCGACCGGGGAGGCCTCAGTGTCTCCTCTCCTTCGGGAGAACGGAAGGACGCCTGTGGCCTACGTAAGTGGTGCAAACTTCTTGTCTTGAAGTTTTATTGGTCTCCCGCGTAAACCAAGCCACTCAGCCTCTTTTCTCCACTGAATTTTCCTACTGAGCTATCCTCATCCTATTACTCTTTATATCTTTGATAAAATATTTAAATAAATAGGTCGCCGACGCCGTCCCCGCTTCGAATACCCTGGATCAGCCGGGGCAGGACCCCAGCAGTCATGTATGGATATGAGAGTTGGACTATAAAGATAGCCAAGCACCAAAGAACTGATGCTTGTGAACTATGGTGTTGGAGAAGAATCTTGAGAGTCCCTTGGACTGCAAGGAGATCAAATCAGTCAGTCCTAAAGGAAATCAGTCCTGAATATTCATTGGAAGGACTGATGCTGAAGCTGAAACTCCAATACTTTGCCCAACTGATGAGAGAACTGACTGATTGGAAAAGACCCTGATGCTGGGAAAGATTGAAAGCAGGAGTAGAAGAGGATGACAGAGGATGAGATGGTTGGATGGCATCACTGACTTCGATGGACATGAGTTTGAGCAAGCTCCGGGAGTTGGTGATGAACAGGGAAGCCTGGCTCATTTCATGGCATCGCAAAAAGCTGGACATTTCTGAGCAACTGAACTGAATTGATATTTATATATGAATAATTTTAAATTCTCTAAATCAAATTTCTCTCTTTTTTTGGTCATTTTCATTTTGCTTTATAATTACCGAGTTTTAATTTGAAATATCTCTTCCAACCTCAACTTAATGAAAAAAATTACATCTACTTTTTGAATTAAATCTTTCATCCAAGTCCAATTTATCTTAATGTTAAATATCTCTTTTTATGGTTAATGACATAAATAACCAATTGTTCCAATAAACCTTAATGTATAATCCATCTCTCCCTTTCCCCTCCTTTTAAAGGAAATGCCTCTTTCGTCTTTGGTCTATTTTGTATTTCCTCTGTAGTACAAATTTGTTTTGATTTTTGTAGATTTGTCATTTGTTTTAACATGTGGAAAGGTTATTTTCTCATTAAACTCTTATTCTTATATTCCAAATGACTTCCTTTCACTTTGTCAAGTTATAAAATATCCATCTAGCATTGTATTTGATATTTCATTGAAATTAAAAATATAAGAAGAACTGGCATCTTTAAGTAATAACCCCCTAGCACACAAGTTATGTCTCTATCAAATCCAAGCAAAAGGTGCAGGTATGGCTTGGAGGTATGACTAATAATTAGTATGGGGAAAAAATGAATAAGGGGATTCCGAGGCATCTTTTCAGAGCAAATAGCAAGGAAACAAGCAAAGCCTACTAGGGTTGTGTTAAAAACACTCAAGTATGAATTTTGAAGAGGCTGCCACTGAATACTAGTTATGTTCTTAATAGTAGAGAATTATTTTAATATTCAGGTATCCTCATGGCTCAGTGGTAAAGAATTCTCCTGCCAATGCAGGAGACGTGGGTTTGATTCCTGGGTTGGGAAGATCCCCTGGAGAAGGAAATGGCAACCCACTCCAGTATTAGTATTCTTGTTTGGTAAATCCCATGGACAGAGTAACCTGATGAGCGACAATCCATGGGGTCACAAAGAGTTGCACACAACATAGCGACTGAACAACAAAAATGACATTATTTTGTGTATATTTGAAAATTATTAATTTTTAAAGACACATTGAAATACTAGGGCTTCCCTGGTGGCTCAGACAGTAAAGAATTTGCCTGCAATGCAGGAGTCTGGAGTTCAATTCCTAGGATGGGAAGATCCCCTGGGGAAGGGAACAGCTAACCACTCCAGTATTCTTACCTGCAGAATTCCATGGACAGAGGAGCATTGAAATACTTAAAGATAAAACGATATATCTATCTCCTATATGCTTCAAGCTAATATGAGATGGGAAATGGGTGGAAACAGATATGAAACATGATTAGTCGCTAGCTGATAGTTACTGAAACTGGATGAGGTGTGTGTGTGTGCTTAGTTGTGTCCGACTCTTTGTGAGCCCATGGATCATACCCCACCAGGCTCCTCTGTCCATGAAATTTTCCAGGCAAGAATACTGGAGTGAGTTGCCACTTCTTACTCCAGTGGATCTGCCCAACTCATGGATCGAATTCACACGTCTTGTGTCTCCTACATTGGCAAGTGGATTCTTCACGACTAGTACCACCTGGGATGAGGTACATGATAATCAATTTATATATGTTTAAAATTTTCTATCATAAACTGATTGAGTTTTCCTGTCCAAGAAAGTACTGTCTTTTCATTTACTTAAATACACTGTTCTAGTCTTAGGGAAATTTGAAAGTTTCTCCTTTTATTTTTATTTTTTTTAATTTTATTTTATTTTTAAACTTTACAATATTGTATTGGTTTTGCCAAATATCAAAATGAATCCGCCACAGGTATACATGTGTTCTCCATCCTGAACCCTCCTCCCTCCTCCCCATACCATCCCTCTGGGTCGTCCCAGTGCACCAGCCCCAAGCATCCAGTATCGTGCATTGAACTTGGACTGGCGACTCATTTCATATATGATATTATTCGTATTTCAATGCCATTCTCCCAAATCATCCCACCCTCTCCCTCTCCCACAGAGTCCAAAAGACTATTCTATACATCAGTGTCTCTTTTGCTGTCTCGTATACAGAGTTATTGTTACCATCTTTCTAAACTCCATATATATGCGTTAGTGTACTGTATTGGTGTTTTTCTTTCTGGCTTACTTCACTCTGTATAATAGGCTCCAGTTTCATCCACCTCATTAGAACTGATTCAAATGTATTCTTTTTGATGGCTGAGTAATACTCCATTGTGTATATGTACCATAGCATTCTTATCCATTCATCTGCTGATGGACATCTAGGTTGCTTCCATGTCCTGGCTATTAGGATTTTATCTTTTTTTGTTTGTTTGTTTCTACTCTAACTGGGATCTTTCCTGCCATATTTTTCTAACTTGCTATTGTTTGCAAATAGAAAATGTATTTGTGTGCAATATTATTAAAGGGACCCACCTATTCAATTCCTATTATTTCACAGATATTTTTGGTGTGCTCATATATAATTGCTGTAAACTGAATGTTTGTCTTTGTGCACCACTCCCACCCATTCAAATATAGAAACTAAACCCCAGTGTGATGGTATTATGAAGTGGGACTTTAGGAGGTGATTAGATCTTCAGAATAGAATCCTTCTGAGTGGGGTTGAAAGTGAAAAAGTGAAAGTGAAAGTTTCTCAGTCATGTCCTACTTTTTGTGACCCTATGGACTATACAGTCTATAGAATTCTCTAGGCCAGAATACTGGAGTGTGTATCCTTTCCCTTCTCCAGGGTATCTTCCCAACCCAGGGATTTAACCCAGGTCTCCTACATTACGAGCAGATTCTTTACCAGCTGAGCCACAAGGGAAGTCCAAGTATACTGAAGTGGGCAGCCTATCCCTTTTCCAGGGGCTCTTCTCCACCCAGGTATTGAACCTGGGTCTCCTGCATTGCAGGCAGATTCTTTACCAACTGAGCTATCAGGGAAGCCTTAATACCCTTTAAAAGAGACTCTAGAGAGTTCCCTTGTCCCTTGCACTCTGTGTTAAGACAGGACAGCTGTCTATGAACCAGAAATCAGGCACTTTCCAGACATCAAATCTGCCAGTGCCTTGACCTTGGACTTCCCGGTCTCCAGAACTGTGAGAAATAAATTGTTTGAGTTAGCCAGTCTATGGTATTTTGTTAGAATGTCTAAATTAATACAATAGTTACATAATTAGAAAATAATCAGAAAGTTGCTTCTTTATTTTCTTCTCCCAACTTATATCTCTATTTTATTTTCTTGCACTAGCTGTTAACTCCAGAGCAATGCTCTATAATAGGTAATGGGTATGCTTGTCTCATTCTCAATTATACTGGTAATAATTCTAAGTCTTGAACTGATTTATTGTTTGGAATATATTTTTGATCATGTGAGAAGTATTAATGTGTTCTTATGCCTTTAAGTTTTTGTTACACTTTGCTTTACTCAGAAATGTATTTTTAAAAGGCAATATATTTATTACTTACTACAGACATATGTAACATATATTTCCACTTAAATTCATTTAAAACTTACAGCCAATATCCAGAATATGAGATATTTTAAAACTCATTAGGAAATATATTTATCCTTCAAAACTCATGAAGTATAATAATTAGATTCTTAGAAAAAAAAAACATTGGCATCAACTTTTTATTAATAGTTACAAACCAAATTTATTTCTTACCAATATCTCTACATGAAAAACCTTCATGTAATAAATTTTTAGTGCCCAGAAGATAGAAATAAATGGAACCATAACAGTATAGCACAAGGAAAAAAAGATATGCATACTCTGGTTCATTAAATGAGACTTGTCCTGTTAACAGCATACTTTTAACATAGGAATAATCTTTTATATTCAAATATTATAGTGTTTCATACAATGTAAAAATGTTATACACACTAGGTTGTAATTTCAATACACTTACTCTTTTAATAAATGTGCAGAGAACTGGATCGATTTTCCACTCAATGAATTTTTCTTATATAGATGAGGGGAGAGAGAAATAAGTATGGATTAAACAACAACAAGGGCTATTTGTCTTTTGAATTACATTGATATGTTGTAACAGTTTATTATTTGCAATGATTTTCCTAATGCACATTCATGAAGTAATAATGTGAATTATTGGGATATGTAGACAATTTTCACTCTACCTGCTGCTACTGCTGCTGCTAAGTCACTTCAGTCGTGTCCCACTCTGTGCGACCCCATAGACGGCAGCCCACCAGGTTCCCCCGTACCTGGGATTCTCCAGGAAAGAACACTGGAGTGGGTTGCCATTTCCTTCTCCAATACATGAAAGTGAAAAGTGAAAGTGAAGTCGCTCAATCGTGTCTGACTCTTAGTGACCCCATGGACCGCAGCCTACCAGGCTCCTCCATCCATGGGATTTTCCAGGCAACAGTACTGGAGTGGGGTGCCATTGCCGTTTCTGTTCACTCTACCTAGTATTTTTAAATAGTACCTACCTCTAATCACTAAATTGAAAGTGCGTTTAATTTATTAAGAGAACAAACACTAATTAAGAGCATAATTTTCTTGCCTTAGTTTGGCCTTTTATTTTTCTCTATAAATAAAGGGGTAGGTCCACATTGCCCTCTAGGATACTTTCAAGGTATGAACTTCATTTGGTTATCCACTTAAAAGTCTCTAATAACACAGACAACTGCATTCGCTAAAAAACTTACAATGTGACAATTTGGAAGTTTTTAGTCTATCTCATTTATATTTATAAATATAAAAACTGATCATAAATTTGCCATATTTTTTGGTTTTGCTGCTTCTTTTCTTGATATATTTTTAATACATGGATTTTAAAAGTTTAATTTTGATATATATTGACACTCCTTTATGAAAAACTAAAATAATGCATATTTTTATCTCACTTATTCTTAATAACCTATTTCTTTTTTATAAATGTTATTATTTTTTGGTCTCTCAGGAAGTTGCCTTCATGAACTTATATAATCTACTTATGCTTCTATTTCTTAAATTCTCCATTCTAAACAATACTTACTAACTCCCTGCTAGGAAAAATGAAGAAATCAGTATATCCACACTTCTTTCCATATTCCTGCCCTCATCTTTACTCTCCAACTCTGGTATTTTCTGTTATTAATAACATTACTATAACCCTGAGAATCAACCAGGTTAGTCTCACTGCTGCTGCTGAGTCGCATCAGTCATGTCCGACTCTGAGCGATGCCATAGACGGAAGCCCACCAGGCTCCTCTGTCCCTGGGATTCTCCAGGCAAGAACACTGGAGTGGGTTGCCATTTCCTTCTCCAATGCATGAAAGTGAAGAATGAAAGTGAAGTCGCTCAGTCGTGTCCAACTCTTAGCGACCCCATGGACTCTAGATAGTTCCTATTAGCATGGGTGTGTTGCAGGAAGAAGGCAATGACCAGTGCCTGCTGCAATTAATTAATCTTCCTGATTTGGTCTAATCTCTTGTCCTGTCTCTCAAACTTCCACCTGATGCTTTATGATCCAGCGGCTCTGATCTAGGGCTTCCCTGGTGGCTCAGACGGTAAAGAATCTGCCTGCAATGTGAGAGACCTGGGTTCAATCCCTGGATTGGGAAGATCCCCTGGAGGAGGAAATGGCAACCCACTCCAGTATTCTTGCCTGGAGAATCCCATGGACAGAGAACCTGGCAGGCTACAGTCCATGGGATCTCAAACTGTCGGACATGACTGAGAGGCTAAGCACACAGCACAGCTCTGATCTATGAGATTGCCTTCTGCTTCTACACTCTTGGTAATACAGTTCCCTCATCCTGAAATACCTCCAACCAACTGCTTCTTATTATCCCATCAACCTCTCCCAGCCCCTTTCACTCTTCAAAGTACTCTTAGGCATATTATCTTCCACTGTCTTCTCTTCAAGATAAAATTATACAGACTTTATTCAGTACTGTTTATCCCCTATGGCCATACCATAATTATGTTATATACCATAGTAAATTACATTTATGTATCTACCTTCTGTCTCTCCTTCTGATTGTTACCAGTGGCTAACATCGTGCTCAGTAAGTGTGAAGATGATCATTATACTTAATAATATTCATGGATTGTTTGAATTATGCATTCTTCGTAAGGAAATGGTAGTGAATACTACTCACTAAAAATACACATACTTTTTATTCTTTACATTACAAAAGATTTTTAAAATACCACCTAAGTGAAGAGAACATTATAATGAATCCCCATTAACCATAACATATTCAATAACCATCAACATTTTCACATACATTTTTTAATCGGTTAGAAAGCTAGTTAGAAAGTCATTGGCCGATTATTCTCCTAGCAGGTTGACTTGCTGTCAACACGGATCGTCTGACTTACAACTAAGGTGAGGAAATAGAGTTCAATTCTCCAAGATCATAGTTCTGATGAATGTTAACATTAGTAACAGACAAAACAGTCTCTGAAGGAGCCATTATGTATAAGCAGTGACAAAGAAGGGAGAAAAATCGGGTTTATTGAAGACTAGAACCAGAAAAACACTTCACAAGGGTCCCAAATGGCCGTGGCATGTTATGGGATTTGTACATAAGAACAATTCCTGCCACTTAGGACTTAACTCAAGAGAACGTTAAGGTATCTTGTTTACATTTTTGTTTTTAACGTCCCTCGGTTTTAGCGATAGAGAAAACATATCCCTACTCCTTTGGTTAAATCGCACTGACTGAGGGTGCTCGAATACATTTTTTTCCCAAAAGAAAAGCAAAGGAGTGAGGTTCTTATCCGAGTTCCAAGGTAGCCCGCCCAGTCACCCTCTAGGCTTGCACTGTGACAGAGGCTCTTCTAAAGGATGCTGTGGGCGGGGAATGGGAGACATTTAAGAACCCACATCTGGAATCTAGATCCCAAGCAAAAAAGCACGTTTCAAAAGGTAGTAAGAACGAAATAACAAACGCTGGAACCTGGGCCTGGTTAGGGACATCATCCCAAAACGCCAAAACCAAACAGTCCTCACTCTCCCGTAGGCGAACGGGGAGTGAGAGGAACTACACCTCCCAGAATGCAGAGCGGCGAGGCGGTGCTAAAGAGATGGCCTTTTACCTCACGTTTGCTTAGAAACTCCAGTCCCTCTTCTTAGTACTCCGCCATCCCAGCGTAATTGGCTCTGTAGCCCGTGCGTGGGAGGGCGGCTCAGGCGTCACTGGCAGCGGTTGAATGGGGGCCCTAATCCCCGCCTCCTCACGGGAAATGAAGTCCTTTCTAATAGTTTCTCTGACCGAGTCAGAGCAATAGGACTACATTTCCCAGAAGAGCGCGGGTCTGCCAGGGGGCTTGGGGGCGGTGCCTCACGTATGTTACAGTCATCGCAAGCCTCTTCGGCGGGACTGTGATGGCCGGAGAGATGACGATCTTAGGTTAGTAACTAGGAGGGTTCTTTACGCTGTCGCGGGCACCGGAGCGGTTGAGGGAAGCAGGGATGGGTCGGGATCGTTGTTGCAACTGCTCGATCCCGCTGGCGTGGCGGGAAAGGCGTCAGAAAGGTGCCCTTGAGGCGGTTTAGGGCTGTTCCTGACGCCGGGTTGGGGGTCGCCTCTAGGAATGCCCCGGCCGCTGTAGGCCCGGGTAGGGCCGGCGGCGACCCTCTGCATACATTTCAAGGATGTTGGAACTCAGAAAGTGTTCTTATCCAAGGAATGTCGATTTTTGAATCCTTGGTTGAATCGGGGTCTTTGAGAGGCCTCTAGAATATGCATTCCCGAGACTCCTTTGTGGAGGAAGGGGGAGGAGCACTAGCAGCATCCCGACGTGTAGGCTCGTGGGATGCTGGATTTTGAGAGACCCAGGGCTCTTTAATGTGTAGGCCAGTGTTTCCACCAATCCGGGTAGGAATTACCCTCTCCAGACGAGAATGTGATAAAATGTTTCTGAAAATGAGTCTGTAAGAGCCAGTGGAAGGTGGGAATGGGAGTTGATTTCATTTCATTACGTGTTGATGAGGATTTTTGTTATTTCTTATTGAGTAATTAATTGTTACGAAGCTAAGAATTAGTAAAAGAGACTCCTTTAGATTGGCATTTTGAGTTGTATGTAACCTGAGTGGACACAGGTGTATAACACAGCCTCCTGAAACCAAGTAACAGATTAACTATAAATTCGAAGTGGCTTCTTTCTCCTTCACTTAAGTTTACAGGCAGTGTAACATTTGTACATATTTGTTTTTTTCATAATTAACATTTATTGGCAAGCTTCTGTTAGCTAGGAACCATTTGTGCAGGGGATGTTAGCATCAACTTACACACTTCTTTCTCCTAAATATCACCGCTGCAAGATGTCCTTCATTCATATTTAATACAGAAAAGGTTAAGTGTGTTCTGTTATGAAGTGACAGTTTAATATCTAAGCAACTTCCAAAACTGTTTCGTTCCAGTTTATCCATTTCATCCTTTTGAAAAGAAAAAGGAGAGGGGAGATAAAAGAGTTTCAGCATTACAATATCAGGGGTTTTGGTGTGGAAATGTTAATAATAGAATTTTGTTTTAATATTGATATCTAAAGCTAATTATAAAACTATAAAATCTAAATAGCAAACTTTGGACAATTCTGAAAGAGATGGGAATACTGGACCACCTGACCTGCCTCTTAAGAAACCTGTATGCAGGTCAGGAAGCAACAGTTAGAACTGGACATGGAACAACAGACTGGTTCCAGATAGGAAAAGGAGTATGTCAAGGCTGTATATTGTCACCTGCTTATTTAACTTATATGCACAGTACATCATGAGAAATGCTGGGCTGGAGGAAGCACTAGCTGGAATCAAGATTGCCAGGAGAAATATCAATAACCTCAGATGTGCAGATAACACCACCCTTATGGCAGCAAGTGAAGAAGAACTAAACAGCCTCTTGATGAAAGTGAAAGAGGAGAGTAAAAAAGTTGGCTTAAAGCTCAACATTCAGAAAACTAAGATCGTGGCCTCTAGTCCCATCACTTCATGGGAAATAGATGGGGAAACAGTGGAAACAGTGGTAGACTTTATTTTGGGGGGCTCCAAAATCACTGCAAATGGTGAATGCAGCCATGAAATTAAAAGACGATTACTCCTTGGAAGGGAAGTTATGCCCAACCTAGATAGCATATTAAAAAGCAGAGACATTACTTTGTCAACAAAGGTCTGTCTACTCAAGGCTATGGTTTTTCCAGTAGTCATGTAGGGATGTGAGAGTTGGACTATAAAGAAAGCTGAGTGCCGAAGAATTGATGGTTTTGAACTGTGGTGTTGGAGAAAGAGAGTCCCTTGGACTGCAAGGAGATTCAACCAATCCATCTAAAGGAGATTGGTCCTGGGTGTTCTGGAAGGACTGATGTTGAAAGTGAAACTCCAATACTTTGGCCACCTGATGTGAAGAGCTGACTCATTTGAAAAGACCCTGATGCTGGGAAAGATTGAGGGCAGGAGGAGAAGGGGATGACAGAGGATGAGATGGTTGGATGGCATCACTGACTCAACGGACATGGATTTCCGTAGACTCTGGCAGTTGATGATGGACAGGGAGGCCTGGCGTGCTGAGGTTCATGGGGTCACAAAGAGTCGGACATGACTGAGCCACTGAACTGAACTGGGTTACATTCTGACTTTTGCTCCAGATAAATGACTTTTCCTGTCAATATTAGTACAAGTATTACTGAAATGTTTCTTTTTCAGCCCTTTACTCATCCTTAAGTACACTAACATACAGGGTTTTTTTTTCTTTTTTGTTACTTCATTTTAATGGTATTATAGTCAGTTTGAATTGTGAAAAACATGATGTTTGAGAAATGTTATGAGTAAAAAAGAAAAAAATTTTGAGACTTTATAGTCTAGTATTGAAGAGTGATTTTAGTGTTGTAATTTATCAAATTATACTAGTTTAATAAGACATAACTTTTAATTTGCCTGTATTTCAGGATCAGCTGTTTTGACTCTCCTGTTGGCTGGCTATTTGGCACAACAGTATTTACCATTGCCTACTCCTAAAGTGATTGGAATTGACCTTGGCACTACGTATTGTTCAGTTGGGGTGTTTTTTCCTGGCACAGGAAAAGTAAAGGTCATTCCAGATGAAAATGGTCATATCAGCATACCCAGCATGGTATCCTTCACTGACGACGATGTTTATGTGGGGTATGAAAGCTTAGAGCTTGCAGATTCGAATCCTCAGAACACAATATATGATGCTAAAAGATTCATAGGCAAAGTTTTTACCCCGGAAGAACTGGAGGCTGAAATTGGGAGATACCCATTTAAGGTAAGTTAAGGTGAAATGTATTTTTAGTTCAGCACACTGTTTCAATTAGTTCTTTGGCTTCAAGTTACAAAAATTTATGTTTCAATGGACTCAGTTTGTATGGAAGTTATATTATCTCATTCAACAAGCAGTCCTACAGCGGCTCCTGGGTTGGTTAATTCGCTGGTCCCACAACACTGTTGAGGACTTAGGACACTACCATCTTCTCACTCTGCCATCTTCAAAATGCATTGTTCTTTTATTGTTCTTCTCACTCTGCCATCCTCAAACTGCATTGCTTTTTTTATAGAATGCATTGTAGCAGGTGGCTAATGAAGTCCCATATACCTATAGATAGGTGGATGGATAAATAGATACTCTCTTTGTGTGTGTGTGTATATGTATTTGTATATAGAAAAAGAGATCATACTAGGCATGCTGTGTTTTGACTTCTTTGAAACTCATCAATATATCATATATATAGTTTTACATCATTATCTTTCATGGTTGTGTGGAACAAGTGTTCTACCGTTTAATTGTCCAGTCTCTGTATGTTTTATTTTTTCCCTAGTTTTCCACTGTCATTGGAACTTCAGTGAATATCATTGTTTGTACATGTGTATTTTTACACTTGTTTGATAATTTCGTAAATTTTATAGGCCAAATGGTTGTATGTTTTTAAGGTTTCTGATTTGTATTGCCAACTTTGGGCACCGAAAAGTTTACATGCTCTTATCTGTTTTTCAGACTGCCTATGTCTTCAGTAGTTATTATTTTTCAGTCTTTGCCAGTAGATAAGTAAAAAATAGTAGTAATTTGCATTCCTGTGATTTCTAGTGAAGTCAGACTTTTAAAAAAATCAGTTTATTGCTTTTTTCTTCAGTGATCCATTTCTCACCCTTTGTCCTATTTTCTTTTGGGATGTTTATCTTTTTTGAATGACTATAAAAATACATTTGTGACATTTAAGTATCCCCCCCTTTTTTTTTTAACTAACTGATGTATAATTTTGTTTTTTAATTGTCTAGAGTATTAGATTTTTATGTGGTAAAATCATCTCAATAATTCCTTAAAAACGTTTTTAGAGTCTTATGCTACTTACAACAGCCTTTCCTATCCTATCCACTTGTATTTTTTTTCTAATGCTTTTATATAAGTATTTGTAGGTTTGGGTTTTGCTGGGCTTTTTCTCTTAAATATTTAGATATTTATGTAGGGTTTTTCTCCTTTTTTTTTGGTAAATTATGAAATAGGATTCTAATAGTTTTGAAGTTAGATGATTGTATCAGTGTTGCTTATTGAATAACCCATACATAAAAGCTCTGAAATTTTTATTCATCTTTCAGAGGAGAAAAAAATTTCTCCAGGTATGTATTTGGTTTATTTCTTTGCTTTTCTTTTAATTTTTTGTTTTCAGTTCAGTTCAGTCGCTCAGTCCGACTCTTTGCGACCCCATGAATCGCAGCACGCCAGGCCTCCCTGTCCATCACCAACTCCCAGAGTTCACTCAAACCCATGTCCATTGAGTCGGTGATGCCATCCAGCCATGTCATCCTTTGTCGTCCCCTTCTCCTCCTGCCCTCAATCTTTCCCAGCATCAGGGTCTTTTGTTAAGACCCTTTATTAATTTGTAATTTTTCTTTTGTAATGATAAAATTGTATAAAGCTATACATTTTCCTCTAAATTGCAGCTTTGGGTACATTACTTATTGATCCTAGAGTTATTTTAAGATTGTGTGTGTGTGTGTGTGTTTTAAGTTTCTCAGTGATCCAATTTTTTTGTTGTTTCTCTTATGATTACTCTGAACATACTGGAATTAATCTAATTTTTAAAAATGTACAAATATACATTTACATTAGCAAGGATAGTATACTAATATACGTTTTCATGGAAATAGGAATGTGAGTGATATTTGATTCTTAGCAAAAATAGTGAAGTATTAAAATTATTCTTGTTAATACGTACCAGCACATTCTTTCAATTATCTATTATGTTTGGAAATAAATTAGTTTTTTGAAAAAGAAGATCTTGAGTCACATACATGATTTAGCAACTGTTATTCCTTCTATTGGGCTTTCCTAGTAGCTCAAACAGTAAAGCATCTACCTGCAATGCAGGAGATCCAAGTTCCAATACCTGGGTCAGGAAGATGCCCTGGAGAAGGAAATGGCAACCCACTCTAGTATCCTTCTGAAAAGTTCCATGGACAGAGGAGCTTAGCAGTCTGCAGTCCCTGGGGCTGCAGACAGTCGGACACGACTGAGTGACTAAATTCGCTCTATCTCATCATTCATTTTTTTCTTACATTTGACATACGTATTGAGTTCTAGTTATATGCTGCTGCCAAGTCGTATCCGACTCTGTGCCACCCTATAGATGGCAGTGCACCAGGCTCCTCCGTCCCTGGGATTCTCCAGGCAGGAATACTGAAGTGGGCTGCCATTTCCTTCTCTAATGCATACTTAATGATAAATTTTATTTTTCTGCTATTATTAAAAACTAGAGTAGATTCATTTTATAATTTTAAAGTATATCTTTTAATAGCCTCTAATCTTTGTACATGCACTTGCTAGATAACAAATGAAATTTTATGACCTTTTCAGGGTAAGTTTTGATTGAATACATTCAGTGTGTGTGTGTATATATATATATATATATTTATGTATTAGTATATGTGTATGTATTATATGTATGTAGATATAAATACACACTCATATATAGTGTTTTCATCTTTGCAAATCTTATTCACAGGTTTTAAACAAAAATGGAATGGTTGAATTTTCTGTAACAAGTAATGAAACCATCACCGTTTCCCCAGAATATGTTGGCTCTAGACTGTTGTTAAAATTAAAAGAAATGGCAGAGGAGTATCTTGGAATGCCAGTTGCCAATGCTGTTATTTCCGTACCAGCAGAATTTGATCTAAAGCAGAGAAATTCAACAATTCAAGCTGCTAACCTTGCAGGTAATATCACTTGCCTGAGTTGCATTTTTCTCAAAATTTTCTTAGGCTGAAAATCTGTAATGAAGTGTATTATTTTGCCATCCACTTGATTAGGCGCCTAGACAAACTATATGGTAGATAAACAATTAAGAAGGCCCCATGGTACAATGTAAAATATGTATATTCTGACAGCAACCCCGCAGGTATATGACCAAGGCTGAGAAAGAACATGGACACATAACAGTGAGGAATTTGTTCTCCTGAACTTGTTTTAATGTGAAGATGAATATAATACAATGTTTTTTAAAAATCTGAGGTGGGAGAAAATTTATTTGATACCATTCAGCAAATACTCATTACCTAGGTAAACAGAACTGGTAAACCCTTTTTCTCATGGAGCTTATATTCTATTGGAGAAAAATCAGTATCGAAGATATAGTGTTCTTACCTTTAGCATTCTGTCATTTTTGAGGTTGTACCCAAGTCTGCATTTTGGACTCTTGTTGATTACAAGGGTTACTCCATTTCTTCTATGGAATTCTTGCCCACAGTAGTAGATACAATAATCATCTGAATTAAGTTCGCCCATTCCTGTCCATTTTAGTTCCCTGATTGCTAAGATGTTGATGTTTATTCTTACCATCTCCTACTTGACCACATCCAATTTACCTTGATTCATGGACCTAATATTCCAGGTTTGACGTCAGAGGTTGAGATGGCTGGATGACATCACTGATACAATGGATATGAACTTGGGCAAACTTCAGCAGATGATGAGGGACAGGGAGGCCTGGCGTGCTGCAGTCCATGGGGTCGCAAAGAGTCGGACATGACTTGGCGACTGAACAACAACCCTTAGCATTATCGACATGTTAGCCTGAATAATTCTTTGTTGGGGAACTATCCTATGTATCGTAGGACATTTTGCAGCATCCCGTAATCTGTACTCACTAGAAGCTAGCCAATAGTACCCTCTCTACCAAGTAGTGATAATTTTATGTCTCTGGACATTGCTAGATGGCTTTAGAGGAAGAAAATGATCTCTGGTTGAGAGCCTTGATACAGTATGTATCAGAAAGTAACATACTATGGGAGAGGAAGATGGGATAGAGTTTTAAGAGGAAGGGGATATATACATACATATGGCTGATTCACTTCGTTGTTCAGCAGAAATTAACACAACATTGTCAAGCAATTCTATGCCAAAAAAAAAAAAAAAGTAATATTCTCTGGCTATGACCAACCTAGATAGCATATTAAAAAGCAGAGCATTACTTGGTTGACAAAGGTCCGTCTAGTCAAAGCTATAGTTTTTCCAGTAGTCATGTATGGATGTGAGAGTTGGACCATAAAGAAAGTTGAGCACCGAAGAATTGATGCTTTTGAACTGTGGTGTTGGAGAAGACTCTTGAGAGTCCCTTGGACTGCAAGGAGATCCAGCCAGTCCATCCTAAAGGAGATCAGTCCTAAATATTGATTGGAAGGACTGATGCTAAAGCTGAAGCTCCAATACTTTGGTCACCTGATGGGAAGAACTGACTGATTGGAAAAGATCCTGATGCTGGGAAAGATTGAAGGTGGGAGGAGAAGTGGATGACAGGATGAGATGGTTGGATGTCATCACCAACTCGATGAACATGAGTTTGAGCAAGCTCTGGGAGTTGATAATGGACAGGGAAGCCTGGCGTGCTGCAGTCCATGGGTTGGAAAAGAGTCGGACACGAATAAGCAACTGAACTGAACATGTTATAGAAAAAAAGACAGGATAAAGGAATGGGCTTGCTAGGTGATCAGAGAGTAGGGGGACTTGCAGGTTTTGAAGAGAGTGATCAGATAGACCTCAGTGAGAAAGTGATATTTAAGCAGAGTTGAAGGAAGCCAGGTAGTGAGCCAAGCAGGTGCATGGAGGAAATATGTTGCAGGGGAGAGAGTGGCCAGTGTAGCGGCCATAAGATGAGAATTTAGAAAACAGAGGGTTGGCCAGTGTGACCAAAGGCGAGTGAGTGATGAAGTCAGAAAGCTAAGGGGAATAGTATTATGGTCTTTGAATAAATTCTTCAGAGTTTGACTAGTTTTTATGGCTCTTGATACAGAAAGTCATACTACTTTCAAGGCCACTCATTATATGTGGCAGTTAGTTTAAAGCAGAATTTTGTTCAAGGAAATTTTGATCTTTTGTCTGCACATCTACTGTTTAGCATTACCTTGAAATCAGATTTTGCTGTATATTTCAGAGTTGCTTTCAAGGATCTTGCATTTTAAGTTCTTTTTAAAAATATCATTGTAGCTATTAAAGCATATCTTCTAAGATTTTTCTTTTTATCATTTTTCTATCTATTCATCTGTTCTTTTACAAAAAAGTCATTTTTAAAAAATGAGCACCATAAGCTTATTTCTATAGCTATTTGTTATAGTATATGGTTAATGTTTCCTTTCCCAAGTAAAATATGAAATTTAGAAGAGGCTGAGGGATCTTTTAAAATTAAGTATTAAAAAGAATAGAGTGATGTATTTCACTGAATCTGAGCCTTTATTTCTTTATACTGTAGTCATCTTTTAGAAAAATTTTAATGATATCTATTCAGAAGAACCAATATTTGTCCTTCCCGTTTCATTGTTTTTATTTGGCTTGTGACTGTTCTTTCTTATTATTACTTAGTGGAGTTCATGTTGGAGAAGATACTAATATGTTGTAGGATTAAGTGAAAAAAAAATTCCTTAATCATGTCCTTTAATGATTGTTCTTCTCTCCAACCAATTTTACAGGACTGAAGATCTTAAGAGTAATAAATGAACCCACCGCAGCAGCTATGGCCTATGGTCTCCACAAAGCTGAAGTCTTTCACGTCTTGGTGATAGATTTGGGTGGAGGAACTCTCGATGTGTCATTGCTAAATAAACAAGGAGGAATGTTTTTAACTCGAGCCATGTCTGGTAAGAAAACTGTAGGGAGTGTTCATGAGATTCAGGCATGTTGACATATCTAATGTTTAAAGTGTTCATTTTTCAGTGTTTCAGTATTCTTCGCATTCATTTTGGTAATCTTCTGTACTTGTGATCTTAATGCCACCACCTATTTTATTTATAGCAAAAAGTTAAGTCTCAAAAAATGACTGGATATCCTGTAAGTCAGATATTGTAGCTCACTGAGCCAGTAGTTTTCACCTCCATTGTGAAGGGAACAGAAGGAAAGAAATCATTTAAAATGAAGGATGGTCAGTTTACTTCATTTAATAATCTATTTCACTAAATAGCTATGTTTAAGAAATCTAGTAATAGTATTTTGCATTCTAAGTTTTTTTACGGTTTTTGTTTTAGTTTAAGGAATTAAGCCTATGGAACTTAAGTTATAGGTAGTCTAACTGGACTCCATTTAGAAGCAAGTTCAGTGATGGGAATTTATATCACATTACTCTTTTCCTTATTAAATTATTTTTTCTACTTTTTAGCTCTTAATCATTTAAAATGAATTTTTTTTTAAAGATAAATGCTTACTGGTACTTTTTATTGTAAGAAACACGTCTTTCTTTTGAGACTAATGCTGCTTTTTGTTTCTGAATTGCTACTTAAAGCCCAGTCTGTGTTCTCAATTTCTTATTTTCCGAAAAAGTATTTGATATCACTGAGAGACTTCCTTTTACATCATTTGAACCCAGATGTGCACTGTATTTTAATAGTGTACTTTTGAATTAAACTGCTTTTAACCCAGTTATTTTTAATCAGTCTGTATATGAATAAAATCTTAATAATACATTAAATAAGTATTTAACATTCCCAGAATATCATTTATACATACATACTACACAGATACATGCATATGTAAACACATACATATAGTCATAATATAAACTTTTTTATTTTTAACTTAGGAAACAATAAACTTGGAGGACAAGACTTCAATCAAAGATTGCTTCAGTACTTATACAAACAGATCTATCAAACATATGGCTTCCTGCCCTCTAGGAAAGAGGAAATCCACCGATTAAGACAAGCTGTAGAAATGGTCAAGTTAAACCTGACACTTCATGAGACTGCCCAGATGTCAGTATTACTAACAGTGGAGGAAAATGACAGAAAGGGACCTCCGACTAGTGACAGTGAACTGCCAAAGGACAAATTTTCCCAAGCAAATGACCCCCATGTGGACAGCATGTTTGGAGCTAACCTATCTGAAAAGAAAAATGGAGAGGGTCAGGTTTTATTTGAAACAGAAATATCACGAAAGCTCTTTGACACCCTTAATGAAGATCTTTTCCAGAAAATACTTGTACCCATTCAGCAAGTGTTGAAAGAAGGCCACCTGGAAAAGACTGAGATTGATGAGGTGGTCTTGGTTGGGGGCTCAACTCGTATTCCTCGAATCCGCCAAGTCATCCAAGAGTTCTTTGGAAAGGACCCCAACACATCTGTAGACCCTGACCTGGCCGTGGTGACAGGAGTGGCTATCCAGGCAGGGATTGATGGAGGCTCTTGGCCTCTCCAAGTCAGTGCTTTAGAAATTCCCAATAAACATTTACAGAAGACCAACTTCAACTGAAGTACTAAAGGATGGCTGTTTGAGATCTTGTCTAATGATCTCTTCCTCTTTATCAGACCACCTCCATCAGCCAAATAAAGTCTCGAAAATGTCTCACACATTTACCTGAAAAATAACGTTTATATATATGAAATTTTGCATAACATTTTAAGATTGAATGTGACCAGATCGATCCTTCTTGATTTTGGAGAGATCCCATTCCAACAAGTACTTCTAAAATGATAGAATTGAGGTACAACTCTCTTACTGGATTATAGGTGACTGTATTTTCTGGATTCTGGAAGTAGACATCCATGTGCACTTAAAACTATATTCTGTAAACATTGCCTAGTGCCAATTATATGATTCCCAGTTCTTACTAAATTGTATTAGCAGGGGCTGGCAATTTATTTACTTGGTTATCAGATGTAATTCTTAATTTGAACTATACTTGAAGGACAGTGTTGATGTCATGTACTTATATTCACTAGGAGATAGCAGTGTTATTTATATAAGCTGCATATACAATGTTCAGTAACAGCCATATTATATGACAAAGTTAACCTTCACAAAGTCAGTGTCCTGTTATGTGTCCTATTCATGTAACCTGCATTCTCCAGAGTTTTAAAATATATTTATTGAATCAGTTTGTTTTCTTTCTAAAAAGCTACAAATTTATTCAAATATTTCATTACCAATTTATATTTTATTTCTTTAATCTGCTATCATTCTCTGCTTCGATTTCCATGATTCTGCATGGTTAGAAAACAAAAGAGAATTATTAATTACATTTTAAAAATGTGTTTGTGTCACAATATTTATTACTATAATTTTTTGGTTATTTAAGACCTTTGTAGATGTTGATAAGGGGCTTTCCTGGTGGCTCAGTGGTAAGGAATCTGCCTGTCAATGCAAGAGACACAGGTTCAAGCCCTGGGTTGGAAAGATACCCTGGAGAAGGAAATGGCAACCCTCTCCAGCATTCTTGCCTGGGAACTCCCATGGAGAGGAGCCTGGGGCTACGGTCAATGGGATTGCAAAGAGTCAGACACACAACTTAGCTATCAAACAACAAGACATTGATAAACAGCAGTAATTAGGTACAGTATTTATTTATTTTATGTTTTTTTTTTTTTCAGTGTTTATTGTCAGTAAGCCCTGGAGAATTTAGCTTGCGTTTGATTCAGTTTTACTGACGTTTTTCCCCATATTTAGTTGTGAATGAGGAAAATTGTACTCATTTGCAGAATCCTTGTTATTTGTTTCCTGCCGTCATTTAAAAATAATCAGACTTGGACTGTTTTAACCGTAAGGTTAGTTTGTGATAAGAACAAAAAATTCATGAATACTGGAAGTAATATGGAAATCTCATGGAAGGCAATGTTAAAAAATGTCCACAAATCAGCTTATAGTAACATTGGTATAGTGCAGTAGTTTTAGTTTGTTTCCTTTTAGAAAAGCTGCAGGAACCAAGAAAGGAAACATAGTGGTTTTATTTGTTATGCCCCTATTATTTGAAGATTTTCTTTTTCCTTAATAGAGGCTACTTCCTCTCAATATTCAAAAGTTATACTCTGGTCAACATTTTTGCTAATGTAAAATATGTCTCTTTACCCATTGCTGAATTTGAAAGGATGTTGAATTTCCAATCACTGAAAAAAAGAAATAAGCAAACGCATTTCAGCAACATCAAAACATTTCTGCTTCTCATAGTAAAATCTTAAGTGTTTTTGTAGATTATAAAGAAAATATTTCTTAGCAATGAAATTGCTGTTAAAACAATTTCAATCAGATACTTTTGTGAATAGAAAATGTCTGTAGTAGATAAGTAGAAAAATATAAAATGTCTGTTCACATGTTTTATTTTAGAACTGAATGGAGAAATGCCAAAGAGGAAGCCTTCACTGCATTATAAATATATTCAAGTGTTCTTTTGAACTTTATAAAAATTTTTACTAGACTTGAAAAAGATCTTTGTGCAAAGGTCTTTTAAGAGAAAAGTGTTCAATTTATCAAAATCTCTATATATAGTACCAGCTTTAACTAAAGCATTTTAAGATTTTTTTTTTAAAGTTCGAATTTCTCCGATATATGAGATAGTTCAGGACAGTCTGTTAAGAGTTCTTAGAGGAAACGATTTGCAAGACAGAATGGCTAATCTCATACTCTAAAATTGGAATTTAAAAAATTTGATTGTGTCTGAAAAATAGAATGGCAGTGTTGGAATTTGGAGCCAATAGTTCAGCATATTCTCTAGAATAATACACTTTAAAAAAAATTGTGTCTGTCTTCAATCATATTTAGGAGGCTATGTATAAATAGTCTTGAAGTCAATGTAGTTTATTTAAAAGGTAAAAATGCATTCTGAAAGGGATCATTTATATATAATAATCTGAAGACATTTTCCATAAAACTATATTTTGGTTGGTTGTACATCTTGCTAGTGTTTTTTGAAGTACATAACTTTTAAAATATTAGCTGTCTTCTATGATTAGAATATGTGAATGAATGTTTGGTGTCAGGAATGTTTCGGTACCACTGTTCTCACGGGAACCACTGATGTATCGGCAGATACTATTGTGTATGACGTGTTCTGAAGATCATAGTTGCTGTGCGTAACATTGTGCCTCTTAACTTTGTGTGCACACAGGTGGTTTACATTTTAATGTAAATAAATGCCACTTTGCAGTTTGTTTTTTAAACTGTGTCCTTTATTTTCTATTTGAGACTATACCAGAGTACATTATTTGATGTAAATAAGAAAGGAAGTGGGAATAGAGCTGATCTGATGCTTATAGCACATGACCTCAGCAGGTATGGCCTAATTTCCTGCATCCTGAATGTCCCTGAAATTGCTTACTTTTCTACTTATTTCTTTATTTTTTAATTAATGTTTATTGGAGTATAGTTTCTTTACAGTGTTTTGTTTCTTCTGCAGAGCTAAGTGAATCAGTGATACGTGTACATATATCCCCTCTCTTTTGGATTAGCTTCCCATTTAGGTCACTGTAGAGCACTGACTAGACTTCCCTGTGCTATATAGTAGTTTGTCATTAGTTATCCATTTTATGTATAGTATCAGTAGTGTATATATGTCAGTCCCAATCTCCCGATTCTTCCCTCCTCCCCGCTTATCATACATTTGTTCTCTCGGCCTGTGTCTCTGGTTTTGCTTTGAAAATAAGCTCATCTGTATCACTTTTATAGATTCCACTATAAGCAATATAATGTTTGTTTTTCTAGATTAGTTTTGGCTCCATTATAGTCAGAAGCCATGAATTGATATTTAGAATTCTGGGTATCCTATTCATGATACAGGAAATGTCTCTTCTAATTTAAAGAAATGACATATACCCAAAATTCTGAATACCAATATATGGCTTTTGACTAATGGAGACAAAACTAATTTAGATAGTTAATAACCCTGCTTAATAAACAACTGTAATCCTTTGGTTGGTGATTAATACTTGATAATTCTCTAATAAAGTTTTTATTATTCTTTGGACAAAAAAATTTAATATATATTTTTTAAAGAAGTTCATTCGATTCATGTAGTCTTTTCAAATGAGCCCTTAAAAACAGATGTGGCTTTCACTAGTTCCTGTGATTCTTTCATTGTTACTTTAACTACCATTGCTGGGAGATTCAAATATATGAGAAAATAGAGTGATATGTCCATATTTTATTTCACTAAACAGACATATACAGTGACCTATTCAGGTAGGCAGCTTCTAATGTAACTTCCAATACTCAGGCCTGGTATTCAAGTCTTCAAATGCTGTAGCCACAGTTCACATTTGAATGTAATCTTTTGAGAGACTCTTAAGGCAGAATCACTGAGCTAAGCAGTTTCCAGATTCCCGGTTCACAGAAACTAGTACCCTTTTTTCATTTGTTTTAAGCTTTGTTCAGTTGCTTAGTTGTGTCTGACTTTGCTACCCTGTGGACTGCAGCATGCCAGGCTTCCCCATCCTTCACTATCCCCTGGAGTTTACTCAAACTTGTCCATTGAGTCAATGATGCCATCCAACTATCTCATCCTCTATCACCCCCTTCTCCTGCCCTCAAACTTTACCAGCATCAGGGTCTTCATGGTTCAATTAACATCTCTACATGACTACTGGAAAAGCCACAGCTTTGACCATATGGACCTTTTTTAGCAATAGATGATACAGTGCTTACTATGTACCTGGAGTTTTCTAAGTGTTTTAATAGTACAAATTTTGTTCTAGCAGACTTATGAGTAGTTACTGTTACCCTGGGCTTCCAGGTGGTATTAGTGGTAAAGAACCCGCCTGCCAGTGCAGGAGACGTAAGAGACATGGGTTTGATCCCTGGGTGGAATAAATCCACTGGAAAAGTAAATGGCAACTGAATCCAGTATTCTTTCCTGGAAAATCCCATGGACAGAGTATTCTGGCAGATAGAGACACGACTGAAGCGACTTAGCATGCGCACACTGTTAACCCATTTTCAGGTATGTAAATTAAGGTACAGATGTGTTATGTAATTAATACAACATTACACAGCTACTTAAGTAGCAGAGTTATGATTCAAATCCAGTCCATGGACAGAGGAGCCTGGCGGGCTGTAGTCTATGGGGTCACAAAGAGTTGGACACGACTGAGTAACTGAGCACACACACATTTAATTCTTCACATTACTGAGAAATTTGAATTTACAGATTTTTCAGATACAAAATGAAGATAATAGTACCTAATTCATTGGGGTTTTGTAACTGCCTGGCACAGAAAGTGCCAAGTACTATGAATGGAGATGATACATAATTGACCATAAGAAACATTGAAACAAGTTGCAGTGACTTGCTAATTTTATAAGAATTATAAGAAAATGTCACAATAATGTAGGTTATTTTCCCTAGTATACTCAAAGCCCTAATTCTATGAGTCTAGAAGATAAATTTGCCATGGTAAAGCATTTATTTAATTTTGGAAAGAATTAATAGCTTGCCTCACCTCAAGTTATTTGGATGTTAAAAAAGTAACAAATGCAGTTTATTTTATACCTCATTGAATTAACTATGCTTTGGCTTACCTAAAAAGACATTTAAAATGTTTTAAATAGCTTACCTAAAATATGTAACACAACTTTGATGTGGACTTCTTTTTTTTTTTAAGTTATTGAATTTGTTACAATATTGCTTCTTAAAATCCTTAACCCAAGGGATCTTAGCTCCGTGACCAGGGATCGAATCCACACTCCTGCATTGGAAGGCAAATTATTAGTCACAACGTTATATATATATATATATGTATACATACATATATATATATATATAACAATGTAAATACATCTGTTAAGAGTTTATCCATTCACCTTAAATTGTTTGATGTGTCCTATGTAGTACTGGAAACTAGAAATTGGATCTTAGTTGTAAATACTACCCCTCCTTTGTCTCCCAAGTAACTAAGAACATTTTGTCAAGGTTGAAAAATATTAATACTTTGTAACACTCCAAAGAATTGATGCTTTCTAATTGTGGTGCTGGAGAAGACTCTTGAGAGTCCCTTGGACTGCAAGGAGATCAAACGAGTCAGTCTTAAAGGAAATCAACCCTGAATATTCACTGGAAGGAAAGATACTGAAGCTGACGCTCCAATACTTTAGCCACCTGATGTGAAGAGCCGACTCCTTGGAAAAGATTCTGATGTTGGGAAAGATTGAAGGCAGGAGGAGAAGGGGTCATCATCAACTCAATGAACATGAGTTTGAGCAAACTCCAGGAGATAGTGAAGGACAGGGAAGCCTGGCGTGCTGCAGTCCGTGGGTTCGAAAAGAGTCATACAATTTAGTGGCTAACAACAACAAAAAAAAAAGTGGTCATGGCAGATCCTGCTAAATGCTACTACAATATCTTTTCTATTCATTCTTCAGAAGTGAGTTTTTTTGGAGAGGCGTGACTTCACTTTCACTTTTCACTTTCATGCATTGGAGAAGGAAATGGCAACCCACTCCAGTGTTCTTGCCTGGAGAATCCCAGGGATGGGGGAGCCTGGTGGGCTGCCGTCTCTGGGGCCGCACAGAGTTGGACACGACTGAAGCGACTTAGCAGCAGCAGCAGCGGCAGCAACATCCCCTACTTTAAAAATTATTTTCCAGCTTCCTCTGCAGCTAGGGATGAGTATGTGACATAACTCTGACCTGCTGCTGCTGCTAAGTCACTTCAGTTGTGTCCAACTCTGTGCAACCCCATAGACGGCAGCCCACCAGGCTCCCCCATCCCTGGGATTCTCCAGGCAAGAACACTGGAGTGGGTTGCCATTTCCTTCTCCAATGCATGAAAGTGAAAAGTGAAAGTGAAGTCGCGTCCGACTCCTAGCGACCCCATGGACGGCAGCCTACCAGGCTCCTCCATCCATGGGATTTTCCAGGCAAGAGTACTGAAGTGGGGTGCCATCGCCTTCTCTGTAACTCTGACCTACCTTCTTGAAATACAGACATGAGGCTGGAGATAAAGCAATGGGTTTGCAACTAACAATCAACAGACATGTAATGGGTGGTTGAGCCAAAGGCAGAAAGAAACAGCCAGTGGTGTCATGTAACTGCTCTGGCCATCTTTGTCCTTTCTACCTTGGGACCTATTTCTACCTAAGAAAAACAAGCCCTTAGTTGTTTACACTTCTTTGTTTTCCTTCTTTCTGTTTTTGAACCTTTGACCCTTAATTTATGGTTAAACATTTTGTCAAATTGTCATTTGTTGGACTTCTGCTTCTGGCCAAGATGGAATAAAAAGGAAGTGGTTTAAGTAAAAAGTAGAAGAAAATACATGAAACAGTTTTTTCAAGACCTTATGCATCATGGTTCACATTAATTCTTATCTGTTATTTCTGTAAAATCATGGCTCTGGCAATACAGAGAAAGTAGAATCTGTTGTGTAATACCTGGAGATTGTTGCACAAATGCTCAGAACAGAAAGCCAGAAGCAAATGTTCAGACAGAATTACTGTTGACTAAAGCTGGATTAATATTTATGCCTAGTTCCTGTGGTACTCCACTGTAACACATTCTCAATCATTCATTTAGTCTTATTCTCTGATGTTTTCTATTATGTCTATCAAGAGTTGAAAAATAGCAATAAGCCCATAATCATCCCCAAGTATATTAATGATAAGCTGAGTGCTATAAATATGAACTCAAAATCAACCCTGTATCCCTTCCTTTGACACACAAAAATGCATATGTGTCATTTTCCTTTTAAATGTTTTAGAAACATATTTTTCAAATTTTTCACAAATATCACAGATAATTTTTTAGTTAATGATATTATTTTTACATTTTGCTCATATGCCTATTCATTTTTATTTTTCTCTTGTGCTGCCCTCATGAGATAAAATGTTACTATCATTGATCAGCTATAACTAAGCACGGGTTCAATCTGGTCAGTATGTAAATAGCAAGTGAGCAAGCTTGGTTACCTAGTCAGCAATCATTAACAAGAGAAGCTGAAATGGAGCAGGACCCTATGGATCCTTGTCCCCCAAGTCCTCTGCCTGAATTTTGTCTGTGGAAAAACTTTTACCAAAGAATAAGCCTAATCAGAGATGTGAGAACATACAGATACAAAGGAAAACAGTCAAAGGAGACCAAATAATAAAATGTATTCATTAAGCATAGTCAAGGACTTTTAGTTTCTTCTCACATCCTGTGAGCTGTTTTATAGATACTTAAACCACCCCACCAGGTGGAGAAGTTAACTACATGATGATCTGGCTTTAGCCATGACATAAGCTGGCAATTCTGAGAACAGGTCTCAAGAAATGGAAACAAAATGGCCCTGGAATTGAAGATTAACTGTACTTAAAACAATCAAGATGATGCTGGTCAGACCACTGACCAATTTCAAAGTGACTGTCAGAGCTAGCTATGCTGTTTCTGTTATTTAGCCCCCTCCATCTATAAAAGCTCTTGCTCCCTGATTGTTGGAGCTGCGGGGAATTGGCCTTTGGACAGGAGTCTGTCCTCCCCCTGCCCCCAATTGTCCACATACAAAATAAAGCAAACTTTCCTTTACACCAACCTTGACACTTTATTGGCTTTTTGAGAGGTCTGCAGCCAGACCCCACTTTTGGTCACAAAACTAATCAGCCTTTAAAACCAGGTTTGTTACCCATTACCTTGGCACCATTAACCCAATAGCGTAGCAGTTGCCATGCAAACTACCGAGGTAGTCTTCCATTTTCATGAAAAAGATTTAGAGAAAAATGGCTCAGAATATTGCCGGAAGTCCTGATTTCTATATTCTACAGATGGTCTACTTGCTTGGAAAATGACAGCTAGAAAAGCAAGAGCTAGGATAACTGGAAGGACTAGAAAGAGATCTGCCCTGCTACTGCCTTCTCAATGTTGCTTGATCTCACCAAGATCATATTGTACACAACTGAGGACCGTATCTTATTTAAATATCGAATTATCCCCAAGTTGCTGTGTATACAATAGACTATCATAAATATTGGCTGTCTCACCCTTTTTGTTTAAAACTGTGTCCTATGTGATCTTGTTTGTAAACATGAGACTATGTATAACTACAAGAAACTATGAATGTTAATATTTAAGTGGTTATTAAATATTTCTACATTCCAGAAAGTGTTCTATCTGTCCTAATGTTATGTCATCTCATTTAATTTCCAAAAAAGAAACTTTTAAGGGGTAGATAAAATTCTTACACCCAAATAAGTTCAAAGAAATAAGTTAATTTGCCCAAGTTTGCACATCCAGAAAGTTGTGGAGTTGAGATTTTACATACATATTCTGTCTCTAGATTCTGAACTCTTTTAACTACAATAAAATTTTCTTATTTTAATTTTGTTGATTATTTTTCCCAGAATAAAAGCCCTCTAGATCAATTAGAACTATTTGTTATTTTCATGTGTATTAAAATACTTCATTACATCTCTTAACACTAACTTAGATATCAAAGTTAAATTGAAAACTATATGAAATTGCCTTTATTCAACCATTTTTTAACCTACAATGATAACAAATTCATTTTGGTTTAACTAATATTATATTTGAAGAAGAACCCTGACCCCAAGACAAATACCATTTATCTATTTCAAAGCTACTGGTTTAAAATTCTTCTCTCCTATTCTTTAATTATAGACTCTTTAAGTGGCTCTTCCAGAAATGAGACATATTATTAGAGAACTGAAAAGAGCATCAACACTTTTATAGTCACCTGGGTCTGGATTTTACAATTTGTTGGCTAAGATCCTCTTGGTATCTTATCATGTTTGGTAAAATAGGGTGGGTAGTAATACCTTCCTTATGTTCTTCAGTGAGAATTGAAAATAATAAATTATTCCAGTGCTTTGTACATCACTTGGCATATAGTGGGCTTTCAGTAATAAATATTCTTATCCTAAAATAATTCAACTTAATGCTGCTTAGAATTTTCCTTCTGTTAGCTAAGAAGGAACTGCATGTCAAAAATGATAATTATTCTCTTAATCCATTTTTTAAGTTACAATTTGAAATAAATCAATCATTCAATCAATGCAGGAGAGCCAGATTTCATCCCTGGATCAAGAAGATCCCCTGGAATAGGCAGTAGCTACCCACATCAGGATTCATGCCTGGAGAATTCTGTGGACAGAGGAACCTGGTGCACTACAGTCCATGGGATCACATAGATTGAGACAGGACTGAGCAAAATTTAAATTTACTACTTCTCTATAATCCAGTCTTTTAAATTTCTCTCATTTTGCTTCAAAGACCACTTAAGTAATTGAACAAACTTGATGGACATCGCAGAAATTAGAATGAAATATTAATTTTTTAAAAAACACAATATATTGAGTAATAATAGCAAGAAGGGATAAGCATTCCTCAGTGATCAATGCAAAGAAATAGAGGAAAACAACAGAATGGGAAAGACTAGAGATCTCTTCAAGAAAATTAGAGATACCAAGGGAATATTTCATGCAAAGATGGGCTCGATAAAGGACAGAAATGGTATGGACCTAACAGAAGCAGAAGATATTAAGAAGAGGTGGCAAGAATACACAGAAGAACTGTACAAAAAAGATCTTCATGACCAAGATAATCACAATAGTGTGATCACTCACCTATAGCCAGATATCCTGGAATGTGAAGTCAAGTGGGCCTTAGAAAGCATCACTATGAACAAAGCTAGTGGAGGTGATGGAATTCAAGTTGAGCTATTTCAAATCCTGAAAGATGATGCTGTGAAAGTGCTGCACTCAGTATGCCAGCACATTTGGAAAACTCAGCAGTGGCCACAGGACTGAAATAGGTCAGTTTTCATTCCAATCCCAAAGAAAGGCAATGCCAAAGAATGCTCATACTACCACACAATTGCACTCATCTTACATGCTAGTAAAGTAATGCTCAACATTCTCCAAGCCAGACGTCAGCAATATGTGAACCGTGAACTTCCTGATGTTCAAGCTGGTTTTAGAAAAGGCAGAGGAACCAGAGATCAAATTGCCAACATCCGCTGGATCATGCAAAAAGCAAGAGAGTTCCAGAAAAACATCTATTTCTGCTTTATTGACTATTCCAAAGCCTTTGACTTTGTGGATCACAACAAACTGTGGAAAATTCTGAAAGAGATGGGAATACCAGACCACCTGACTTGCCTCTTGAGAAATCTGTATGCAGGTCAGGAAGCAACAGTTAGAACTGGACATGGAACAACAGACTGGTTCCAAATAGGAAAAGGAGTACGTCAAGGCTGTATATTGTCACCCTGCTTATTTAAGTTCTATGCAGAGTACATCATGAGAAACGTTGGACTGGAAGAAACACAAGCTGGAATCAAGATTGCCAGGAGAAATATCAATAACCTCAGATATGCAGATGACACCACCTTTATGGCAGAAAGTGAAGAGGAACTAAAAAGCCTCTTGATGAAAGTGAAAGTGGACAGTGAAAAAGTTGGCTTAAAGCTCAACATTCAGAAAATGAAGATCATGGCATCCGGTCCCATCACTTCATGGGAAATAGATGGGGAAACAGTGGAAACAGTGTCAGACTTTGTATTTTGGGGCTCCCAAATCACTGCAGATGGTGACTGCAGCCATGAAATTAAAAGACGCTTACTCCTTGGAAGGAAAGTTATGACCAACCTAGATAGCATATTCAAAGCAGAGACATTACTTTGCCAACAAAGGTCCGTCTAGTCAAGTCTATGGTTTTTCCTGTGGTCATGTATGGATGTGAGAGTTGGACTGTGAAGAAGGCTGAGCGCCGAAGAACTGATGCTTTTGAACTGTGGTGTTGGAGAAGACTCCTGAGAGTCCCTTGGACTGCAAGGAGATCCAACCAGTCCATTCTGAAGGAGATCAGCCTTGGGATTTCTTTGGAAGGAATGATGCTAAAGCTGAAACTCCAGTACTTTGGCCACCTCATGCGAAGAGTTGACTCATTGGAAAAGACTCTGATGCTGGGAGGGATTGGGGGCAGGAGGAGAAGGGGACGACAGAGGATGAGATGGTTGGATGGCATCATTGACTCACTGGACGTGAGTCTGAGTGAACTCCAGAGTTGGTGATGGACAGGGAGGCCTGGCGTGCTGCGATTCATGGGGTCGCAAAGAGTCGGACACGACTGAGTGACTGAACTGAACTGAACTGAATGGCTTAGTCATTTAAAATTTTACTTTTTTATTCTTTAACTGTTTTATATAAATATAAATATATATGACATCAATATATAATAATATATGTATTATATAAATATATAGTTTATATTTATAATATAGTTTGTAATATAGTTATAAACTATATTATACATGCATGCTGCTACGTCACCTCAGTTGTGTCCGACTCTGTGCAACCCCATAGACAGCAGACCACCAGGCTCCCTGTCCCTGGGATTATCCAGGCAAGAACACTGGAGTTGGTTGCCATTTCCTTCTCTAATACATGAAAGTGAAGTTGCTCAGTCGTGTCTGACTCTAAGCAACCCCGTGGACTGCAGCCTACCAGGCTCCTCCATCCATGGGATTTTCCAGGCCAGAGTACTAGAGTGGGGTGCCATATGCATGTATACATACTAATGTCACGTCAGTCACCTCCAACTCTGCGATCCTATAGACTGCAGCCCAAAAGGCTCTTCTGTCCATGAGATTCTCCAGGCAAGAATACTGGAGTGAGTTGCCATGCTTTCCAGAGGATCTTCTCAATACAGGGATTGAAGCTGCATCTCTGATGTCTCCTGGATTGGCAGGTAGGTTCTTTACCACTAGCACCACCTGGAAAGCCCATACATGAGATAAATATATAAATCTATCTATCTACATTGTACAAACCCCAAGTATATGGCCTGATGATTTTCACAACCTGAACCAATACTCAGACACAGATCAAGAAACAGTACATAACCATTTTCTAGAAGCCCACCTTATTTACCCTTTCAATCATTACCCATCATTGGAAAAGACTCTGATGCTGGGAACGATTGAGGGCTGGAGGAGAAGGGGGCAACAGAAGATGAGATGGTTGGATGGCATCCTTGACTCAAAGGACATGAATTTGAGCAAACTCTGGGAGACAGTGAAGGACAGGGAAGCCTCGTGTGCTGCAGTTCATGGGGTCGCAAAGAACAGACACGACTGAGTGACGTTACAACACTGGCAACCAAGAGTAACCAGTATCCCAACTTCTAGGAGTATAATTGGCTTTTCCTTTTTTAAAAAACAAACTTTCATATCAATGGAATCGTGGATCATATAAGAGTATTCTTTGTGCTTTACTTCTGTCACTCCACCTTATGCATGTGAGATTCACTGGTGTTATTGTCCGTAGTGGTTGTCCATTCATTCTCACAGCTGTGTAGAATTCCATGGTGTGAAGATACCACAATATATCCAGGTGACTGTTGACATACCATTAGACTGTTAAATTATGCAGTGTCTCTGACTGACTTATTACAGATGTAAAGAAGCTAAGACACAAACTTTAACTGATGTTAATGAAATATACAACTCCTTTCTTAAGAGATTTCAACAAATATTTATTCAATGCCTACTGAACACAAAGCATAGTGGTAAGTACTACAGGAATTATAAAGACAAGACAACACTTTCAGTAGCTAATGTTTTAAGCAAGGAAACTTTATAGATAATGTAGGGTCTTAAAATGTAAGTTAACTTTTCATAAATACCTTTAGGGGATGAAGCAAGGTTATGCAAAGTTGTTAAGGAGAAAAAGAGGATAAAAGAAATGACTGATGAGTCTGAACAGGTTAAAGCATTTTATTAAAATAATCTTGAAAGGAAAATATAATTGAAGTTTGGAAACTTCAAATTTGAAGGGCAATTCAGAGAAATAATGTTGCTTAAAACTACCAAATGAAAAAGCCATTCAAAATATAATTAGTACCACAAATTAATAATTATTTGTGAATGTATACCATCTGATACATAACTCACTGAGCTTTTCAAGTCAAAAATGACATTCCATAGAAAATACTGGCTTTTTACTCAAATAGTAAAAATTATAAAATATTATTTTTAAATAAAGCACATTATAAAATTCAGTTAACATATACTTTCTCTTTCAAAAAAGCAGCTGAATAACTCAAAGTTTTTTCTGTGATTCCTCCAAAAATTTATATACTGTACAGTAACTCAAAACTTTGTTCATATGTATATAGGTGCCTATACAGTATTACTCTAAAACGCCTAATGATTTATTCTACAAATGTTTGTTGAGTATCAACAATCTGAAAGCACTATGCTAGCAACCTAACATACAAAGATGATAAAACTAGGCACTTGCCTTCAAGTAGCTTTAAGGGGAGGCACACTAAAAATAATTTAAACAGATTTTGGTCCCTGCCATGATAAAGGTATGCAAATAAGGCCAGTCAGAGCATATCAAAAGGGCATATAGATAAGACAGGGGACCAAGGAGAGAAACCAAGAGATACTTTGTGCAGAAGATAACTCCTGAACAAAGTCTGAGACTTAAAGGATAAGTGGCATTTTGCACTTTGGGGAATCAATAAAAGGCAGATATTCAGGAGGGCATGACTGGAAGAAAGAAGGTTGGGCACAGCTCAGGATGGTTAGAACTATGGTGCTTATCTCTATTTGTGCCAACATAGGCCTACTTTTCGACATTTCTCTCCAGTCTTTATTTTTTTCAAATACTATTTTTTTTATTTGGTATAATCCATATATAACTATTTATTTTTCGCCCCCAAGTCTTGTGTTATTCCAGCTTCTGTTAGCATGTCAAAGAAAAGTCCTCTCTTGTGTATCAAATTCTGTGGTGTTTCAAATTCTGTAATTCTTCCAGAGTCTAGAACAAGTACCCTGCAATGTGAAAAGAATCCAGTCAGGTAAACTATAATCAGTATTTCAGTTCATCTTTCTTGTTCTTGCAACTGTAAAGTTTAAATTACTAGGTAAGTTCTGCCAGTACGAAATAAAAGTACAATTTGACTCAGGAAATATATCAAGTTTTCTAATATTCTCTTAGCATTAATGCTTTCCTCTAATTATTTTGTAAAGTATCTTCCATACTATTAGGGGACACTTTGTATCTCTCAGCACAGATAAAATCCATTATTAGTGGCAAGTAATTACTGTGTTTCAGACATGCAATCGCTATCTCTATAGAAATTGTTTTATTTCTGAAAACAAATAAAGCATACCTGTCTGAATCAATGATAGAATGCAGTCTGTGAGCAATTGTCAGGATGGTGCAATCAGAAAACTCCTTCCTGACTGTGGTCTGCACCAAGTTATCAGTCTCAAAATCGATAGAGGCTGTTGCCTCATCCAAGATGAGAATTTTTGTTTTTCTCAGCAAAGCACGAGCAAGACAGACTAGCTGTCGTTGTCCAACACTGTTATAAAAAATAGTAAAATGGTCTCAACAATGGATTTTATGGTCACACACTTCCTATTTTAAAATTCTGATGACATTGTTATTCTCTTCCTAAGCCACATTCATTCATTCTTTAAGAAGTATCCCCTGAGTGATTATACCAGACTCTGGTCCAAGTTCTGCAAATAGAACAATGAATTAAACAGACAAAAGTCTGTGGGTTTTCATGGGGAGACAAAAAATAAACAAGATAAATGATCAAAAGGCATAAGAAGAATTCGAATATACAGAAAGGCAGGATATAAAATGTGGGCATGGGGTGGACATTTTTGAGGAGCATGCCAAAGAAATCCTCAGAGACGACGCCTTTAAATTCAAGACCTGAGGAAAATGAAAAGTGAATCCTGCAGATTTCCAATGGGAACTTGCTCCTGGCAAGGTGATGGGCAGATGTAAAATTCCTGAGGCAGGCAGGAAGTGGCCTGGCATATTCAAGGAACTGTAAGAAGCCAAGGAGGCCAAGGTGGCAGAAACAGAGAGAGGGAGAGCGGGGAGTAAGCAAAGAAGAAGCTGAGTCATGCAGGCTGTGTCTCTTAGGTGCAGAGAGGGTGTAATTGCTTTTCCTTAGGTTTCTGGTCGGAGAAGGAAATGGTAACCCACTCCAGTACGCTTGCCTGGAAAATGCTATGGACTGAGGAGCCTACCTACGTCCATGGGGTCGCCAAGAGTCGGACACGACTGAGCAACTTCACTTTCACTTTTCATTTTCATGCACTGGAGAAGGAAATGGCAACCCACTCCAGTATTCTTGCCTGGAGAATCCCAGGGACAGAGGAGCCTGGTGGGCTGCCGTCTATGGGATCGCACAGAGTCGGACACGACTGAAGTGACTTAGCAGCAGCAGCAGGTTTCTGATCACATAAAGGGACTGTCCTAAGACAATAGTGGTGAAGATAAAGCAGCACTTTGTTGTTGTTCAGTCTTTCAGTCGTGTCTGACTCTTTGCAACCCAACGGACTGGAACATGCCAAGCTTCCCTCCCTTCCTATCTCCCAGAGTTTGCTCAAACATTTCTTTCCGGAAGAAAGCTATTCGGGTAGGAGTCTTTACTAAAGAGGAGTCAGTTAACTAATGACTTTCCACACTGCATTGTTGCTTTCTTTCCCCTTCATTTTCCTTCACCAGCAGTTTTCCAGCTGGTGGCTACCTTCTCTCTCTTCTCTAGAAGGAATCAGCCAATGATGTCCTTTGAACAACAAAACCCATGGTGGCTCAGGAGTGATTTCCCTCTGGGGCCAACTGGTTTCTAAAAAGCCTGGAACGAGTAACTCAGGCAAGCTCTGTTCTTCGCAGCTTACCTGAGGTTTTCACCACCCTCTGAAATCTCATGCAGCAGCTTCTTGGGAAGGGACTGCACAAACTCTTTTAAGTGACATAGTTCCAGCACCTCCCATAGCTCATGATCAGGATACTTGTCTAGGGGATCCAGGTTCATTTGAAGGGTTCCAGAAAATAGAACAGGATCCTAGAGAATAGAACAATCACTGGTAATCTTATTGTCACATGAGGCATGCATACTTTAAATAAGGAAAAAGCAAAATGATGAAAAGCTAAATAGTTACCAAATTCATTTTATATTGAAACCAAAAGCTGAAGGTCAGAATAAGCTGTGTTTGATTAAATCATTATAAACTTCCTGATACTACTTCTTTCTCTAGTTCATAATGTTGACGACAGCTTTCCAACCACAATAATAATGATGATAGTAGTCACCATTTAGTCAGAGATATAATATAATATGGGCTTCCCAGGTGGCTCAGTGGTAAAAGAATCCAGCTGCCAATGCAAGAGATGGGGGTTTGATCCCTGGGTCGGGAAGATCCACTGGAGAAGGAAATGGCAATCCACTCCAGTATTCTTACCTGGAGAATCCCAGGGACAGAGGAGCCTTGTTAGCCACAACCCAAGGGGTTGCAAAAGAGTCAGACATGAGCTAGCAACTAAACAACAATGTAATATATAATATAGAGAAGAATAGAATAAATGTATCTATAGTATGTATATAACATTATCAATTAGTCCACCAACCAGAAATAAGGAAGCAAACACTCTTGTTAGATAGCGAACTAGATGTTTCAAAAGCTCCTGTCCAAGGACACACAGAAAGTAAGTGCTTAAGCAGAATTCAAAGACAAGTCCATGCTTTTTCCAATACATTTACACATCTAGTGAAACTGCATTTTACTACACCTGTTTTGATTTATAAGAAAGGAATGACAGTTTTTTTCTCCACCAATTTTTTTCCCTTCCAAAATTTACTTAAATTTGTTCCAAAGTAAATTCATGAATGCCAGTATATGTTTAAACAATATGACAAAGAGATGATAGCATTTTTAGAAGCAAACATAAACATACTTCATAAATTCTCAGCTCAAATCTTTCAAACACAACTGAATGAGTCATATTTGGCTGTAGAAGCATATTATTGAGCCGATTTGCATACTTGTTAATGATCAAGTTCCTCTGATGCCACAGATGGAAAAATCAAAGGAGTTGGAAAAAAAGATCTAACTGAATTATGGTTCCTTTCATTTTTTAAAAAATACTTCTAAACCTCAAGTCAAAAAGTCAAAAAAATCAAAATTCAACAAAGTACCAACTAAGCAAAAGCCTCACTAATTGCTTTTTTCTTCTAAAATTTCTGGTAAGTGGGATCTAACTGCCAACTAGAGTAAACTTGACTATCGTGGAAGACTTAACGTGACTTTTTCAAACAGATAAATGCACTTAGAAAGAATGCATCAGGGTAGTTTCAGTATGATTTCTTCATTTTAATTTTATTTGTATTTACTATTATGAAGGAAACTTGCAAAGCAACATACTAGTTTTTCAAACAGATAAATGCACTTAGAAAGAATGCATCAGGGTAGAGTATTTAATAGGATTTAATTGCATAGTTATTTTTCACAATATATTTAAAATAATTTGGCTCTCAAATCCAAATGTATAGGCTTGAAAGGAATATATTCTTAAAAAAACAACAAAAAAGAAGAAGTTTACCAGAGGGAGTTAAGAAAGACTAGCAGTAAAACAGTCTTTACCTGTGGAATAATATTGAGTTTGCCACGAAGGTCATGAAGCCCAATAGTAGATATGTCAATTCCATCAATTATAATTTTACCTCCTGATCTTTCTACAATTCGAAAGAGGCAGTTTGATAGTGTTGATTTGCCTGCTCCAGTTCGTCCCACAATTCCAATCTATAATGAATGTATCATAAACAATTTACACCGTACTTTGTGTAAGGGAAGGAGACCTTTGTACTGACAAAAAATACATTATGTGTCTGGTAAATGGGATCTAACTGCCAACTAGAGTAAACTTGACTATCGTGGAAGACTTAACGTGACTTTCAAGGATCCATCTTTATCTAGATACCACTTACTCTGGTGGCTCAGAGGTACAGAACCTGCCTGCAGTGCGGAAGACCTGGGTTTGACCCCTGGATAGGGAAGATCCCTGAAGAAGGAAATGGCAACTCTTTTCAGTATTATTGGCTGGAGGATTCCATGGACAGAGGAGCCTGGTGGACTACGGTCCTGAGTTGCCAAGAGTTGGACCCAACTGAGCAACTAACGCTTTCACTTTACTCACTAGAAAGGCTTGGGCTAATTTGTGTGTTTCCTCTGGTTTTTGAATAGTTTAGTTATCACCCAGCAAAAACTGCCCCAGGCAGAGCAGATCATCCCTGAATCATCCCTGAAACAGCCATTAAATGCGGGGTTGAAAGAGAGACTGATAAAGCGGTTGATTCCATGAGACTTTCTGAATGAGGCTTCTCTACCATTCTTCCTCCAAAACAAACAAGCAAACAAAGGAGATGGGAACCCTTTGCTGAGATAGGCTAGAAAATCTAAAGGAAAGCCTGCAAAACAACTATTGCATCAAAACTACTAAGGGTGGTCACAGATCAAGTCTGGGGATTTTGGACTTTTGGACAAAAGTAATCGGCTTGTCATAAGCATCCAGTGATTGCAGTGTTCCTTTGGCCACGAGATCTGAAGCAACCTCTTCTGGGTGTTGGTTCGTGTCTTGGTGTTAATGGAAACACTGCATGGAGAGAACATTTGGTGCCTGGTTTGCCCTAATTAAAGATCTTAAATCTTAAATCTGACATACTACATCCGAAAAACCAGGAATACACTGAATGAAATAGAATGATTAAAATTCCACAATTATTTCCAAAAATTAATTTGTCCTTGAGGCCACCTCAGTGGACCTGGTTTAGAGGGTTAGAAAAGGAGAATTTGGGGTTATCTGAAACAAGTCTCAGGAAAGGGGAAAGTGGAATACTGCTGTTCATTAAATTTTTTTTATCTTTATTTATTTGTAAAATATCAATCTGATCAGGGAAATAATATATTTTCATAAAACAGTTTGAAAAAATATAGAGGTGAAAATCATCTAAAATCCCAACACCTGGAGAGAATCACTGTTTATATTTTGTAACCATTCTTTTTGCTATTAGTAATATGCCTATCTGTTTGCTTTTTTAAAACACAAAAATGATACACTGTCAAAAGATTTGTATATTGTTCTTATTAACTAAATTACATCTCAAGCATTTTCCCATTTCACTGATAGTCTTGGAAAACATAATGTCACTGACTATACAAATATTCTCACCTGTGTATTACTGGACAGTAACTATTATCTTACTGCCTTATTGTTGCACTTCACTTACTAGAGGAAGTAAAAATAAAATATACTAATAATACTGTATGTGTAGCCAAAGGAAATGAAATTTGTATGATGAGAAATATTCACTCCCAAGTTCATTGCAATATTACAGTAGCCAAGAAAATATCAAAACAACCTAAATATGTGCTATGGATGAATGGATAAAGAAAGTGTATATATATATACATATACATACATACACATATATAATTCTGCCATAAAAAATGTAGAAAATCCTACCATTTGTGGTAACATGGGTGAACCTGTAGGACATTATGCTGAGCAAAAGAAGCCAGACAGAGGAAAACATTTTATGATCTCACTTACATGTGTAATCGCAAAGTGTCAAACTCACAGTACCAGAAAGTAGATAGTGCTTACCAGGGGTTGAGTGGGAAAATGGGATATAAACTTTCAGTTATAAGACACATAAATTCTAGATATCTAAGACATAGCATGGTGACTATAGTTAATAACACAGAAATTTGCTAAGAGATCTTAAGTGCTTAAAATTATGATAATAATTTCACAATTTATTCATATCAAGCTATATACTCTATGTATACTGTACACTCTAAATATATACAATTTTCATTTGTTAATTATACCTCAATGTAGGTAAAAATAGTACAATCATGTTTCATAATAGATTATGAACAATTTAAAATATATATTTTTATTTGTAGAGGAAAAATTTATTCTTTACATACCAACGTCTTTACTATTTTTAAATGAAATTTGAACAAATGACCATTTTATACTCCATACCACAGTATATTTTGGCCTTGAGAATAAATATATTCAGATAAAAGGTAAAGTGAAACTTATGAAATATTTATGGTACCTTCTCTTCCCCATGAGTCTGGAAAGTGATATCTTGTAATGCTAAACCAAGATCATCTCGGTATCGAGCTCGATAATCAACAAACTCCACTATCCCTTTACTGGGCCATTGTGATGGAGGCCTCTTAGACGTTATCCAGGGTGCCTTAAAACAAATAAATACTTTTTAAACTGCAATTACAATAAAAATACCTTCCCTCCAAAAGAAAATAATTCTCAGGCATAAAAACAGAAGTGATGAAACAAAAATGAGGAAAGACAACATTTGTAAATATTATGATTTTTCTGAAAATAGTTTTAAATAATACCAACATAAAACTTCTCATCTAGTTATAAGAAGATTTTATAAATCAATTTTCACTCATAAAAAGGCTTCCCATCTTCTATTAAGTTATCAATAAAAGTCTTCTATAACTTTATAAAGGATATGAAAGTAACCTAGAATTTTAATTGACAGGGGACAGTTTGTCATTTATTTCCCACATACTGAGTGTTTACCGCACCAGTCAATGCTTTAGTTGTTGGAGATTTAGCAGTGAGAAAAACATAATAAATAATAAACATAAACTCTCCCTTCGGGAGAGTACTTGCTGGTGAGGAGAGACAGAAAGAATCATACAGTCTATGCAGAATATCGTTGCTGTTGTTGCTCAGTTGCTAAGTTGTATTCGACTCTTTTGTGACCTCATGGACCGTAGGTCACCAGGCTCCTCTGTCCATGGGATTATCCCGGCAAGAATACTGGAGTGGGTTGCTGTTTCCTCCTTCAGGGGATCTTTCTGACCCCGGGATCAAACCCGTGTTTCCTGCAGTGGCGGGTGGATTCTTTACCACTGGCCGCCAGGGAGGCCCATGCAGAATGTCAGTTGATGATAAAGTTTTGAAGGTCAGGAAATAGGCAGTGTTGGTGTAATTTTAAGTAGGGTGGTTAAGAAAGTCTTGATGGACCTGATTGGGAAACAAGCCATTTGGATATCAGAGGAAGGGCTTTCCAGGTAAAAGAAGCTAGGTGCATAATCTGAGGACCTGAGACACTGGAGGAAGAACAGGAGCTGGAATACAAAGAAGAGTGTGGTGCCTGGCCAGTGAGGGGAAGTGTTTTCATGAAGGGAAGTGATCACAAGCACCAGATGATAGGCTAGGTAGAGTGAAGACTGGGAGGCTGCCACTGGTGATGCTGACCAGGGCAGGCACGGTGCAGTGGGGAGTTAGAGCCTGTGTGAGGAGGTTCCAAAAAAGAAGGAGAAAAGGAGTTAGAGCAAGTACAGGAACTATTCCCAAGAATTTTGCTGTAAAGAGGAGCAGAGAAATGGGGCTATTTTAGAGTAAACATGGTTATTTGGACGTATTTACTTTTTTCCACATCAAGAGTTTTTGTAATGGTATCTCTCACCTTATAAGGCATCAAATTATATAAAGGTAATTTTTAAAAATGTGTGTGCACACACACATTTTATTCTTTTTTTTTGCAAAATAAAAAAATATATATTAATAGCAGAAGGTTTAGAAAATACAGAAAACAACTTATTTTTCCTTTATTTTGTCCATGGCACGTGGCATGTGGGATCTTGGTTTCTAGACCAAGGATCAAAACCGCATTCCCTGAATTGGAAGTGTGGAATCTTAACCACTGGGCTACTAGGGAAGTCCTGAGAATGATAAAATTTTTATATAGTCCTTACATAGCAGTAGGCTGAACAAACTAAATGCTGATAATTATGATTGTTTTTGTGAAGGTAGACTAATCTTTCAAGAAAGTTTTGGGAAAAATGAAGGTAAGACTCAGGCAAGAATCTGGAGGAAGAATCAACATTTAGGTAGAAGTTGGAGTATGCAGAAAATATTTTAGCATACTTGTAGGCTGAAAGGAGCCAAGGGGTTAGGGTGCTGAAGTTAGGACTTAGAGAAGATGGTTAATGGAACAAGGTCTGAGAAAAGACATGAAGAGATGCTACCAAAAATACAACTGGAAATCTGTAGGTTTTTATTTGGAGGAGGAATACACCTTCCTGAGTTATAAGCAAAGGAGGAATTTTTCATGAAGATTTAGATATCTTTATAGTCAGATTGAAGAAGATATAGAAATTCAACATATAACCTTTATCATCTGCCCTATTAATTCATGGAACTGGGAGACAGAAGTAACTGAAATTAACAAAATATGCAGATAATGCAACCATTATACTCGGTCAATAGTCTAATTCTTCTGTCCCTCAAATTATACTTAATTAAAGGGAAAAAAGCAGACTGATTTATTCTCCTCCTCCTTCCCATCCACAGAGATGCTAATGATGAGTAAATGGAACAGAAGGTATAAACAATAAAGGCGTACTTAATTTTTAAATTATACAATCAGACTGTAAATAATTAAGAGCTGACTATATTAAGATACTTCTCAATGTAAAATCTTTACAAAGTTGTAATCAGAGGTTGCATATTTTACTCTACATTGGTAGGGGACAAATCACTGTGCCTCTTAAAAACAGGTGATCATGTTTCATTTTTATAACAAATACAGGTTTGGTTCAGAATTGATTTTCAGAATGTCCATTCAAGGTGTACTGCAATATCTTAAATTCTGTATCTGCTTATTGGTTATTCATGAGTACTTACCTCTTTATCCATAGTTTCATATTCACAAACTCTTTCAATGGAAACTGCATTGGCTTCAATTTCACATGCTTTCCTTACCCAAAAATTCAGGGTTTGAGTAATCTGGGAGTGAAAAACCAAGAGCTTAATGAATAAGTATCAGTCTTTTACACAACGTTAATAATACTTTACAAAGCTTTTTTCCCAGAGTTTTAGTATATTTTATCCCTTTGAATTATTTAACAACTTAATTCAAAGTAAGCATTTTTATCTATAGACACACATATGTGCTGTTTTAGGTTTGTTAAATTCATTAATGCCATAAATAATGGTTATTTGGCAGAAGATAGACTGTTCACTATATATTAAAGGTGCCCATACTTGGTGTAAGGAAAGATGAAAACCAAGACTGATGGGATAGGCCCTAAGAAATGTACATCCTAAGTAGGGAAAAATTTGTGCATATTACCTTTGCCACACTTTACCATTTTCCACTAGAAGAAGGATTCTTCTAATTTTCTGACTACAAGTGTCTCCATTTTTTCCCCCAAATTTTACGTTCTTCACACTCACCTTTCCTCAAAATACACGTTCTCCATGGTTATAACCTCAAATGTAGCTCTGAAAGTCAAAAAGCCCTCACAATTCAAATTTTTCTTGAGTTTGTTGTTAAAAGATTTGATGGCCAACCTGACTTGAACTAAAGTGGGCCTCTTTAAAGTGTTGATTTAATTGACTCATGCTACACATTCACATGTTTCACTGCAGAACAAATAGTTTGATTACAGAGTTCTGCCCAGGCACCCCATATACTATATATATGCATGTGTGCATGCCAAGTTTCTTCAGTCATGTCCAGCTCTTTGCAACTGTATGGAATGTAGCCCGCCAGGTTCCTTTATCCATGGGATTCTCCAGGCAAGAATACTGGAGTGGATTGTCATGCCTTCAGCAGGGGATCTTCCCGATCCATGGATCGAACCCATGTCTCATGTCTCCTGCACTGGCCAGCAGGTGCTTCGCTACTAGTGCCACACCTGGGAAGCATGTATGTATGCCTCATCTGCTTTATTCACCTGCTCTCTCACCTGTCGACTACCACTTCTTCAAGCATCTCCAAAACTTTTTGCTGGGAAAATGCTTCCACAACCAGCGGGAGGCAGCAAATGCACTCCAAGAGTTCATCAGTCCTGAAGCATGGAGTTTTATCCAACAGGAATACACAAACTTATTTCCCATTGGCAAAAATGCATGGATTGTAAAGGTTCCTATTTTGATTAATAAAGATGTGTCAGAGCCTAGTTACAAAGATTTAAAATTCATGGTCTGAGACCACAGTTACGTTTGCCCCAACATAACAGATGGACAGGACATGGTAGAGAAAGGCCCTACTCTTGTTGTGTGCATGCATGCTAAGCTGCTTCAGTCTTGTCCGACTCTTTGTGACCCTATGAACTGTAGCCCTCCAGGCTCCTCTCTCCATGAGATTCTCCAGGCAGGAACACTGGAGTGGGTTGCCATACCACCAGGGGATCTTCCTGACCCATGGATTGAACCTGTATCTCTAACGTCTACCCTGTGTTGGCAGGCGGTTTCTTTACACCAGCACCACCTGGGAAGCCCCTACCCTTATTACACTTTATAATCTGTAAGGATAGGAGAGGATGAAATGTCTGGGTGATGATGCAACACTAGGATCCTGGTCCTCTAGCACTGAGCCTTGGGGATCGGCTTTCTTTCTGTGAACTACCTTAGAACGGCTGAGCCAGCTATTTTGCTAGTAGCAAAAGAGAAAAAGAAATGCGCCTCCAGGGTAATCCAGATTTGTCTCTCATTACTTAGTTACTACCATCTCTTATTCAGACAGGAAAAGAAGAGAGCTTAATTAATTGGATTATAAACATGTCATATACCACACAATCATTATTACTTACATTTAGGGCATAGGATATAGACAAACCAACTATTGCTGAATCTATAGAATTGCCAGCCAGCACAGTAAGCACTGCAGTGAAGAACACCATTAAGTTGCCAAGAAATTCAAGTCTAACAGACAGCCACCTGAAATAATGGAAAATATTCCTGAAATGAGATGCAAAAGCTTTGGCGCACTCAATATGAACTCTCCTCTGGGAAATGAAGACATAAACATCAATAGCTGCTTTCTACTTTTTTCTCACTTAGTTAGAACTCAATCAAACATAGGATGGTTGCAATGACAATAAAGAATTTATCTGCATAAAAACATGCTTTACTTTTGAAGAACTTTGCTTTTAAACTTCAGTTCAGTTCAGTCTCTCAGTCATGTCCGACTCTTTGCAACCCCATGAACCGCAGCATGCCAGGCCTCCTTGTCCATCAACAACTCCCGGAGTCCACCCAAACCCATGTCCATTGAGTTGGTGATGCCATCCAGCCATCTCATCCTCTGTCGTCCCCTTCTCCTCCTTCCCTCCATCTTTCCCAGCATCAGGGTCTTTCCAAATGAGTCAGCTCTTTGCATCAGGTGGCCAAAATATTGGAGTTTCAGCTTCAACATCAGTCCCTCCAATAAACACCCAGGACTGATCTCCCTTAGGATGGACTGGTTGGATCTCCTTGCAGTCCAAGGGACTCGAAAGAGTCTTCTCCACACCACAGTTCAAAAGCATCAATTCTTCTGCGCTGAGCTTTCTTCACAGTCCAACTCTCACATCTATACATGACCACTGGAAAAACCATAGCCTTGACTAGATGGACCTTTGTTGGCAAAGTAATGTCTTTGCTTTTTAATATGCTGTCCAGGTTGGTCATAACTTTCCTTCCAAGGAGTAAACTTAATCAGAATTAAAAAGAAAAAGGAAAGAACACCAGCTGAAATGATGCATTTATTTTAAAATCTCATTGGAAAATCACTTACCTTCCTGATTACATGCACATTTTATACAATAAAATTAATCTCTAAAAGTTAAAATGTGCCCAAGTACTATTTAACATCCCCCCCCTACTGGGTGAAATGTATAGCTTCAAATTCAAAATATTATAAATTGTTGTATGCAAATAAAATTTATGTGCACATACATAAATACAACATAGGGTCATATCTTTAGTAATTCTAATAGCATCCTATGTAACTTTAAAAAAACGTAGGATCTTATATTTACATAAGTAGCATGGACTGTTCATATGGATATAAATAGATGTACTTTAACTTAAATGTGTATTAAATACTAGAAATATTTAAGGTTTTAATATTTTTGATGAAATGTTACTAAAAATACCCTATTTAGAGGTCAATAAACAAAACATCCAGGAAGGGACTAGTCCTGAATTAGGTATGTGGATATGACTTACCTGTTTGAAATCACGTTGTTGTAGAAACAGACCAAGTTCTCATTCACCACCTCTTTGTTTTGCTGGATGAACCTCTGTTCATGTCCAAATGCCCTGATAGTGGACACTCCCAGCAGAGTCTCGCAAAAATGGGAAATAACTGGAGAGTGAGATGCTCCTGCCAATCGTCGAATCTGCCGAGAGCTCGCCATGTAGTATCTCTAACAGGAAAACAGAAGGAGGTGGTCTTGCAGATATAGCCAAAATTTCTTCAGCAGTTTGAAACTGGCAAGATTCGTGTGTAGTGGGCTAATGAGCAGCTCCCAAAATTTAAGTTCAAGTTCTAATCTGCATCGCCTGTGAATATGACCTTATTTGGAAAGAGGATATTAGCAGATGTCATTAATGTCTTGAGATGAGATCCTTAGGGTTGGCCTGAAATCCAGACTGAGTGTTATAAAAAATAGAAAAGGAGAAGACACAGACATAGGGAGAAACCCATGGAGGACAAGATTGGAGTGATGTACCTGGGAGCCAAGGAAAATGCCAGGGGTCACTGACAGTCACCAGAAGCTAGGACAGAAGCATACAACGGAGGCCTACTCCTGGATTTTGCACTTGGGGCCTCTAGGACTGTGAAAGAATACAATTTCTTTACTTATGTAAAGTAACACCAAGTTTGTTATAGGAGCCCCAGGAAAGGAATGTACCTTTGTAACAGTGAAAGTGAAAGTGTTAGTAACAGTAAAAGGCCCAAATTCTGGACAGCACAACTCTAACATAAGTGGGCAAAATTTCACCTTGGTAATGTTCTCAAACAACCATTATTGAGTACCTACTGTGGAAAAAGCTCTATGTTAAATAGTTGAAAGCATGGCCAGGTGGTTAACCTATTAAATGAAGGAAGCCTACCAAGTGCACAAACAATAATATTTTTGTGATAGCAAATGTGTTCAGTCGCTCAGTCATTTCCAACTCTTTGCAATCCCATGGACTATAGCCCACCAGGCTCCTCTGTCCATGGAGTTTTCCAGGCAACAACACTGGGGAAGGTTGCCATTCGCTTCTCCAGGAGATCTTCCTGACCCAAGGATCAAACCCATGTCTCTTGCATTGTAGGCAAATTCTTTACCATCTGAGCTATCTATACCTAACTATAATTATGGAAAATTTTTTCCACTAAAAAATTTCAATATGACCACAGTTATAATTGGTGCTTCCCCTCTGGACAGTTGGGATGAGTAGACTGTGGAGAGCTAGAAGGAGTAAGCCTGAGTTAATTGGACCATCATTCATCAACCCCAAATAGTTGTTATAAACCAGAAATGAAAATAAACAGTTGCCAAATCTTGAAATTTTTTTTCAGGAAAATCTTTTATGTAAAATTCCTGACTTTAAAAATGTCTTCATTTTAGTAAAAAACATTGAGCTAGCTAAATGAAAACATATCTGAAGCCACATGTGGTCTATCATCTTGGAGTTTACAAGCTCTGCTCTATGCTAAGTGCTCTGGAGAATACAAAGGAAGATGGCATTCTGAGCCTGCCAGGGGACTTAAGAGATTGTCCCAAAGAGAGTTTCATAACAGTTCAATGAATTGTTGAAGCCCTGGAGTCTCTCCATAAAATTATAGAGAGCTCTGAGCTTAAGTACCTTTGATCTGGATTAATGCTTGTCATACTTCAGCAAAAATTACCAAAGGATTATAAAAACACAGATTTCTGGGGCCCAATCTGAGAGATTTTTCATCCCCCCACCCCAGCTCTATTAGGGTATGATAAATAAAAATTATACATATTTACTTGCAAAATATGATATTTTTAAAAGAAGAGGTACAATTGGAGATTCTGATTCAATAGGTCCATGGGTCCAGGGACCACACTTTGAGTAGCACTGATCTAAAGCAAACTTCTTATCCTACAGGTGAAAGAAATGAAGGTTGGAAAGGGATGTGATGTACCAAGCACAGGAGTCAAGAAAGTGACTAGAATTTGAGGCTCCTGAATCTATGTCCTGGGTTCAACCTATTAAGTTCCCCTTCACAAAACATGGTTTCTAGACTCTTTTCCATTCCTAGTCACCCTATTATAGTGCACCAACCACAAAATTTTCATTTGTGATACACTTTGTTGTTTTTGGTTTTTTAAGCAGATACAACTGATTCTCAACATCATTCATCAATTTTTTTGGTTATTCTTTTAAACTATAAGACATAGCGTCTGTCCCAGAGCACTTACAATCTTATTGAGGAGACAATTTTAGGTCCACTAAAAAATAAGACAACAACAAAACAGCCTACAAAATAATATAGCATAATATAATAATATACTGTAATAATATAGTTTAATAAGTCCATAATACCTTCACAAGTCATATCTTTGCACTATATTGGTAGAGAATGCTTCACACAGAAAGTAGAATATAACCTATGCATAAAGAGTAAGATCCAGGTGACAGAGAGAAGAGGGGCATCATAAGAAATAGGAACAATAATGATAGTAGACATGTAGAAATGAGCAAATGATTAACAGCTTGGTTTGGAAAAGTTGGTGGCAAGAATACACAGAAGAACTGTACAAAAAAGATCTTCACGACCCAGATAATCACGATGGTGTGATCACTCACCTAGAGCCAGACATCCTGGAATGTGAAGTCAAATGGGCCTTAGAAAGCATCACTACGAACAAAGCTAGTGGAGGTGATGAAATTCCAGTTGAGCTATTTCAAATCCTGAAAGATGATGCTGTGAAAGTGCTGCACTCAATATGCCAGCAAATTTGGAAAACTCAGCAGTGGCCACAGGACTGGACAAGGTCAGTTTTCATTCCAATCCCTAAGAAAGGCAATGCCAAAGAATGCTCAAACTACCGCACAATTGCACTCATCTCACATGCTAGTAAAGTAATGCTCAAAATTCTCCAAGCCAAGCTTCAGCAATATGTGAACTGTGAACTTTCAGATGCTCAAGCTAGTTTTAGAAAAGGCAGAGGAACCAGAGATCAAATTGCCAACATCCGCTGGATCATCAAAAAAGCAAGAGAGTTCCAGAAAAAACATCTATTTCTGCTTTATTGACTATGCCAAAGCTTTTGATTGTGTGGATCACCACAAACTGTGGAAAATTCTGAAAGAGATGGAAATACCAGACCACCTGACTTGCCTCTTGAGAAACCTGTATGCAGGTCAGGAAGCAACAGTTAGAACTGGACATGGAACAACAGACTGGTTCCAAATAGGAAAAGGAGTACATCAAAGCTGTATATTGTCACCCTGCTTATTTAACTTATATGCAGAGTACATCATGAAAAACAATGGGCTTGAGGAATCAAGCTGGAATCAAGATTGCCAGGAGAAATATCAATCACCTCAGATATGCAGATGACACCACACTTATGGCAGAAAGTGAAGAGGAACTAAAAGCCTCTTGATGAAAGTGAAAGAGGAGAGTGAAAAAGTTGGCTTAAAGCTCAACATTCAGAAAGTGAAGATCATGGAATCTGGTCCCATCACTTCATGGGAAATAGATGGGGAAACAGTGGAAACAGTGTCAGACCTTATTTTGGGGGGCTCCAAAGTCACTGCAGATGGTGATTGCAGCCATGAAATTAAAAGACGCTTACTCCTTGAAAGGAAAGTTATGACCAACCTAGATAGCATATTGAAAAGCAGAGACATTACTTTGCCAACAAAGGTTCATCTAGTCAAGGCTATGGTTTTTCCAGTAGTCATGTATGGATGTGAAAGTTGGACTGTGAAGAAAGCTGAGCGCTGAAGAATTGATGCTTTTAAACTGTGGTGTTGGAGAAGACTCTTGAGAGTCCCTTGGACTGCAAGGAGATCCAACCAGTCCACTCTAAAGGAGATTAGTCCTGGGTGTTCTTTGGAAGGAATGATGCTAAAGCTGAAACTGCAGTACTTTGGCCACCTCATGCGAAGAGTTGACTCATTGGAAAAGACTCTGATGCTGGGAGGGATTGGGGGCAGGAGGAGAAGGGGACGACAGAGGATGAGATGGCTGGATGGCACCACCGACTCGATGGACGTGAGTCTGAGTGAACTCCAGGAGTTGGTGATGGACAGGGAGGCCTGGCGTGCTGCGGTTTATGGTGTCGCAAAGAGTTGGACATGACTGAGCGACTGAACTGAACTAGGAATAACTGAACTCCAATAAGAATTTTAAAATTAGGATTTTGAGAAAACATTAAATTACAAGAACTGCATCCTTTCATATAAAGAACTTCAAAACACTATTATATTTAATTCAAACAAGAGTTAAGAAATTTTGTTTTTACACTAGAGCCTCCCCGTGACATTATCTTGGAATTCAAATTGGCTGACTGCATTTTAATTAGAATATAAATGTATACACCTATCATGAGATCTGTTTAGTACTTCTAGCAATGGTTTCTTGATAGTAGGGTAACAGGGCAAAAGGGAATATTTGTTTCTCTCTTGAATCTTCAGGCAAATTGCCTTTCTGATAGAATGTAAATAACACCCGGGTTTTGTGGTGGCCATGAAAATGCACAACTCAGTTCTCTTGTTGCCGGGCACATCGCTGACTGACAGCGAGGCTGCTGCCTTTCCAAATCCACTCCTATTTTAGAATGGAGGCCACTTGTCCCTCAGGTGGCTCCCAGGAAATGACTCAGCAGGGAAGGGGTGTTAAAACAGACTCATTCAGAGGTCACGTGGGAGTATCAATGGGCAGTATTGGTTGTGGATTTTCCCTTCATTCAACCAAACCTCTTATGAAACTGTTCTGCAGTCCGAGACTTCCTACCCAATCCTCTTCGTTTCCCTTCTTCCTCAGACTCCTAACCATCTGAGCCATTAGGGAAGCCCAACTAGTATTTGACTGTGAACTTGGAAGTTATTAAAACATAAAAATCCATGAACTTACCTGTATAGTGAAATAGAGGAAAACCAAGGGAATAACCCCCAGAATGAAGAGTGGTAAAGCTCCCACAATGACCAAAACTGTTCCAATAACATCCAGTGTACAATTCACCCAGGTCCGTATGTAGTAATGGAAACGCATATCAATTATAAACATGTCCTGAAAAATTTGACATCAGATCACTTTATTTTTAACTTTTTATGGTTTAAAATGAGGGGAGGAAGACATATATCAGTCAGTGCAAAAATAAAAATATTTACCCAGAAGTGACAATCTGAATCTTAAATGATTTTTGCCCTCCTCAACTCACCCCCACATATTTTTCAGTTATAACAATTAAGAGGGTTTTATAGTCCCAAGATGTCAATGATCAAGCAATCTGCATTTCCCAATCACAACTACATGACACTTGGTTTATACGGCTGCCGTATTTTAAGGTTATGGCTATGCACAGTCTAATACAGGAGCCACTAGCAAATATATGGCTATTGAGTACTTGAAATGTGGCTACTGCAAATTGAGATATAACCCAAGTCTATAACACAAATCAGATTCTGGAGATTTTGTAAGAATAAAAAATCAAAATATGCAATTAATATTTTTACATTTATTACACTTTAATGTTTCAGATATTCAGATATTCTGTGTCAGATACTCTACACATTAAGATATATTATTATAAATAACAATTTCAACTGTTTCTTTTTAATTTTCTGTTGTTGCTACTAGAAAATTTTAAATTACCTATGTGGTTTGCATAATATTTTACTGGACAATACAATTAAAAGTACTTAGCTGTAAATACGATGGGTAAAACCCTATAGGTAAGCAGAGACATTCTGGGAACCTCTAGCCATTCCTCATTTGTTACTAGTGAGTTGATAGTTTTTTTAAAAGCTTTTTAAAAAGTTTTTTTTTTTAAGTCTTTAAGCAGGCTTAGGGACTTTCCTGGTGGTCCAGTGGTTAAGAATTCACTTTGCAATGCAGGGGATGTGGGTTCAATCCCTGGTCAGGGAACTAAGATCCCACATGCCATGGAGCAAATAAGCCTGTGTGCCATAACTAGGGAGCCCACTTGCCACAACTAGAGAGTCTGTGGGCTGCAGTGAAAAATCTTGCACAATGCAACTTAGACCCAATGCAAAAGAAACAAAGAAAAGAAACAAAGAAAGATATTTTTTAAAAGGTACAATGCTTAAAATCCAGATATCTCAATATAGACTTACATATTTTTCCCCTTCTCTGTCTGATTCTCAAACTCTATGTGTGTAAGAATTGGAGCTATAGACACCAGAGCACATGCACTTCTTGGATTCTTTCAACAATTTTTTAAGAGTTTTAATTATGTGTGTTAGATGTGACTCTGTTATACATCAATTATGAATGTCTCAAGAATTAGAAATTAAACAATGAAATCTACACTGAACATAATCTCGTTTTTTGAGAATGATACTTTTCATAAACGAGATTATAAAGTACTAAATGTGGATCATCATTTATTTACGTATGCCCTCTAATAAGATAGGGTTTCCTTACCTTGGTGAACCTATTGATGACCTGGCCTATGGGATTGGTTTCAAAAAACTGGAGCGGGAGATGCAGCACATTGTCCAACAGCTGAGCATGCAAAACTCGAGAGGCAGCCAAGGATCCCCTGGTGACTACATAGGCTCCAGAGCACACAAAGAGACCTAAACACAAACTGCTATCAGGGACATGTTAACAGCTTAAACTTCAAATTTTAACACTCAAGAAATTGCATATAATAGAACTTATTTTTAATGGAAAACTCAAGTATCAAATTTTAGAATGTGTAACTCTGGACCAAACTAAGTATAAACATACATGGCACACTGAAAATAAATACAGATGCTCTGATGGGGTATCAGAGCAAGGCTCTCTTATTTTTGAGCATAGCTTCTAGAGAAACGCTCTGAAGATAACAGATCAACCAGGTGGATAGAATGTTAGCAACCTATTAACTTTATAACATCCTGAGGGACAATGGTAGTCACTGGTGGTACTAGGCAAACAGTTTCAGTTCTCCTAGCTTCTAGGTCCATGGTAGAATTGTGCTTTTTGGCCCCTTTGTGATTGGAGAGAACAAAGAAATAGTTCTGAACTATTGAGGGAGAAACAACACAGGACACTTCCAGATTAGAGCATTTAATTGTTGGTGTCAGATCTGCTAAAGCTCCTACTCCCTTTGCACGGTGCCTGCCAAAGTTTAAAAAAAAAAAAAAAAGTTGAGTTGCTTTTTCAACTTGGGCTCTAGAATCAGAAAAATCCCCTTCCCAATCAACAATGCACAAGTGGTGTGAGTGACGAATAAACTTTTTTGGTCTGTCAAGCTGCAGAGATGTGGTTGGTGGAAGGGTTGTTCTTGACGAACTAAAAAGTCAGAAAACATAATCAACATGTTGCTTTAGTGGAAAAGGTTAAAAAACTGTTAACAGCATCTATTGACAACTGTGAGCTGTGTTTGACAAAATACTGAATATAACAAGAAAGAGGCAAGCTCAGAAAAGAGCTTTCCAGGTGTGCAAGAAGAAATGAAAGCACAAAGAATCGCCAACTTGGGGAACTTGTAAGGTTGGAAAAAGAGAATGTTTGGTTATAATGATTGATTCAAAGATGGATAAGTAAGTTGTTTCAAGGAGAGTAATTTCCTGGGTTTCTATGGAGGGAAATTCTTTGAAAGATAACATTTCCATCACCATGTGAAGCTTAAGGATTAAGCCAATGAGGAAAACGAGTAGAACTGATAAATAAAGAGTAGTGGATACTTAGTTTGAGCCCCCTCGATCAAGTGAGTTTAAAGACTTGTGCCTGGACTTCTCCGTTTGAGGCATCAATAAACTTTCATGTTATCTGAGACAATTGCTTTTGAGTATTCTGGGATACACAATTACTTTGTTGATCTCTACTACATAAAATTGTTAATAAAAGTGTGTTGGCAACATGATTCTTGTAGGTATAATGTGTAAAACAAAGCAAAACAAAAATAGTTGACCCTGACCACTTCAAATTATTTTAGCTAGTTCTATTTTAAATAATATCACACACGACTGTTTAATAATGTCTTACTCTTAAATATTTATTATTATTTTCCTACCTCAGTCCCCCTTACTTTCTTCTAGCCCTTCTAAAAATAGGTTGTTGCCCATTTTTCCCTCAAATATTCAGTGTTTACATTACTACTAAACATAATATTCATGAAGTTCACTACATTTACAATGCTTGTACCACTATTTTTCTATGCCATAAGAACTCATCTATTCCCAAACAATTCAGTAGTCAGAAAAATTCTTTTGAATATATTTGAACTCTTCAGATATTCTATTATTTCTTTTATCCTCTTTTGCCCCCTCCTCTTGCAACACAAACTACTATCTTGGAACCCCCTGTATTTCTGCTCTAAACTGGAACATTTGTGGGGACAGACTTCAATTTTCTTCAATTACAGAAAATGTTGTTAAATATTATATAGTTGATAATTTCTATCTGCATTTACTGAAAGTCTTACTATAGGGATGGTGAGCATCCTGGATTGTTACTCAATTTTTCCTTATTTATCATTTACCATCTGTTTCTGGTATTGTACATCTGGGACTCTCTCCTCCAATTTATCTCTTCAAACTTGTACAATCTCTTTAAATTTTTTTAAGAACTTTCTTGCTCTTAGACTGACCTTATTTCAGCAGATTCTGCACTTGCTTTGCTTCTGCCATTTGAATATCTAAAGATACTAATTAGATATTTTAAGCTTCTCTTATATACCAAGTATGAGTATTTTACTTCTTGGTTCCACTGTTCTGTTTGTTAGCTCTTATTTATACTGTTCACTTAATTAAAACGCATGACCATCCATCATGACCAATTTAAACATGCAAGATAAAGATATGGTTAATCAAGAGGTACTTGGTGTGCCCTTCTTCTGCCAGTGTATACATTAATTTCCCCCAACATTTCTCTCCTCTGAATGGAAGTTCCACGTAAGTGGGTGTGACCCTGCAAGTCTTATATGGTGATTTATATGCAGGCTGGAACTTCTTCAAAAGCCACACAAGGAGGCCATCTTTAATATATGTCACACACACTAGTAACCTTCATTCTCTTTTTAAGCATCAGCTCCTAGTTTTCATTGTATTATTACTGTGCCAGTTGGTATATAATAATACATAGCTAGTGCTGGGGATGGGGCTGAGCTTGTAGGAGAGGCTGACAGGCCAGGACAAAGCTCTAGTGAGCCACTTTGATTAATTCTGTGCTACTTAATCTTACTCCCTGTACTTGTGTTTCTCCAGTGGATAGACTGGACCACTTACTATGCTTTTACAGCTTCATCTAGTATTTGTTACAGGTTCTTCTACCCTTGATTATCACTATAATCACTTATGCAGAAATTCATCACTGTGAAATTCCCTGAACCCTTTACTTTTGGATTTGTTCACTGTCATTTCAGTGGAATTTTGTGAGGTAAGTAAAGTAAATGATCCACTCATTCATCTCAAACAGGGAGTAGAAGTGTACTCCTTAAACACCACACGTTGAAAATAAGGTGTCTATATTTTACACACTGGGTTGGAAAAGGAAGTTTCTAACAAGGAGGCATAAAACACAACAGATTAGGGATGTCCAGAGTGTTCCAGAGATTCAGCACATAGCTGAGAACCAGAAATAAAATGTTTAGGGCTATTTCTTTTTCAGAAGATAAGGTAGGATCGTTATTATTGTTATAAAATATAGATGCAGTATTTTCTGCTTCAGTTCTCCAGTTTTGTTTGAATGTCAGCCTTCTATATTATTCATAGCAGGCCTCTGGTATTAACATGTGAAAGTGCTATTTATGCTTTAAAGCTCAAAAATTAATGTAAGCTTTTATGATATCAGTGAATACAGCCTGCTTTTGATTGGATCAGGTTCCAGAGGATGCAGCTGTGGACCACTAATACAACCAGAAATTATAGAGTTTCATTTCTTATGAAATAATTTAAAATTTATAACATAATTACATTTAATAATAAGTCAAAACTTTAAATTTTTAAATGTAAAAAATAAAAATCCAGTCATGAAAAAATCTTTTTGATTAAATTGTATATAATCTGTTACTTTCATTACAAAATACTTTTTATACCTCCTGACAGTTAGTTAAAGTAAACGAGTAAAATTTTGAATACTAAACTTGCATACCTTGCCTAGTATAGGAAAATAACAGTATTTGGTCACTTAAAATATTCTCCAAAGGATACTGAATCTCCCTTAAAACTGCAACATGAGCTCACTAGGTTGGTAAGAGTTTAACTCTCCTATATATGATGATAGACACTGGTATAGAGATGTATATGGGATATTTCTTTTGCTGCTCAGCATTCTATCGATATATCTCTAAATCTACCTTCACCTCATTGAGTTTCAAACCACAAGCCAATAAACTTGACTCACTGGTTTAGAACCAAGCACATTCTAAGTTCCTGAATCTCATTTTAGTTATTAACATAAAAACTCTTTCCCCAATGAGTGTAACAGAATGACAAAACAAGCATAAATTTGCCTCAAAATATTTGTTTACTTTCTGATGGACATACTTATAGGTAGTACTAAGGTGGTCCAACCAGTCCATCCTAAAGGAGATCAGTCCTGGGTGTTCATTGCAAGGACTGGTGCTAAAGCTGAAACTCCCAATACTTTGGCCACCTCATGCGAAGAGTTGACTCACTGAAAAAGACCCTGATGCTGGGAGGGATTTGGGGGCAGGAGGAGAAGGGGACGACAGAAGATGAGATGGCTGGACGGCATCACTGACTCGATGGACATGGTTTTGGGTGGACTCCGGGAGTTGGTGACGGACAAGGAGGCCTGGCGTGCTGAGATTCATGAAGTCGCAAAGAGTCGGACACAACTGAACGACTGAACTGAACTGATGGTGACATAATAAAAGATAAGATGGGAGAGGAGAAAACAAAGCAAGGCCTTGAGTCACATACTTTTAAATGTTATCCTCATTTTCTGTTACCATAAGTATGTATTCTTTCTGTTTTCCCTTATGCACATCCTTAGATGTGCAAGGGAAGCAAGACTTCCATGTAGCTGATTTGTTTTCTTATTTAACTTTATCACTCTCCTTCACGTTATCTTTTCTCCTTATAAATACACAAAGATTGTCTCTAATTTAAAAGACCTTTCCTTTAATGGTTCTGTACTTTTGAGTACTGTACTTTTGAGAATCTTTCTTCTTACTCTTTCAAATCACTTAACTTCTTTGAAGGACAGTGTGAATCTACTTTGCTTACTGGGGGGAAAAACAACAGCAAAATATATCCACACTTCCCACTAAATGTGTTCCAAACTGAATTCATAATTTCTCTGTTCTATCACTTAAGACTCTTCCCCACTGGTTTCTTTATTTTTGTCTTCATTGTTTTCCCAATTACTCGAACTTCAAAATCTCAAGTGATGCTCTCTTCTCACCCACAACAAATTTTATATATCTTTTCACTGCAGTGTCTTTCCTATCCATCCCTTTTCTGCAACCCCACTGCAGTTCTCTGACCCTGCCTCCATTCGTACTTTATTCAGCCTTATTCCATTCACTGCCCATTGGTTAGCACTGGACTAGATGCTTTGGGTGACAAGGAGATGGATCAGATATCTTTTTTACTTGGTTATTTTTATCCCTACCAATCCCAACTTCTCCCTGGTCTCTGACTTTAGTCCCTCCAATAAAAATCCATCTGTTTTTTCATCACACCAAGTTTATTCATATTCTGAAAAATAACTATAAATTCTGTCATTTCTTTTTCCCCCAATTCTCAAAGTTTTCCACTTGCCTTTCCAACCATCGTCTTTAACACATTTCCAAACTACCTTTCTACCTCCAGTTCCCCTCCTGCCCCATCAGTTACCTGAAGATGACTCAGATTGGCATCCTCAGCTATGCCTAGAGCCCCCTCAACTTTCCTATCCATCTTTATGAACATCTTTCTCTGCATGTCTCACCTTCCCTTCTCTGTGATCTCTGACAAAACTCAATCCGTCTTTTCAGTGTCGTCTCAAATGCCAACTATGCCTTGGGAATTATCTTAATCTCTCAACCAAATATAGCTTTCCCCTACTCTAAATCCTTCCAGTGTCATCTTTTACTATTATACAAATATTGCTTGCCATGTAGTATCAAACTTTACTTACAATGCAGTTTTTAACAGACTCACTCACTGATCTTCACATCAGTCACAAGCCTCCCACATAGTGTGACTAGCCATGTCGTCAAGACTTTGAGTCCTGAATGACTTAACAGATAAACCTCCATTTTCTCAGCTGTAAAATGGGGATAATGATACCTTTCTAAATACTTATTGCTAAGATTAAATGAGACAAATTTTTTAGTATGGGTCGTGTAGTTGACACATACAAGTTTCTGTTTATTCTCTCAAATATGGTGAATTAAAAATATATGTATTTGAATTATCAAAGTACATGAATATTATGACGTAGATTAAAAAAAAATGCCTTATGCTTGCATCCAGATCAGTTAGGTTAGAAAAAGAAAAGCAACTGAAAAAAAAAAAGCTAGACTTTTTTTTTAACCTTGCATTAATCCCAGTAATCCATAGATGCTTAATTTCTTGCTTCTTATTTGCTTCCATTCTGTGAAATCATTCATGTGTTTTGCTTCTTTTGCCCAGGTACTAAGCCAGAGATTCTGTCCAGTTCCCACCAAATTCTGCCCCAGGCAAGTGGCCACATTCAGCCACACCCAGAGCCAGCCGAAGGCGTGAAGATACTTCAGAATGACTGAAAACTTCACCTAAAAGCAAAATTGTTTTTAAAAAATGATAAATTACTGTAATTAAAAGTCACACTAAAAGCTAGATTTAAACCTACTGTGATATATTCTAAGCTTTATGACCTTGATTCAAGTTACCAACTCCTCTAATCCTCAGATTACTCATTTATAAATTGGAATAATAATAGTAGCCACCTTATAAGTACAAGCAAAGTACATGCACAGTTCTGAGGACTTTAAAATAAGTGCTCAAATAATGTTAGTTACTATCATTAACAAGAATATACATAGTGAAATATACACAGCTAAATATCTTTAGTAAATAAGAGTATATGCAGCTAAATATACATAGCTAAATAATTAAACATCACTCTAATGTCCGATAGCTCATTTGCTTTAATTTCTTCAAAATATTATATAGCAACTCCCTTCAAATTCAGTAAAAAATAGATGGTATTTGTTAATAATACTTACATGGGAATGGTTAGTAACAAATAACACTAGTTATTTTAGTACTCACCCCACCAACAGGAATCTTTTCTTTTCTCACTGAGAACTGTTTCCTTTGATCCAATAAGGGCCTGATAAAACAAGACAACGTCCTTTTTTTCCTTTAGAGTTTTAGATCAACCAAACATTTTTTAAAAGTTATATATTTTCAATCCCTTTTTTTGCATATTCATCTGCTTCATTAACAGCAACCTGACTTGCCTTGACAATAACTTTGTTTCTTTAATCTTCTGGCAGGGAAATTGTTTATTCTTCCATATCCCACATATTTTAGAGCCAGGGCATACTGCCTGATTTTTTCACCGTTTCTTCTAGAAAATTGCCCTTCAAACTTGAGCCGAACTCCTAGATTGTTTGAGCTATTCCATCTGGCTGGACCATAATCTGTGCCTCCTCAGGTCTTTGCCTCCTGTCCTACCAGAAGACTAGCATCAAGCTAATTCATGCCACCTCAGTCTGCCACCATTCTGGGGGATGGCATAGCTGACAAGGACAACTGTATTAAACTCAATCTCTTCTCAACTTCATGACCTTGATACTTTTAGAGTCTGTCAGCTGCATGCTACATTGGCCATCAGCTTTCATGACCATAAACCATGAATCTTATTACCTGGAACTAATCCACCTTTGAAAACCCAACTCTAATTATTCCAGCCTCTGGCCATAATGTAACCTCTTCTATTTCTAAATCGTACATTCAGTTAGTCTCACTATATTTGGTTCTTATTCTATCGAGACTCTCAGTTTAAAAATGCAACTTTCTATCATCCATGCTCCCTAGGATGATCAATGATCCTGGTTTACCTGGGATCTTCCTGGTTTTAGAATCAATGGTCCCACGTTCAGGAAAACTCTCAGGACTAAGCACATCTATGTCCTGTCTTGAATCTTTTCATTATTCAGCCTGTACTCCATGATTACATTTCGCCCAAATGGTGGTGATATTCTAAACTTTAGTAGTTTTCCTTTTCCTTCTATTAAGCTTCAACATTAGAACTCACAAGTCAGTCCTGATCATACTTGCTCCCTATCTGTGGAGTGCTACTTCAAAAGATCATAAAGCCCTGCAAACTGGCTCCACCATAAATTAGTATCTTCCTTCCATGTGGGTTTTCATAGTGCCTAGAAATTCTTGCATCTCTCAGAAGGGGCCTTGACATCCTATCTGATGGAGAAAGTCAACACAGACAGGGAAGTCAGTTGCCACACTTCCACATTCCTGCATCTCCACTCTGCCTTTTCTGACTCTCTCCTATAAAAAGCAAAGATAGTTCTCTCCTCAGATCCAAGGATAACCTTATGATCCGAATCACATTCTGCCCATTGCCTCAAAATACATTTATTAACTATAATTGTTTCCATACTTTCCTGCTGATGAGTCACTTAACAGTGCTTGATAAAAATGCAGATTGTAAGATTCCCGTCTGGAAACCTATCTTTAAAGGAATGATGCAAGGGATCATTTTATCGTAAGGCAAATTTTAAGATCCTCAATTGTTCTCTCTTTTTTAATCTTCATCTTCCTTTCAAGCATCTCTTTCCCATCAGCCCACAGAGAACTACACATTTTTCTCATCTTATAATTAATACCATCACCACAAAAATGATTTCACCCTCATTCCGGTGTTCAGTTATCCTCTTACTTCCTGCCTTCCTTCTGTAGCCAAATATTTTTCTGCCAAACCACCTTTTTTTTCTCCTTGAACTTTCCAACACCTGGCTGAAAGGGTTTCCAACAGTGGGGCCTTGATAAAGAAAGTACAATACTTACTGCTGTATTCTTGGGATACTTTGAAGATTATCTCACCTAAACTCTTCATAGAAATTAACATCATTGATCATCCCCTTGTTTAAGACATGTTTCCTTTTACTTCCTTACCATCATACCTTTGTGTTTTCTTCCACCTGTCTGGGTTTCCATTAGTTTCTTTGTCTTCTTTTAACATGTATATTTCATGACACTCAGCTCTAGTCATTATTCCTTTCGTATGCTCCTTTTCTGAGCAATCTCCTCCACCCTCAGTTTCAACAAACTTCTTCTCTGTTGGTGACTCTCAAATGGATTTCTCAAGTCCAAACCTCTTTTCTGAGCTCCAGATACATACAGTAAAAAGCCTACTTGCCATCTGCTTCATCTCTACTTGTTTATCTCAATCACCCTGCACTGAACCAGTTATTTCTTACCTCTTCTAAAGCTTACTCTGGCCAAAACACTTCCTCTGTCTCAATCTTGACACATTTCCAACCATCACCATGGAGCTGTCAACTCTTCTGGAATTGTATTGCTGAAGAAATATTTGGAAAATACCGAATAGCACAAAGAAGAACAAGGACAAAGGAGGAGAGAGAAGAAAGAAAACAGAGGAGGAATAGAAGCTGAAGAAAAATACTCATAATGCTAATATTCCAGAGATATCTGGTGCTAAGGTGCTTGTGAGTACTGCTAGAGTCTTTATATGTGTGGTGTGTGTATGTGAGTCTCTCAGTCATGTCCAACTCTTTGTGACCCCATGGACTGTAGCCTGCTAGTCTCCTCTGTCCAAGAGCTTCTCCAGAAAAGAACACTGGAGTGGGTTTCTATTTCCTTCTCCAATACGTGTGGTGTCATAATTCAAATGTTGCTCCATAACCAGTCTTACTTTTTTTTTTAATGTACACATGGTCTTTGCAACTCAATATAAAATGCAGAGACATTTGCCAACAAAGGTCTGTACAGTCAAAGCTATGGTATTTCCAGTAGTCATGTATGAATGTGAAAGTTGGACCATAAAGAAGGCTGAGGGCCAAAATATTGATGTTTTTGAACTGTGGTATTGGAGAAGACTCTTGAGAGTCCCTTGGACAGCAAGAAGATCAAACCAGTCAATCCTGAAGGAAATCAACCCTGAATATTCATTGGAAGCACTGATGCTGAAGCTGAAGCTCCCATACTGTGGCCACCTGATGTGAAGAGCTGACTCATTAGAAAAGACCCTGATGCTGGGAAAGATTGAAGGCAGGAGTAGAAGGGGATGACAGAGGATGAGATGATTGGATGGCATCACCGACTCAGTGGAAATGAGTTTAATCAAGTTCTGGGAGATGGTGAAGGACAGGGAAGCCTGGCATGCTGTAGTCCATGGCGTTGCAAAAAGTTGGACACGAGTGAGTGACTGAACAACAACAAATATAATCAACCTCAAATATCATTCTATAATAACATTTTATTCTGTCATATGGCAACATAAGATTTTATCTTTTTACTAAATTAAGACTTGTTCAACAAAATCAAAAGTTATGCCTGTTGCAGATTTTTCCTATTTTATTATTGTCACAATGCTCATTCTGTTTATACATCTCTCATGGTCCCTTGTAGGGACATAGGAACTTGAGACACGCTAAATTTTAAGTCATTTGATATATGAAATATCAAACTGACCTCTAGAAATTCTTAGCTGAGGTACATGCATGCCCCCATTTCTCCATGCTTCCCATTCTGTTTATCAGAATAAGAAATGGCTATTTGATCAGTTCAGTAGTTGTTCCCTGCCCATCTTTGGCATTTCTGTCAGGAAACATTCTGTGGAGGTCTTGGTACATGCCCTTTGCCGGATCAGTTTCACCATCAAAAAAAAAGATACACTATTTAACAGACACTTTCATTGGAATAGCTCCTGGTATATGATTTGGGTTAATTACTGTCATCATCCTTCAAGCCCTTGGCATGGCTTCTGTTTGGATAAGCAAATTTAGCATTGGTGTCAAGCCAAAAAATTAATTCTTAATGTAGTGGGATATAAACTGCTATGAAACCCAACTGTTAAAAGGGAATTAAAGCATCCTAATTAGACATAACTAACAAAGACCAATAATTTAATGAACACTACACAAAAAGTTTCAGTTTTTCCAAACTACATTGTTAATTATTCTTTTTCCACAAAAATACTGCATGTGATCCTGGGCATTTTGTTGTGAATAACAGGTTTTATTTGAATTTTAAAAGAGCAAATTATTTTGTGCTGGTAGAGAAGTTTTAAAAATGAGTCTTGTTCTGTCCTTCAGAAACCCTTGGGAAAGTTGGCACAATACCTGTCTGCATATTTTTGTATAAAATATATAAAATTAACATACTGAAACCATTATCCCTGATCTGAGCATACAGTTGTAAAGTATGGAGTATGTATGGGAGGATTAAAGTGATTAATAGAGCCTGACATGAAAGCCAGAAGGGGGCAGTCTAGATGCTAAAATGGCATTTTCAGTTTATTTTATTCAAGGAAGATAGAAATAAGGATTTTAAGGAAATAAAATAATTAATATATACCATACAAAATTAAACCACAAAATGAAGAATAAAATGTTGAAACAGTTCCAATTATTTTAGTCCCTATTTGAAAACAAAACTAACACTAGTAAAGTAATGCTCAAAATTCTCCAAGCCAGGCTTCAGCAATATGTGAACCGTGAACTTCCTGATGTTCAAGCTGGTTTTAGAAAAGGCAGAGGAATCAGAGATCAAATTGCCAACATCCGCTGGATCATGGAAAAAGCAAGAGAGTTCCAGAAAAACATCTATTTCTGCTTTAATGACTATGCCAAAGCCTTTGACTGTGTGGATCACAATAAACTGTGGAAAATTCTTCAAGAGATGGGAATACAAGACCACCTGACCTGCCTCTTGAGAAATTTGTATGCAGGTCAGGAAGCAACAGTTAGAACTGGACATGGAACAACAGACTGGTTCCAGATAGGAAAATGAGTACGTCAAGGCTGTATCGGAGAAGGCAATGGCTCCCCACTCCAGGACTCTTGCCTGGAAAATCCCATGGACGGAGGAGCCTGGTGGGCTGCAGTCCATGAGGTTGCTAAGAGTCGGACACGACTGAGCGACTTCACTTTGACTTTTCACTTTCATGCATTGGAGAAAGAAATGGCACCCCACTCCAGTATTCTTGCCTGGAGAATCCCAGGGATGGCGGAGCCTGGTGGGCTGCCTTCTATGGGGTCGCACAGAATCGGACACGACTGACGTGACTTAGCAGCAGCAGCAGCAAGGCTGTATATTGTCACCCTGTTTATTTAACTTATATGCAGAGTACATCATGAGAAACGTTGGACTGGAAGAAACACAAGCTGGAATCAAGATTGCCAGGAGAAATATCAATCACCTCAGATATGCAGATGACACCACCCTAATGGCAGAAAGTGAAGAGGAACTAAAAAGCCTCTTGATGAAAGTGAAAGTGGAGAGTGAAAAAGTTGGCTTAAAGCTCAACATTCAGAAAACGAAGATCATGGCATCCAGTCCCATCACTTCATGGGAAATAGACGGGGAAACAGTGGAAACAGTGTCAGACTTTATTTTTCTGGGCTCCAAAATCACTGCAGATGGTGATTGCAGCCATGAAATTAAAAGACGCTTACTCCTTGAAAGAAAAGTTATGATCTACCTAGATAGCATATTCAAAAGCAGAGACATTACTTTGCCAACAAAGGTCTGTCTAGTCAAGGCTATGGTTTTTCCTGTGGTCATGTATGGATGTGAGAGTTGGACTGTGAAGAAGGCTGAGCGCTGAAGAATTGATGCTTTTGAACTGTGGTGTTGGAGAAAACTCTTGAGAGTCCCTTGGACTGCAAGGAGATACAACGAGTCCATTCTGAAGGAGATCAGCCTGGGATTTCTTTGGAAGGAATGATGCTAAAGCTTAAACTCCAGTACTTTGGCCACCTCATGCGAAGAGTTGACTCAATAGAAAAGACTCTGATGCTGGGAGGGATTGGGGGCAGGAGGGGAAGGGGACAACAGAAGATGAGATGGCTGGATGGCATCACTGACTCGATGGACGTGAGTCTGGGTGAACTCCAGGAGTTGGTGATGGACAGGGAGGCCTGGAGTGCTGCGATTCATGGGGTTGCAAAGAGTCGGACATGACTGAGCAACTGATCTGATCTGATCTGAACGTCATAAAGTAATTCTAATTCTTAAATTTCAAAGGGAGAGACTCTCAAACATTATTTGGTCCATATTCATTTCCACCTTTTCTCTTGATGGGTAGTCAGTTTTCCTGAGAATCCTTCCACAAGGAAGATTCATTGTTCTATCTCAGTATATCCCCCTGTAGAGAGTATTTGTTGTCGTGATTACTTCCTTGTATCTTCCAATCTCTAGTCTATCTTAATTCTGCACAAATTGGAAAAAATTGAGTATGTTTAAGAAATACAAGTTAGGTTGAAAGTCAGGAAAATTTTCTCCGTATCATGTTGTCTTACCAAAAAGTAAAGCAGATTAAAAAAACAAAAGCTAGACTAGTGATCATATAGAAAGTCATAAAGTAGGAAATACATGGACATATGTAAAGAAATGCACATATTTTGGAGAAATGAAAATAAGTCTCTGATCTTTCATAGACAACATAAAAATGGTATGGAGGATTCAGGGACCTCCAATAACACTTTTATCACTTTTAATTACTTTTAGTAATTAAAAAGTAAGTTTGAGGCCAGACTGTGTTGACATGAATGTACCATAGTAGAATGAGGTAATCTTTTTGATGTGATCTTTACTGAAGAAGTAACTTTCGGCAAGCTGGTTTCTGTTTGAGCCTCCATAACTTGATAAATGTTTAGAAACCATATCTGTAAACAAACCTCCATAAGGACTAGGGTTCTTTTTTTAAGGAAAAATTTTGCAAAAGTGGTCCACCTGAAACTTTGAGAGGTTCCATTTAGATATAACTAAAGATGACTTTTAAACAAGGAAAATTATTTATTATAGAGGAGAGGGTATGGTTATGTTTACAACAATAATTATGACTTTTTCACTTTTAAGCTTTAAAGCAAGCTACTCATTGAGTGTATGGTGAGACTATATACAAATGAAAACTATGATCCAGAGATGTGTACAAATGCCACAGCACACAAATTTCAAAGTCTGCTTCAGTGTTTCTGCTTCAGTGGATTTGCTTTTCTTGGATACCCTTAAAAATTGCACTCATATAAATGAAACACTGTTATAATGGTAAGAAAAAATAAAATGATAGTTTAAAGTTCCCTGGGTGTTCTTTCAGTCTCTAGTTATTTATTCATCCATTCACAATGCTTATTGAACACTAGGTTACAAGCTATTGAGTGTTTAGTTGAAATGTGTTATTTAGATGGCAGTAACAGAGAACAAAAAGACAAAAATTCCTGCTCTTATAAAGCTTAAAACCTAGAGGTGAGAGAAAGACAAAATACAAGCAAATACATTTTCTACTATGCAGGTAATTAATAAAAATTATGGGGAGGAAAGCACAGAAGGGATATTGTGATATAAAATAGGGTGGTTGAACAAGTCTTCATTGATGAGGTGACACTTGAGGAAAGACTTGCAGAAGTTGGGAGAACATAAGCCATATGGATATCTGGGAGAAAAATGCCCTAACTAGCGGGATCCCAGGGAAGGAGCATGTCTGATTGCCCAGGAATAGCAGAGTCAGGGCTGCTGGAATAGAATAGTGAAATGAGCTTTAGGAGGTTCTGAGATTAAAAAGATAAACAGGTTCAGGTCCTCCAAGGCTTTAAGCATATGTGCGTGCTAAACTGCTTCAGTTGTGTCTGACTCTTCATGACCCCGTGGACTGTAGCTTGCCAAGCTCCTCTGTCTGTGGGATTCTCCAGGCAAGAATACTGGAGTGGGTTGCCATGCTCTCCTCCAGGGGATCTTTCTGACCCAGGAGGGAACCCACATCTCTTAATCTACCTGCATTGGCAGGTGGCTTATTTACCACTAGCACCACCTGGGAAGCCCTTAACAGGCCCTTGTAAAGACTTGGGATTTCACTCTGAGATGTGAACCTTTGGAGATTTGGGACATAAGACTGATATGATCTGACTCATATCTGTGAAACAAACAACTTGATGTATGTTGTGAACAGACAGTACAGGGACAGGCTGTTGGCAGGAAGACTCATAAGAAGACAATTTTGTGATTTGGACAAAGGGCAGCTGTGAAATTGATGAGTAGTGTTTGAATTCTGGGTTATTTGATATATTTTGAAGATAGAGCCAATGGGGATTTGATGATGAATTGGATGTGGAAAAAGAGAGAGGTCAAGGGTGATTGCAAGATATTTTTATCTAAGTAACTGGAAGAACAGTGTTGCCATGAGCTGAGATTAGATGTCAAAGAGGAGGGTCCACCTCTGGGGTTCAGAGGACAAGTTGGGCTGGAGATATAAACTTGGAGTAAAGGTAACTAAAGTCAAGAGACTGGATGACAATACCTAGCCAAAAAAAAAAAAAAAAAAAAGAAGCAGTCCAAGATCTTTAGGATCAAAGAGGAATAATTTAGTTTACCTACTCATCTAAACCTGGTATACACACAAAGCTCCAATCTGCAGCATCTGTATCATACACACATTCATAGGACTATCAATCCTTTAAAATAATTCAAGGTTGAAACTACAAAATCCTGAGCTATTAGATTCTAAAGTATTCATGTCTCTGTAGTTCATTCCAGCTCTCAACATTAGCAACTTGGACACAAGGCAGCTTTCAGTAATTCTAGCTGCTTATTTTTAAATGACTCATTACTATTATTTCTTTCTTACTTTCAATCTTCTCTTTGCAACTGTTGGGGGTAGATTAGGTTAATTTTCTTTAATCACTGCTCATTTTAGTTACTTATAAAAAGGAAAAATAAGTATAATATAACAATTCAGAGTCAGAGTTTTATTATTTTTTTGTCTCTTTCACTTTCTCATATTCTTTCCTCTCTCCTTCCGCCTCTCCCTTCCTTCCTCTCGTTTTTCTAAATAGATTCATTTGGGGGATATTTTTAGCACTTACACACACAAATCAGAGTAGATTTCTTCTGGTAGAATTTGACTAGAAATTACTAAGACTTACTATGTTTCCCAAACTAAGTCACATACATCTCACTTAAAAACTTCGACACAACCATGTAACTTATAGTTTAAAATTTGGAAACCACTAAGTACATTTTATATCCATCATAACATATAGATCCTTTTTTATAGGATACATTTTAAATGCTAAAAATGTAATTAATTAGTCTGTAATCCCCAAGAGTCGAGTATCTTCCTAATACTCACCTATCATTTTGCACCAGGATTTGGTCTTTCAGTACAGTTCTGGAGTTGATTACACTGACTTGCTTTAAAGCATGAGCTGGGAAGAAGATGGTGAGTGCTTTTATATCCATAAAGGCAACCAATGCACAAAATAGAAATATCATGAAAGATTATACAAATCATTCTTTGTGTTTTGGATTCGCAGGTATACTGGGAGCCCTTCCATTTCCCCCAGTATTTCCCCCTCATCTAAAATGTCCTGTAATGTCTTGATAAAACTAAAATTCTATAATGAAAAAGCCTACAGAAAATTCTTTTTTAGACATTAGAGAGAGTGCTAAGTTGTTTTGGATCTTCCACAGAAGGGTTTAATATTTGCCAAAGTGGAATGATTTTCTTTATTTAAAAGAAACATGGAATATCATCAAGTCTTATTATTGTAAAATGCTATTATGGTGAAAATTGTTAAGGAAATACAATGTAAATTCCCCAAATCTCTGTCTTGTTCTTACTAATTTCAGTAATATTAATAACAGCTTCCTATCTGTCAGCAATATTCTAAATGTTTTACATATTTTAACTCTAATGTTTCAAAATAACCCTGTGAGGAAGATCCTACATTATCCTTATTTTACAGATAAAAAGTACAGAGAAAGCAGGTTACACAAATCAAAGCAGGTTACACAAATCAAAGTCACACATCTAGAACTACAAGAATAAGGTTCAAGTTGTGTGTGTATGAATGTGCACTCAATCGTGTCCAACTCTTTAACACTCAATGGACTGTAGCCTGCCAGGCTCCTCTGTCCATGGGATTTCCCAGGCAGTAATACTGGAGGGAGTTGCCCCTTCCTTCTCTAGAGGATCATCCTAACCCAGGTATCTGTCCCTTGTCTCTTGCATCTCCTAAACTCCAGGCAGGTTTTTTATGAGCTGAGCCACTGAAGAAGCCCTGAGGTTCAAACTTCTGTTAGTGAATTCCATGGGAAACATCTCAGAGTTCGGCAGATTTTTGTCTTTTTTTTCACAGTATAATACTTGAATTTCAGACTTCTTATTTTTAAAAGGAAGAAATTGGAGATTTCTGAGCTCTCTACATGCGTTCTATGCTTTTTGTTTCTAGAAGTAAACATTTGGCCCTTAAAGGAAGCATCTGATTTGCATCAAGTGTCTCTGTGAAACACAGGATTCTATGTCTCACAGAATGAAAATTTGGGGATGTTGTAGCCTCTTCTGCCTAGGGCACATTTTCATCTTCATAGCTGATAATGATAAACATTTACATTTATGTATTTACAATTTACAGAATATGTTCACATACATTGTACAATTTGAGCATCAGAATGACCTGATAAGATAAAGAGAATAAAATAGGTAAGCTTATCCATATTTTTCAGGGAAAAGTAAAATTCAGGACAAGTGACTTGCCTAAAGCCCAAAGTTGTCAAAGAGACAAAGAGGGAGGGGGAGAGAGAGAGAGAGAGAGAGAGAAAGATTGACACACTCCTTCCTGTCTTTCATTCTAAGTCAGTGGGCTTGTTCCTACAAATTTGATATAATGTATAAGAGCTTGATTGGCCTCTGGCATGAAACAGAGGCAGCGAAGGATTTAAATTCTGCAATTTATCACCTGTCTTAACTTGTGCAAGATACATATTCTTTTTGTAAAATCAGGACCATGCAGCCTCAGGAGGTTTTGGGAGAGATTTAAGCAAAACATTTGTGAATATACTGACAAAATTAATACCCAAGATATCCTAGCTATCATAAGTATTATTAGTATGGATAAGAGCCTAAACTTCTAAATATAAATATGTAAATTCACCTTTGTATTTCACATCTTTTTTGATAAAGTCTTCTCTAACTCTTGATTGATTCTGTTTTATAATATTCCCATGAGGTGACACTTGTAGATTTTTCAGAGCTGGATGGATTTTTAGAGATCTCATGTATCCAAGCCAAATAATAATATAAATTCTACTTGAAAGAAAGTGAAAGTCGCTCAGTTGTGTCCAACTCTTCGTGACCCCATGGACTATACAGTCTATGGAATTCTCCAGGCCAGAATATTGGAGTGGATAGCCTTTCCCTTCTCTAGGGGATCTTCCCAACCCAGGGATTGAACCCAGGTCTCCCACATTGCAGGCAGTTTCTTTACCAGCTGATTCACAAGGGAAGTCCAAGAATATTGGAGTGGGTAGCCTATCCCTTCTCCAGTGGATCTTCTTGTCTCAGGATTGAACTGGGGTCTCCTGCATTGCAGGCAGATTCTTTCACCAGCTGAGCTATGAGGGAAGCCCATAGATTCTACTTCTCTGTCATCAGCTCTGGTAGTGAGAGGGTGAATGATAGGAAAAGAAGAACAAGTGTGTGAGTCATCAGCAGGGAGGAAAGGCAGAGCAGGGACATAGTACAGGACTGGACACAGCTGGCCCAAGTCCAAGGGAAATAACTGCAGGAATGTGACACTAACTGTAACTAGATTTGAAGTTGTTTGGTGGGATGTTTTATTATCAATTTTATATCAGTTAATCTATTTTTTGCCCTGTTCTGTGTAATCAGTAATAAAATGACAATATATATGGCTGACCTTTTACATATATCTATCTAGCATTATCATGAGTAATATTTTGCCTGCTTTTTAAAAGCTTTCATATATTTTTTACTCAGCATCCAAAAAATCAAAATCCCAGAAATATTCACTTTAGAAAACATATTCTATTTCCAGTATAAAAATGATCTCTACTCACCACCTTTCTGAATTGTAACAGAGAAGACACAATACTGAAGTAATTAGAAAACAGTTCCATTTACATTTTTCTAATTATGGCATATTTCTGATGGTGAAATTGTAACATCTATTAATGTCAGCCCAGCTTCAAGAAAATTTTCCACTTGTTACCGCAGAGGACTGGTGTACTTAAGTTTTATCAGTGCTGGGAAGGAATGATGTTTTTTTCCAAAACTGGAGACTTAAACAAGAGCCACAGCTTTCAAAAGTGTGTTCCATATTTTATGGTAAATTAAATATTGAACTTAAAACTTACATATTACCTGCTTTTAAAGCTGTATTTCCCAAGGTAATGTAACTTATATTTCATGTGATCTTTAAAATAAATAGCAATACTGGCTCATAGCAATAAATAGCAATACTGGCTCATTACAAATCATTCCATTAACTCTGAAGAGACATACTTTTGGTAGAAGCAATGGAGGCAGATTCATCTGTTTAACAGTTATGGCGTGCCTAGCATGAGGCTACCTAAGTGCTAGGGACAGAGACAGTGACAGACTGCACCCTCATTCTAGCCCCTGACCAAGTAGGCAAGGGCTCATTTCCAAAATTGCTAGCCCTTAAGAAAAGATAAGGTGCTTCTCTTACTAAGAATGACCACAGCCATCTGATGATGCATCAGATATTTCTGAATGCATCTACATGTAGAACATTTCAATTTGAGAAAGGAGTGTAAACAAGGAATAAAAAAAAAAGTAGTGCATACCTAATGTATTAGCGTAGAAAAAAAATCAGCAAAATGGCTTTGTTTTTTTTTTTATTTCATGGCATTCAACTACTAAATTGCACTGATCCTATTATGAACTGGTTTCATATCTTTCTGACTTTTACATCCAGGTAAAATGTAAAGTGAATTAAGATAACAGTTCATGCAGAAAATACTAAGACATAACTCTATGTTTCTTTTTAGCCTGGAATTTTGAAATAGTCCACTGATTTTATAGTCATTTCTCAGTGGTGTTCCAGAAAGGGATAGCACAAGGATCCCGATGGTGGTCTATATGAGAAACCATCCATAGCTGGGAAGAGAGACGATGGCACATCCAGCTTTCCGAGTGAGAGAATGATCGGTCTCTAGAAATAAACCAATGCTAGATTTCAAACATCCTTGTGTCCTAATTACATAAAGATCAAACAGCTTCATTTATACAAACATCTTTGGATCTTAATTTAAAATGCTAACACTATAGAAATAAAAATTAGTAGTAAATAAACTCCGTTGTTGTTTTGTAAAAGTTAGACAACAATTATTCCCCTTTGTCATTCTTCAGATTTTCTTTTCGTTTGTCTCTCTCCCACAACATGCAATAATACATTTTGCAGATTTATTATTTATTTGATATGAATCTAATTTAAAAGAAAGCAGAATGTTTAGATTCATTATATTCTAAACTTGCAGTAGAGTTTATAAATTATCTAATCTCTTATTTCATAGATGAACAAACTGATCCTGGGGAATAACATTTTGCTTAAAAATCGTATGTGAGGTTGATTTTTAGCTGATGTGTCCCAAAGTATTTGTTTCTTTTCTAGAGAAAGGAAGATGTTCAGCTCCTGACTTAATAATCATGAATGAATAAAAATGCAGAGTAAGAAATCAGACAATCAATGGGCTTTCAGAATGGGTTAGCACACTGTATCTTAGGCTTATTTTTAATTGTGTCCTCACCTGTTTCTTGTTCACTGAAGGCCTGAAGCAAATTCGTGAGATTTTTGGTTTTAGCCAGAATTTCCTGGTATGTTCCCATTTGTGCTACTCTGCCACTTTCCATTACAACAATGAGATCCATCTGTGGTAGAAGTGTGAGGTTGTGTGTCACTAAAATTCGAGTCTGAAAAAGAGTATTTTATTCCTTGGGTTACAAAGGATGGTCAAAATGCCTATTTTAAAGAGAGCTTCAGGGCGTCTCTGGTGGCTCAGTGGTAAAGAATCCACCTGACCGTGTAGGGCACGGGTTCGATCCCTGGTCGGGGAAGAGCAACTAAGCCCATGTGCCGTAACTACTGAGCCTGTGATCTAGAGCTGGGGACCACAACTATTGCGCTCACACGCCGCGACTACTAAAGCCTGATCACCCTAGAGTCTGTGCTCCACAAGAGAGGCCACCACAGTAAGAAGGCCCGTGCACTGCAGCTAGAGAAAAGACCGCACAGCGATGAAGGCCTAGCACAACTAAAAATAAATACAATTAAAAAAAAGAGAGCTGCAATCATTATTTTTTGTCTTTACTATTTTAGAGTATACTTCTTGGGAGGCACCCATTTAAAATAGCACATAAATATCTCACAGTGAATGATGATACACTACTTGACAGAAACAAAAAAAGTCAGCAAATGTTTTACCCCATTAGTTCAGGTAATCTTCATTCATTAAGAATGAATCAAATTTATGACAAATTAACAACAGTCTTATAACTGTCATTCTTGCGTCCTTTTCTGAAGGTCCTATACTGTTACAAGGGGCTTCCCAGGTGTTGCTACTGGTGAAGAACTGGCCTACCAATGCAGGAGATGCAACAGACCTGGGTTCAAGCCCTGGGAAGATCCCTTGGAGAAGGGCATGGCAACCCACTCTAGTGGGTTCTCTTGCCTGGAGAATCCCAAGAACAGAGAAGCCTGGCAGGCTACAGTCCATGGCATGGCAAAGAGTTGGACACAACTGAAGCAACTTAGCATGCATGCAGTGTTACAAAAACATGTTTAAGTTATAACACGTAGTCTTTATTTTTAAATCTTTCCATATTATTATATAATATACATTAAATTGAATGAGAAGATTTATCTTGGGTTCATTTCAATAAGTAAAGACATTTGTTTATACTTATTATAAATTATATTTATATATATAATGTATATAATGTATATTAATGTATAATATATGTTTATATTTATTATAAATTATAAATATTTATTTTGCCATCTTATACATTTACTTTTTCCAGAATTCTCTGTATAAATAAATCTATAAGCACACAATGTGAATACATGCATATGGCTCTGCAGTCAGAGAGACTTTTAAAAATCTCTGCGGTTCTTGGGGTTTCCCTGGCGGCTCAGTGGTAAACAATCCACCTGCCAATGCAGGAGACATGGGTTGCATCCCTAATTCGGGAAGACCCCACATGCTGTGGAGCAGCTAAGCCTGTGCGTACCACAGCTACTGAGCCTGTGCCCTAGAGCTGAGAACCACAACCATTAGCTCATGTGCTGTAACTACGGAAACTCTGCCACAGAGCCTTTGCTCTGCAATAAGAGAAACCACCGTAATGAGAGGTCCGTGCACTGCAGCTAGAGAGTAGACCCTGCTCTCCACCACTAGAGAAAGCCTGCACAGCAGTGAAGACCCAGCACAGCCAAAAAAAAAAAATTTCTGTGGTTCTTAAATTGGGCAAGCTATATCAAGTCATTATGAGTTCCAAGTTTCTTCATATATAAAACAGGAGTATTGATAACGCTTATCTCAGACTTGCTATAAGAACTAAATGAACTAATTTAGTGTCAAATTAGTCATATTTAACTATGTCAAATATGATATGCACTTGGTAAATATTAATTCCTTTTTCCTTTGTTCCTTCACAGAACAATTGGATTGTTATTAAGGTTATATTTAAAATATCTAATTTTAAGTAAAAAATAATAAATACTATTTTCCATAAAAGTGCTATACAACAAAATTCCATTTTTCCAAAAAAATGGTCAGCTAAACTTAAAACACTCATTTTGATGTGTAAATCACCTTTGAACACAGTATGAGTCAATGAGGTAATAATCACAGAAGTAGAGTAAACTTGTAAAGATTTTAAAATGTTCATTAAAGTCTGTGAAAGAGCAATACACCATCCCATTCTTTATGTGAAATTTGACTACTCTGCATCAACAAATAAAGTATTAGAATCTGGGGCCCAGTGCTACGTAGATTATTCTCCCCTTCCCTCACAAAAGCGTATGTGATGCTATGGCCACCTTGTTCCTTAACATGCCAGAGGATCCGATCACTTTTTCAAAAAGTTGCTTTGCAACATGAACATCAACTGCAGACAAGGGATCATCTAGGAGGTAGATGTCAGCCCCACTGTAGACAGCTCTGGCCAGACACACTCGATGCTTCTGTCCACCACTTATATTCACACCCTGAAAATGAAGCAGGAGAAAAAAAAATAGGGAAAATGTGTAAATGTCAAAGAACATACGCATGCATGAGTGTGTGCTCAGTCGCTCCAGTCATGTCTGACTCTGCGACACTAAAGACTATTGCCTACCAGGCTCCTCTGTCCATGGGATTCTCCAGGCAAGGATACTGGAGTGGGTAGCCATTCCCTTCTATAGGGGACCGTTCTGACCCAGGGATCTAACCCAGGTCTCCTCCATTGGCAAGTAGGTTCTTTACCATGGAGCCAACTGGGAGGCCCCAAAGAACACATTAGTTATGTCCAAATTCTCTTCTGTAGCAGGGAAAGGTAATAACTCAGGATTGATAGTTCAACCTTTCTTTATCCTGAAATTCCAAAAGCCTCTATTTCCTAGTGCCATTAATTTGTGTAAATTAACAGATATATCTGCTTTCTCTTAATTGCTTGCTTTTAAAAAGTAGATACTAACAGTTATGGAGGAAAAAAATGTCCAATTCCTTACCTCTGAAAGGTTGTGCCTGTGGAATATTAAAGGAAACTTTTGGCTGTCATTTGTATACTGACACTGCTGATTATTTTTAAATTGACATATAGGAAATTGAGAATAATAGCTAAATTATCAAAGCAGTAATCAACATGTCTTATTTTCTTCTGTAGAAAGATTACTACAAGTCTTGTTGGCAAAAGTACAACTCTAAGAAGCAAGAATAAGGAATATACATCACTCTATGTGAGAATTAGAATCGACATGTACAGCCATGTATGGAGAATTATGTGGCCAGGCCCAATTTACTTGATTTATTTTATATTTAGTATTTACAGATCTGGTTTAAAAGCTCTCCATGCAGCACAGAACTTAACCAGTGCCCTATAATTGTAAAATGCCTTTGCTTCTTTGCCTTTCTCATCTTCCCTCTACTCAACAAATATCTCCTATATTCTGCTGCTGCTGCTGCTGCTGCTAAGTTGCTTCAGTCGTGTCCGACCTTGTGCGACCCCATAGATGGCAGCCCACCAGGCTCCCCTGTCCCTGGGATTCTCCAGGCAAGAACACTGGAGTGGGTTGCCATTTCCTTCTCCAATGCATTAAAGTGAAAAGTGAAAATGAAGTTGCTCAATCGTGTCTGACCCTCAGTGACCCCATGGACTGCAGCCTTCCAGGCTCCTCCATCCATGGGATTTTCCAGGCAAGAGTACTGGAGTGGGGTGCCATCGCCTTCTCCATATATTCTGAGAGCTGTTAAAGAATATGAAAGTGCTAGTCTCTCAGTCATGTCCGACTCTTTGCGACCCCACGGACTGTAGCCTGCTTTCCTCCGTGGAATTCCCCAGAAAGAATACTGAAGTATGTTGCCATTCCTTCTCCGGGTGGAGAGCTGTGCTAGCACTTGGGATTTAATGATAAATGAAACTGAGCCTCTGTCATGGGGAGGTCATATTTTAGCAAAGGAGCCAAGAGCAAAAAAAATATATACAAAGTAATATAATACATAAATACAACAAAGTAATATGATACATATATCTGTGAGTATGTGTGATTGTAACAGTCTCCAACTCATGGGTTTGTCAAGAGCATTTAATGAGCTTAAAATATCTAGGATGAATCCAATACTGAGTACAGATATAACACACATTGGCTATCGTCACTCAATCACTTCTCTCTCTAATCCATCCTCTGACCTGTCATCGTGTATCCAGCAATTATGTCATCTTGCTTAGAAATCTTGGATAGCCACATCTTTCTCTTCTCATTATTCATGAGCAACAGCAAATTCCTTAATAGAAATCCAAGACACTTAGATTTTGGCATTAACTCATCTTTCAACCACTCTCCCAATGCTGCCCTCAAGTGACTGACTGACAATCAGACTAGCCCGCCTTTTCCTATCTGCACAGAGAGTGTTCACTCTGCTTGGGTACCCACGCCCTCCCTTTGCAATTCAAAAGCTACACACTGCAAGTACTCTTTGAAATCAATCTTCTACCCAGAGTTTCAGGTAAAGCAATTCCTTCCCTCCCTTCTTGTCTTATAGTTTTCTGTTTACTCATCCATTGCTAGAAATAGCAATACTCATGTCAGCATCTCATTCTCCTACCCACTCCTACCTAGTTTATTCTTGCACTCCCAGCACATAGTGTCCAAATAAATACTGGTAAAGGCAATTGATAACATCACTGGCAGAGATCCAGTTGATTCCAATCCCTTGAAGACAAAGTGATAGCTTTCTTGCTCACCCTTATGTACTCCATTGTAGAAAACAGGCAAATAACAGATTAATAAATATTTGTGTTCAACTGAATTATGTCAAAGAAAAAGATAATAAAGGTGAAGAAAATCCTACATTCATTATCTTTGTCATCTCATTGTTTTAGTTGGTAGTCGAGTCTGACTCTTTGCGAACTCATGGACCATAAACAGCTGTAAACAGATTTCCTTCTGAAATACTCAATTACATTTGTAAGGTACATCATTAGATTGGGAGAAATTTAATTATAAAATATAAAAATCAGAATTTATAAGTGGTAATAACACTTAAGGACTATATTAAATCTATATTTCACATTTTGAATTTTCCACTTTAATTTTTTAGTTACATACGATTAGCTATTTCCATCTTCACAGGTGGCATTAGTGGTAAAGAACCTGCCTGCCAATGTAAGAGACATAAATGATGCTGGTTTGATCCCTGGATAGGGAAGATCCCCCAGAGAAGGGCATGGCAACATACTCCAGTATTGTTGCCTGGAGAATCCCATGGACAGAGGAGCCTGGTGGGCTACAGTAGGGTCGCAAAGAGTCAGACATGACTGAAGCAACTGAGCACGCATGCATGCGTTAGCTATTTCATATTATTAAAGATTGGCTTTATCAGCAAAACGCTCAACATGTATTAACAAGTTTGAAGAAGTCGCATTTCTGTATAATTTTAGCTATGGTGCTATTGCCTAGAGGGATAGTGAAGATGCCAGAAAAAACACAGAGGTTGCAAAAAATTAAATCTACTTAACACTTTGAAAACATACCCCCGCAGAATAACAGGTTATGAATAAAAACAATGTAAGTCTAGTTAAAAGGTAAGATCTACCTTGTCCTAGATTTTATATTTTATTGAAATATAGATGATTTACAACATTGTGTTAGTTTCAGATGTACAGCAAAGTGTACATCCTAGATTTTAAATACTGTCACTTTCTACAATTTCGTTTATAGTTTTCAATTTATATAACAAGACAAATAATAGGAGGCCAGGGTAAAAACGCTTAACAACGTTATGCTAACTCTCTTCTCAGAAATTCAAAACACTAAGGATTATTTACTTATCTTCATAGTATATATGAATTGTAGGCAGAGGCTGCTTTTGCATTCATGTTTAATTAATGGAGATTTTAGTCAAGGGTTGGGGATAATCTCTCGGGGTTCATTATTTGACTTGTGATATATTATTTTGTTTTGTTTTTAACTACAATACACTGGGTAGCATGATACCTATTCATTAACTCGATGAAAATAAATAGAACAAAGAATATGACCTCTGGGAAACAAGCTCCTCCTAAGGAAGCATGTGTGAGCATGGAACAGGTACATGATGACAGCATCGTCTCAGAGTGTTGTTGGAACCTGGTCTTGGTGCCGCCACTGGAGACGGGGGCTCTGCTGCTACTCTCCTAGGCTTGACTTCGTGCACAAGAGATTCACAAGAAACAAAACTACTACTCCCTCATTAGACAGTGAACAGCATTACACCAGAAACCAAGCAAAGCGTTGATGATCCACTTGGTGGGCTTTCACTCCCTGTATAGACACTAACAACAGAATTTCCTGCTGATTTTTAATCTGCTTTCCAAGTAGTCAATAAAAAATAATTATTCATCTTTAATACTGCCATCTCTTTCATAGGACTTCTACAATAACTTTTAAAAATTATGGTTGTGTAGCTCTTCAAGACCTCAGGAAAAGGGCTATAGATGTTTTATTAGTGTAGCTGACTGGAATGTTATTCCTACATAGGATAAAATATATTTTCCTTACTTTTTCTCCAATCTCAGTTTGATCTCCATTTGGTAACTGCTCCAAATCAGGAAGGAGAGCACAGGCTTCCAAAACTCTCTCATAAAGCTGCTTCTGCATGACAGAGCCGAAGAGAATGTTTTCTTGCAAAATGCAATTCTGAATCCAGGCCTGCTGGGAAACATAAGCCACGGAGCCCTAAAAAAGAAATAAATAAAAGAAATACTCTTAACAGGGGAAAAGGAGAACTTGCATGTGCCAGATAAAGGGAACATATTTGTCTGTGGTTTTGCTCCCCTTAAATTGAATTAAAAAAAAAATAGATTATTTCTTAAATGTAAATATATTCCATATATATTTTAATCTTATGTCCTATTTTAATCTTATGTATTTTTATTAGAGGCCCCTTCAAATGAATTACTTTGTGTTTTTTATTTCCTTTCAAGTAGCTTCTACCAAGACTTCCCTGGTGGCTCAGACAGTAAAAGCATCTGCCTACAATGCAGGAGACCCAGGTTCGATCCCTGGGTCGGGAAGATCCCCTGGAGAAAGAAAAGGCAACCCATTTCCTTTCTATCAAAGGTCCCTGTGGGATTTTTGGCAGACACCGAGTTTACTAGTCAGCTCTTCCTACCTCACAAGGTACCATGAACTGAGTGGCTTAAACAATAGAATTTTTTTTTTTTCTCACAATTCTGAGATCAAGGTGTTGGCACATGTGAGGAGAGAGTAAATTAGCCAAGATGGTGTGTTCAGACTCTCTCACCCCACATTTTGTAAATAATGATTATGTAACAGCTGAGATCATTTATAGCACTGCACATGCACATCATGAGGTACTTGACTGGTCACAAGCTGTTTGTGCTGTAGGGGTATGTGAGCTCCACCTAGAAAGTGGCGGCATTACTGCTGTGTCACGGCTGTGTCTGTTGGGTCAGCCGTGAGAGGAGAGAAAATAGCGTGTCTACTGCCACGGCTGCTGTGCCAGCCAGGAGAGAATAAACATGTCTGCAGTTCCTACAGCTCTTTGCATCTTCTTCCAGCCTCTTAGCTTGCACCTTGCCTACCCTGGGTTAAACGAACAGTGTGCACAATGTGAATGGTAAGACAACTGGCATCATGACCAGGACAGCATGGTTGGTTTCTCCTAAGACCTATCTCCTTAGCTTGAAGATGGCTGTCTTCTCCCCAGTCTTCACATGGTCTTTCCTTTGTGTATGTGTCTTAATTTCTTCTCCTAAGATATCAGCCAAAGGGCCCACCCTATTAACCTTATTTTAACTTATGGCCCCCTTGAAGACCCTGTCTCCAAATACAATCACATTCTTAGGTATTGGGGGTTAGAACTTTGACATATGAATATGGGGAGAAGACAATTCGGCCCATAACACTGAAATTGGGGTGCAAGTTGTTTTGGAGGGATGAATTCCTGTGGACTTCTTATGGAAAGGAAATGGAGAAGCAGGATTGGATAGAGGGGCAGGTCACATGGTGACCCAGATCCAAGAAAGATTTGGTCAATCTTCCAGAGAGCTGTGGAAATGTATTACCCAGCAGAGGGATTCTGTTGTTAGGCTGAACTGGCCTGGCCTTTAAGGTTGGAGCCCAGCAGGCCATCACGAAGGTGCTAATGTGTTTGATGTACTCCCAAAGCTGGTGGCAAGCCCCCTAGAAGGGGGCTCTGGACACCACATTCCTTTGTCTTCCATGAACTCACTGCTCTTAAATTCATTTTCTGATAATCTGATGTCTTGACATTATTCCTGAATATCTCTGATGCATGAAATATTCTTTTAACTAACCTTTGTCTTCTAAAGGACTCCCAGTATTTGAACTAGAGACTCACGTTTCAATCTACCCCATGGACTCTAACCAAACACCAACTTGAGTATTCTGATTATTCCTCACTCTAACAATACTGCACATTTAAAGTACTTTCTGACATAGACCTGTAAATAACTACCAGTCTTTTGATTTCTACCAACTGCTTTCAAGAACAAAGATTAACTTTTAATTCTTCTTTGTTGAGCAAGTAAGACACAGAATGGATTTTGAGCCAAAATAATATAATTCGATCTGACTTGATCTTGAACACAAAAGTAATTGCTCTTGAACTACCTCGCTTAGTGAATAACCTTTGATTAGGATAGCATAATAAATCAGTCCTCAGGTGATGGAGATTCTGAATACTTGATATACATCAGGCAAGATAAGGAGAACAGAGGGTGAAGAACACAGGAAAGAAGAATGCAGAACAGGGGGAAACGGTGTATAATATAAAATAGGAACTAAATACTACATTGAGAAATATGGACTTGAGGTATTGGTGTAACAGGAGCTGAAAAAGAGTTGATAAATTTTCACAGAGATGTAAAACTTTCCATGTATTATCATTACATCTCACATACAAATGAAAATGTGTATTTGTTTCATTTCATTCTTAATAATATAACTACAATAGAAGTTTGGTTAATTCAAAAATGGACTCTAAATCTCTGATGTTCCATCAAAGAACACTGAATATTGGATATGCTGCATGAATGATGTCTGATATAAACCTTTGATACTGGGAATAGGGGATCTTAGAATTTGAACACTGTAATGATATGCATCAAACAATTGAGAATGTGAAACCTTGAGAAACAGAAAGATGTAAACAAAAGCACCTTATAAATACTAAATGTTAGGTTGGCCATGCCATTATTATGATTGAAAGTGAAAGCATCAGTCACTCAGTGGTGTCTGTCTTTTTGTGACCCCATCCATGGACTGTAGCCCTCCAGCCTCCTCTGTTCATGGAATTCTCCATGGAAGAATTCTGGAGTAGGTTGCCATTCCCTTCTCCAGGAGATCTTCCTAACACATGGATTGAATCTGGGTTTCCCACATTGCTGGCAGACTTTTTTTTTTACCATCAGAGCCACCAGGGAAGCCCATTACTATTAAATTAGAGATAATCAGATAATATAAATTTAGGATTAGACATGTTTTAGGAAATAACTGAGAGTATGGAATGTGGAATAATTCAGAATGTTAAATAATTAAAATCTTGCCACTGATCCAGACTAATAAGCTTCCTAAAGAACAAAGTGGCCAGTTATATAGACAGATAATATTGTCTCTCTTTCACATCCCTAGCTTAATATAAACAAAGTGAGTCCTCTCTACTTTATGATTAGTAATAGCAGTGTTATTGTTTCTATTATCACCATGAACACTTTCCTAACTATGAATCCTCAAAAGTATCAGAAATAATCTTTAAGTCTTACCACGAGCCCCTCAACAATCATAATGAAGATAACAATAACCATAAAAACTCTCAGGGAGCCAGCTGACTCTGTGCCAAGAACTAGTCTAGGTCTTCGCACATCATCTTATTCAATCTGATCCTTAAAATTTAAGTTTATTATTATCATGTATGTATCATGTGAAACTTAAAATTGATATTGGTTTCATCTTGATCAACTCCTAATCATTTTTCAAGATTAAATAAAAGGCTACCTATTTTGATTATTTTTTTAACTCTTAAAAGCAGAATTTGTTGCTTTTTATACTGTTTCATTTCAAAAATCAAAATATTTATTGTAAATGATCTTAGTATCTCCCTCACTTGACTATGAACTCTTTAATAAAAGTAGCATATCCTATTCATGTTTATTTCCTTGGTACTATGCCAGGCGCATAGTATATGCTCAATTGTTGCTTTGTGAAAATTAAAGAAACTGAATGAAAATAAAATCAATATGTCAATAAAATCATATATCCCACTATTATATTTTTAAAGGATACTTACTGGCCATGTGGGGCCACCCAAGATGGGTGGGTCATGGTGGAGAGATTTGACAGAATGTGGTCCACTGGAGAAGGGAATGGCAAACCACTTCAGTATTCTTGCCTTGAGAACCCCATGAACAGTATGAAAAGGCAAAAAGATAGGACACTGAAAGAGGAACTCCCCAGGTCAGTAGGTGCCCAATATGCTACTGGAGATCAGTGGAGAAATAACTCCAGAAAGAATGAAGGGATGGAGCCAAAGCAAAAACAACACCCAGTTGTGAATGGGACTGGTGATGGAAGCAGGGTTTGATGCTGTAAAGAGCAATATTGCATAGGAACCTGGAATGTTAGGTCCATGAATCAAGGCAAATTGGAAGTGGTCAAACAGGAGATGGCAAGAGTAAACATCGATATTCTAGGAATCAGTGAACTAAGATGGATTGAAATGGGTGAATTTAACTTAGATGACCATTATATCTACTACTGTGGACAGGAATCCCTCAGAAGAAATGGAGTAGCCATCATGGTCAACAAAAGAGTCTGAAATGCAGTCCTTGGATGCAATCTCAAAAATGACAGAATGATCTCTATAATCATTCAATATCACAGTAATCCAAGTCCATACCCCAAACAGTAACACTGAAGAAGCTGAAGTTGAGTGGTTCTATGAAGACCTAAAGACCTTCTAGAATTAACACCCAAAAAAGATGTCCTTTTCATTATAGGGGATTGGAATGCAAAAGTAGGAAGTCAAGAAACACCTGGAGTAACAGGCAAATTTGGCCTTGGAGTATGGGATGAAGCAGGGCAAAGGCTAATAGAGTTCTGCCAAGAGAACACACTGGTCATAGCAAACACCCTCTTCCAATAACACAAGAGAAGACTCTACACATGGACATCACCAGATGGTCAACACTGATACCAGATTGATTATATTCTTTGCAGCCAAAGATGGAGATGCTTTATACAGTCAGCAAAAACAAGACTGGTAGGTGACTGTGATTCAGATCATGAACTCCTTATTGCCAAATTCATTCTGAAATTGAAGAAAGTGGAGAAAATCACTACACCATTCAGGTATGACATAAATCAAATCCCCTATGACGATACAGTGGAAGTGAGAAATAGATTTAAGGGACTAGATCTGATAGACAGAGTGCCTGATGAACTATGGATGGAGGTTCGTGGACATTGTACAGGAGACACGAATCAAGACCATCCCCAATAAAAAGAAATGCAAAAAAAAAAAAAAAAACATGGCTATCTGAGGAGGCCTTACAAATAGCTGTGGAAAGAAGGGAAGCAAAAAGCAAAGGAGAAAAGGAAAGATATGCCCATTTGAACACAGAGTTCCAAAGAATAGCAAGGAGAGATAAGAAATCCTTCCTCAGCAATCAATGCAAAGAAATAGAGAGAAACAACAAAATGGGAAAGACAAGAGGTCTCTTCAAGAAAATTAGAGATACCAAGGGAATATTTCATGCAAAGATGGGCTCAATAAAGGACAGAAATAGTAGGGACCTAACAGAAGCAGAGGCTATTAAGAAGAGGTGGCAAGAATACACAGAAGAACTGTACAAAAAAGATCTTCACAACCCATATAATCACGATGGTGTGATCACTCACCTAGAGCCAGACATCCTGGGATGTGAAGTCAAGTGGGCCTTAGGAAGCATCACTATGAACAAAGCTAGTGGAGGTGATGGAATTCAAGTTGAGCTATTTCAAATCCTGAAAAATGATTCTGTGAAAGTGCTGCACTCAATATACCAGAACATTTGGAAAATTCAGCAGTGGCCACAGGACTGGAAAAGGGCAGTTTGCATTCCAGTCCCTAAGAAAGGCAATGCCAAAGAATGCTCAAACTACTGCACAATTGCACTCATCTCGCATGCTAGTAAAGTAATGCTTAAAATTCTCCAAGCCAGGCTTCAGCAATACGTGAACCGTGAACTTCCAGATGTTCAAGCTGGTTTTAGAAAAGGCAGAGGAACCAGAGATCAAATTGCCAACATCTGCTGGATCATGGAAAAAGAAAGAGAGTTCCAGAAAAACATCTATTTTTGCTTTATTGACTATGCCAAAGCCTTTGACTGTGTGGATCACAATAAACTGTGGAAAATTCTGAAAGAGATGGGAATACCAGACCACCTGATCTGCCTCTTGAGAAATTTGTATGCAGGTCAGGAAGCAACAGTTAGAACTGGACATGGAACAACAGACTGGTTCCAAATAGGAAAAGGAGTACATCAAGGCTGTATATTGTCACACTGCTTATTTAACTTATACGCAGAGTTCATCATGGAAAATGCTGGGCTGGAGGAAGCACAAGCTGGAATCAAGGTTGCTGGGAAAAATATCAATAACCTCAGACATGCAGATGACACCACCCTTATGGCAGAAAGTGAAAAAGAACTAAAGACCCTCTTGATGAAAGGGAAAGAGGAGAGTGAAAAAGTTGGTTTAAAGCTCAACATTCAGAAAACGAAGATCATGGCATCTGGGCCCATCACTTCATGGCAAATAGATGGGGAAAGAGTGACAGACTTTATTTTTTTGGGCTCCAAAATCACTGTAGATGGTGACTGCAGCCATGAAATTAAAAGACACTTACTCCTTGGAAGGAAAGTTATGCCCAACCTAGACAGCATATTAAAGAGCAGAGACATTACTTTGCCAACAAAGGTCCGTCTAGTCAAGGCTATGGTTTTTCCAGTTGTCATGTTGAGTGTTGGACTATAAAGAAAGCTGAGCGCTGAAGAATTGATGCTTTTGAACTGTGGTGTTGGAGAAGACTCTTGAGAGTCCCTTGGACTGCAAGGAGATCCGCCCAGTCTATCCTAAAGGAGATCAGTCCTGGGTGTTCATTGGAAGGACTTTGTTGAAGCTGAAATTCCAATACTTTGGCCACCTGGTGCAAAGAGCTGACTCATTGGAAAAGATCCTGATGCTGGGAAAGTTTGAGGGCCAGAGAAGAAGGGGATGACAGAGGATGAGATGGTTGGATGGCATCACCGACTCGATGGACATGGATTTGGGTGGACTCTGGGAGTTGGTGATGAACAGGGAGGCCTGGCATGCTGTGGTTCATGGGGTCGCAAAGAGTTGGACACGACTGAGTGACTGAACTGAACTGATATGGGCTAGGAAAATGTATAGCCATCTTGATCACCAGAGAAATGGCTGATTGTTGTCATTAAAGAGAACATAAGGAGAAAAGATAGTATATTTTAAGTTAAAAGTAGTGGTATTTATTAAGTGTAATCTTGTCAAAGAAAAAGTCCTTGAAAGTATGCTTGATTCCAAACTAAGAAACTGTATCGATGAGAGAAAAATAAATAAAAAATTAATCACTAAAAACCTGGAATCAGGAAAGATATAAAGACATGAAATTGAACTTGAACTTGGAAGTCGCTCAGTTGTGTCTCACTACAAAGCCCATGGAATTCTCCAGGCCAGAATACTGGAGCAGGTTGCCATTCCCTTCTCTAGCGGATCTTCCCAACTCAGGGATGGAACCCAAATACAACTCCTGCAATGTAAATGGATTCTTTACCAATTAATCACTAAAGACCTAGAATGACTCTTTGCAACCCCATGGAATGTAGCCCACCAGGTTCCTCTGTCCATGGGATTTTCAAGGCGAGAATACTGGAGGGGGCTGAGGTTTCCTTCTCCAGAGGAGAATAAATATAGACACAAGGAAATGATATATCATGAACAAAAATAAAAAGATCTGGAGTTGATTTTTCCTAGAGAAAAAAAATAAAAAACTGTGAAGACGCTAGTTTCATATCCATAGAGCCTCTCCATCTTGTCAGAAGTGAGAAGGAGTGATTAGGTAATATTTTACCTTCTTAGATAGTTAGGTCTAAGGAAAAATTCATTGGTAGCCTAGTACTTCAAAAAAGAAATAGCTGATGAAGAACTTGTTGAATTCTTATTCCTATTGACCTTTAAGAATAGAACAAATGGCTGGAAGTAGACCTCTCCATAGTCCAAAAGCTGAAATTTAAATGTAAGCTATTCATAATTATTATTTTCCTGAGGTTTTCCTAGGTCAGAGATCCTTCTTGTGAGCAACTACACCATTTCTTAGAAATGGAATGGCCGTAATTACTTAGGAAACATTGCAATGAATGATAATTAGAAACCTAATCAAATTATATTATAAACTACATTCGTTTCTCCATAATTGGTTGCAATTTAGTTAATATCATCAAACAATTACCATAAGCATTCCTAAATGATTTGCTGAAGTATATGGATGACAGAATGCTCTGACTAATCCATCCATAGCTAATCAATTTCTGTGGAAATTTAAATGTTTGTTACAAACTAGAAATGCTCATTAAATACTTCGTTCTTCAATTCAACTTGATAAATTCTTATTGACACTAACGATGTGCTGGCTGCAGTCCATTACACTAGGAGATGTGCAAAGAATGCATTGTTGACTTTACCTTTCTTTGGACTATTCCTTTTAGTTTCTCCATTTCCCCCAGAATTGCAGAAAGCACAGATGATTTTCCAGACCCAACTTGCCCTACAACAGCCACTAAAGCTCCTTCTGGAATCTTTATGTTCAAGCTGCACAACAAATAAAGAAAGAGATGATATAGGAAGTTCTGTTATAATTGTTTTTAATGTATATTCCCAGAAAAGTCACTGTATCACAAGTCACTATATACAGGGCATCATCCTTGAAATTGCTGCTATTCACATTGTCCTACATTATTCTACAAACACCCAACCTTTCAAAATGCAAGCAGTAAATGCTGCAAAGAAAATAGAGGAAATGAACAGGGGGTAAAAAGATTGTAAAACAATCATAAAGATGAAAGATGCAGTGAGAGGTTTTTAAAAAAATCTTACAAATTCCAATAGATTCATCTTCTGCTTAAAACCTCTAAAAAATAAACACATGAAGTATGATAGAATCTATGCTAATTTTTTTGTTTTGTTTTTAATTTTCCCCAAATCATGACTTACTCTTTTAATACTGGAATCCCTGTTTTATCCCAGGAAAAGGAAGCATTTATAAAACCAATGGCATGATCTAGGAAGAAAAATAAATACAGAAATGTATTTTAGAATCAATTGTCTTCAGCCCAGAAGTCAAATAAATATTAAGCACAAAAAAGAACTGCTAACCTCCTATGTAGTTTGCTTCAATACTATGTGGAAGAAGTTCCTCAGTGTTGAGAAAGTCTTCCAAATGGACCAGTGATATTCTTGTCTATCAAAATAAACGCAGATGGAATTTTTGGGTTTCAAGAAGAAGTTAAACTAAAAAACATTTTCAAGTTTTTGATGTAAACTGGAGATATTGATATAACTATTCAGCAAGCATGATTTGCATTGTTTTAATGTTTATAAATAAGTCCATCGATAAAGAAAAAGAAGTTTCAAGAATCAAAAATCACAACAAATATATGTATGCAGGAAAACACGAGAAGTTAGAAACCAAAAATTCTCCTTAACATTCTAGCAAAAACATGATAACTGATTAATTAATAATCATAGAATAATTAGTTTTTAAGAGCAACCTCAGGTTGGTTGAATGAAATCTGCTTGTGAGCATAAACAAAATAGCAGTTTTGGCAATGGTAACATTTAACTAATAGAATAGCTATAAATGTTTTGCTACAGATAGGATAAATAGAATCATTTTTCTCCTGACACTCACTTGCATGAAACCTCTAGTACGTTTTTATTCACTTTCTGTTAGGATGTGTCTACTGTTAATGGATAAGATATAATTAAAAGCTGTGATTTTGTTTACCAAGTGTGTCATATCAGTATGCAAGGTTGTTTTCTTTTCTTTTCTTTTTTGACAATTGTTCTCATCTGTTTAGTGACAGTAGTAGCATACCACTAGGAACTGGAAAACACTCTGGGATACCAGACCTTTAGCTAGAATATAATTTCAAAAGCAAAACAGAACTATTATTCTAAGAATTTTTTTTTAAAAGAAGTGTGCTGTGAAATGTGTTAAAAGCATCAATAGTACTTCTATGCCCTCTGCTGGTGATTATTAGCAAAAGAATATAAAAACAGTATTATGGAACAAAAATAGCTTAAGTGCTATTTATTATAGAATTATGTTACTCTTCAGATATAATTTCTATATCTCAATTTATATAAATTAAAAGGAAAAGTTCTTAGATCAAAGAGCTAGTTCCAGTAAGCAAAAATTCACTTTGTTTATGAAACCAGACTTGAAAAAGTTTTGATGGGTGAATATCCAAACTTGATATTGAAAATTTTTAATTGAGAAAATCTAGGGGTAAAGGCAATGGCACCCCACTCCAGTACTTTGCCTAGAAAATCCCATGGACAGAGGAGCCTGGTAGGCTGCAGTCCATGGGGTCGCTAAGAGTCAGACACGACTGAGCGACTTCACTTTCACTTTTCACTTTCGTGCATTGGAGAAGGAAATGGAAACCCACTCCAGTGTTCTTGCCTGGAGAATCCCAGGGACAGTAGGGCCTGGTGGGCTGCCGTCTATGGGGTCGCACAGAGTCGGACACAACTGAAGTGACTTAGCAGCAGCAGCAGGGGTAAAGGGATAAAAGAACTCACTTCTTTGGATTTCCTATGGTTTTAGCTGCCTTCTACTCATCATAGCATCTAAAGAGGCTTCAGTCATTGGAGATTACAATAAAAGCAGGCTAAACCAGATACCTCATACAAGGTTGGTTGGCAGACTGACATTATCAGTGCACTTTTTTCCCTAGTTTATTCTTTCAGCACAGATGAAGTTTTGCTGAACCCTGGGAAAATTCAGACCTAGTACTGTACAAATCACTTACTTAAAATTTTTCAATTGAAACAGAAAATAAACCCTTTGGTGGCATAGTGTCAAACACCAAATTTTAAAAAGCTAAACAAGAGAACTAACACTTAGCAAAGAAAACAATGTCACATGTTGAAATGCTTAAAAGTCATTTTTATAGATGAAAAGCACAGGCAGAGAAGACATGATTCTTTTCATTCTATCATATTCTCTGCTGCTGCTGCTGCTGCTAAGTCACTTCAGTCATGTCCGACTCTGTGTGACCCCATAGACGGCAGCCCACCAGGCTCCCCCGTCCCTGGGATTCTCCAGGCAAGAACACTGGAGTGGGTTGCCATTTCCTTCTCCAATGCACGAAAGTGAAAATTGAAAGTGAAGTCTCTCAGTCATGTCTGACTCTTAGCGACCCCATGGACTACAGCCTACCAGGATCCTCCATCCCTGGGATTTTTCAGGCAAGAGTACTGGAGTGGGGTGCCATTGCCTTCTCCGATTATATTCTCTATTGCTCATTTATTTAGGGAAATTTTGAAAGCAGCATAAAACAACTACAGAAAACAAAATTAAAAAAAAGATTAAGAAATGAAATATGCAAAACTAAAGATTTCAGTAGAGGAATGATTCTCAGTTTAAGGATAATTTGGATGTACCTGGACCACAGCTGAGATCACCATCGGTAAATCAAACAGAGGAAGCCTCAAGATATTAAACAAAGACATAGACGTGAACACTTTAGTGGCTGTTAAAATGTTTTCTTCATCCAGTAAGAAATAGACACCAAATGTTGCCAGGGACACCTTAAAAGCAGACATGTAATTTTCTCCAATGTGCAATTATTAATACAGACTCAAAATTAGGAAAGAAATCTTCAATAACCTTTATTGTTGTTGTTTACCAAAATTTGGTACTATTTAGTACTATTGCTGAAGAATATGAAATAAATGTTTAGTACAGATCATACAATTAAGTATCTTAGATAATGACATCCTACGAACATGTGGTCCAGTGCCCTTCTTTGACATGGCACATTTTCACTGAAGTAATTATCACCATTTAAAACATACAGCAGTTCATTTTTTCCTTCAAAATGGAGTTTTATGTAAATTTTTTCCAGTGATGCATGCATACCTATTGTCTCATATGCAGAAATTTTACTCTCTGTGTCTTAATATTAACTGAAGAAGGTATAAATAAATCATGCTTAGTAAGATTTATATTTACTTGCATAAGTTTCATTTAGAAAAGGCAGAAAAATTCATTTATGCATGAGACTGTATTGACTATTTATCATGTACATAAGACTGTCTTAAGCAAATGCTTCCTGGCTATTTTTACTAAAGTATTCCAAATGTAAATATTGCTTTTACTTTCATAATATCCACATGTTTGTTTAAATAAAAAATAATAATATTTTAAATTAACAACAGGGGAGACATATAGAATGTTTCCTGATCCCATCACTACTGAGAGTGGCTAAAATTGATCCTTCAGTTATACATAGTTTTCTTATTCTTTGGCTTCCAGCCACTGCTTCAATATCTCAAGGCAATTTATACTCTTTAAATAGCATGAGATTCCCAATATTTGCATGAAGTGACAGAAAGAAAGAGACTTCAATTTGTATCAATTCACCTACAAATACTAGTTCTATAACTTTGAGGATATTTCCAAACTATTTCCATTTCCTCTTGTGAAATGAGAAAAGTAATATCTTATTATTGCAAGAAAGAAATAAAATGCATATAACTTGTCTGATACACAGTAGAAACGCTTAATAAATGTAACGTCCCTTTCCAACTCTACGTAGTGTGCCTTTCAGTCTTGCTTAAAAGGGGTTAATCAAGAAAAATAATTGAGCTGAAAAGGAACTCTGAAATATAGGTTATATTTTTTAAGATTGAGGATGGCATGTGTTCAATCTATGAAAAATTTACAAAGATGTAAAATCTGATTAAATACAAAAAATACAGACCAATGAAAATGCACCAAAAATTTTTCCCCATCTTTAAAACTTTCATTCTCTCATCTCTACAGATTAATGACTGCATTTTTTGAACATTTAAATTTAGATATAGAAGACTTCACTTTGGAAACCTTAATTCCAGGGAATTTGAAGGCAAATATGCAAATCAAATTTGAAAATCAAAACAGGAAATAATATACACACTCACCAAGAATGGAATACAAGTTAAAGTTAGCATGGAAAATACAGCAAGATACCCAGCTGATTTTTGAACTTCCAATTCCTGTTCTCGAATTTCAATAATCTTCTTTTTATAGGAGGGTTCCCATGCATAAAGTTTGAGAATCTGTAAAGAAGTCAGATGATGACAATCAATATCATAGAAGGAATAAAAAAACAGGCACACGTACAAATACACACACTGTAACACACACACTCGTAACTGTGAAGGTGAAAACGGTACCCATGAAGTAAATTACTCCTGTTTTCAACTGAGTCAAAATATTTCCTGTGGTGTTTTTCTAGGGTGAGTGGGAGGAGGAAATCACCATTTCCCTACTCATGTCTCTCTTACCCACTACTAGCTTATTCCTGAGCCAGACTTTGACAACATCCCAGCTCCTGGCATGAGCTCCATAGCAGTTTCTGTCTAGCTTGAAAGTGAAAGTGAGAGTCGCTCAGGTATGTTTGACTCTTTGTTCATGGATGCATTATGGACATGTCTGAGCCACCAGGGAAGCCCTCTGTCTAGTTTAATCCTGACAATTTTTCCACTGGTCCAACTCTCAATTCTATTCTTTTCACATCTTTTAATCGTTAAGCTTCTCCCCCGGCCTCCCAATTTCTTGAAAACTTATGTCTTGGGATGTCAAGCCATTTTCTGAAAGGTTACAGGTGTTTTGAGATTGCAAACTATTTTCTGAGATGGAGAATCATGCAGTGGCTTACCACATACTTTTTAGAGATAGACAGACCAACATTCAAATTCCAGGTCTCTTTTGTTGTTCAATCTCCAGGTCTCAGTTGTTCATTCGCTCAGTCACGTCCAACTCTTTGTGACCCCATGGATAGTAGCACACCAGGCCTTCACTGTCTCCTGGAGTTTGCTCAAGCTTTTATCCATTGACTTGATAAAGCAATCCAACCATTTCATCCTGTCATCCCCTTCTCCTCCAGTCTTCAATCTTTCCTAGCATCAGGATCTTTTCAGATGAGTCAGTTCTTCCCATCAGGTGGCCAAAGTATTGGAGCTTCAGCTTCAGCATCAGTCCTTCCAATGAATATTCAGGGTTGATTTCCTTTAGGATTGACTGGTTTGATCTCCTTGCTTTCCAAGGAACTCTCAAGAGTCTTCTCCAACATCACAGTTCAAAAGCATTAATTCTTCAGTACTCAGCTTTCTTTATGGTCCAACTCTCACATCCACACATGACTACCATAAAAACCATACCTTTGACTATGTGGACCTTTGCCAGTAAAGTGATGTCTCTACTTTTTAATATGCTGTCTAGATTTATCATAGTTTTCTTTCCAAGGAACACGCATCTTTTAATTTCCTGGCTGCAGTCACTGACCACAGTGATTCTGGAAACCAAGAAAATAAAATCTGTCACTGTTTCCACTGTTTTCCCATCTATTTGCCATAAACTGATTGGACTGGATGCCATGATCTTAGTTTTTTGTGATAGTTTTATGTGTAAATTTGGCTAGGTTATGTTTCCCAGTTATTTTATCAAATACCAGTAGATGTTACTGTGAAGGTAATTTTTAGATCTGATTCACCTTTTAACCATTAAACTTTAAATAAAGAAGATTTCTCTCCATTAAATGGGTGGTAACAAGCTACGTTGCTTAAGTTGTATTCAACTGTTTGTGACCCTATGGACTGCAGCCTGTCAGGCTCCTCTGTCTAAGGGATTTTCCAGGCAAGAATACTGCAGTGGGTTGCCATTTGCTTTTCCAGGGGATCTTCCTGACCTAGGAATCAACCTGCATCTCTTACGTGTCTTGCATTGGCATTGACAGACAAGTTCCTTACCACTAAAGCCACCTGGGAAGCCCCTTAGATGGGTGAGCCCAATCTAATCAGTTGAAGCCCTCAAGAGAAAAAACTAAGGTTCTCTGAGATGGAAGGGGTTTTGCCTCCAGACTCAAGGCTGTTGCATCAAGTCCTGCAGGAATTTCCAGCCTGCTCAACAGATTTTAGACATGTCACTGCCTATACTCATAAGCCAGTTGCTTAAAATAAATCTTTGTTTATCTATTAATCTATCTATCTATATGTCTATGAATCCTCTGGAAATCTCTAATAATCTCTTACCAGCTCTGTGAACTCAGGCATGACCCTCAACTGCTCACTTTGTTTCCTTATTTGTAAAACAAAGATGAGAAATCTTTTTCTTTAGGTTTATAAGAATTATATGAGGAAACAGATATAGTGATAAGTACAGTGTGTGACATACAGAAAATGTTTGATAAATGCTAAGCCACTACCATTGTTAGAGAGAGGCTTTATGACACCTGTTTTCAAACACCATGGATGCAAACTGCCCCGACTTTTAAACTGTCCTAACTGATTTCCATTTGGACCTCTTCCAATATTCTAGTGTATTTACTGCTGGGACTGCTATTTTAAATCTTGAACTTTGCTTAGATCTTGAGGAAATTTCTTTTATCTACATTGTCTTAGTCCTACTGATAAAACAAATTTCATTTTATCAATATCAATACTTAACAGCACATAAACATACATCACTGTTTTCTAATGGATGCTGGGGGTCTCAGTTAACCCACAAAGAGGTGCAAGGTGCATCTGGATCATATACTTTGAGGATGTGTGACTTTATAGAATAATCTGAGTTAAATTTCAGTTCAGTTCAGTTAGTTACTCAGTCGTGTCCGACTCTTTGAGACCCCATGAATCCCAGCACGCCAGGCCTCCCTGTCCATCACCAACTCCCGGAGTTCACCCAAACTCAAGTCCATTGAGTCGGTGATGCCATCCAGCCATCTCATCCTCTGTCATCCCCTTCTCCTCCTGCCCCCAATCCCTCCCAGCATCAGGGTCTTTTCCAATGAGTCAACTCTTCGCATGAGGTGGCCAAAGTATGGGAGTTTCAGCCTCAGCATCAGTCCCTCCAATGAACACCCAGCACTGGTCTCCTTTAGGATGGACTGCTTAGATCTCCTTGCAGTCCAAGGGACTCTCAAGAGTCTTCTTCAAAACACTGCTCTATACAAAGCCTCCAATTAAAATAAATTTAAATTAAAAAAAATAAAGGGGAAATGATGAAAAAAAAAAAAAAAAGAGTCTTCTCCAGCACCACAGTTCAAAACATCAATTCTTCTGCCCTCAGCTTTCTTCACAGTCCAACTCTCACATCCATACATGACCACTAGAAAAACCATAGCCTTGACTAGATGGACCTTTGTTGGCAAAGTAATGTCTCTGCTTTTGAATATGCTATCTAGGTTGGTCATAACTTTCCTTCCAAGGAGTAAGCGTCTTTTAATTTCATGGCTGCAGTCACCATCTGCAGTGATTTTGGAGCCCCCCAAAATAAAGTCTGACACTGTTTCCACTGTTTCCCCATCTATTTCCCATGAAGTGATGGGACCAGATGCCATGATCTTCGTTTTCTGAATGCTGAGCTTTAAGCCAACTTTTTCCTCTCACCTCTTTCACTTTCATCAAAAGGCTTTTTAGTTCCTCTTCACTTTCTGCCATAAGGGTGGTGTCGTCTGCATATCTAAGGTTATTGATATTTCTCCCGGCAATCTTATTGCTATTCATGGATATCAGTCTCCTTTCAAGGTATCTTCAATTTAACAGTCTTTCACTTCAGTAATTTATATTTTTATAAAAATGTTATACAGCACAATGCAGCATATCATTTACTGATTCTAAGGTGAATCAGTATGTACATACAATGGGTTTATTCTGTGGATTTATTTATACACAATTTATTTATACACAAATACACAAATAATTTATTTGTGTATAAAGAAAGCTGAGTGCTGAAGAATTGATGCTTTTGAACTGTGGTGTTGGAAAAGACTCTTGAGACTGGACTGCAAGGAGGTCAAACCAGTCAATGGTAAAGGAAATCACTCCTGAATATTCATTGGAAGGACTGACACTGAAGCTGAAATCCAATACTTAGGCCACCGGATGCAAAGAACTGACTCATGTGAAAAGACCGTGATGCTGGGAAAGATAGAGGGCGGAGGAGAAGGGGACGATAGAGGATAAGATGGTTAGATGCCATCAGCAACTCAATGGACATGAATTTAAGCAAGCTCCAGGAGTTGGTGACGGACAGGGAAGCTTGGAGTGAGGCAGTCCATGGGATTGCAGAGAGTAGGACATGACTGAGAGACTGAACTGCACTGTAGTTAGTTGCTCAGTTGTGTCCATCTCTTTGTGACCCCATGGACTACAGCCTGCTAGGCTCCTCTGTCCATGGGGATTCTCCAGGCAAGAATACTGGAGTCAGTTGCCATGCCCTCCTCCAGGGGATCTTCCCAACCCAGGGATCAAACCCAGGTCTCCCACATTGCAGGTGGATGGAAATGTCCGATGGAGTTTTAAATGTCAGAAGGAAATTCGATGTGAACTTTGCAAATTTTGTGCTTTAGAAAAATCTGATGAGCTATAATCCAAGTGCAATAGGATTTGAAATTATACACAGATGATCTCTGATATACAGTGATTCAATTTAGGATTTTTCAGCTTTAGGACGGTGTGAAAGCAATATTCATTCAGTAGAAATTGTTACTTCTATGTGATATAATACTCTGCCATGGTGCTGGGCAACCAGACAATCTAGAGGATAAATGGCCAATATACTACCAACCATTCTGCAACCATATTACCAGTCTGTTTTTCACTTTCAGTACAGTATTCAATAAATTAGTGAACTTTTCAATGCTTTCCCTGGTGGCTCAGATGGTAAAGTGTCTGCCCGCAATGCAGGAGACGCGGGTTCAATCCCTGGGTTGGGAAGATCCCTTCGAGATGGAAATGACAACCCACTCCAGGATTCTGGCCTGGAAAATCCCACAGACAGAGGACCCTGGTAGTCTACAGTTCATGGGGTTGCAAAGAGTCAGACACAACTGAGCAACTTCACTTTCATTTTTATTATAAAATAGGCTCTGTGTCAGATAATTTTGCCCAACTGTAGTCTAATGTAAGTGATGTAAATATATGTTAAACTATGGTAATAAGTATGTTAGGTATATTCAATGCATTTTCGACAACGGTATTTTCAGCTTATGATGGGTATATCAGGATACAAAGCCATTATAAATTGAGGAATGTGGTGGTGGTTTAGTCTTAAGTTGAGTCCTCCTCTTGCAACCTCATGGACTGTAGCCTGTCAGGCTCCTCTGTCCATGGGATTTCCCAGGCATGAACACTGGATGGATTGTCATTTCCTTCTCCAAAATTGAGGAGTATCTCTATGCAAAATTTATAAAGCTTCACTCATTTTATCACAGAGAAAATGTCAGTGGTGTGGAGTGGAGGTAGTTTTTATAGGAAACAAATAATCGGTAACGTACTTTTTATAGAATAGCCAGATAAGTGGCTCAGACAGTAAAGAATCCGCCTGCAATGCAGGAGACCTGGGTTCGATCCCTTGGTCGGGAAGATCCCTTGGTGAAGGGAATGGTAACCCACTCCAGTATTCTTGCCCAGAAAATTCCATGAACAGAAGCACCTTGCGGGCTCTAGTCCATGGGGTGACAAAGCGTTGGACGTGACTGAGCGATGAACACTTTCACTCTTTTTCATAAAATACACTTGTATGACGGCTTCTCTTCTGTATAAAAGAAACAGAATGGCCTCTCCTCACTTTCCCCATGTGTCTACCTCCACACTGATGACAGTGTTCCTGCCACTCTTCCCTGCTTCATTCCAAACTTTCTGTTTTAAAAACGAGTAATATTTTGTGTCTTTTGAGATATTTGTGTTTAGTTGTTGGTTGAGAACAACAAAAAAACACCTTACATTTTATTTGGCTTTATTTAAATGCTATTTCAATGTAAGAAATCTTATACATCTGAAATCTAAATTACTCTCTCAAAATTATACATATTTCATTATTTTGATATTGAGAATGCTAAAAGATTCATTTATTGGTTAACTTATTGCTGTATTCTAAATAGATAAATTAAATGCATATCCTTTTTTTATTACCTTAATTCCATGTAAGATTTCATTGAGCAGTTTTATCTGTTTGTCTTTGTTCTTCCTTTGATTTTTCTATATAATGGAAAGAAAATGACAGTATATTTGATAAAAGTTGCTAATACTTTAATTTACATAACTATTTTTAAAAATGCAATCTACTTCCTCTATTTTATATAATATTCAGTTGATAAAAACTATATTATAACATCTATACATTATTCTGTTAATGTTGGATAACAGTTATAAATACTTTAAAACTTAAAAGTAGCCAGCAGTAAAATAAAAACAAGTTGTACACTTTCCAAAAGAGTAGAAAATATAATATTTATTCAGAAAAATTTTGTTATAAATGGAATAAAAGTATCTATATTCAATCAAAATGGGAAAAATTCCCAAACTCTATCAATTATATGTATGTAAATCTTTATTCCTGTGGTACTTCTATTATCACAAATATATATACACACACACACACACATATATATATATATACACATACCAGCTTTTTTTGCAAATATTATGTATTATATAACTTACTATTTATAATGTAAAACTTTATTTATAATACTTATTATCATTTGGTCATTTGGTCTTAAGGATTTTCTCCAATAATATTGCCACAATTATGTTATATGCAATAATAGGTACTTGTATATCTAACAAAGTACACATTTACAAGCTAACATCCTTTATATCGTTTGTGTGATTAAAGCATATTTTTTATTTAGAATACTTGTACCTAATATTGGAGTCTCTTGGATGTTTTAGGGCTCTAGATAAATTCCCGATAATGTAATTCCATTCCTAAAAATTTAACTTACAATTATTTAATATCCAGAATATTAAAAAACATATTTTAAAATTATTCATTTAAAAATCTGTTATTCTAAATACCCATATGTTTAATAATTCATAATTATTTTATAATTATATGTTATTTCCTAGTTCGTATCTTTAAAAACTAGGCTTTTGGGTAATTATTTGAAAAATTCAGAAAAAAGTAAAAGAAGGTATAAATTCTTAGCTTCTAAATGTATTAAAGTAATAAGTAAAAAAATCTTCCCTCCTTCCATTTAATTTCACTTTACAGGTAACTACTCTTAAAAGACTAGTGTTTTATCTCTAGGTTATTTCTATGTTCATACAAATACATTAAAACCTATATTTAGATATCTTTATCACTATATAGTGATATAAATATATCACTTTATATATATTTTTATCATATCCGTGTGCAAGGTATATTCACATTTTAAAAACTGGATCATTATACATATATATATAAATATATATATATACACACACATATATACATATATATACACACCATATAAATTCATGGCATACATATTACACATTTTTGTTGTTTAGTCACTAAGTCATTTCCAACACTTTTTCAACCCCACTGACTGTAGCCCACCAGGCTCTTCTGTCCATGAGATTTCCCAGGCAAGAATACTAGAGAGGGTTGCCATTTCCTTCTCCAGGGCATCTTCCCAATCCAGGGATCGAACCTGCGTCTCCTGCATCTCATGCATCGGCAGGCAGATTCTTTATACTTATATATGTGTGTGTGTGTGTGTTTCTCTAGTTTACGTTTTCCTAATAGTGATTGATTCATTTCCATGTCCATACATAAGATGTTGTTTACCCTTTATTCATTTAAAAAAAATAAAATAATTGTCCTAAGCAACACATCTGCATCTATCTTTGTTACTTTAACATGGGAAACCATCTATTTCTCCCATTACAGTGTGATCTCCTTCAGAGAAGTGAACTCTGTCTTGGTCCTGTTCCCCCATTCCTACAGTACAGCATAGTACACACTGTTTTGGAAATAGCAGATGTCAAAAATATATTGACAGTAAGATGACTGACGGAATGTAGAAGAATAATATTAAAATTAATTCAGTTAGGCATTTACTGTCCACTGGCTGCACGCAGCCACTCCTTGCACATTTTAGCTCACTAGCCTTCTTGCTACTTAAGGCAGACCTAGCATATCCCCACCTCTCGGCTGTGCACACACCATTCCGTTTGCTTGATATCTTTTTCTTAGACATCCACATGGATTGGTGCCTTACTCAGCTGATACATCATATCTTTCCTCAGGATGTTCCAGACTTTGTTTGTGAAATGAAATGCTTTGTTACTCTATCACTTTATCCTAATTATCTCTCTTCATACACAAATTAACACCAGGCATTATGCTATCTACCTATTTTATTTATTTGTTTGTTGCCTTTCTTCCCCAATAACCCAAGGAGAGCTGGAACTTGTCAGTTCTCTTCACTGCTATACTTTATGTGCCTGGCACAGTGACTGACAGGATAGATGCTCAATCAATACTGGTTCAATAAATGATTAATTCATATTGTATCCATTTTAAGCCTCTATTTTCTATATTCAGAGAATTAGCTAGGTGTTTAGTATCAAGTCTGGAAACTCAGCTTCTGTTTGACACAGGTAACATGAGGCAATTATTTTCTTACCTTCAGCTTTTTCATTCTATTTGCAACTAAAGCATTCATTGGTATAACAAACACAAGGACTGCCACCCCTGCTAACACGGCTGGACCCAGCTCTTGCCAAAGGAGTGATACGGCCATCAGGATTTGAAAAGGAGCTGACCAAAGAAGATTGATGTTTGTCATCAAGTCCATGAGCTGCTGGGTATCTGTTGCCATCAAGTTAATAATTTCCCCGGTAGAAAACTGTTTTCTAGAAACATTAGATAGAAGCAGGGCCTGGGAAAAGAGAAGCAGAATATTTACAGTTCTGTAGATCATGCAGGATCTTTACAGTCAAACAATGACAACTTTTAACTATAAATAAAAAGTTTTCTAGAACTGAGCTTCCTTTCTGTTCTTTTGCACCCCTACTAAATCATCTAAAGTTCATCAATACAGAGTACACAGGCGAATCAATGAAAATCTAAAGAAAGTATTTTATTAATGATATAGTTTCAATCTTAAAGAGATTTCAGTCTAGTAGTGGAGTACACTCCCCTACTACACACACATCCTACACACAGGCTAATTATAAGGGCTTCCAAGGACTCAAATAGTAAAGAATCTGCCTGCAATGCAGGAGACCAGGGTTCAATCCCTGGGTTGGGAAGATCCCCTGGAAAAGGAAATGGCTACCCACTCCAGTATTCTTGCCTGGGGAATTCATGGACAGAGGAGCCTGGCCAGCAACAGCCCATGGGGTCGCAAAGAGTTAGACACAACTGAGGGACTAACACACACACACACACACACAAGTCTAACAGTAGCTAAGAAGGGCCATGGGTATTTACAGAGGTAAGAGTATTGTTCCATCTTCTCTGTTCTTCCAAGGCCTAATTCTCCCTTTCCTTCTGTATATGTCATTTAATATTTGTATATTGAATTCAATATACCGAAGAATTGATGCTTTTGAACTGTGGTGTTGGAGAAGACTCTTGAGAGTCCCTTGGACTGCAAGGAGATCCAACCAGTCCATTCTAAAGGAGATCAGTCCTGGGTGTTCTTTGGAAGGACTGATGCTAAAGCTGAAACTCCAGTACTTTGGCCACCTCATGCGAAGAGTTGACTCATTGGAAAAGACTCTGATGCTGGGAGGGATTGGGGGCAGGAGGAGAAGGTGATGACAGACAATGAGATGGCTGGATGGCATCACCGACTCAATGGACGTGCGTCTGAGTGAACCCGGGAGTTGGTGATGGACAGGGAGGCCTGGAGTGCTGCGATTCATGGGGTCGCAAAGAGTCGGACACGACTGAGCGACTAAACTGAACTGAACTGAACTGAAGGTTAAGTATTGGTAATTTCTTACTAAGGCTAATATTAGAAATTCATTTATTTAATTTCCCACTCATTTAAAATTCCCATAAAAATGCATGAAAGTGAAAGCGAAAGTTAGCTGCAGAGTCGTCTCCAACTCTTTGTGATTCCATGGCTGCAGCCTGTCCTGCTCTTCTCTCTGTGGAATTCCCCAGGCAAGAGTACTGGAGTGGGTTGCCATGTCCTTTCCCAGGGGATCTTTCCAGTGGGGATTGAACCCAGGTCTCCCACATTGCCGGCAGATTCTTTACCAGCTGAACCACAAGGGAAGCCCAGAAAAATGCATAAATAACTGTAAAATAAGCAGGAAATTGATATTTATACCAGAAATTAGGTGAAAGTCCCACCATATGCCAAAAGTTTTAAGGAACTCCTACCACACTGATTTAAAGAGAGACAGGATTGAGAACTAGATCTAACAATGATAAATAGGATACAGGGGACACTCAAGTTCTCTTCACTCAATAAATGACTAATAGAAAGCCCAGAGAAAAAGCCCCTCTGGAAAATGAGTAGGCAGGGCCTTCAGTGGGACACTTCTAACATTCCCTAGCTTAAAACCCACGGGCTCAGTGCATATGGCAGTCTATGGGGCCAGCAGAGGAAAGGCACAACCCTCAGAGGTTCACAAGGGATCAGGATCCTCCTAAGCTTGATGGCTGCTGCAATGCTAAATCCTTTAATTTTCTGCTCCTTCCTTCCAAGGTACGGTGCTGATGATACGACAGAATAAATACTGCTCCCATAAGAGTAAATAAAAAAGGAAAAAAATACACTACGATAGTTAAGCTTCTAGCCATGTCTCCTCCAAAGGCAGCTTTTTAATCTCCCCTAATAAGTTACTGACCATTTAATGTGCTCAAGAAAAACAATGGAAATCCAAGAACAGTTGTTCTCATTTCATTAAGACTACACCATTTTTTAAGTGAGATCCATTGATCTCTAATAGCATCCACCTCCAACATACTATTATAAACAAATACAAACATGTTATCCTACTTTTCTAGAAGGAAAATATAAACTGACTTATGTAAAAACTAAAAGACTGGGTAGTTCAAAATAATCAAATTACCCAAGGAATCAAATAAATGCCCCTCCTTTAGGAAAACACACAAAGCACAACTGTCACTAGCAAAGGCCATTAACAATTCTCAGGGAATTCCATAATAAAATTAAGTCTTGCCTTGTTTCCACCACCCCCCCCCCCCGCATTTTCCCTAGCACTTAGTCTATTCCCCTTTGCTCACAGGGAGGCCATGTGCAGAGCCTTGCATCTGGCCCTTCACACCAGGGTTCCTCCTGTGAAAGAAAACGGCTGAGCCTACACCTCAGCTGGGCGTCCATGTGCAGAAGCCGTGCGTGACACAAAATCCAAGATGGTAGCTGCAGGCCACGTGCAGAGACGCTGCTCCAGGAACTGCCGTCTGGAGCCTAAGCAGCCCAGCTGCCCCTGCTCCAACTCCACAAGAACCTCACTTTGAGAGATCCTTATAAAGCAGCCCTACCTACTGCCTATTGGGAGAGTGGGTGCTCAAGAAAACAGGCCCACACCTCTTCGTTATCTGATCAAAGAATAAAACCTTCCTTTGCTTCTGACCAGAACTCAGATGCTCAAAGGGCACTGGGCTGAAGGACCCTTGTTGGAGCCCCACTCAGGAAGACAGGTAACACAACCTTGTGACTCCTTAATTTTGAAACTTCATTCATTTCATTGATTGCATTTGCTCTAAAAAATGTGTTAGTTGCTCAATCGTGTTCGACTTTGTGAAAACATGGACCATAGCCCACCAGGCTCCTCTGTCCATGGAATTATCTGGGCAAGAATACTGGAATGGGTAACCATTTCCTTCTCCAGGAGATCTTCCTGACCCAGGGACTGAACCTGAGTCTCTTGTGTCTCCTGTATTGCAGGAAGATTCTTTACCATCTGAGCCACCAGGGAAGCCATAAAAAGACCCAGATAAATCATATGTGGCTCCCAGCCTCAAGAATCCTTTTTACAGACTGGAAATATCTTGTTTATTACTGACCTCAATTCAGTAATGGTTCATTTTGTCATATGATTATGAAATTTGCTTTGCGATTTCACATTCTCCTTCAAATATTTGTTCTTTGCTGATTTTTTTTTGCCACAGCCCTGGTCCATATATTTATTTCTTGAACTATTTTTCCTGACCACCCTAGCTCTGAGTCATAGACATTATATTATTTAGAGCTGGAAGAACCCTAAACATTTTTATCCCAGTGATTCTCAGCAGTTACCATACTTCTAATGAGTCAGGGTGTATGTAAAGGTGAATCCTCATAAATCTATGAGAAATCATTTTCTTCAGCTCTTTTGGATGCAAAAAAGTATGCCAGGATTCTCTTTCTCTCTTCTCCTTCTAATCACATTTAAGTATCTCTATTTTAAAGAATGGAAAAATAATTTTATCAATTTTCTTTATACTGCATTCTTCCCACAATTAAGGAAAGAATATCCTTTAGGCGCAAATGTAGACAGTCTAGATATGGATATTAAATTTAATTAAAATTAAAAATTTACTTCCTTGCTCTTACTTGCCAAGTTTTCAGTTTCAACAGTCATATGTGATTAGTAGCTACCATACTGCATAATGTGGATATAGAATAATTTAAAAATCACAAAAACTTCTACTGGATGGCATTTGTCAGAATGCCCACAGGCTGCCCACATTAAGCACAGGACTAACTGATGCTGCTTTTGAAACATATCTTATTATTAGTCCTCAAAAACTCTCATGGAGCCTGTAATTGGGAGCGAAGGGATAACAAAACTGAGTTTTAAGACCCAAAGACTCATGAAGTGGTCAAGTAGAAAGAGGTCCGTGTTCTTCCCCACAAACCTTAAAAATGAAGTCTCTTGAACTTTACTAGAGTAGCAACAGTCATGCGATTGGGTAGAGATAAAGAGCTTTCTAACACATCCCCTCCTCACCAGGAAAAGGATGTAAGACTAGCTTTACCCAAGTCTAGTAATGAATTCCTGATGAAGGAGTGCCAGTGTCAGATGAATATGAGTTATCTGGTCATCTATGAGAGCTGAAGTTATCGAAACATGATAAACATCAGAATCCTAAAATCTGTAAAGGAGACAAGAGATCTAATAACCACAATTAGTCCCTTTGGAAAGCAGATATAGGATAAGAGATTCAGAAGAAAGACTCCCTTATATTAGTGTCACCTGCATAGGCTACCAAGGGCATCTGAACACTACAGGTCACTAAGTAATGTCTTCTGCTGCTTGTCTGATGGACTAAGAATTAAATCTTAATCCATACTGCAGGACCCACTGAACCCCTCTGATCTTAGAATGCTCTCTGTTGTTAAATAATCTCTAAGGACCCACATAGTCTCACTCCTGTAGATGCTATTCCCTGTTACATTAATTATCTCCAGGGTCTCTTTGCCCTTGTTGTAATGTACTCACCCACGAGACTTGACTTTCCTTTTTATTTCTGATGGTTTGCTTCAATTTCTACTGCTATCTATTCTTTTATGCTTATCAGTTCAGTTCAGTTCAGTCTCTCAGTCGTGTCTGACTCTTTGCAACCCCATGAATCGCAGCACTCCAGGCCTCCCTGTCCATCACCAACTCCCGAGTTCACTCAGACCCACATCCATTGAGTCGGTGATGCCATCCAGCCATCTCATCATCTGTCATCCCCTTCTCCTCCTGCCCCCAATCCCTCCCAGCATCAGAGTCTTTTCCAATGAGTCAACTCTTCACATGAGGTGGCCAAAGTACTGCAGTTTCAGCTTTAGCATCAGTCCTTCCAAAGAACACCCAGGACTGATCTCCTTTAGAATGAACTGGTTAGATCTCCTTGCAGTCCAAGGGACTCTCAAGAGTCTTCTCCAACACCACAGTTCAAAAGCATCAATTCTTCGGTGCTCAGCTTTCTTCACAGTCCAACTCTCACATCCATACATGACCACTGGAAAAACCATAGCCTGGACTAGACAGACCTTCGTTGGCAAAGTAATGTCTCTGCTTTTCAATATGCTATCTAGGTTGGTCATAACTTTCCTTCCAAGGAGTAAGCATCTTTTAATTTCATGGCTGCAATCACCATCTGTAGTGATTTGGGAGCCCCCCAAAATAAAGTCTGACACTGTTTCCACTGTTTCCCCATCTATTTCCCATGAAGTGATGGGACCGGATGCCATGATCTTCATTTTCTGAATGTTGAGCTTTAAGCCAACTTTTTCACTCTCCTCTTTCACTTTCATCAAGAAGCTTTTTAGTTCCTCTTCACTTTCTGCCATAAGGGTGGTGTCATCTGCATATCTGAGGTTATTGATATTTATCCCAGCAATCTTGATTCCAGCTTATGCTTCTTCCAGCCCAGCATTTCTCATGATGTACTCTGCATATAAGTTAAATAAGCAGGGTGACAATATACAGCCTTGACATACTCCTTTTCCTATTTGGAACCAGTCTGTTGTTCCATGTCCAGTTCTAACTGTTGCTTCCTGATCTGCATACAGGTTTCTCAAGAGGCAGGTCAGGTGGTCTGGTATTCCCATCTCTTTCAGAATTTCCCACAGTTTATTGTGATCCACACAGTCAAAGGCTTTGGAATAGTGAATAAAGCAGAAATAGATGTTTTTCTGGAACTCTCTTGCTTTTTCCAGCAGATGTTGGCAATTTGATCTCTGGTTCCTCTGCCTTTTCTAAAACCAGCTTTTATAAATCTACCCAAATCCTATACCTAAACTCCAGTGCTTTAATCAATGAATGAAGACCTGTTCCATATGGGCCATATATGGGAAAAAAATGTTAGCATTTAAAGTGATTCCTAGACTCTTTAATATTTGTATTTCATATCTTTTCTCCACATTTGTATTTCTCAGAAGTTACAACCTGTAAAATTACAAACAGCCTATCTGACCCTGTATCTGGGGTGTGTTACACAGAGCTAGTTATACAGGACTTCCCTGGTGGATCAGGTGGTAAAGAATCTGCCTGCAATGCGGGAGACCCAGGTTCAATGCCTAGGTTGGGAAGATCTACTGGAGAAGGAAATGGCAACACACTCCAGTATTTTTGCCTGGAAAATTCCATGGATGGAGGAGCCTGGCAGGCTACAGTCCAAAGGGTCGCAAAGAGGTGAACACAACTGAGCAACTAACACTTTCAGTTTCACACAGAGCTAGGTTTACTGCAAGTTTAGTTATATTCTGGCTCAGTTGGGCTTGGAGCATTCTAGAATCTCTAAAATCACTTGCTGCCTCCATTTTGGCCTAATATGGCCAAATGGTCTGTGACATTTCATATCCAGGTCAACAAATCCTACACTTCTCCCAAAGATTATTTCAAGGCTCCTTTCTATGTGAAACCTTCCTCTGCTGCTGCTGCTGCTAAGTCGCTTCAGTCGTGTCCGACTCTGTGCAACCCCATAGACAGCAGCTCACCGTCCTGGGATTCTCCAGGCAAGAACACTGGAGTGGGTTGCCATTTCCTTCTCCAATGCAGGAAAGTGAAAAGTGAAAGTGAAGTCACTCAGTCGTGTCCGACCCTCAGCGACCCCATGGACTGCAGCCCACCAGGCTCCTCCGTCCATAGGATTTTCCAGGCAAGAGTACTGGAGTGGGGTGCCATTGCCTTCTCCAGAAACCTTCCTCAACTGCCTTCAAATATTGTACATTTCCTGCTCATCTGAATCTTAAAACATCTGCATTTATTGATAGTTTCACACATTTATTATGTATGCTTAATAGTTTCCTAGTTTTGAAGGTAATGGCTCATTTATTCATTTACTCAGTCTTCCAAGTTTTATAAAAATATGTGAAAGCCACTGTCTTAGATGATAAAGGTATAATAGGTAAGTTAAGTTCCTATTCCAAATCTGAAGAACACAGATTGACAGAGGACTACAGAATAAGAAGGCAAAATATACTTTTGACTGAATAACTCAGTAATAACAACAGAAGGGAGAAAGGTTTTTAACTGTTTATAATTATGATGTAAATAGGCTCTGAATGGTAAAGAGGTGATGTTTAAAACTGCATTTTCAAGAAAGGACCAATTAAACTTTAGAGTTATGCTAGGTATAAGGGTCAACCAGCTCTTTGGATGGATAGGAAGGGGCTTAGACTCAAACAGAAATAGATAACAACTCTATAAAGAAGTATGGCTTTGTTTTATGAAAAAGTAGAGTGAGCAGAGGAAGAAGTAAAAGGTATTATGTAGAAGGAAAATGACCATGGAAATTAATTTATTGATACATAAATAGGGACAACCATGAAATAGTCAATTCCATTCATTTTCTGAGGAGGAGTTAAGTGACATTAAGAGTGGACAAAGAACATCATTTAGTTTCAGGCATTAGGGCTGACTAGAAGTTTCAGGAAATATAGAGAGAGGACCCTGTAAAGAAATTGATGTAACTAATATTGATGAGTCAAAGTTATTTTTCAGCAAAATACATGTATATTCAAAGTGCATAATGGAAATTTTTTAAATACTACTTCTATTTTTCCAGATCCCTTATTTTAAAGCATGCACTGGACAGAGTCTATTTAGAAACTTGGAATTTTTTTAATCTTTTACCTTTTTGTAGATCAGTCCAATTACAGCTGTCTTAATTTTTGCTGAAGTGAGCATTTTAAAACGCTGGTATTGCTGAAGGATCAGGGTTTGCAAAAAGACTACAACAAAAAGCGCCAAAGCATAGCCATAACCACTCCAGCCAAAATCCGGGCGTTGTTCACAGAAAAGGATCATTTGCCTGAAGGTCATATACAAATCGAGAAAAGGGAAGAAGTGTTAAACATCCAAAGTAATAAAATACATGTGTGAACTAAGTACTGTCAAAATGTTACACACACACACATACACACACACATTCTTGCCTGCTCTTTTTATCCACTTGCCCAATTTTGCATTCTCGCTCTCTCTATTTTTACTCAAGCTTTATATAAATAAGGCCAGATACAGGAGACCTGAGTTCTGTTCTAGGAGGAAACGGCAACCCACTCCAGTATTCTTGCCTGGCAAATCCTATTCACAGAGGAGCCTGGCAGGCTACAATCCATGGGGTCACAAAAGAATCGGACACGACTGAATGACTGAGCACACACTCACACACAGTCAACACTTAGTTTCTCAGGCTTCTGGGTAGAAAGGTATTTTCTAGTTTTCCTACAGTAATCTCATCAATATTGTACAGGAGGCAATGACCAAAACCATCCCAAAGACAAAGAAATTCCAGAAAGCGAAGTGGTTGTATGAAGAGGACTTACAAATAGCTGAGAAAAGAAGAGAAGCAAAAGGCAAAGGAGAAAAGGAAAGATATATCCACCTGAACACAGAGTCCCAGAGAATAGCATGGAGAGATAAGAAAGCCTTCTTAAGTGAATAGTGCAAAGAAATAGAGGAAAACAATAGAATGAGAAAGGTTAAAGATCTCTTCAAGAAAAATGGAGATACCAAGGGAATATTTCGTGCAAAAATGGGCACAATAAAGGACAGAAATGGTATGGACATAACAGAAGCAGAAGATATTAAGAAGAGGTGGCAAGAATACACAGAAGAACTCTACAAAAAAAGTCTTAATGACCCAGATATCCATGATAGTGTGGTCACTTCCCTAAAGCCACCTCACTGGAAAAGACCCGGATGCTCGGAAGGATTGAGGGCAGGGCGAGAAGTGGGCGACAGAAGATGAGATGGTTGGATGGCATCACCAAGTCTGAGCAAATTCCAGGAGATAGTGAAAGACAAGGAAGACTTGCATGCTGCGGTTCATGGGTTTGCAAAGATTCAGACATGACTTAGTGACTGAACAAAAACAAGGAAGCCCCTTAAAGACTCAGCATCCAGGGTACCCTCTTTCTAACACAGGCTGAAATTCCAAACTCTCAAAAAAAAAAGGAGGAATTCAGCATGGATCATGTATAAAACATGTATAAAACAGTCTGGCCACATCGAACCACTCTTATCAGCTAGGGTAAGTGAGAACTCTCCTGAAATTCAAGTTCTAATTGCCAGCCTGAGGCCAGCCATATAAACAGTCTTTCCAAAGGATGGCAGTCAGGTCTGTTAATTTAATTCTGCAGAAAATCTAATGCATATTTCAAATTTAGCAAATTGTACGCCTTACTCTTTTCTGAGCCTTCTGTATGTCAGTAAATGGTAACTCATTCATCTTGTGACAAACAAAAACTCTGAAGGCACCAGGACTCCTTTTTTCTTCTCTCAACCTACATTCAACTATCAAGGTATAATGTTGACTCTACTTTTAAAATAAAGCCAAAGTCTAACTGCTTATCACCTTCATTGCCACAATCTTGAGGCTGCTATGGACTTCTGCCTGGATTATCAGAGTTGGCCAGTAGCTGCTGCTTCTTCCAGTCTTGCTCCTCTGTACTTCATTTCCTACATAGCTACTAGAGTGATTCCTATGAAACTGCAGTCTAATCATATCATTCTATGCTCACAGTCTTCCAAAGGTTTCCTTTCTAACATGAAATGAAAGCCTGTATCATCACATTCTCTGCGTGTGTGCTGAATGTCTCAGCTGTGTCCAGCTCGTTGCAGTCCCATGGACTGCAGCCTGCCAGGCTCCTCTGTCTATGGAATTCTCCAGGAAAGAGTACTGGAGTGGATTGCCAATTCCTATTCCGGAGATCTTCTTGACCCAGGAATCGAACCCGAGTTTCCTGCATCTCCTGTATTACAGACAGATTCTTTATTGCTGAACCACTGGGGAAGCTCCCCTCACATTCTGTAAGGCCCAGCTAAAAATCTTTTTAGCTGCCCAAACTCTCTGACCTCAACCTTTTTGTCTCCCCATCCCCACAATGTCTCTATTTTTTTTTAATTGGAATATACTTGCTTTACAAGGTTGTGTTGGTTTATGCTTTGCAGCAACACAAATCAGCTATAAGTACACATTTATTAACCTCCCTCTTGAGCTTCCCTCCCAGCGCCCAATCCCATCCCTCTAGCTCATCACAGAGCTGAGCTCCTTGTGCTAAACAGCGGCTTTGCACTAGCTGTCTATGTTACATATGAAGGTGAAAGTGAAAGTTAAGTCACTCAACCGAGTCCGACTCTCTGCGATCCCATGGACTATAGCCCACCAGGCTCCTCCATCCACGGGATTCTCCAGGCAAGAATACTGGAGTGGGTTGCCATTTCCTTCTCCAGGGGATCTTCCGAACCCAGGGATCGAACCCAGGTCTCCGGCATTGCAGGCAGACGCTTTAACCTCTGAGCCACCAGGGAAGCCACACATGTTACACAGGGTAGTGTGTATATCTGACCTCAGTCTTACCACTTTTCCTCTCAGCTTCCCTGCTCCACTCACTTGCCTCCTATGAGTCTTCAAAAATACCAAATATGCTGCTGCCTCATGGCTTTAGCCCTCTTTGTTCTTCCTATTTGCAACAGATATATCTCGGCTTCCTCCCTAACTTCATTCAGAACTGTGTTCAAGTTTCACCATTATAACCAATGTCTTCCCTAATCACCTCACAGAAAACAGCAACTTCCAGTCCCTCAGACCAGTATGCTGTGCCCCACTACCTCACCATACTGTTTTCCTTAGCAGTAATTACCTCTTAATAAAATTTATACTTATTCATTTATTGTTTATCTCTCCCTTCTAGGTGTCATCAGAGCAGGGACTTTTTGATTTTTGGTCAATCCCCATGGTCTACTTAGAACAGTTTGGCATATAGTAAGTGCTTAATAAATATGGGCGAAATATGTGCCTGGATGTGATTTGGGATCTGGCAACTCAGAATTAATTTTATTTTCATGAATTAAATTGTTCTTAAAAACTCCAACTTGAAAACATATTCAAAACAAAAAATATATAATAATTGGTTAATAAAAAAAACTTTCCTTGTACCCTTGGAGGCATACAATCAAAGACTCAGTGTTACTGTCTGCTCATGAATCCTTGCATATGGCCACTATTAGAAATAGAAATTACTTAGATAGTTTCTCTATGCTGCTGCTGCTAAGTTGCTTCAGTCGTGTTGGACTCTGTGCAACCCCAGAGATGGGAGCCCACCAGGTTCCCCAGTCCCTGGGATTCTCCAGGCAAGAACACTGGAGTGGGTTGCCATTTCCTTCTCCAAAGCATGAAAGTGAAAATTGAAAGTGAAGTCGCTCAGTCGTGTCCGACTCTTAGCGACCCCATGGACTGCAGCCTACCAGGCTCCTCCGTCCATGGGATTTTCCAGGCAAGAGTACTGAAGTGGGGTGCCATTGTGCATTATTATGTATTATTATTTGCTTGGCTGATAAAGTTCAATTCAAAAAGTCACTCAGTTGTGTCCAACTCTTTGCAACCCCATGGACTATAAAGTCTATGGAATTCTCCAGGCCAGAATACTGGAGTGGATAGCCGTTCCCTTCTCCAAGAGATCTTCCCAACCCAGGAATTGAACTCAATACAGGTCTCCTGTTCTACGGGTGGATTCTTTACCAGCTGAGCCACCAAGGAAGCCCACACATAAATACATGCATAAATATATTTATATAGTATTACCTTGGCTGATAAAGTTCAATTCCAAAAAGGTCACAGCAAAGAAAAATAGTAAAGGTATGTGTCATTTCATTTCCTAAACATATAAACTCAAGCCAGATTTCCCAGATTTGTGTTGTGACTCTTGTATTTTCTAGTTGTATGGTCTTAGGCAAATTACAGAGATTTCTTTGTTTCTACATTGTGCTAGTGGGTACAATATTACTTCCTACATTGTAGGATTGTTGTAAAGATTAGATTGGATAATTAATATAAAGATTTTAGAATAGTGCTTAATACATGGTTGTTTCAATAATTACTATATTATCATAATTCACATTCATATCACAAGCAAACTTAATGGAATGCTTGTATCTAAATAAAATCTGTAATATGAACCCACCCCACTCTTTTTTAGTACATTTTTAAAGTGAAACAGTAAACTTCCTTATCAAGTACTTGTGGGAAAGGGAAAAAAAAACAACTTCAACTTACTTCATTATGAGTGGGCTAGTGAAGGACAAAACATCAGCCAATACTTTGAATAACGCAACCTGAATCAGGGCAAACTTAAAAGTGTTCCACAATGCCCGGAGTAGAGATGGCTTCCTGGTGTGTGCCTCTTTATGAAAAGATGACTACATAATTAAAGAAAACAAAAACAATGAGAAAAGAGAACAGAACTAATCCATAAAATATACATAATCATAAAATTAGTAATGTACTCCAAAGATGAAAAAGCAACATGAAAGGAATAAGTTCAATTAAACTTGAAAACAAGGTCCCTGTTATTGGTATAGAATGGTACCAAACCACATGGTGTTATTCATACCATGTGGCATAAACAGGAAAGGAAACCATTTTTTAAATCACTGTTGTGGGTTTTGAAACTGTTTCACTAATACAGTTTTTATCTTCAAATTATATTTTCTTTTTGAGAAGTCTAAAGACTATATACATACATTGTATATATATTCATGTGTGTATGTATGTGTGTGTGCGTGAGGCTACATCTGAAGAGCCTACTCTTGCCCCCTGTAAGTCTTAGCCTTGGCCACTATATGACTTACTTTGACCAATAGATATGATGCTCTGAGATATGGAAACTATCTTTGCTACAATGGATGAGGAAGGATACTGGTGAGAAGCCCCAAATTATATACATATAACACACTTGCTCCTGAGCTTTAAACAGATGCTGAATAATTTGATGACAGAAATTAGCTTTAATAACAGCTAGTATTGTTAGGGAAATGACATGTTTTATAACATATTTAAGGGATTTTCCATATTAACAATAGTATCTCATATTTGGAACAAGTTATGCAGTTAAGTACTAAGGATTTAATAGTTACCTTTACTTTTTGCCTCTCTTGAGTCCTTAAAACTTCCTTCCTCCACTGTTTCTCAAAGATGGGACACACAATATAGGAGGAATCGCCTTCATTAAGTTCAAAAAGATCCTCTCTTTCCAAAGGTTTCTTATAGCCTAAAATAATTATTCTAAAAATGAAAGAGCAAGGAAAACAATTCATCAAAACCAACAATCGTTAAAACAAAACTGCATACATTCGTTTCACTTCTTGATTCATTTTATTGATCAGGTTGGACTCACTAGAATGTGTGTTCGAAAAATCACACAACTCTATCCTGAAGTTCAACAATATATAATAATCCTTTGTAGCTTTTAAAAGGGCTGTTTAGATATCCAATTATTCAGTGAAAACACTAATTGCATTTACTCACCTCATATTGGAGACACCCACCTACTCTATTTCCCTTTACTGTTGTTTAGTTGCTTCAGTCATGTCCAACTCGTTTGCAACCCCATGGACTGTAGCTCACCAGGCTCCTCTGTCCATGGAATTTCCCAGGCCAGAATCCTGAAGTGGGTTTCCATTTCCTTCTCCAGGGAATTCTTCAGACCCAGGGACTGAACGGCATCTTCTGCATTGGCAGGCTGATTCTTTACCACTGCTGCTGCTGCTGCTGCTGCTAAGTTGCTTCAGTCATGTCCAACTCTCTGCGACCCCATAGACGGCAGCCCACCAGGCTCCCCCGTCCCTGGGATTCTCCAGGCAAGAACACTGGAGTGGGTTGCCATTTCCTTCTCCAATGCATGAAAGTGAAAAGTGAAAGTGAAGTCGCTCAGTCGTGTCCGACTCTTAGTGACCCCATGAACTGCAGCCCACCAGGCTCCTCCATCCGTGGGATTTTCCAGGCAAGAGTACTGGAGTGGGGTGCCATTGCCTGTACCACTGAGCCACCAGCAAAACCCACTCTTACCTCCCTTGCTGCTGCTCCTGCTGCTGCGTCGCTTCAGTCGTGTCCGACTCTGTGTGACCCCATAGATGGCAGCCCACCAGGCTCTCCTGTCCCTGGGATTCTCCAGGCAAGAACACTGGAATGGGTTGCCATTTTCTTCTCCACTTACCTCCCTTACTGGAACTTAAATAGCTAATATTCACAGTAAGATATTCACGCCAAAACCCACATTTGATTTTTAAGCTTGTGTGAAAATAGAAATGAATCTGTCCTCTGCTGGGACTATATAGACCCTTTGACACTTGACTTCACAGAGTGTCCAAGTGGAGGACCTGTATCTGCTGCATAAACTTGGGTCTTGGTCACATATGACCTACTTGACCAATAGAACATGAGTCATTATCACAGAGCCGCTTTGGAGCTGAAGCCTTAAGATACTGTCAGCCTCTTAGTACTTCCACATTTCTTCACTCAAAGAGCTTGCTCCAGAGTACATTGTGAGTAATTATGCAAGAACAATAGGTCTAAACTGGGCTTGTCCCAGGAGAACTAAAGTGCATGGTCTAGTTATACCACAGACGTTATTGTTGCAGACAATGATTTATATTTACCTTACATCCCTTCCTTCTGCCTCATCATCTTCCTACTGACTAGAATTTGATATTTATTCAGTTGAAAATCTCTTGAACTCAGAGTAAGTCCATATTCCAACCATAGAGTTATGAACTATGATTGGTCTAAATCAGTCCCTGTAGTTCAGTTCAGTTGCTCAGTCATGTCCGACTCTTTTCGACCCCTGGACTACAGCACGCCAGGCCTCCCTGTCCATCACCAACTCCCAGCATTTACCCAAGCTCATGTTCATTGAGTTGGTGATGCCATCCAACCATCTCATCCTCTGTCATCCCCTTATCTTCCCACCTTCAATCTTTCCCAGCATCAGGGTCTTTTCCAATGAGTCAGCTCTTGGCATTAGGTGACCAAAGTATTAGAGTTTCAGCTTCAACATCAGTCCTTTCAATGAATATTCAGGACTGATTTCCTTTAGGATGGACTGGCTGGATCTCCTTACAGTCCAAGGGACTCTCAAGAGTCTTCTCCAATACCAATTGAAGTTCTTCTCCAATTGATGTTCAAAACCACCAATTCTTCGGCGCTCAGCTTTCTTTACACTCCAACTCTCACATCCATACATGACCACTGGAAAAACCATAGCCTTGACTGGACGGACCTTTGTTAGCAAAGTAATGTGTCCCTGTAATCTCATTACTATTTGCTTGACATTAATAAGTCAGTTAAGGCTGTGGCTCAGACTGAAGAATCTGCCTGCAATGTGGGAGACCTGGGTTCAATCCCTGGGTTGGGAAGATCCCCTAGAAAAGGGAATGGCTACCACTCCAGTATTCTTGCCTGGAGAATTCCATGAACAGAGCCTATAATCCATGGGGTCGTAAAGAGTCGGACATGACTGCGTAACTAATATTTTCACTTCAAAGCTAAAATATCTATTAAAAAAATCTACTGAAGAGACCTCTCTATTTCAAAAGACGACACAAAACAGGGAGTCCCCTGATGTCCTAGTGGTTAGGATTCCAGGCTTTCACTACTGTGACCAGGTTCAACCCCTGATGGGGGAACTGAGATTCCCACCAGCCTCACAAAAAATTTTAAAAGTAAAAAGAAAAGGAGACACAAAACTTCAAAAGGAGAAAAATGTTTGCCTCCCTTTTCCTAAGCTTTTCTCCTTCCTCCCTGTACTGAAGACATGGTGGTCTGAAATGGAGAAGCCATCTTTGCCACCAAGGGTGAATAGCCAAATACTAAGGATGGAGTGGAAAGGTAGAAGAAGCCTGGATAGAAGAAGCAGGGTCAAGGCTGGTGTATTACCCAATAACATAAAAAAGTTTTTTTTAATCTATCTGTTTAAGCTATTATTATTTGAGTATTCCGTTATGTGAAGCACTCCTGAGTCATATAGTTGAGATACACTCCGTTTTGAGCCTGATGACATGACTTGTTCAGTGAGAAATTAAACTTCCATTTAAACCCGGGCCTTCTGACTCTATAGATTCAGTTCTTTTCATTATAAAGTATATTAGTCCAAGTGACCATAACAAAGTATTACACTGCCCCAAACTGGAACTGCTTTCATTGTCATTGTTACTGAACAATCTGAATTGATTGACCCCAGAATGGATTTAAATCCCATGGTAACCAGTCTCCACGGGATTCAATTTCACTTTTATTACACACTACCTAATATCATATTACAATTCATATTTAACAAAAAAGCTTAAATGTACTAAGAAAGGACCTTTTGTAATCATGTTTCTGTTGGCTCAATATGCTGGACATTTTTCTGCAGTGCACTTTTAAAAACATATTAAGCAATAAACTACTTCAATGTCATATTAACTTATTCTATCCCATTCCACAAAATAAATATTCGTTTTCAAAATAAGATTGCATTGATTTTCACAAAAGCATTTTTAATAACATTTACTGCCTCAGCATTTTGAGGTAGAACTATGCAAAACTCAGCAGTTTTGGTTCATGGGGATAAGTGACCCCTGGCTTTCATGCTGAGTCTCCAAATAAAGAACCATCTAAAAGTGACACTTAAGCCGAATTGACTGTGGTGTACTTGGGCTCAGCTGTGACTTCCTTTTACCAGGTGTGTGCTTCTTCCACCTCTTTTGCTCTCTTCTGTGTCTAACTTTTACACATATGAATCCAGGAGAAGAGGAAGTGGTGCTTCTTTAAATCAATTCATAAAGCAGCTTTGGGGAAGCTTCTTGGACCAATAGTTGACCCTCCCAACAATGAAATGCACCAGATCCTACAAACTTGTGGACTTTAGTCCTTAAGCAATAATAAAGGTACATACAAGCATCTTGGTTTTTTATAGACTGATATACTTTTTTCAAAGGACAACTCTCTAAAGCATATAGAGCAATCATTTTTATTGGCTGTTAAACAGCAGGAACTCTAGGGACTGGTCACAGGTTTTTAAACGTGATATACACCAGTACTTACTTACCCAAAGGCATACAATGTCATTAAATGTAATATTTCCACTGTATATTCATTTTTGTTATGTTAGAGAGAATCTTGAGTGTATTTAACATTAACAAGTGTGCATAATATCTTATCCAACTGATAGTAATGGTAGTAGACCAGTGGCAGTTGGCTAACAGGGTGAGATGAAATATACATTTTGCAGATGAGTAATAATCGAAATACTTGGAAAGTATAGATATATGGCAGCACCGTCAATTTCATTATTGCTGTGCTGTGTGTGCTAAGTCACTTCAGTCGTGTCTTTTTTGCGACCCTATGGACTGCAGCCCATCAGGCTGCTCTGTCCAGGAGAGTCTGCAGGCAAGAATACTGGAATGGGTAGCCATTCCCTTCTCCAGGGGATAACTTTCTGACCCAGGGATTGAACCTGGGTCTCCCATATTGCAGGCAGATTCTTTACCATCTGAGCCACCAGGGAAGCCCTTATTATTGCTAATCATCTGTTTAAACATTTCTGGAAAGGGGTAATTATGTAATGGGAAAAGGCAAGGTGTCAGTTGGTACAAAAATCTTAGGATGAGACAAAGTCAGGTAATGTACAAATTTTACTAATACATGAGGAAAAGGTAGGACAGATTGAATAGTGTATCCCCAGTTAAAATAATTCAATTGTGAACTATAAAAATTTTAACTAGATTTTTCCATGTATGTCAAGGGGATCATTCTATGACCATGATTATTATACACTGATGACAGATTATATTTGCTAATAAAACCTTCATAATTATTAATCATCAACATGATTTAGACAGCTACTGCCTTAGGAATTAAGGCTCATAAGCATATAATTTCCTAATCATTTGCATCATCTGAGCACATTTTAAATCAAATTATTCATATAATTAGGGGAGCTTGAATTTGGCCTAGGAAATAATTTCTGACTTCATTCTGTAACTCAAAGAACAGATCTGAGAACACAATTAACCAGTGTCTTGAAAGAGACATTCTCTTAACAATAGCTATGATTCAGCTGCAATTGTTTCAGCACCAGATAAGCAACCACATTAGTTTAATGCCAATGATAGCTTCAGATAATGCATGCCATGAAAATATTTCCTATCTAGTTCCGACATGTGAGAGTTAAACAGAAAATAAATGAGATATTAAAAAAGTATAACTTATTGGTTGTTTGATCTAAAATATAGACTTCAAGATATTGAGTTGCTATATTTTAAATTCTGCTGTTTTATTTGATATTAAATTTAATTTCAGCTTCATACTCCATGCCTCCTAAAATTGTGTTTGTAATATTTAACATAAATGCATATTGTTTTCATTTGTCAAAATGCATATAGTTTGATAATAAAAGTTTTTAAAGTACATTTACTTAAAATTATTTGCATCATTTAAATTCTGTTAGCTTGTGACTTAAAAACGACAGTCTGAAAATTTTAAAGCCAGTGTAGACATCACTCTTATTCTCAATTCATGGATGAGACAGAACTCAGGTTTGAAAAACATATCTAAACATACACAAATTTGAAAAACCAAAATCATTAACTGTAAATAGTCCACATTTACATAGTTTCCATTTAAACTTTATTTTTTCTAGTGCATAATTTAATATAGCATATTGTCATAAAATTTCTGCAATCCTCTTTAAGTGATTCATAGATTTGTATAACTTAGAATTTTTGTCATAATTCAACATCTGCCCAATTATTTGCTTATCAAGTATATCAGTTTTCTACTTCAACAACTTTTATAAAGATCACCAATAATTTTTACGTTGCCAAATTCAATGGAGAGTGTTCATTTCTTACTTTAATTTTCAGTATTTGGTCCTATTGGTCACTTAACTTTTTTTCCTTTTTTGACAGTTTCCCTAGTTTCCAATCACACTGTTTCTTTGGTTTGTCTGTTACATTCTGAATACTTAGCTTCCTTTGTAGACTCTCCCTCCTCTTACTGTTTAAATACTGAGGATTCCCAATACACTGCTTGTTAAATAGATTCTCCTACTTGATTTCAATGACGTTCATGACTACAGATCTACAGTCATTGAGCCTCAAATCCACAACTGTAAGCCTAAGATCTACATCTCCAACACGTGTAAGTTTTTTTTTTAATGGGGATGAGTCAGGCACCAGAAATTGAAACTTTGCTAAACTGAATTCACAAATTTTCACAATATCTGAAACTCTCAGTTATCTGACCCAGAAACCCAACGTTATTCAACGCTTTCCCCAGTTCTTCAATCTCCTCTTCCAATCAACTCTTTCTCTTAAATGTATTCCTTCCTGTTCATCATCTTTATCATTATTATGGTTCAGGTGGTAATCATAAATCTACCAAGATATCCAAAGAGCCTCCTAACCAGTCTCTCTCCATTTTCATCTCTTACATGTATCCACAGAATTGAACAGGTGATTTTCTGAAGTGCAAATCATATGTCACTCTCTGTTTAAAATCCTTCAGGGGCTTCTCACTATCTTCAGGATATCCTAGAGAACTCTTACTGATCTGTCCTTTCAACCTGATCTCTTGACATACCAATGTGGAAGGGTCAGTTCTCCCCTACCTCCATGATTTGTATATGGTGTTTGCTCAACTGGGAATGCCACTTTGGCTCACCCCTATACTTTTTAAATGTTGGGTTAAGGCATTAATCACTTGTGAAACATTCCCAATTGTGCAGACTTGGTTAAATGACATTTCTGAAAATTGTGTTTCTCCATCATGCTTAGACTGCCTTTTTGTGTAATTGATAGTGTACTTTTTAATCTTTTTAATTCTATTATGAATTCCTGGAAGACAAGATCTAGATCATTTATCTCTGCATTTTTAAAGGTTAGCATAATGTAGGACATCTAGCATGCAAAAAACTTTTTTTTTAAAGCATTCATCTACTCTTAAAAACACATTGGGTTAGCCAAAAAGTTCATTCGGATTTTTCCATACTATCTTACAGAAAAATCCAAATGAACTTTTTGCCTAACCTAATATTTGTAGATCAAATTGGGCAATTTTGTTTCTACCAACTATAGAGCAAGGGGCATTAAGTTAGAATGATACATTTAGTTTCACATTATCATAAACTTTCTGTTATAGGAGAAAACATAAAGTTGTTGAATGTATAAAATTAGAAAAAATGAACTCTTCTCATTCAATATGATTTAATTCTTGTGTTAAAGCCCTCATCACATATTATAAATTATTCTGTAAGATAAACCACATTATATGCCTTACAAAATGATGTCTGTGTGTTTTAATAGGAGTATAAATAATTATAAATGAGAAACTTTTCAGCAAAAAGCACAATAGGTGGCTCAGATGGTAAGGAATCTGCCTGCAAGGCCAGAGACCTGGGTTTGATCCCTGGGTCAGGAAATCCTCTGAAGAAGGAAATGGCAACCCACTCCAATATTCTTGCTATTTCCTTCTCCAGAGGATTTCCTGATTCAGGGATCAAATCCAGGTCTCCTGCATTGCAGGTAGATTCCTTACCATCTGAGCAACCCACTGCAGTATTTTTGAGTTTCCCTTGTAGCTCAGTCAATAAAGAATCTGGCTGCAATGCAGGAGACCTGGGTTTGAGTCCTGGGTCGGGAAGATTCCCTGGAGAAGGAAATGGCAACCCATTCCAGTATTCTTGCCTGGAGAATCCCATGGACAGAGAAGCCTGGTAGGTTCTCAGTCCATGGGGATCACAAGAGTTGGACATGACTTAGAGACTAAACCACCACCACTGGTATTCTTGCCTGGAGAATTCTATGGATAGAGGAACCTGGTGAGATACAGTCCATGGGGTCGCAAGAGTCACACACGACTGAGTGACTAATGCTGCACTACATAGATAAGTATAAATGAGAGCATTTCCAGTAAAAAGTAAAATAACAAAACAGAACAAAGAAAGCTTGAAATGTGAACTCAAACTCACTTCTAACATCAGGTCAGTCTGCTCCTCCTACCTAGGTACCTCCTACTTGGATATCAAGCCTACCTGGCTTCCCTCTCCTTGAGCCTCAAATGTCCTCTCTGTAAATGCCTATCTCATAGGGGAAAATTACATGAAATAAAATATATAAAATGGGTAAAAGTAAATAGCAGATACATGATGATTAAACATATATGTGTATATACACGTCTGCTGCTGCTGCTTAGTCGCTTCAGATGTGTCCAATTGTGTGTGGCCCCATGGACTGTAGCCCACCAGGCTCCTCTGTCCATGCAATTCTCCAGTCAAGAGTACTAGAGTGGGTTGCTATGCCCTCCTCCAGGAGATCTTCCCAACCCAGGGATTGAACCCAGGTCTCTTGCACTGCAGGCAGATTCTATACCACTATACCACTGAGCCACCAGGGAAGCCCCATGTATATGTACATATATATGCATATGTATAAAATATGTATATGTATATGTATATGTTGGAGAAGGCAATGGCACCCCACTCCAATACTCTTGCCTGGAAAATCCCATGGACGGAGGAGACTGGTAGGCTGCAGTCCATGGAGTCACTAAGAGTCCGACACGACTGAGCAACTTCACTTTCACTTTTCACTTTCATGCATTGGAGAAGGAAATGGCAACCCACTCCAGTGTTCTTGCCTGGAGACTCCCAGGGATGGGGCAGCCTGCTGGGCTGCCGTCTATGGGGTCGCACAGAGTTGGACACGACTAAAGCGACTTAGCAGATGTATATGTATATGTTCATTTTCACTTCCTAGTGCTAACAGAGATAGAAATAGTATAAATGGGCAGCCATATTGCAGGAGTATTAACAGTCGTATCTGTGGACCTAATTTGTATGTTACTATTTGTGATATTTTTGGAATAAATCACATGAGAAGAAAACCTTTGCAAAGTTATTTTGTAAAAATATACATGCTTAGATTAAAGGAATAACATGTAAATGTCATTTCACTCAGAATTTTCTCAATGTGTTACACTACAGATAAATTAGTAAAATTCTTACCTACTAAACCAGGAATAGGTCATCTTACTGAAGAATGAAGCACTTTTCTCTGGACTGCATCTCTAAAATAAATAAATAAATAACAGCTAGTGTATGAAGAAAATGCCTTTATTTTACATTTGAAATATCTTTGTCAGCAAGTGGAAAGTAAACATGAAATAATTTATATTTCAGCTATGTTGATAACATAATCTTTAATTAATACAATTATATCCTTGGACAATGCATTAGAGGAAAATTAAGATTTCTTCTAATATTATGGCTTTTACATAGCAAGAAACCATGTAGAAAAGGAAAACTATTCCTAAATTTCCTATTATTTCTTCTTTTTCTCTCTGTGCCTCTCTATATATGAATAACCACACATGTATATATATATAGCCTCTCAAACTAAAATGACTGTGTATATATGTATGTATATACATGCATATATAAATACATAATTTAGCTTACATATATGCACAATAAAAGCTAAATTTAAAATATTTGCTAAGTGAAAAACAGTTTTATCTTTCTTCTGATAAGTAGGAAAACAATAGACTATAATAGGCATTTGGTTTACTCACTTCTGTGTAAATGTTTAATTACATAATTTGTATAAATGCATATATACATACATAATTATATATTATCACAATTATATATTATTTGGGAAGATTTATAGTATTTCCATAATTCTCTTTCCATTGACCTGATAAATTTGACCAAAAGAAGAGGGGTTTAAAAGAGAAGGTCTCAGAGGCAATATTCTTACATTTTTTTAAGGTCAGCATCAATCTCTATTTTTACAAAGTTACACTAACCACAAAATTAAATTTCATTGTTAGAAACTGTCCCATATTTAACAATTTTGCATTAATCCTCTCTAATCCAGTTCTGATTTCATATTTACAAACTGTTTACCACATTAAAAAAAATTCTTATTCTAGAAGAATGAAACAATATTTCATCCTGAACAGCAAAATATTCTTGGAGTAGGAAATGGCAACCTACTCCCGTATCCTTGCCTGGGAAATCCCATGGACAGAGGAGCTTGGTGGGCTACAGTCCATGGGGTCACAAAAAGTCAGAGAAGACTTAGCGACTAAAGAATCCACCTGCAATGCAGGAGACCCCAGATTGATTCCTGGGTTGGGAAGAGCCACTGGAGAAGAGATAGGCTACTCACTCCAGTATTCTTGGACTTCCCTGTTGGCTCAGACAGTAAAGAATCCATCTGCAATGTTGGAGACCTGGATCCGATCCTTGGGTTTGAAAGATCCCCTGGAGAAGGGAACAGCTACCCACTCCAGTATTCTTGCCTGGAGAATTCCATGGACAGAGGAACCTGGCAGGCCACAGTCAATGGGGTTGCAAAATGTGGGAGACAACTGAGAGATTTTCATTTTTCACAGCAAAATATCCTGATTCAAGATAAGAAAGCACTCACTCCAAATCTGTTCTCTGAGTTATAGCAAATGATACACTATAAATCATTGCATATATATGTGTGTGTGTGTATATATATATACATATATATATGAAGAAGGAAATGACAACCCACTCCAGCATTCTTGCTTGGAAAATCCCATGGACAGAGGAGCCTGGCAGGTTATAATCCATGGGATCGAAAAGAGTCAGATACAACTTATCAACTAAACAACAACTATATATATATATATAGAGTTGACCCTTGAAGAACATGGTTTGAACTGCATGGGTCCACTTATATTTGGACTTTTTTTTCTTACCACACAATCATGGATTGGTTGAACCCATGGATGAGGAACTTTAGAAACGGAGGAACCACATATGTGGAATGAGCACGTGTGTGTGCTCAGTCGTGTCTGGTTCTTTGCAACCCCATGGACTGTAGCCCTCTAGGCTCCTCTGTCCATGAGACTTCCCTGGAAAGAATACTGAAGTGGGTTGACATTTCTTTATCCAGGGAACTTCCTGACCCAGGGACCAAACCTGCATCTCCTGTGTCTCTTGCACTGACAGACGAATTCTTTACCACTGAGACACCTGGGAATCCCACATACGTGAAAGGCTGACTATAAATTACATGCAGATTTTTTAGTTTGAGGAGATTTGGCACCTTTAACCTCTGTTATTCAAGGGTCAACTGTATTTTAACAAATTGCTATATATCCTTACACTGTTGTTTCAAGAAATAAATGCTATGACAAATGTAAAACATTTATCACACGGTGGCCCAAAACAACCATGCCAAGAAGTGAACGATGATGTTGTCATAAATCTTGCTATCAAACACATTATTTGGAAAATTAGTACATATATCAGTGAGGAGAATGTGTGAAAACTCTCTGATTAACTCAGTGGTCACATTTTATTTTATAGGGAGTTGCCAATTTGATAATTGGTCACCAATGTGAAGATCATATTCACATAAAAAATACACATATTTCTGTGCCCAAATGCAAATGGCTGCAAATACTTTGCAGCTTTTCCCATCCAGAGACTGATTCTATTTCCCACTCCTTGAATCTGGGCTAGCATTGTTTCTTCTTTTGATTATGAGAATGCAACAGGAGTGATGTTAAGAGAACTCCAACTCTAAACTTCAAAAGGCTTGCTATGCTTGGAACCCTGAGTGCACCATGTGACTGAGCCCAAGCTAGCCTCCTGAAGGGAGGCTACATGGAGTAGAAATGACTTCTCATCTGACAGCCCATCATCCTGACCAACAGCTTGAAGACTGCCCAACATATGAGGACATTGGTCTTACATTATCCAGCCACCAGCCAACTCTCCAGCTGACAGTACATGTCTGAAAGAGCTCAGCAGAGATTGGCCAAGCTAACCAATTGAGGCCATGATCCAGCTGGGCCAGGGAATCATCAGCTAAATAAAAGAATTTCAGGGCCAAAGTCTTGCAGAGTTAGTAGACAAGGTTACTTTAGCAGGCCAAGGACTGGGTATTTGACATCTGCTCTAGGTCCACTTTTCATGTGAAAGCATCTTATACAAGGTTGTTTGAGTACTCTGGTAAATAAACAGCCTCATTAGATGAAGGCCAGGCATCTTATACTGAAGTTATTACAGTGAATTCCAAGCATATTTACCTTCCAGAAGAAGTATCAGGCAGGCAAAATATCTAGTAGAGGTAATTAAATCTTACCAAGTACCAGGCTGGGAGGGATTGGGGGCAGGAGGAGAAGGGGACGACAGAGGATGAGACGGCTGGATGGCATCACTGACTCAATGGATGTGAGTCTGAATGAACTCCGGGAGTTAGTGATGGACAAGGAGGCCTGGCGTGCTGTGATTCACAGGGTCGCAAAGAGTCGGACACGACTGAGCGACTGAACTGAACTGAACTGAACTGAAGTACCAAGAATGTACACATAGCTTCTCAGTAAATAACTACTGAATTCATAGCATGGGTCTCACTGAGTATATTATCAACATATTGCTGCAAAGCAACATCTGTGTTGAAAACAAGGGTATGACAATTCTGTGAGTTTCCTTCAGTGTTTGAATTCACTCCCATCCTCTCCACTGGACATTCTGTAGTCCTTGCAACTCACCTGTTCTCGCTGACACCACTTCCTCTGCAGACCTGATATCAAATGATTTCTCACTTCTTTCATCTTCCCAAGCCTATTAAAGGCTTTTGTTTTCTAAAAAGCCTGTTTTCTTTTTATTATCTTTGTACTTATCTAGCACTGGGTATATACTAGGCATCCTGTAATATTAATGTCGTGCTGCTGGCTGTGCTAAGTCACTTAAGTCATGTCTGACTCTGTGCCACCCCATGGACTGTAGCCCACCAGGCTCTTCTGTCCATGGGATTCTCCAGGCAAGAATACTGGAGTGGGTTGCCATTCCCTCCTCCAGGAGGTCTTATGGGCAATTTTCATTTGAATGGTGATCCTGTTATTTTTGTATTGTGATGGAGGAGCAGGAAGGTTAGCCCACAGCATAACCTGGGTCCAGGATTTAATGAAACATGTTGCTGGCGATCTTCTTTGCGTTCAACCTTTAGATGTAGCCTCCTGAGGATGTGGTTTGTGTGACTGCTACTGTTAATAATATCTAATAACCCCTAACTTCAGGAACTTCCTTTGTGGGTATTAGAGAATGATCCTGGGAAGAGTGAAGGAAGATATGGAAAAATGCCTATACAGGAAGTCTTACAGAGAAGGAAAACCATCTAGAAAGCAAAAGGGATTTATGCTTTTTAGAACTTAGGCTTTCCAATCGCTTATTATGTGTCAGATTCTGTTGTAAATACATGTATTATTAGATATAATGTGTCTTAGTGGTGGGAATATCTTTGTCAACCCAATTTTACAGAAGAGAAAACAAAGGCCCAGAGTTTAAAAAATAAACTTGGCCAAGGTCCTCCAACCGAGAAGCATAAGACATTGAACTGAACCCAGTAACTTCATTCTATTTTTAAGTCATAATTCTACACCCTCAGCTCTACCCGTTATGTGCTGTTACTGTCTGCTGCTACTTAGAAACCCCTTTCTTCTTGTCCACTTCCTTGTACTTCACTTCTGCTGGCTAAATCTTATTTGTGCTTGGATCATCTGGAGGATGTATTACCATTAGTGATTCCTCTCCTCCCATCCCTACCTCCAAGTCTCAATTTCTTGTTCTGGGTTACCAAGGCAAACTCAACAAATTCCTTACGTGAGATGTAAAGGCTCTTCAGACTTGTCCTCCCTGAACTTACCCTCACTCTTACCTGACTATCCAATAATTTGCCTACAGGTACTTTTTCCTTCCAAACTTATCTTCTCTGGAGGGTAGAAAATACTATGCTTCAGTTCAGTTCAGTTCAATCGCTCAGTCATGTCCAACTCTTTGCAACCCCATGGACTGTAGCACGCCAGGCCTCCTTGTCCATCATCAGTTCCCGGAGTTTACTCAAACTCATGTTCATTGAGTTGGTGATGCCATCCAACCATCTCATCCTCTGTCATCCCCTTCTCTTCTTGCCTTCAATCTTTCCCAGCATCAGGGTCTTTTCCAGTCAGTCAGTTCTTCACATCAGGTGGCCAAAGTATTGGAGTTTCAGCTTCAACATCAGTCCTTCCAATGAATATTCAGGACTGATTTCCTTTAGGATGGACTGGTTGGATCTTCTTGCAGTCCAAGGGACTCTCAAGAGTCTTCTCCAACACCACAATTCAAAAGCATCAATTCTTCAGTGCTCAGCTTTCTTTATAGTCCAACTCTCACATCCATACATGACTACTTGAAAAACCACAGCTGTGACTAGATGGACCTTTATTAGCAAATTAATGTCTCTGCTCTTTAATATTTAATATTTCCAGGGTCCAGCTCATAAAATGTTTTACATGAATAAATATGTGAATGAATTAATGCTAATCACCACCAATAAAATTTTTAAGAGGTTTTCTATTTATACGTCACTATGCCAGCCCTAGAAACTCAATCAGAAAGTCATGTTCTTGGCTTATAGATTAGGCTGGGATTTTTATCTGAGCTCTACTATGCCAAAAATATAGTCTAAGTAGTAAAATATAACCATACAAGGTTTTCAACATGCCTGAAAGCCATCAACTTAAAAAAACAAAAAAACTTGGTGTCATAGAAGTAACAAACAGAAAATGCTATTTAAATTAGTATTTTCAATCTTTTCTAAATGGATTCTTGGTCCAAAAAGCTATTGACGTTGAGTAACACCTGATGCAAAGACCTGACTCATTTGAAAAGACCCTGATGTTGGCAAAGATTGAAGGCAGGAGGAGAAGGGGATGACAGAGGATGAGATGGCTGGATGGCATCACTGACTCAATAGACATGAGTTTGGGTAAACTCTGGGAGTTGGTGATAGACAGGGGGGCCTGGCATGCTGCGGTTCATGGGGTCGCAAAGAGTTGGACAGGACTGAGCGACTGAACTGAATTGAATAGCCAAGGAAATAAACATAGTTGGAATCTTAAAGGAAGAGTCCACTTGAATTTGGAGTGAAGAAATTGTTTGAGTTTATAATTTCCCACCACACCTGTTTGTAGTTCACTGCCTTTGGCCACCTTTGAGGTTAGACTGATGATGTTAAACCAGTTTGCCTGACTAAGCCTGACATGTCTCAAGTTAAACAAACAAACAAACCGAAAGGTATATTGTCCTAGTGGAGCTCTTGCACATTTTAAGGGACTTATTCAATTCCTATACTTTATAGATTTAAAAAGAGTACATATAATTTGTCCTACTTTTAAAGAAACTTATAGTTTCATATGTAATTAATAGACTCTTATTTATTTGACACTTTAAGTTACTAACAAAAGCCAGGATGAGAACAAGATCCTCTGAATCTGAAATTTTTTTTCTTCCTTTTTAAGTACTACAGATCTAAGTGTGTTAGGCCTATTTCTAAGACCTATCTTGTGTAGTGATGAGAAGTAAAACAAGTAAGATATTTTTAGGAAATCGGACTTCCCAGGTGGGGCTAGTGGTAAAGAACCAGCCTGCCAATGTAGGAGATGCAAGAGAGGTGGGTTCCATCCCTGGGTCGGGAAGCTCCCTTGGAGAAGGAAATGGCAACCCACTCCAGTATTCTTGCCTGGAGAATTCCATGGACAGAGGAGCCTTGCAGGTTACAGTCTATGGGGTCTCAAAGAGTCAGAGGACACGGCTGAAGCGGCTTAGTACACACGCCGGCATACAACAGCAGAGTTCACGGCGCATGACTTCCACTGTAGAAGAAGCACGCGTTACCACAGCGTGGGGGTAGGGATAGGGTGCCCGGGGGAGCAAGGCACAGTCAAATGTCCGCAGTTTCTGGGTTTGCTCCAGGCCTCGGGTTCTCAATATCATGTCAGTTGACGGAGTTTATTTACCCCGGGTCTCTTCCTGGGGTTTTACTGGGCTCTACCACTGGTTGTAGAATTCCATCCCACCCTCTACTCCTGCAGCGGAAGCCAGGTCCATTCATTCTTTTCTCAAATGCTTGTTTCTGTTTACAGGGGGGGCCACTTATCCCTGCAAAGATGCCTCTTTCTCTCCTCCAGCAGCCACCTTGACTGAGATCTTGCTCGGTGAAGTTTCACACCATCCCATGGACAGATCTTAGCTCTTAAGACTGTGTGTGTGTGTGTGTGTGTGTGTGTGTGTCTGTGTGTCTGTGTGTGTATGTTTGACTACTACGTATACAGGCATCTAAGACATCAGTTCATGTTTCAGGGTCTGCACAGTCAGCTCTCCCCACTCCCCTTCGTCCCCAGATTGGCCGGAAAACCGCCCCGCCTCTCCCACCTCCACCAAAGAGCTTTACCTGCGCCTCGGTGACCCGCTGGTAGAAGCCGCTCGCGCCCCATCTCCCCAGGATGGAAAACATGGTCCACGCGGACTCCCGACGACGGGAAGCGGAGAAAGGTCCGGGCTGTCAGCTCTGTTTCTGGGGGGACTGTCAATCGGCGTCTGTGAGGTGGAAGGACGCGAGCGCCCTGCCCGGGCGTGTCGGCAGTCGCCCAGCCCTTCCCAGCCCTTCCCGCCCCCGCGCCTGGGAGGCGGCTGGAAAGAGGGAGGGGCCCGGTGGGAAGTGGGACCTTCCTTAGAATCCAAATAACTCTGCCTTTTGGGGGACTTGTACTGCACTCAGTAATTCTCACTCCTCAGTTTCCAGGGTTGCACTGTTAGAAAATGTGTCCCTTTATAATAGAAACTCAATGCTCTTTCCTCCCTGGGGTGACATTTATGTGTTTGCAAGCAGAATGTTAATATCTGTCCCGTATAGAAAACTGTTAAGGAGAACAGGTGTCAGTAGAATTTTACAGAGAGAATTTAACTGCAAGGGCTTTAAGATTAGAAAATTAAAAAAAAAAAAAAAAACTAATGAAATACTTCTCATAGTATTAAGAAACAATGACAGTATAGAGAATCTTAATTTTACTTTTCAAATTAATCATAAGGCTATGTAATAAATGGAGTAACTTCGTAGTAACTAAGGTTAGCAAAGAACTAAGTGAAATATGATACATGACATATAAAGGGGGATATGAAAATTAAGGATAGCATTTTGACATTTAATAAATACTCATGGATCATGAACCTTGTGTAAAGAAGTATTAGTTTATGCAACAAATCCCTTTCCATGAGATGTGTCATTGGTCTAATGAAATATTTTGTTTCGATTAACTTGGAGCTTGAAATAACAGAAGAGGGACTAACTTTAAGAATTCTGTATAATGGAGATAAGGATAAGGAAATGTGATAATTTTACAAGAGTGGGTATTATGTTTCAGAACCAAGAAATATTCTGTCTGATTCTTGAAATTAATGTTAGAAGTAGAAGAAAGAATTGAGTATTTAGAGAAAGAAAAAAAAAAACAAAAACAGCATCCTGGAAAAAGTGGTTCAAAGATGTTATGTAGGGGGAGTTTTAGCCTGCCCACAGAGTGAATCTACAACAGTGTCTACGTAAGACATAGACCAAATGATACCTCATGGAGTTACAGTGCTGGGGAATGTTTAGAACACCATTTTTGTGGCTTTCTTCCTGTCTTCAGACTGTATTTGTCACACCCCATGCAAAGAGGAAGTTGTAGATTTCACTGTAAATGTGTCTGTGAAGAACTGAAGTCAAAGTTCAGGATTTAGAAATCTTGTTTCACATCTTCCAGGACTTTTCAACAAATTCACCTATCACTCTGGGGACATCTTTTACTCATCAGCCTCAGCCTGAGGGACCCTTTCCCCATCTACACTTTTAAACTTTTTATTCTTTGGATTCTAATCAGAAAAATCACCCTCTTCTTAAAGAGATAGCTCCTGGTTTTCAGCTACAAGGAAAGAAGGAACTTGAACCTGTACCACAGAGGGGGAAGACAAGAAAAGCAAGGCCTAGAACTAGATCAGGCTTCAGGCTCAACATTTTCTTCCCTCCTGTTGGAATTAATTCCTTCAGGAAAGGGTAGTTCTAACAATGGGAAACAGACAGATTTCCATGAATACTCAGCTCTTTAAAGTGACCCAGCTCCTGGGTTGGTGGGGAAAGAGGAATCCCTAAGGTAGTGGAATAGATAAAGTTAGAAAGGGCTTTAAGGTGTGTTGGGGAACTGGAGTGCTGGAGCCCCTACCAAAAGGGATTGAGGGAAACATCTCTGGGTGCCCCACAAAATTACATTTTAATGTCAAGTTTCTGCAGGAGGAGATACAAGATAAGACGGTGATAATTAAAGGGAAGGCATGGGGTTTTTTGTTTGGTTTTGTTTTATGAAAGAAATTACAGTTTTTATTGCTTCAATGTTTAATTAAGGAAAACTCAATGAAACATTCTAATTTGTCTAAGGAACAGAAAATGTTAAATAAAATGGCCCTGGCATAAATAAAACCTTCCCACAAAATTAGCATTCTGATTAACTGCATTCTCATGCTAGCTGAATTGGGAAATAAACATTTCCTTTTCCAGCAAAAAGAAGACTAGAGAGAAGGAGAATATAAGGGCTTAGGGATTTAGTAATGAGGGTGGCATATTTTAACATCACAAAATTCAATTTTTTTAGGTTGTCAGAAAGATTCATTATTAGAGTTCTTATCCTTCCAGGGATTTTGCTCTACTTCCTACCTTCTGCAGGCACTGTACCTCACCCATTCTTATTGTAGAAAGCATCATAAATCAGGGTCAGAACCTCTGAGGTTGGGACTTCCCTGGCGGTCCAGTGGTTAAGCCGTCACCTTCCAATGCAAGGGATGCCGGTTTGATCTCTGGTCACGGAACTAAGACCCCACAAGCTTCAGGGCCAGTAAAACAAAACATTAAAAACAGAGCCAATATTGTAACAAATTCAGTAAAGACTTTAAAAAAGAAGTGGTCTACAAGAACAAAATCTTTAAAAAAAATAAAAAGCATCTCTGAGGCTGATTAAAAGTAAAACTGAAAGGAATCAACTGCCTGTTTCCTATAATTCTCTGGGGATATGTTTGTCATCCTGGGTGAGAAGTCACTCATCTTTCCTGACTGCAGATTATGTCTTCACAGCGGAGGTGGGGGGTGGAAGAGATGGGTTTTTTTTGCGCTCATTAACCTTGGTATTAAAAATCGAATTCATGAAACTATTCAGTTCATGGCATAGCATCATCATTTTGTAAAGTACCATTTTTATTTTATTTTGATTTATACTGTTTTCCCCATCATAAGTCACTGATTTGGAGTTACAAATAAGTATCTTTTCAGTTCAACTTCTATACATGTACTGAGACACTTCTTTATACTTAAAAGCACTATGGTGCTGTTTTATCTGTTTCAAATATGTAGACAAATGGTATTTTCCTATAAAGTTATTGGACAATAATAACTTTTTATTATTCCCTCTATTCCCCTGTATTTTTTAATTTAATGTGATTAGTGCAGCATCTACCTATGTGAGGCTATGTAATATTCCACTCATTGCTCCTGGCTGCTGCATGATATTCTGTTCCATGCACACACCACACTTACAGGAACTCAGAATGTGACTGAGTACACAGACTCTAAAGGAAAACTGCAGACGCAGGCCTGGCACCACTATTTACCAGCAAATCATTAACACCTCCTGGCTCATTTGTAAACTAGAAAAGTAGTGCCTTTCTCATAGGTTTGCTGTAAGGACTGTGTGATTCAATCATGTTACAAGTAAATTACTTAGAACAGCAAGCGCACGTGGTGAATACTGCATAAATTATTGTGATGATTATTACCTAGCTAGTCACCTAGTGAACAATGTATAGGCTAACTCTAACTCTGCCTCATGGTCATTGTTTGGAGGACTTTCTGAGGACTGATATTGCATTTTTCTTAGATCAAGTGTTCTCAATTTTTTTTTTTTTGGACTCAGGACTCTTTAAATTTTTGAAAATTATTGCGTATACAAGTAACATTTTTGTGTGTGTGATAGCTCTATTGATATTTGTCACATTAGAAATTAAAACTGTAAGTGTAAAAAATTAATTTAAAAAACAATAATAAACCCATTAGATGTTTTTTAAATGCTGGAAATTAAAACAAAGATTACAGGGTTCTCAAGATATATCCCAAGCTCCCCATGTCACAGAGGAGGTGACCAGGTCTGGAGAAAGTCTGATGACTTTCCCAACATTACAGTCATAAGGAAAACTGGGGGGAAATATCAAATTTCCTTGAATCCAGGATTCTTTGTGCTTTTTTGTCCCCACTATACCAATCTAATACCCTTCTACTGTGCCTCACATTGCTACTAATTTGCAAACTTGAGAGAAAAGCTGAAAAGTCTGCCCATTTGGGGGGCTTCCCCTTTTGCACAGTGGTAAAGGATCCATCTGCAATGCTGGAGACATGGGAGATGGAGACATGTGTTTGATCCCTGGATCAGGAAGATCCCTGGAGGAGAGCATGGCAACCCACTCCAGTATTCTTGCCTGGAGAATCCCATGGATAGAAGATCCTGGGCTTGTGATCATTTTTGTTGCCATCCCAACTCGTAGCCATACGAGTTAGCAAGAAAGGAATTTCCAAATATTTCACAAAATTTTTCTTTAGAACTCCACTATATTTTCCTGAATGTTCCTCCTTACTTAATTTTTTTTAACAAGCATTAATTTAGTACCTCCATGTACTAGGCATTCTGGCAGGTGCCAGAAATATAATGAATCATTCCTGTCCTCGTCAAATTATACACTAGTGGGAAAAAACAAGCAAAAACAAGTACACCAAGAATAAATAAATAACTGCAAAATGTATAGTGCAATGAAGTAAGTGAACAGGATGCAATACTAGAGAATAATCAACCAGGGTTGGCACCCCTTTCCAGATTAGCTAGTGAAGCCTCACAGGTTTAATGTGATGAACACACTGGACAGAATAATAAGTGCAGAAAACTGAATCCATCTCTGTTTTTCATACTTTTTATGATGTGCGTGCATGTGTGCTAAGTTGCCTCAATCCTGTCTTACTCTGCAATCCTTTGGACTACAGCTTGCCAGGCTCCTCTGCCATGGGATTCTCCAGGCAAGAATACTGCAGTGGGTCGCTGTGCCATCCTCCAGGGGGTCTTCTGGACCCAGGGGTCAAATCCATGTCTCTTGCGGATCCTACATTGCAGGCAGATTCTTTACCACTGAGCCACTGGGGAAGTCCCTTTTATGATGCAAATTACTTATAAATTTTTCCTAAAGTTTGCTATACCTGCAGTACTGTGTTCTTGATTTCTCTGCTTTCCTCTCCCTGCCATCATCTGAAACATTATTTGGTTTCTAAGGAGGCAGACGTTAGATAAAGTCCACATTTACCACATTTACATGCACACCGACTGAATCTTATTCCACATATCTGTCTGGGATTCTTTCTGGACATTCCATACATAGAGCACTTCAAATAGATTTGAATACTTTTGTCAAACTCATGTAAGATGCTAGAACAGAGCCCAGGGGACCTTAAAACTTAATAATAGCTCATATTTAGAGTGTATTTATTATGTGTCAGTTGCATAGTAAAATATTCACATTCAGTTCAGTTCAGTTCACATTCAGTATCTAATTAAGTTCATACAACCAAACCTGTGAATTTTTGTGGAAACATATAACTTGAAAAGAGACATATAGTCTCTAAGCCAAGAGTTGACCAGAAACAGTTTTATAATCAAGGTATTCAGAATGGAGGGAAAGAGTGTACCCTAAACTCCAGAGCTGTGGTGGCTTGTGTGCACATTCATATTAACACACCTAGGAAGGATGATGTGAGCAAAAAGGGATAGGGTTGTTACCGTAGAGGAGTGTTCCTGGAGAAGTACACTTTCTCACTGTGCAAACCTTTTCATTCTGATTCTGGTAAACTAGGAATACTTGCATGAATTTTCCATAGTTGAGGTGGATAGTCACTGAGTCATTCATCAGTTATTCATCACATATGTATAATGGGATAGGCACTGTGATAGCTTTTGGGTTAAAAAAAAAAGGGAAGGTGGAAAGGGAACTAAAATCTTGCTTCATAAACTTACAATTTAGCATGTTTGGGGAACAGAAAATAAATACATAAATTGAGGAAATGTTTTGATGTCAGGGAGAATAAATGACATGGGAAAAAATAATGAGGGGAAGAGGGAAAGGAATATGGATGGTTTTGTTGCAATTTATTTATGGTGATCAGCAAAAGACACTAATGAAAAAAGGTCTTTCAGGGAAATACCTAAGATAAAAGAAGAGGAAGGAATGTGGTAGAATTTGGTAATATTCAAGGAAATCTTGACATGAAAACTAGCAACATTTTGGAAGAAAGCTGGGATAACAGTGGGGCAATTTTCAGAGTATCCACCTCACCTCAGTTCTTGGTGAGGCACGGTGGATGATACTGTGTGGACAAGAAGACCAAACTACTCTAATTCAAAGAAAAGACTTCTTAAAGTTGGATCTGAGTCTAAAGACGTTTAGAAATATATTATTAATTGGTTCATCAACATAAATGGATGAACTTTGAGCCTGTTATACAGAGTGAAGCAAGTCAGAAAGAGAAAAACAAATATGTTAACACACGCACACAAACACACAAATCTAGAAAAACGATTGATGAATCTATTTGCAGGGAAGGAATGGAGATGCAGATACAGAGAAAGGACTCGTGGACACAGTAGGGTAAGGAAAGAGTGGAACGGATGGAGAAAGTAGCATTGACATAAACAAACTATCATGTGTAAAACAGATAGCTAGTGTGAAGCTGATAGGGAGACCAGGGGGACCAGCCTGGTGTTCTGTGATAACCAGGGGATGGCACGGGGGGAAAGGAGGGGAGCTCAAGAGGGAGGTGATATATGTACTATTACGGCTGATTCGAGTTGTTGTATGGCAGAAACCAACACATTGTAAGGCAATTTTCTTCCAATTAAAAAATAAAGAAAGTAGAAAAAAGATTTAAAAAATTTTAAAGGAATATATTAATTGATTTGGTTTGATTCTATTTATCTTTTTTAAGTAGGCACAACAGTGATACAATAACACCTCTGTCTAAATCTAAAGGAACTCTCTAGTGAAGTGAAGTGAAGTCGCTCAGTCGTGTCTGACTCTTTGCGACCCCATGGACTGTAGCCTACAAGGTTCCTCCATCCATGGGATTTTCCAGGCAAGAGTACGGGAGTGGGTTAAGGAACTCTCTAAAGAAGTATAAAATAACACATTAGTTAAGATAAGATAGATAAGAGAACACTGGTTCATAGTTACACTGGTAGTTTTTGGTTTGTTTATTAAAAAACACATCATTTCAAAATAATGTTAATATTGTTCAAGTACCTGGAATAGAGACAATAAAATCGTGTGTATTTGAAAGCTTGAAAAAGAAGTCACAACAGGTTGTGTACAATTTCTGCTTCTTTACCTATCCCCTCCTGGGCCAATATTCTCCTACTTAGAATCACTATTAATCTTTATCTATTAAAGAAAAGGTGGTTTTTATGAAACAAGAATGCAGTCATTATCTTCCCATTAACATTAACAAGATGAATTTATGGGACAAGGATGAGATATAGGAGGAAGAGTTTTATTAATTAGGTTTAAAAATGGCACATTAATGAACAGAGAGAAATCAGAAAAGTTCTAGATTCTTCAAAGACTATGGAAGTGATTATCCTTAATCATAGTAAATTCTTACTAAAATTTAGGCATGGTTTCTCACCCTCCTCCAGTGATTAATTATTAGTTTGGAATTAATTTAAGGATTAAAGAGATTAAATACAAGGATTAAACAAAAAATTATTTTTATTCAAATTTGGAAAAAAATGAAAATATATTACTTAGTATGTTAAATTAATCCCTTTGTAATGAGCTGAAACAATATAATTAGAGCACATTAATTTGAATTTAAATGTCAAATATACTATGTGTCTTTGGAAATGATCATTATATTTATGAATATATTAAGCAAATTACCTAAATATATTATCTCCCAGTTTTATTAATTGAACAAACATAAAAAATATTTTTTTTAAAAAAGCAAAGAATCACTGAAACTCCTTATCCTTGGGATGGTAACTCTGTGTGACTTTCTCTGTAAGCATCGTTATTGCAATTAATTACATTTTACCAAGATTACATTTATGTCCTTCCTTTTGTTGCATTATCACTTAATTATCACTTAAAATAATTAACCTTCTATTCTATTGTGCTAATGCAGCAAATTTAATTAATGAAGTAATGTCAATTCTTCAAGTTTTAGATGATTTTCAAATTTTTACTGTCACAGAGAAGCTTTTCCTTTGTGCAGAAAATATTCTTATCCACTTTTTTGCTACTTCCTTGAAACAAATTACTGAGAATCACTAAAACAGGAGGTTTAAAACTTTGAGTGGCTCTTGGTAACTTTGGACAACATCATGTAAAGATATACTACTAATTTACCTTTTTCCAGGTCATATTTATTTCTAAACTGGTTTATTTATTTCATCAATTTTTCAACTCTCCTGTAATTCTATGGATAATAGTGATTGTTATGATGTAAACACAACTAACAATGATAAACTTGTTTAGTTCAAAACATATCAGGCACTATTCTAAGCACTTAGTATAGAATTGTAATGGAATAGTATAGATTTTGTATTTAAATAGACTGGCATGTGCTTCCCTGGTGGCTCAGTGGTAAGAATCCACTTGCCAATGCAAGGGACACATGTTCAATCCCTGTCTGGGAAGACCCCACAGGCTGTGGAGCAGCTAAGTTCCATGCACTACAATCACTGAGCCTGTGCTGTAGAGCCTGACAGTCACACCTACTGAAGCCCTAGAGCCTGTTGCTCTGCAACAAGCCACAAGAGAAGCCACTGAAATAAATACAATTATTAAAAATAGACTTGCATTTGACTACTTACTCTTTCACTAATTAGCACAGTGACCTTGGGTAGGTTACTTAACGTCTTTGAGATAAACTTTTCCAGTCACACTATGCAAATAATATCAAAAATCTTGAAGGATTTTTGAGAGGATTGGCTTTTCTTAGGACTTGATTTTTTTTTTTTATTTAACCCTTTAAACTGATTAGAATTTATTTCTTAACATGTTATAATATATGTATTTATTTTTCTAAATGGTTAATTTACCATAACATTGTTTATTAAATGTTATCCACTTTGGCCACCTCATGTGAAGAGTTGACTCATTGGAAAAGACTCTGATGCTGGGAGGGATTGCGGGCAGGAGGAGAAGGGGACGACAGAGGATGAGATGGCTGGATGGCATCACTGACTCGATGGACGTGAGTCTGGGTGAACTCCGGGAGTTGGTGATGGACAGGGAGGCCTGGCGTGCTGCAATTCATGGGGTTGCAAAGAGTCAGACACGACTGAGCGACTGAACTGAACTGATCTGACTGACCCCTTTTGCCAATACTTAGTGATATATACTTCCTTATATTTAAGTTATCATATACAATTTATGTTTTTGAACTTTCTGTTCTTTTTCACTGGTATATTTTCATGCCAACATGATAATACTTTAGTGATTATTGCAACCAAGTATGTTTTATTCTTTAGTAGGCTATGCTTTGCTATGAGAGCTCATGGTTCTCATTGTTCCATTTGTTTCAAAACACTATTTAACAGTTTGGCAGATTCATTTTTATCAGAAAAATTTAGAATTATTTTCTTGAGTTGCAAAATAAGTGTATGTGATAGGGTTTTATTAAATGCATTCATTAACTTCAGGAGTACTGATAAGTTTTCAATATAATCAAAGTCACACTGTTAGGACTTCATGGATGGTTGCTCAATGTAAACAGGTGCAGCGGTCTCCATAAATGAGACCTCTGGGGAGAGAGGAGCCCTCCAGTGTTCCTACTAAAGTCAGTCAGCTTTAGCAAACTTTTGCACTAGAGGAAAACCCATAGGTGGTTGTATCTACAGAATTAACTGAAATATATTAAATTGAGCACCTTTTTAAAATGCATAGGATGTGCGTTCTAAACTATTTATTCCAGTTAAGCATAAAATTCACAACTATATTTTAATTATCAAGCATATAAATATTGGTATATTGAAACAGAATGTGTCATTCATAGAAAAGTCTAAGGAACTTAATTCTGACTAATGAATACAATCCTGATTTAAATTGAAATCCATTTCAAGTTAATTACATATACCCCAAATGTCATGCTATTTAAGTGGAAGATAACATTGCATTTTATAAAGAAAGGTGATTTGCATGAAACATTTAAATAAGAAAAAAGGACAAACTTACCTTAAATGAATGGCCCAAATTCTACAATAATATTTTAAAAATTCAGACATCTATTTTGAAAATTTAAATTTGTTTATTAAGTGATAATGACAATAATATTTGAATTTATTTAGTACTTCCCACATGCCAAACATGTCCTAAAAGTGCTTTCTTTGTACTCATATGATTTCAAAGTAAACCTGTGAGAAAGAAATTAGACTGAAATTCTAATTAGAAAGAAATTAGAAAGAAATTTTATTGGTGAGGAAAATGAGGCACAGAAAATCTAAGAAGTTTTCTCCAACTTATACAGAGCATTTGAACCCAAGCTGTTTTCCAGAACCCGTGCTTTCAAGCATTTTGACCAGAACAATTAAATCCTTTATATGGTCTAACTTTTTTCAACTTTGCCTAGCAATTGCTTTTGATTATCTATAGAACTGTACATTTTAGCTGACATTCTCTACAATATTTTGACTATTTCACCTGATGAGGGAGTCTTAGAAAAAATCAAACAAGCTTTACTGAGTGTTCTTGTTCAGGATTAAAGTCTAATCGTAGAACGAAACAGTGTGCAAAGCATGAATTAAAATTAGAGGACACCTTTCAAATATGACTTTTCAATTAAAAGTATATGATTTTAAATTTAAAGTATATACATATGATTATAAAGTATTGCCCCTATGCCCATAACACTTTCTGATTTAATGTCAAGACGATTTTATGATTCCATACAAAACTGTATCAGTAAAGGTCTATAAAAGCTGTAAGGTACTGGTTTGACCTTTATTCTTTCTACAGGAAAAGTTAAATAAGCAGTTACATTCAGCTCCTATATAGAATCAGGGGGCTGTCCAGCTCTAGCATTAGCAATTGCAAATCCATCCTTTACCTTTCTCAGGCGAAGGATGGCTGGCCAGGAGCAAATCGTCAGCCAATGGGAGCTTGTAAGTCAACCATGCATTAATATGTTGCTTGAGCACCATCTGCTGGACACTTTAAATAACAACCAATTTGAGAACACCAACGTACCAGAGAATCACCTGAATTTCAGATGTACAATACAGTGTTTATGTTTATGCCTCGGTGTACTAGCAATCCATTTCTTCTACCTGCTCAGAATTAATTACCCAGGCAGGACACTCACCTCCATCTTTGCCTGTTGATTTACTGGCATGAGGAGCTCCAAGTGGCCAGGTGATAGGCTCAACTTTTAGTTTAATGGAACTATATTACTGGGTCTCATGGTGGAAGAATTCCTCCCTCGGGAATGAAGATGACTAAACTAGCAGAACCACAAATCCTGAGGTCCCTAAAGTTTCTGACAACTACTCAACTTTGCCTCTGAAGTGTGAAAGCAGCCACAGACAATGGCATGGCTGTATTACCATTAATACAATAAAAACTTACATAAACAGAAAGCTGAATGTAGCCTGTGGTTCATAGTTTACCAATCCCTGATGTATATATGACTTCCCAGGTGGCTCAGTATAAAGAATTCACCTGCCAAGCAGGTGACTGGGTTCAATCCCTAAGTCAAGAAGATCCTCTGGAGAAGCGAATGGTTACCCACTCCCGTACTCTTGCCTGGAGAATTCCATGTGCAGAGGACCCTGGTGGGCTATAAGGCGTTGTGTGAGGTTGAACCTGACTATCACATAATGTGATATATACATGAGATAAATATATATCCCTGCTTATTTTTGATAGATAGATACAAATAGAGTTAGGAATAGAGATAGACATGATAGAGATAGAAATACATTTCTAGTAACTAGGAGAGTCTATTTTGATGCTGTGACTGTTTTATCTCCCACCATGAACCAATAACCCTTAAAAACCCTGTGCTAATATTTTTCTTAATAATGGTGGTGTGTGTACACGTCTCTCTGTGTATGAATGTTAATTTAAAGTCTTCTGTGATAACTAAACTCATCCTGCTACTTAAGATCATAAGATCGATTCAAATCCCATATCCATGAATTAATGAAATATTCAAGGGGTTCCCCAAGGTTTCTGGGAATATCAAGCCTATTCTTTAGTCACAGTCATCTTTACTCTCAAACTTCTGCTTCCACTAAATTACAGCAAATAATTTATTGCCACTGCTCCACATCCTGTTAACTTAGTGAACTCAGAGTTTTCTTTCTTTTCTTCTTCTTTTTTTTTTTTTTAATTTTTATTTTGTGTTGGGGTATAGCTGATTAACAAATAATGTGATAATTTCAGGTGAATGGCAGAGGGACTCAGCCATACATATACTTGTATCCGTTCTCCCCCAAACTTCCCTCCCATCCAGGCTGTCACATGACACCGAGCAGAGTTCTCTTTGCTATACAATAGGTCCTTGTTGGTCATCCATTTTAAATATAGCACTGTGTACCTGTCTATCCCAAACTCTCTAACCTCTTCCCTCCATTCTTTCCCTCAGCAACCATAAGTTCATTCTCTAAGTCTGTGAGTCTCTTTCTGTTTTGTGAGTGTCATATTGAGTGAAGTAAGTCAGACAGAGAAGGAGAAATATTTCATGACATTCCTTATAAGTGGAATCTATAAATAAACAATACAAAGGAACTTACAAAACAGAAAGAATTTTCCTTTTTTTCGACACACACGCACAAATATACACACACTTTACTGAAGGCCTTTTCTAGCATAACTGACTTTACCTATGTTCTGGACAGATGACCTAGGTTAACCTAGGCTGCAAATTAATAATTTGAAATTGAACATTAAACACTATTTCATAGTGTTTTCCACCAAAAAAGGGTCCTGGCTTAGAATTTTATTCAGCTCATTTTCACACCATTGTATTCTGATACATTTTATTTTGTATTTTTTATTGTGTATTTTCTTTTACATTAACACAGTTCTGACACATTTTCCCAATTTCCCACTGCCCTCTAGTGGCTTCTCAAGGTATTTTCCTAAACACTGCTGCTGCTGCTGCTAAGTCGCTTCAGTCGTGTCAGACTCTGTGCGACCCCATAGAAGGCGGCCCACCAGGCTCCCCCGTCCCTGGGATTCTCTAGGCAAGAACACTGGAGTGGGTTGCCATTTTCTTTTCCAATGCATGAAAGTGAAAAGTGAAAGTGAAGTCCCTCAGTCGTGTCCGACTCTTAGCGACCCCATGGACTGAAGCCTACCAGGCTCCTCCCTCCATGGGATTTGCCAGGCAAGAGTACTGGAGTAGGGTGCCATTGCCTTCTCCGTTCCTAAACACAGACCCGCCTAAAAAGAACTCAGGTGTCAGCTGTTCAGATCAACTCATTTTAAAACATTTCACTTGCACTAGACTAAATCGGTGTTCAGCACAATCTTTATATAATTTTATTTTGTGATTCATTTAGAGTATTGAGTAATAATTAAGAAAACATTAAGTATACTTCCACATGTATTGCAAAAACATGACATCTCTTAAAACAAGTGATCTGCCATGAAAAATAACAAAGACATTCTAATAGGGTGATTCACTTGGCCGCATTTCATAGAACTTCGTGTTATTTTGTGTAACAGAAGAAATAATGAAAATTAGAAGGTTTAAATGAACTATATTGATGTTTTTATTGTTTTGTTTAATGATAGTGGCAACTGGATTTTACTACCCATTCATAAAATTCCATGGGCCAAAATAATATGATTTATTCTCAATGATCAGATCTCAGTCAAATATCTGTTTTTTTTTCAGTCAAATATCTATATAGACACTTGTGTGATTAAAAGTATCTTTTCAAAGAAAGCCATCCCTTGTCACATTGTTCACTGTCTTACGATACAACTCAGGAGGGCTTCCTGTATAAGAGAGAAGGCGGAGGACTCCTTATTTCTTGGAGCAGAGCTATAACATCAACTTTTCTCAGTCTGGTTGTCAATGAGTTATGTCATGTATCTGCAGTTCAGGCACATTGTAGGCACTTGTGAACAAGAGATCAGTTTTCAGACATGAGCTCAGAGATGGGATATGAACTCAGGTTTGAGTCACAGAGAGCATGGATGAGATATTTTTGACAAAGGGGATAGTGAGAGAAGAGCAAATGGTCAAGGAGAGTTACTGATCAGTCCTAAGGTTTACTGGGACCTCCGTGATGGCTCAGACAATAAAGAATCTGCCTGCAATGCAGGAGACCTGGATTGGATCTTTGGGACAGGAAGATACTCTGAAAAAGGAAATGGCTACCCACTCCAGTATTTTTGCCTGGAGAATTCCATGGACAGAGGAGCCTGATGGGCTACAGTCCATGGGGTCACAAAGAGTCACACAGCTGAGTGACTAACATTTTCACTATTGGGTCTTTCTAGGTGGTGCTAATGGTAAAGAGCATGTCTGCCAATGCAGGAAACATAAGAGATGCAGGTTCGATTCCCGGTTGGGAAGATCTCCTGGAAGAGGGCATTGGCAACCCACCCCAGTATTCTTTCCCGGAGAATCCCATGGACAGAGGGGCCTGGTGGGCTACAGTCCATAAAGTCGAAAGAGTCAGACACAGCTGAGCAACTGAGCACGCATACAAGGTATATTGAGTGCGCTTGACTCTGGGTCTTTTGCTAAAAGTTTAATGTTTAAAAACTTCTTAGGTTGAGGCTCTTGGAGTGAACTTTGACTTTGCCTAACGTTTAGTTGACTACTTGCTGTGCTTTACTGGATTTGATAATTCAGGCTTAAAAAAAAAATCCTCCACACAGGATTAGTGGGATTAATAGTCAAACTATATCTTTAGGTTTATTTACAGAACCCCAAGGATGTGGCAATGGTGAGAACACAAGATGAGGAATCCTATTCTCTGAAAGTAGTTTTTAGTTTGCCCTTATTCTTAGGACTGATATGATTTTCTTAACCTTCCTTTGACATCTGCTGTGAAAATCTGTGATTCTGTACAATGATTCTATATTCATGGCTGTTATCTATCTTTTTAGGAAGCTATATGATTATATTACAAGTCTTAAATTGTGTAAATTGTGATTTTTCTCTTTTCTATTTCTCATTCCAAAAAATGAATTTTGTGAGTGATTTTAGATGATGTTATATCCATGGTAGTAAAGAGGTTGATGAATCAAAACATTAATGTTTTCCTTTCATAGAGAAAATTAGAGAATAAAGTTAGTGGGACTCTTAAATGCTTGAATGATCTAGACATGTTCCTATATCATCGTGGCACTCTGGGATATCCAGATGGTTGCTTTAGATTATGCTAAAAAGAGTTTTACTTTACTATTCTTGCTGTGTCACATTGCAACAATCTGAATATGCTAGTTAGATAATGGGCAAACAATTTAAGGAAATGAGATACATTTCTCCTGATCATGTCTTTTATGATGAAAAATATTGAAATTTATCCTTGCACAGATACTTGAATTTGGAAACTGTATCAATGACCTGTCTCAGTGGATAAGCACAGACAGAGAAATATGGAAAACTGAACATAGTTATAGTTAAGTGTTAGTCCCTCAGTCATGTCCAACTCTTTGTGATCCCATAGACTCTAGCCTGCCAGGCTTCACTGTCCATGGGATTTCTCAGGCAAGCATACTGTAGTGGGTTACCACTCCCTTCTCCAGCGGATCTTCTCGACCCAGGGATCGAACCCAGGTTTCCTGCATTGCAGGCAGATTCTTTACCTTCTGAGCCACCAGGGAAGCCCAGTTATAGTATGCATGAGTGCTCAGTCACTACAATCCTGTCCAACTCTCTGCAACCACATGGACTGTAGCCCTCCAGGCTCCTCTATCCATGGGATTCTCCAGGCAAGAATACTGGAGTGGCTTGCCATGCCCTCCTCCAGGGAAAGGCATGAACCACTGGGGAAGTCCCAGTTATAGTATATCTTTGAATTAATATTCAAAACTACTAGGAACTTCCCTAGTGGTCTTGTTGCTAAGACTTCCCCCTCCAATGCAGGGGCTGTGCATTCGATCTCTGGTTGGGGAGCTAAGATCCCACATGACTCATGTCCAAAACCCAAAACATAAAATAGAAGCAATATTGTAGCAAATTCAATAAAGACTTTCAAAATGGTCCATTAAAAAAAACAAACTTAAAAATAAGAAAGTTACAAAACTGTGCTGCTGTGTTGAGTGTTTTCTCATTGTTGCACAATAGAAGTTTGCTTTTGCTTTTAAGGACTGAGAAAACATTAGTCCATTTCCATGCACCTTCTCATGGTTACAAGCTGAATTCTTAAATTGAGTGTGGCATTTTAGAATTTTTGTGGTCCAGAGGAAAAATAATGTATATTAAACACGTATCAGGTATCTAGGACATTCTTGGTTGCTTTATCCTTAACAAGTGGAAAAGATCATCATTCACCACTTTGTGCATGAATAAACTGAGAATAGAAATTGTACAAAGTTTTGTTGGTGCATGTTTCTATATTTGATCTGGATTGGGTATGCATTTCAGGTATCCAATTTCTGGAAAAAAATGATCTTCTCTTTAGAGAACTTAGGACAACTAGAATATGGTAATCGAGGAAAATGTTCTAAAATAACAGTATGTCATTTAAATAAGTATTTTCCAGCAATGAAACTATTTTTCATTGCACTTTGGCTTGAGTATTAAGACTAGTAAACAATGATATCTTCAGATGAGCGCTAAGAAGAATCAATGCACAGTCCACTTGATTTAAAGGTACTAATTACTCCTTCAGAAATTATGATGAAAGAACAGATAAACTTGGTTTCATGATATGACTGCCTTTTAGAGAAGTAATCAGGACTAATGTGATTTTTTAAATGATATTTACTCTTCCTGTTTAAGTTAATAGTGCCCCTAGCATGGATTTAAAAGCTTTTCTTAGTAGAAGATAAACAACAGAAACTATCCAGAAATTTTCTTTCTGGATAATTTGGAAACAAAATCAATCTTTTATACAGTGTTTTCCCGACTTTGCTTTGGTTTCCTTTTTATATCTCATGAATGAATGGATAAGAAAGCTGTGGTACATATACACAATGGAGTATTACTCAGCCATTAAAAAGAATACATTTGAATCAGTTCTAATGAGGTGGATGAAACTGGAGCCTATTATACAGAGTGAAGTAAGCCAGAAGGAAAAACATAAATACAGTATACTAACGCATATATATGGAATTTAGAAAGATGGTAATGATAACCCTGTATACGAGACAGCAAAAAAAAAAAAAAAAAGAAAACTTCTAGTTAATGATCTCTTATCTTTTGAGAAAATGGCTGTAATGAATTTGCTTCGCTCAGCATCTGACTTGACTCACATAAACGATTCTAGACACAGAAGAAAATAAAAACTCTCAACAGCCATGGTGGTAAACTTAAGGGCATCTGGAAACATGTTCTACAAAACGCCAGGATGATAGAGGGGAGAAGTCAATACATTCAGTGATGAGAAATAAGCCATTCTGTCTCCATCCTCTGCCATTTTCTTCCAGTTTCAGAACCTGAACACTTTAATAAAATAGAAAAATTGACAGCCATGCTTCTACTTCTTAGATGCTACTTTGTGATGTTAACATCTACAACCCAACTCAAATTTTCTACATCTAATTAGAAACCCCAAAACTTTTGTAATATTAGTGGGATAGCATCAGGGCCCACATATAATTGAGACAGATAGTGGCAGCTTACTATCTTAAGCAAGATGTAATATGCACAAATAAATCATTAGAAAGAAAGATGGGGTCAGGAAGCCGTCCAGTCATGGTACACAGAGAGCATTCTACAAGTCCACGTACAGCATTCATTTCAAACATTAAAAACCCAGGTGGTGAATATAGAAAGGGCACATCTCATTCTTACAGGACCCACATAGATAAAAACATTTTAATTAATGAAAGAGCATATGAATTCAGTAAATGCTTCTGAAACATTGTTCTGGCTTAAATCCCCATGAAAGATTAGGACTTGCATCCAGGTTGGCTCACAATCAACACAAATCTATTCCTTGGTCCTTGTAATGTAGTAATCACTGTGTCTGGGGAGAGTTCTCCTTATTTAGAAATGAGCTTCCCTGGTGGTTCAAATGGTAAAGAATCTGCCTGCAATGTGGGAGACCTGGGTTTGATCCCCTGGAGTAGGAAATGGAAACCCACTCCAGTATTCTTGCTTGGGAAATCTCATGGACAGAGGAGCTTGGCGGGCTACAGTCCATGGGGTCACAAAGAGTCAGACAAGACTGAGCGCACACACACACAATTTTTAAAGAGGGAAATTAAAATGTATGATAGATTAAAATACATGATAAAGCAACAGCAAAGAAGTCTGTGAAATTTCAGGGAACGAGAAGACTTCAAAAGTTATTTAAAGAAATACAATTATGAGTATGTTAATTCTCCTCAGGACACAAGGTGTTTCCATGTTAATTACGAATTGCAGAAGACCACAAAGAAAGAGCAGGTTGGCATGAAGGTGAATACTACTACTACTATGTCGCTTCAGTCGTGTCCGACTCTGTGCAACCCCACAGACGGCAGCCCACCAGGCTCCCCCGTCCCTGGGATTCTCCAGACAAGAACACTGGAGTGGGTTGCCATTTCCTTCTCCAATGCATGAAAGTGAAAAGTGAAAGTGAAGTCACTCTTAGCGACCCTATGGACTGCAGCCTACCAGGCTCCTCCGTCCATGGGATTTTCCAGGCGAGAATACTGGAGTGGGTTGCCATTGCCTTCTCTGATGAAGGTGAATAGATATGATAAAAAGGAAATGGGTGAGGAAAATAAAGACTTTATGTATTCCTTAAAGGAAAAATGCCAAACTGGAAGGAGAGTACAGCATTCCAGGTAAAGTCTATGATAATAAATTCACACCTTTAAATATCCTGTGAATGAAAAGAAATTAACACCTTGAATATACATTCAAATTAAAAAAAAAAAAAAAAACAGAATGGTAAAGAGAAAAATCCTACAAGTATCAAGGCTGAATAACCAAGTTGCTTACAAGAATAAAAGAATATTCATACTCAGTTCAGTTCAGTTCAGTCACTCAGTCATGTCTGACTCTTTGCAACCCCATGGACTGCAGCACGCCAGGCCTCCCTGTCCATCACCAACTCCTAGAGTTTACTCAAACGCATGTCCATTGAGTTGTTGCTGCCACCCAACCATCTCATCCTGTGTTGTCTCCTTCTCCTCCCACCTTCAATCTTTCCCAGCATCAGGGTCTTTTCAGATGAGTCAGCTCTTCACATCAGGTGGCCAAAGTATTGGAATTTCAGTTTTAACATCAGTCCTTCCAATGAATATTCAGGACTGATTGCCTTTAGGATGGACTGGTTGGATCTCCTTGCAGTTCAAGGAACTCTCAAGAGTCTTCTCCAAAAGCATCAATTCTTCTGTGGTCAGTTTTTTTTATAGTCCAACTCTCACATCCATATATGACTACTGGAAAAACCATAGCTTTGACCAGATGGACCTTTTTTGGCTAGTAATGTCTCTGCTTTTTAATATGCCATCTAATTTGGTCACAACTTTTCTTCCAAGAAGAAAGTGCCTTTTAATTTCATGGCTGCAGTCACCATCTGCAGTGATTTTGGAGGCCCCCAAAATAAAGTCTCTCACTGTTTCCACTGTTTCCCATCTATTTGCTATGAAGTAATGGGACCAGATGCCACGATCTTAGTTTTCTGAATGTTAAGCTTTAAAGCAACTTTTTCACTCTCCTCTTTCACTTTCAACAAGAGGCTCGTTTTTCTTTGCTTTCTGCCATAGGGTGGTATCATCTGCATATCTGAGGTTATTGATATTTCTTCCGGCAATCTGGATTCCAGCTTGTGCTTCATCCAGCCCGGAAATTCTCATGATGCTATGACATGATATTCATACTAGTCTCAGCATTTACCTTTGGAATATTTTTTTCACGTACTCATTGGCAATTTGCTTTTCTTCTTTTGTGAATCACTGCTGCTGCAACTGCTGCTAAGTCGCTTCAGTCATGTCCGACTCTGTGCGACCCCATAGACAGCAGCCGACCAGGCTCCCCTGTCCCTGGGATTCTCCAGGCAAGAACACTGGAGTGGGTGCCATTTCCTTCTCCAATAGTTAACATTATTTGGGCTTCCCTGGTCCCTCAGTGGGAAACAATTTGCCTGCCAATGCAGGAGACCTGGGTTCAATTCCTGGCCCAAGAAGATCCTGTGAAGAAAGAAATGGCAACCCACTCCAGTATTCTTGCCTGAAAAACCCCATGGACAAGGGAGCCTAGAGGGCTACAGTCCCTGGGGACACAGAGAGTCAGACATGACTTAATGACTGAGCAACAACAACAGTTAATATTATTTACTATTTTTAAAACTAAGATTTCAGTTTCATAACTGACCTTAAATGTTGGTTCTTATTTGAAAACTCAAACAATATAGAGGTATAAAGAAAAAAATAAGTCTCTTGCATCTCTCAATATTCACCATAACTCCTCTGAGCAGAGATAGCCACTCTCAACTAATGTTGAGATGGTTGGATGGTATCACCAACTCAGTGGATATGAATCTGAGCAAACTCCGGGAAGTAGTGAAGGTCAGGGAAGCCTGGTGTGCTGCAGTCCACAAGGTCCCAGAGAGTTGGACACGACTTAGTGAATGAACTACAATGTTTTAGAAAATATTGCGGAGGAAGGCTAAATTAACACTTTAATGTTTGGAGTTAGGAAGCCTGAGAATGACAAGGCTGGATCTGCATGAGAATCACTGTGACGAAACAGGGTGGATTTGGAAAGAAAATAAGAAGAGACCATTTTGTCTCCTTGAATGAAATGTAAAGAAACGAAAGGTATTTAGTTAGATAAATAGCACTTTTGTAATCTACTTGACCTGAAGTTAAAGTCGGTTTGAAGTTTTCTAGGTTATGTGGCTTTGTGGTAGCCAGAGTTCAGATGTGACAAAGGAAGTCCAAGAGATAGCTACATAGTTGGCCAGCTCAGAAAGGAAACTAAAAGCCAAAACTAAGCAGAATATGCAAATTCTTAGGATAGTTTTAATGCAAGTTATTTCCCAATACTTTTTAAGACCAGGTTTTAAACATATCTGTTTATGGATATAGCATATGATTAAATGGGATTTTTTATGGTTAAAATTAAATAAGCAGTAAAAAATTTTATAGAGTAACTCTCAGGATTAAATCTCTATAATTTTACTCATCTCTAACCATAAGGAGGGAGAGTAGATATAAACTTTCCAGTAGACCTAAACTTTCCAGTTAAGAGATATATTGCAAAAAGATTAAAAGGCAGATTGACTTGCAGAAATGCATTTAAATTGTTCAGTGAGCATATGGAAAGTTATTTGCATTGGTTAATGGAACATCACAAAAAATGATGTTCTTTCTTTTTCATCTCACTGGTATTTAAAAGCAAATAAAACCAATCTGATTGCATTAAAATTCTGAAAGTTGGGTTTGGCAGAAATACCTCAAAGAGGAATGAGAAGATATCCCCCCACATCTCTGCCTGAATTCCAAAGACATGTGAAAATAAAGGACTGGCAGATGGAGGTCAAAACATAGCAATTTTTATTAATAAAGCTTGTGGGGGAAATATGTAGTGGCATAACAGATTCAAATGGTCTCCAATTATTGAAGTCCAACATTCAAAATTTACTGAGGATTGTGATGATATCATCTATGATATGAGAAACAGAGAGTTAATACACCTTGAGGCCAACTCACAGCTAAGAAAAAGTGAAAGAGCAGCACTTCTTTGTTTCCATTTTAAAATGATGGGAATTTTTTTTCTATATCCCAGCAGTTGCATACGAGATGTCTCACACTGAAATGTCTTTCCTGTTATCCATGGTAGTGTAATACATTGCCCCCAAATTAAGTGGCTAAAAATAAAATGTTTTATTGTATTTTATGATTCTGTGGGTCAGAAATCCAAACAGGGTTCAGCTGTAAATTCTTCTGTTCCATGTGGTATTGATTGGGGTCATTTGGGGACATTGGGCTGATGGGCTGACTGAGAAATACAAAAGGGATTCATTTGCCTCAGCAGAGACTGCTGGAAAGTTAGGTTCAACTGTTTTCTTCTCCCTCTCCATGTAGTCTCAGGACTTCCCCACATGTTTCCACCAGCTGAACTTCTTACATGGAGACTCAAGACTCTAAAGGTGAGTATTTAAGATTCAGGAAATAGAAATATTAGTCTCTTAAGAATTGATGCTTTTGAACTTTGGTGTTGGAGAAGACCCGAGAGTCCCTTGGACTGCAAGGAGATCCAACCAGTCCATTCTGAAGGAGATCAGCCCTGGGGTTTCTTTGGAAGGAATGATGCTAAAGCTGAAACTCCAGTACTTTGGCCACCTCATGAGAAGAGTTGACTCATTGGAAAAGACTCTGATGCTGGGAGGGATTAGGGGCAGGAGGAGAAGGGGATGACAGAGGATGAGATGGCTGGATGGCATCACTGACTCGATGGACGTGAGTCTGAGTGAACTCTGGGAGTTGGTGATGGACAGGGAGGCCTGGCGTGCTGCGATTCATGGGGTTGCAAAGAGTCGGACACAACTGAGCGACTGAACTAACTGACTGACTGAAGACTTGGGCCCAGAATCTGGCACCTCATCATTTTCGTCACATCCTATTTTCAAAGCAGTCAAAGGGCCCTCAGATTCAAACAGCAGGGCTGGGGGTGGGGAACGGGCACAGACACTCCATAAGTCCATGAGAGGACTGCCAAGGAATTTATGTCATTTTTACTGTGTTATAGTTTGCCTGTCCTCTGACTTCCCAGAAGATACATTCAGCCCCTCCCACGACTCCTGCATTTTCCTCGCACCACAGCACCACACTCAGGCCAGGTACCAGGTATGAATGAGGCACCTTCACTTTTGGGGCTTGATTTCTATCTGATAAGCTATGAACTAAAGACACAAGTTTTTCCACTACCACACAGTGCTGAGACAAAATAAGAGTGGTAGAAAATCCAGTTTGAATAAGGAGGGAATTAGAGGCAGAGTGTTTCTTAAAATCTAGAAAGTATGAAAGTGTTAGTTGCTCAGTCGTGTCTGACTCTTTATGAGCCCATGGACTGTAGTCCGCCAGGCTTCTCTGTTCATGGGTTTCTCTGGGATTCTCCAGGCAAGAATACTGGAGTGGGTTGCCATTCCCTTCTCCAGGGGATCTTCCCGACCCAGGGATCGGACCCAGGTCTTTTGCATTGCAGGCAGATTCTTTATCGTCTGAGATACTGGGGAAGCCCATTGAAATCAGGGATTGGGGATAATTTTATTCCCTTGGAATGATTCCCCTCTACTCTTGGCATTGCTTTCTAGCTCTTGGTTCTGCTTTTTAGATCCTTCTTTATATTTACTGATGGATTTTTTTTTTTTTTTTTTTACAACAAGGTGACCTCAATAGCCTGCTTCCTGCCCACAGTAGGTTAGAGCGGTCCAAAGACTTCTTTGTATTTTGTACTTTTAAAATCCATTCCATTAGCATAAACCATTCACAACTTTCCTTTTATCTTTTTTTTCCTCTTTTTTTTAATTTTATTTTTAAACTTTACATAATTGTATTAGTTTTGCCAAATATCAAAATGAATCCGCCACAGGTATACATGTGTCCCCATCCTGAACCCTCCTCCCTCCTGCCTCCCCATACCATCCCTCTGGGTCGTCCCAGTGCACTAGCCCCAAGCATCCAGTATCGTGCATCGAACCTGGACTGGCATCTCGTTTCATACATGATATTTTACATGTTTCAATGCCATTCTCCCAAATCTTCCCACCCTCTCCCTCTCCCATAGAGCCCATAAGACTGTTCTATATACATCAGTGTCTCTTTTGCTGTCTCGTACACAGGGTTATTGTTACCATCTTTCTAAATTCCATATATATGCATTAGTATACTGTATTGATGTTTTTCCTTCTGGCTTACTTCACTCTGTATAATAGGATCCAGTTTCATCCACCTCATTAGAACTGATTCAAATGTTTTCTTTTTAATGGCTGAGTAATACTCCATTGTGTATATGTACCACGGCTTTCTTATCCATTCATCTGCTGATGGACATCTAGGTTGCTTCCATGTCCTGGCTATTATAAACAGTGCTGCGATGAACATTGGGGTACACGTGTCTCTTTCCCTTCTGGTTTCCTCAGTGTGTATGCCCAGCAGTGGGATTGCTGGATCATAAGGCAGTACTATTTCCAGTTTTTTAAGGATTCTTCACACTGTTCTCCATAGTGGCTGTACTAGTTTGCATTCCCACCAACAGTGTAAGAGGGTTCCCTTTTCTCTACACCCTCTCCAGCATTTATTGCTTATAGACTTTTGGATCGCAGCCATTCTGACTGGCATGAAATGGTACCTCATAGTGGTTTTGATTTGCATTTCTCTGATAATGAGTGATGTTGAGCATCTTTTCATGTGTTTGTTAGCCATCTGTATGTCTTCTTTGGAGAAATGTCTATTTAGTTGTTTGGCCCATTTTTTGATTGGGTTATTTATTTTTCTGGAGTTGAGCTGTAGGAGTTGCTTGTATATTTTTGAGATTAGTTGTTTGTCAGTTGCTTCATTTGCTATTATTTTCTCCCATTCTGAAGGCTGCCTTTTCACCTTGCTAATAGTTTCCTTTGTTGTGCAGAAGCTTTTAAGGTTAATTAGGTCCCATTTGTTTATTTTTGCTTTTATTTCCAATATTCTGGGAGGTGGGTCATAGAGGATCCTGCTGTGATGTATGTTGGAGAGTGTTTTGCCTATGTTCTCCTCTAGGAGTTTTATAGTTTCTGGTCTTACGTTGAGATCTTTAATCCATTTTGAGTTTATTTTTGTGTATGGTGTTAGTAAGTGTTCTAGTTTCATTCTTTTACAAGTGGTTGACCAGTTTTCCCAGCACCACTTGTTAAAGAGATTGTCTTTTCTCCATTGTATATTCTTGCCTCCTTTGTCAAAGATAAGGTGTCTGTATGTGCGTGGATTTATCTCTGGGCTTTCTATTTTGTTCCATTGATCAATATTTCTGTCTTTGTGCCAGTACCATACTGTCTTGATAACTGTGGCTTTGTAGTAGAGCCTGAAGTCAGGTAGGTTGATTCCTCCAGTTCCATTCTTCTTTCTCAAGATCGCTTTGGCTATTCGAGGTTTTTTGTCTTTCCATACAAATTGTGAAATTATTTGTTCTAGCTCTGTGAAGAATACTGTTGGTAGCTTGATAGGGATTGCATTGAATCTATAAATTGCTTTGGGTAGTATACTCATTTTCACTATATTGATTCTTCCAATCCATGAACATGGTATATTTCTCCATCTATTAGTGTCCTCTTTGATTTCTTTCACCAGTGTTTTATAGTTTTCTATATATAGGTCTTTAGTCTCTTTAGGTAGATATATTCCTAAGTATTTTATTCTTTCCATTGCAATGGTGAATGGAATTGTTTCCTTAATTTCTCTTTCTGTTTTCTCATTATTAGTGTATAGGAATGCAAGGGATTTCTGTGTGTTGATTTTATATCCTGCAACTTTACTATAGTCATTGATTAGTTCTAGTAATTTTCTAGTGGAGTCTTTAGGGTTTTCTATGTAGAGGATCATGTCATTTGCAAATAGTGAGAGTTTTACTTCTTCTTTTCCAATTTGGATTCCTTTTATTTCTTTTTCTGCTCTGATTGCTGTAGCCAAAACTTCCAAAACTATGTTGAATAGTAACGGTGAAAGTGGGCACCCTTGTCTTGTTCCTGACTTTAGAGGAAATGCTTTCAATTTTTCACCATTGAGGATAATGTTTGCTGTGGGTTTGTCATATATAGCTTTTATTATGTTGAGGTATGTTCCTTCTATTCCTGCTTTCTGGAGAGTTTTTATCATAAATGGGTATTGAATTTTGTCAAAGGCTTTCTCTGTATCTATTGAGGTAATCATATGGTTTTTATTTTTCAATTTGTTAATGTGGTGTATTACATTGATTGATTTGCGGATATTGAAGAATCCTTGCATCCCTGGGATAAAACCCACTTGATCATGGTGTATGATCTTTTTAATGTGTTGTTGGATTCTGATTGCTAGAATTTTGTTAAGGATTTTTGCATCTATGTTCATCAGTGATATTGGCCTGTAGTTTTCTTTTTTTGTGGGATCTTTGTCAGGTTTTGGTATTAGGGTGATGGTGGCCTCATAGAATGAGTTTGGAAGTTTACCTTCCTCTGCAATTTTCTGGAAGAGTTTGAGCAGGATAGGTCACAACTTTCCTTTTATCTTTTTCTGTCTGTCTTCCTTTCTTTCTTTTTTAACCAGATAGGCCCTTTCTACCTAGGGCTAAGAGTAATGATGCTATGGGGAAGCATCTATAGGATCCTTTAGAGCCTTAGGAGTCAAAGTCTTACATTTGTTGAGGTCTCAACAAGGGGATATATACCAGCCACACATTTACAATCTTTACTGTGAGTTTCTTTTAGGTGCATCAGATTTTATATTTGTTAAGGCTATTTCTTTCTTCGAGAATTTTTGGAGAATGATTAGGTAAGAAAAACAGTTTTCAAGCCCAACAATCCCTGGATCCTTTGTATTTTCTCTAAATTTTTAAAGGCTAAGTGAAAATGGTACAATTCTTTCTTTTGTTTCTCTTTCATTTCCTACCTTTTTTTTTTTTTTTTTACATTTTGCATTTAATCATAGGAAGAAGCCTGTAGGAATTTTCCACATTCTGTCCATAAATTTCTTCAACAAGTTCATTAAATACCTTATTTATTTTCTACGTTATGACTAAGAGCTATGTTACCAAACTTTCCAATAACAATTTTCTCACTGTTTTTCAAATTTTCACTGTCTTCTGTGATTTCATCAACTTTAATCAGACCCTTCCAGTCTCTGCCTTCTATCTTCTTCCTGCCATGCTGTACTCAAACCAATGTCAACTGATTTAGGTTTTTGTTATGACAGCACCTTGATTCCAGGCACCAAATTTTGTAGGATGCAGCCCAGGAAGAAGTACTATGAGTGATAAGGGATGGGGCTTTATGTTAAGGATTAAACCTTGCACAGTCATGGAACCTGGTGCACAACTCTTGGAAGAGTGTTATCTCTGCATCCAGTAGCCAGCCTGAAGTTGCTACAGGCTATTATGGTGAGAAGCAGAGAAAAGAAAAGTGGGTGTGAAAGTGGGTGATCAAGGACAAACTGGAACCATGTCTGTTTCTCAGAATCTCCAATGAGGATGATGTGGGTGACTGCAGAAGCAGCTGATTCCTTCACACAGAACTATGCACATGCCTGCCCCAGGACTCACAAAAACTGAACAAGGAGATCCCAGGGATAAGGAAGGGCGGTGGGCTTGAACGTTGCCCTGTACAGGAGCCTGCAGATCAGTCACCATGTGGCAGTGAACTGCAACAGCTTCTGACGTCCTTCATGCACCTGCAAAGCCTAGCTGTTGCTGCTTCCATGTTTCCTTCCAAATATGATTTTCACTATGCCTACTCTGACCTGAAATTACAGAGATAAGAATTCTGGGAAATGTAGTTCCAGTTCAGCTAAATTGCTACTCTGCAAATTCACTGAAAATGGAAATAAGTCCTTTGAGGTGAGTCCATTTTCTCAAGAGTCTGAGGTACCTCAACTTTTAAAGAGTCCAAGAGTTAATAGGAAACTTATAAATATCCCAGCGCTCAGCAAATTTAGAAAAAAAAGCCATTTCCTAGCCATCAGGGCTATTATTCTGGAACTCGGTATTTAGCATTGCCAAAGTCTGTTGCAAGAGACTTAGTTTTAAATGAGTACAGTGATCGGTGGATGCAATGATGGATAAGATATTCTGGTTTCAGCTCTGACCGAATACTAGTGCTATCCATTTAATACCAGATAGTCAATGCTCATGGTATAGATACATAAATTGTAAAGTTCAACTCATTCCTGTAGGAGGATTATTTTGATACAAGTATTTACCATATTTCTGGGGAAAATCTGCAAAGATATACTTTTTTTTCTTCTGAAGTGGCAATCAAATCATTGTTAATGTCTAAGAAAAGTGTGGATGTTCACAAATTTGGAAGCTTTTCTTTGAAATCTGGAAAATCCTCTTCGTTTTCACTTCCTGACTCTTCACTGCTGGTTAAAGCAGAGCTTTGTCAGTTAACATGGGCTCCACCTGTGGGAAGGTATTTTTAGCCCTGTTGTTTTCACCTTTCAGCTGTAGACCTGCTTAGACCCACAAAATCTTCCTGCTTTCACATTTGTTTCAGCTGGAGAAAACGTCCTCCATAGGTTTCCCAGCTGAAGCTGCTGTTGATGTTTCTGGTGTCCATCTAACTAACCACCCAGAAAGAATAGATAACTCTGTCAGCATCTCCTCCACTTCTGAATTCCATAACATTCATGTACATGTTCATTTAAGACAGTTAATGTTTGCATGCCCACCTATAATAGCTCTAACCATCCTGATTATTTCCAATAACACCAGTGCTTCCTGCTCTTAAACTGGAGGTCAGGTTACATGAATTCCAGATTAGACTCTTCCTGGTTTCTGGATGCTAAAGGGCCATACCACTGAAAGTCTCTCCATAAGGAAGTTCAGTTCAGTTCAGTCACTCAGTCATGTCCAACTCTTTGAGACCCCATGAATCGCAGCACACCAGGCCTCCCTGTCCATCACCAACTCCCAGAGTTCACTCAGACTCAAGTCCATCGAGTCAGTGATGCCATCCAGCCATCTCATCCTCTGTCGTCCCCTTCTCCTCCTGCCCCTAATCCCTCCCAGCATCAGAGTCTTTTCCAATGAGTCAACTCTTCACATGAGGTGGCCAAAGTACTGGAGTTTCAGCTTTAGCATCATTCCTTCCAAAGAAATCCCAGGGCTGATCTCCTTCAGAATGGACTGGTTGCCTCTCCTTGCAGTCCAAGGGACTCTCAAGAGTCTTCTCCAACACCACAGTTCAAAAGCATCAATTCTTCGGTGCTCAGCTTTCTTCACAGTCCAACTCTCACATCCATACATGACCACAGGAAAAACCATATCCTTGACTAGACGGACCTTTGTTGGCAAAGTAATGTCTCTGCTTTTCAATATACTATCTAGGTTGGTCATAACTTTCCTTCCAAGGAGTAAGCGTCTTTTAATGTCATGGCTGCAGTCAACATCTATAGTGATTTTGGAGCCCCAAAAAATAAAGTCTGACACTGTTTCCACTGTTTCTTCATCTGTTTCCCATGAAGTGATGGAACAGGATGCCATGATCTTCGTTTTCTGAATGTTGAGCTTTAAGCCAACTTTTTCACTCTCCACTTTCACTTTCATCAAGAGGCTTTTTAGTTCCTCTTCACTTTCTGCCATAAGGGTGGTGTCATCTGCATATCTGAGGTTATTGATATTTCTCCCGGCAATCTAGATTCCAGCTTGTGCTTCTTCCAGTCCAGGCTTCAGCAATACGTGAACTGTGTTTCCATAAGGAAACACTTGTCTAAAATAGATATAACATAGATATATGCAGGCAATAGGGGATGTTTAGTCCTTTTAAGGTGTTATGTGCAAAGATCACTGGAAAAAAAGTCAACACATTTTTATAACTAGAAAATAATTTGAAGGAAAATAACTTTCATGTTACAAGAGCTACCAATTGAACAAATAAGACAAGAGTCAAAAGAAAAAAGAGAGCAATAGTAGAGTGTTCACTTTCCCTTACTATTTATTTCTAATGACACATTCATATAAATGTTCAAAAACTTTGATTTTATTTTATCCTTTACACCCTGATTAAGGACTACTTAAAACTGGAATGATTGATAGAATGTAAATTACACTGACACAAGAGGACAGGGTTCTCATATATATTTTTGAAATAAATTGCCAGAACTTCAAAAATTCTAGATATTTTGACACATTAGAAAAGAAGTAAAACGTATCCTAAGCAAAATTAGCCCTTCAAGGTGATTTTTTTGCCAGGTTCTTTATTTAATTATTGGTAAGTAGTTCTTGAATTTAAACTATTTACATCAATAAAATAAAATAAGCAGAAAAACCAATTTAACTGAAATAAAATTGTGCTGATTTAAATGTTTTATGGAGATGCAAGAAATAGCATCATATATTCTTATGTTCTTTGTTGTATATTAAAACAATGCAGTATTTTTGTAAAGCCAGATACTTCAGTGGAGTGTAATAAAAAGCATGAAAACACAAATAAGTAAGAATTTATTATATAACAGAGAAATCATTTTAATTAACCATTTGAAGAATAAATAAGGTTAGATCTTTAACTTACACCATGCAATAATATTAGTTCTATATTGATTATATATTTGAATGCTTAATATGAAATAACATGCCAGAGGGAAAGCTGAAAAAATTCATATAGTTTAATGATGAAAAGGCCTTCTGAAGAATGCCACCCAAAAGAGGCACCACAAAGGAGAAGATGACAGTCTTGAGTACAAATTGCAAGTTTTTCATTTCAAAGATCCCCAAGCAAAACTTGACAAGTAGGGAAAGTACATTTGCAGCAACTGTGTATGCAATGGTTTGTATTCCTTTCGTATAAGGACTTAAAAATGATTAAAAAATTGTGAGTCCCCAAGGAAAAAAATGGACAAAGAACTTAACTTACATAGAGCAGGAAATGATGAATAATTAAAGTAAAACACTCACCCTCTTTTCCCTGGCATGCTGCAGTCCATGGGGTCACAAAGAGTAGGACACAACTTAGCCACTGAACAACAAAAACAACAAAATCACATACCTTGGCTTATTACATTAGTGATTGGCAATCTTAAAAGAAATTAAATATCTAGGAGGCTAAGATTGTTGGGAAATGAGCTATCTAGGTATCTTATATTGTTATGGATGAAGGCTTGGTTCCCTTCGAGCTCATATGTTGAAACCTTATCCCCAGTGTCACGGTATTAGGACATGGGACCTTTGGGAAGTAATTAGGACAAGATGGGGTCATGCCAGTGTGATCACATGAACCACAGCCTTGTCTAACTCAATGAAACTATGAGCCATGCCATGCAGGGCCACCCAAAATAGATGGGTCATGGTGGAGAGTTCTGACAAAACATGGTCCAGTGGAGAAGGGAAAGGCAAACTAGTATTCTGGCCTTGAGAAACCCATGAAAGCATGAAAAGGAAAAAATATAGGACACTGAAAGATGCTGTCTAGGCGCCCAATATGCTACTGGAGATAAGTGGAGAAATAACTCCAGAAAGAATGAAGGGATGGAGCCAAAGCAAAAACAATACCCAGCTGTGGATGTGACTGGTTATAGAAGCAAAGTCCAGTGCTGTAAACAGCAATATTGTATAGGAACCTGGAATGTTAGGTCTATGAATCAAGGCAAGTTGGAAGTGGTCCAACAGGAGATGGCAAGAGTGAACGTCAACATTTTAGGAATCAGCCAACTAAAATGGACTGGAATGGGTGAATTTAACTCAGATGACCATTATATCTACTACTGTGGGCAAGAATCCCTTAGAAGAAATGGAGTAGCCATCATAGTCAACAAAAGAGTCTGAAATGCAGTACTTGGCTGCAACCTTAAAAACAACAGAATGATCTCTGTTCATTTCCAAGCCAAACCATTCAATATCATGGTATTCCAAGTCTATGCTCGACCAGTAATGCTTAAGAAGCTGAAGTCGAATGGTTCTATGAAGATCTACAAGATCTTCTAGAACTAATACCCAAAAAAGTTGTCCTTTTCTTTATAGGCGACTGAAATGCAAAAGTAGGAAGTCAATAAATACCTGGAATAACAGGTAAATTTGGCCTTGGAATGCAGAATGAAGCGGGGCAATGGCTAATAGAGTTTTGCCAAGAGAATGCACTGGTCATAGCAAACACCCTCTTCCAAAAACACAAGAGAAGACTCTACACATGGACATCACCAGGTGGCAAACACCAAAATCAGATTGATTATATTCTTTGCAGTCAAAGATGGGGAAGCTCAATACAGTCAGCAAAAACAAGACCGGGAGATGTCTATGGTCAGATCATGAACTCCTTATAGCCAAATTCATACTTAAATTGAAGAAAGTCAGGAAAACCAGTAGACCATTCAGACATGACCTAAATCAAATCCCTTACAATTATACAACGGAAGTGAGAAATAGACTCAAGGGATTCAATCTGACAGAGTGCCTGAAAAACTATGGACAGAGGTTCATGACATTGTACAGGAGACAGGGAGCAAGACCATCACCAAGAAGAAGAAATGCAAAAAGGCAAAATGGTTGACTGAGGAGTCCTGACAAATAGCTGTGAAAGGAAGAAAGAAAAATTCAAAGGAGAAAAGGAAAGCTATACCCATTTGAATGCAGAGTTCCAAAGAATAGCAAGGAGAGATAAGAAAGCCTTCCTCGGTGATCAGTGCAAAGAAATAGAGGAAAACAATAGAATGGAAAAGACTAGAGATCTTTTCAAGAAAATTAGAGATACCAAGGGAATATTTCATGCAAATATGGGTTCAATAAATGACAGAAATGGTATGGAACTAACAGAAGCAGAAGATATTAAGAAGAGGTGGCACGAATACACAGAAGAACTATTCAAAAAAGATCTTCATGACCCAGATAATCACGATGGTGTGATCACTCACCTAGAGCCAGACATCCCAGAAAGTGAAGTCAAGTGGGCCTTAGGAAACATCACTATGAACAAAGCTAGTGGAGCTGATGAAATTCCAGTTGAGCTATTTCAAATCCTAAAAGATGATGCTATGAAAGTGCTGCTCTTAATATGCCAGCAAATTTGGAAAACTCAACAATGGCCACAGAACTGGAAAAGGTCAGTTTTCATCCCAATCCCTAAGAAAGGCAATGCCAAAGAATGCTCAAACTACTACACAATTGCACTCATTTAACAAGCTAATAAAGTAATGCTCAAAATTCTCAAAGCCTGGCTTCAACATTATGTGAACCGTGAACTTCCAGATGTCCAAGCTGGTTTTAGAAAAGGCAGAGGAACCAAAGATTAAATTGTCAACATCCATTGGATCATCAAAAAAGCAAGAGAGTTCCAGAAAAACATCTACGTCTGCTTTATTGACTGTGCCAAAGCCTTTGACTGTGTTGATCACAACAAAAATGTGGAAAATTCTTCAAGAGATGGGAATACCAGACCACCTGACCTGTCTCCTGAGAAATCTGTATGCAGGTCAGGAAGCAACAGTTAGAACTGGACATGGAACAAAAGACTGGTTCCAAATAGGGAAAGTCGTATGTTAAGGCTATATATTGTCACCCTGCTTATTTAACTTTTTTGCAGAGTACATCATGAGAAATGCTGGGCTGGATGAAACACAAGCTGGAATCAAGATTTCTGGGAGAAATATCAATAACCTTAGATATGCAGATGACACCACCCTTAGGACAGAAAGCCAAGAAGAACTAAAGAGCCTCTTGATGAAAGTGAAAGAGGAGAGAAAGCTGGCTTAAAACTCAACATTCAGAAATCTAAGATCATGGCTTCTGGTCCCATCACTTCCTGGAAAATAGATGGGGAAACAATGGAAACAGTGAGAAACTTTATTTTCTGGGGCTCCAAAATCACTGCAGATGGTAACTGCAGCCATGACATTAAAAGACACTTGTTCCTTGGAAGAAAAGTTATGACTATCCTAGACAGCATATTAAAAAGCAGAGACATTACTTTGCCAATAAAGGTCCATCTAGTCAAGCTATGGTTTTTCCAATAGTCATGTATGGTTGTGAGAGTTGGACTGTAAAGAAAGCTGAGCGCCAAAGAATTGATGTTTTAGAACTGTGATGTTGGAGAAGACTGTTGAGAGTTCCTTGGACTGCAAGGAGATATCCATCCAGTCAATTCTAGAGGAGATCAGTCCTGAATATTCATTGGAAGGACTCATTCTGAAGCTCAAACTCCAATTTTTTGGTCAACTGTTGTGAAGAAGTGACTCATTTGAAAAGACTGTGATGCTAGGAAAGATTGAAGGCAGGAGAAGAAGGGGACAACAGAGGATGAGATGGTTGGATGGCATCAGTGACTCAATGGACATGGGTTTTAGCAAACTCCAGGAGCCGGTGATGGACAGGGACGCCTGGCATGCTACAGTCCCTGGGGTTGCAAGGAGCTGGACATGACTGAGCGACTGAACTGAACTGAACTGAGTTTACCCAAAGTAACCTTAATAAATTTGAAATTTGTACTAAGTTTAGGCACAGTCTTTACCCAGAACCTCATTTTTAGTCATACTGACCATAAGGCACAGGTTTATGTCTAGGAAAAGTGACGATGAAATCAACCCCGAGTGAGTGAAAGTCTCTCAGTCGTGTCCAACTCTCTGCGATCCACGGAGTTATCCAGGCCAGAATACTGTAGTGGGTAGCCATTCCCTTCTCCAGGGGATCTTCCCAACCCAGGGATATAGCCGAGGTCTCCTGCATTGCAGGCGGATCCTTACCAGCTGAGACACCAGGGATGCGAGGTAATTATGCTAGCTGTTAACAAATTTCCATAAAAGCACCATCCATTTATTACAGATCCTGCAAGCAAATCTTTAGTATCAAGAGTGTGGTAGTATATTTAGAGCACTGAAACAGGTCTCATGACACTTTTAACCTAGGTTTTCTCTGCTGAAAGATGTGTAGTTTTGGGCAATTAAACTTCAGTTTCCTCATTTATAGGGTGTGTTTCTCATGACAAATGTGTGGCATGCAGCTGCCTGAATAAGTAATAGTTATTTGGGTTATTAGCTTCTTAAAGCTTCAGTCCCTTATTTCTTCACCAATTTGTCCATCCATTCATTCATTCCTACTCTCCAAATCAAGTAAGGACATCTTCTACAGTAAACAAAGGACATCTGATTAATGTTTTCTTCTGCTATTGCCTGAAGATTTAATTCTTTGAAGCAGTTCAGTGAATTCATCTTCAGTGTTCTTCAGAAAAGTACATTATGGTAAACTGCACAATTCTTTCATGAAGTTCCCAAGTACTTCTGGGGTACAGTGGAACAGAATGATTATCTCAGTCCTTCTTTGATGGGGGACAGGGAGGAAAGAAGCTGCCTTATGGGCAGCTGGATAATCTGTGGGTAGAATGTGGGGGTGGTACCAATTTGTGATAAAGATAGACGTGAGATTTTCATCAAAGTAATGACTTGTAACTGCCTCTCTCCAATTTTCACATACAACCCACAGGTTGACATTTGGAGCTTCTTATCTTCTTGTTTTTTGAGTATGATGTTTATTTTAATCAGATTCTATTTTTGTGCTCATATTCTGAGTTAGGGCAAGTTGGGTTGATGGCTGATCTGATCTGCCATCCAAAATCTGGCTTTGGGGCCTGAGCTGTGCTACTACTGAGGGATGCTGTTTTAAGTTTAGGCAATTTTATGTGAATTTTAAAGCAATATAATCACTCACTTAAGAATCTCTGATTAAATAAAAATGACCAGGTGTTGCAGAGACACTCAATTAAAAAAAAATGCCTGGCCATTCATAGAGAGGCTTATGTTAGTTGAACTCAATATGCCTTAGCTCATAATAAACAGAATTGAAGTGTTACTGAATTTTACCACTTAATAAAGACTAATTTTTTTTTCAAATTTTAGCATCAGGTTCCTTACCTGAATATAAACAGACAAGTGAATTTTCTATTGAAGGGACCAATCACCCACCAGAATGATAAAAGGATTACTTTAAAAACATCTGAATGACTGGCATCTCATTTCCAGGTTCGATGCACGATACTGGATGCTTGGGGCTAGTGCACTGGGATGACCCAGAGGGATGGTATGGGGAGGGGGGAGGGGGGAGGGTTCAGGATGGGGAACACATGTATACCTGTGGTGGATTCATTTTGATATTTGGCAAAACTAATACAATTATGTAAAGTTTAAAAAAATAAAATAAAGTCAAAAAAAAAAAAGAAGTCACATGACTGATTGTATGAAAACATGTGGCTTTAGTCAAACATTTTTGGCTTAAAACTTTGGGATTGCCACTTATTTAAACATTTGAACTCTAACTTTAGAGAAATTAAGCATATAGTACTCCCAATTTTATTTCTACAAGGTGATAGTATTACTTCATAAGGTCACTGTGAAGAATTAATAAAATTATGCATATGCATATGCTGTTTATTGATATATGAACATATTTTTTATTTTAAAATACATTAAAATTTTATTACTAATAAAGTTTAATTTGAGAATTCCAAAAAACAAACAAACAAACAAACAAAAAAAACATCTGAATGAACAGCAGCCTTGGAAAGAAACCTTACCTCAACTTCCTTTACTGATTTAAGAGCTGTAATAACCCCCTGGATGGAGTTTTCTGTCCAGGAGGAGACTGGTTCTTAGTCCTGGGATGTGAGAGTTCAGCTGCCTTAAACTGTCCTTTAGGGGAACTTTCTATCACGTTGGAAAAGACTGGGAAAAACTGAGGGCGGGAGAAAAGTGACGGAGGATGAGATGGCATCAATGACTCAAAGGACATGAGTCTGAACAAACTCCAGGAGATGGTGAAGGACAGGGAAACCTGGCATGCTGCCGTTCATGGGGTTGCAAAGATTCAGACACAATTAGTGACTGAACAACCAGCAACCATCCCAGAAAAGCACCATCCCTAGCACCTGGATGGACAGTTGTGTAAACAAACCTGATAGAACCTTCTATACTTCCCACTGAAGCTCCAACTGCTCCTCCTTTTGTTAAGCACATCTCGAAACCATGGTCTTTAGCAATCTGGGGAGCCCTTCCTTCTCACATGCATGTGGATTATTTTCCTATGTGATGGTTAATTTTATGTCAACTCGACTGGACTGCAGAGTGCCCAGACATTTTGTCAAACATTCTTCTGGGTGTTTCTGGATTAGTCTGATACTTAAATCGATGACTCCTTAGTAAAGCAGACTGCTTTCCCTAATGTTGGTTATCCTCAAGCAATCTGAGGACCACAGTCCTGAGTGGAACAAAAGGTTGACTTCCCCCTGGAGAAGTGGAAACTTTCCTGCGTGGTTGCTTTCAAGTTGGGACACTGGGTTTTGAATGTCCTTCAGACTGGAAACATACCCCTGACTCTCCTGATTCTCAGGCATTCAGAGATGGACTGGAACTGCATCCCTGGATCCCCTGGGTTTCCAGCTTGCTTACTGCAGATCTTGTCAGTCTCCATATCATGTGAGAAAATTCCTGACAATCAATCTATTAATTAGTCAACCAATTCTGTTGCTTCTGCTTCTCCAGAGAACTCTAATACATCTTGTTGATCTGCATGTTGTTAATTAGTTCACAGGTCTCCAGCCACTTGGATACAAGTTGATTGAGGAAAAGTTTTCCTCCCAAGAGTTTTGATAATGAGGATGGGGTATTCAGGACTCCCCACTCACTCTGGAGGGTACAGTGATTTTGAAACCTGCAACAATGCCAGAAAAAGTCAACTTTCTTACCAGTCTGAGTCTTGGGTCTCTGCCACATGTTCAATTAAATGAGGGTGATAAGAAATTTCCCTTTTTAAAAATGGAAACACTCATAGTTTAGATATACAAGAAAAAATTTTGGGTTAGAACTAGTTCTCTAGGTATTGTGATTCTTGGTTTAAATTAGTCCTTCCCAGAGGTAACAGATTTTCCTAGTGGATCAGATGGTAAAGAATCTACCTGCAATGTAGGAGACCCAGGTTTGAACCCTTATTCAGGAAGATTCTCTGGAGAAGGGAATGGTGACCCACTCCAGTACTCTTGCCTGGAAAATCCATCACTGAAAGGAGCCTCAGGTCAGTTCAGTCCAGTCGCTCAGTCGTGTCCGACTCTTTGCGACCCCATGAATCGCAGCACACCAGGCCTCCCTGTCCATCATCAACTCCTGGAATTCACTCAGACTCACGTCCATCGAGTCAGTGATGCCATCCAGCCATCTCATCCTCTGTCATCCCCTTCTCCTCTTGCCCCCAATCCCTCCCAGCATCAGAGTCTTTTCCAATGAGTCAACTCTTCTCATGAGGTGGCCAAAGTACTGGAGTTTCAGCTTTAGCATCATTCCTTCCAAAGAACACCCAGGACTAATCTCCTTTAGAGTGGACTGGTTGGATCTCCTTGCAGTCCAAGGGACTCTCAAGAGTCTTCTCCAACACCACAGTTTAAAAACATCAATTCTTCCGTGCTCAGCTTTCTTCACAGTCCAACTCTCACATCCATACATGACCACAGGAAAAACCATAGCCTTGACTAGATGAACCTTTGTTGGCAAAGTAATGTCTCTGCTTTTCAGTATGCTATCTAGGCTGGTCATAACTTTCCTTCCAAGGAGTAAGCATCTTTTTCATTTCATGGCTGCAGTCACCATGAAACCTGCTGCACCATGGCTGTAGTAATTTTGGAGCCCCCCAAAATAAAGTCTGACACTGTTTCCACTGTTTCCCCTTCTATTTCCCATGAACTGATGGGACAAAATGCCATGATCTTTGTTTTCTGAATGTTGAGCTTTAAGCCAACTTTTTCACTCTCCTCTTTCACTTTCATCAAGAGGCTTTTTAGTTCCTCTAGACAAAGATTTGAACATGACTGTGTACCTAACACCTTCACTTTTCCAGAGATGGTCATTGTGTCCATTTATCCTTGTCTTTTGTGTTATTGTTTTGTATTGTGCTGTCTATAAGTGTTTTTGATAAGAATGAGAATCATAGGGTAGACAGAATATACAGGCATGGGTTCTATATATCTGTTGTTTGAATTGGCCTCAGAGACCAGTGAATTTGAGATTCTCACTGGACTGCTGTTCACTTGAACAAACTTTTTGTGAGTCACCTATAAAACTGAATGAGGTGCTTCATTCATCTTGATTTTTTAAATTGGTTTTTAAAATTTTTAATTGTATTTTGAATTTTTTTTGTATTTTTAATTGATAATTGCTGTACAATATTGCATTGGTGTCTGTCATATATCAACATGAATCAGCTGTAAGCATACCTATATCCCCTCCCTCTTGAACTTCTCCCACATCCCACCCTATCCCACCCCTCTAGGTTGTCACAGAACACCTGTTTCAGTTCCTGTGTCACAGAGAAAATTCCCACTATTTTACATATGCTAATGTATGTTTCCATGCTACTCTCTTCATTCATCCCACCCTCTCCTTCCTCCACTGTCTATAAGTCTGTTCTCTATGTCTGTCCAGACTCACCACTTCATGGCAAATAGATGGGGGAAACAATGGAAACAGTGAGAGATTTTATTTTTGGGGGGCTCCATAATCACTGCAGATGGTAACTGCAGCCATGACATTAAAAGACACTTGCTCCTTGGAAGAAAAGCGATGACCAACCTAGATAGCATATTAAAAAGCAGAGACACTAGTTTGCCAACAAAGGTCCATCTAGTCAAGGCTATGATTTTTCCAGTGGTCATGTACGGATGTGAGAGTTGGACTATAAAGAAAGCTGAGCACCGAAGAATTGATGCTTTTGAACTGTGATGTTGGAGAAGACTCTTGAGAGTCCCTTGGACTGCAAGGAGATCAAACCAGTCCATCCTAAAGAAAATCAGTCCTGAATATTCATTGGAAGGACTGATGCTGAAGTTGAAACTCCAATACTTTGGCCACCTGATGTGAAGAGGTGACTCACTGGAAAAGACCCTAATGCTGGGAAAAATAGAAGGCAGGAGGAGAAGGGGACGACAGAGGATGAGATGGTTGGATGGCATCACTGACTCACTGGACATGGGTTTGGGTAGGCTCCAGGAGTTGGTGATGGACAGGGAGGCCTGGCGTGCTGCAGTTCATGGGGTCACAGAGTTGGACACGACTGAGCAACTGAAATGAACTGTGTCTGTGTCTCCACTGCTGTCCTGCAAATAGGTTCATCAGTACCATCTTCCTAGCTTCCATATACATGCATTAATATGTGATTTCTGTTTTTCTCTTTCTGAGAATGCTGCTGAACTCCTCCTAACACCATACATAAAGATAAACTCAAAATGGATTAAAGACCTAAAAGTAAGGCCAGAAACTATAAAACTCTTAGAATTTAGGCAGAACACTCTATGGCATAAATCACAGCAAGATCCTTTATGACCCACCTCCTAGAGTAATGGAAATAAAAACAAAAATAAGCAAATGGGACCTAATTCAACTTAAAGCTTTTGCACAGCAAAATAAACTATAAACATGGTGAAAAGACAACCATCTTGATTTTGGGTTCTGAGAGCTTGGCTTAGCTGCAGAAAGAGCATCATCTCCCGTTTTGTGCCTACTGGGGGTGCAGATCATAGGGTCTGTGCCTGGATGAGGCTGGCTGTCAGGTCAAGGTTCTGAGACACGAAGAACCATTATTGGCTCTCAGGTGACTGTCTAATCCACAACCCTTCCTATCTCACTATCTTTGTAGTGTTGAGAATTCCTTTCTTAGTATTGTCCACCAGGAATCATGGATTAGATGGGAGATAGGTCAGATGGATTTGTGGGAGAGTGGAGTACCATCCTCACTGCCTGTGGCAACTTGTTCTCCTTCTTTTCAGCTATCTTTGGGAGTTCCTTTGGATTATGGAGGCTGCATTTTCTGTGTCCTGTTCAGGGACACGTCTCATGCACATAGTTAAATTATATTCTAAGCCTGGAAGTTTACCTCCAGGTCTTCCCCAAAAGAGACAGTAGTTTGTGTTACATTTGAATATATATACTCATGCAGATCCTAACTGTGAAAGGACAGACAATGGATCATAAAATTTATAAAAGCTTTTATATTTAAGGGACTTATAGAATGCTCTCATCCTACACAAATACCCTCTTGGTACTCTGGGACGATCAGATAGCAAGAAGGGCACAAAACATATTAAAACTGGCCTAAAATGTTCCCTTGGGTTTCCCAGCTGGTAAAGAATCTGCCTGCAGGGGATACTTTGATCCCTGGGTTGGCAAGATCTTCTGGATAAAGAAATGGCAACTCACTCCAGTATTCTTGCCTGGGGAAATCTCAAGGACAGAGGAGCTTGGTGGGGTACAGTTCATGGGGCTGCAAAAGAGTCAGACACAACTGAGCGACCGAGTGACTAAACAAAAAGAAAATATCTCCTTAAGAAAATTCAAGAGCAGAAGTCAGACTTAGACCAAAAATTTGATTTACTATAAATTCTCCTCTGCCTCCTTCTTATACTCACTTTTACCTCCAGCTCCTTATTCCTGACTCCCCAGAATATCTTTTAGATCCACCTTCTCTGAATCCAGCTCCATTTCCTCAACCAATTCTTTTAATCTCTCAAACTTCTATGGCTTCCCCAGAAAATCTCTTGACCACCTAACCACCTGCTTTAACTTCCCTTTCTTTACAATAATTATGAGAGGATTTTAAAAAACTGACTTTAAAACATAAGGTAGTCGTCGTTCATATGACTGTTGTCAACCAGGAAATAGGGGTCTCCTGCATTGCAGGCAGATTCTTTACCAACTGAGCTATGTCACGAAGACACCAGTGTAAACAGGTGAATTTGCCTTTTGGTTGGTTGACTTGGTAAAATTGATATCCAGATAATTCCAGCCTGTGATGAAAGAAATTTCAAGAATTCCTTGCAGTTCAAAGATTTTAACTCATGTAACAATATTTCAAGATAATTTTCTTAATCTGGTACTTGTTAAGATATTTCTTATGTGTATATATTTCCTTTAATGCCAATTACAATGAAATAATCTGGGGCTTAGGAAATTTGCAAGGTCTAAGAATTGACGAAAGTGCAGAGGTGAAGTTAATGTGTTTTAGATATATATCACTTCCTATTTACATAGAAAGATATTTTCCCTTTGGTATGATTCTAAATTGCAAAAATGTTAATTTAAAAAAAGGTCAGCATTTTTAGTTTGAATATTCAGCAATATGAAGTTTTATAGATCAAGCTACATTAAGCAGAATTTACATTTTCACATTTGTCAGATCAAAACAGACTAATATTTACATTTAAAACATGATTGCATTGTATAATCATAACCAGAAGTTAAATTCAGCTACTAATTTTGCTAAAAATATTTTATTATTTTAAATAATAATAAATATCTATAAGGTGCTATGCAATACACAAAAGAAATATCAAAGAATGGTTAAAATTGGATGGTTAGCTCCTAATGAAGGTGTGTGATCCTTTCAACTGGATTCAATAAATAAATATTTTCAGCATTCTAGTTTATGATGAGCTACAAAGTTAACAAGATTGTCCACATAAATCATTAATTTTACATGTAGTCTGTTTATCCCTGCAAATAAATGGTCCAGAAGTAGGAAAGCTGATTTTACGATAAACATTAAGTACCATACAATAGTGAAATTTTCTACCGAAATTATTGTTCATTATCAAGATCTAAATGTGTCTGATATATGCTTTCCAACCTGGATGGCGAAAGAGGTGGACAATGAATACTGACATAGCCAACTAATTTTTATAAAATACAATTAATAAATAGAAGTCAAGAGCCATGTATTCCTAATTATATATAATCATATGAAAAGGGAAGGAACCAAAAGCTAGCCACACGATAATCATCTTTCCTTTGGTATCACTGTTGTGTATCCTTGTATATGAAGTATATATGTATGAGAGTAAGGCTGAGACAAGATATTTAGACATAAAAAAGTATTAGTAATAAAGGAAACTAAACTCTGCTTATTCTTTCTTCTTAGGAAAAACATACAACTCAAAGATTTGTGTTAGTTTCATTCAGAAAACTGACCATTCCACTTCTGACTTCAGCTGCGGGTTACAGGCAACAATATAGGCGATCATGGTGCATTCTCCATGAGTGCTCAGTGACTTTTGATTAATGGTTTAGTGTAAGTTCATCACTGATACTAAAACATAACAACTCAAGAGTGTATTTCTTGTTAACAACACCATTACAAATACAAAAAGCACATTATATTGTTTTTAAGATTTTTGTCATTCAAGACAAAAATTAAATACAAATCAGCATATTGCTATATACTTCAAAGAAGACAAGAAAGCCATGGAATTGGTCCTTTAGTAGAATACAGATTTTTCTTTTAACAGAATGAAGACTAGTAGAGATACATTTCATTTGAATGTACATACTAGTATCGTTTTTTCTTACACTTTTGGAACTTTGGGTTATATTCATTTCCTCTGCTGTTTTCTGTGCTACTGTCGCTATCACTGCTTTGTTTCTGCCTCTTTCGTTTATTTGTCTGATAAAGGTCTGAGTCACTTGGTTGCTGCTGAGTCCATTCATAAGAGCTGGGTCCAGCCTCCAGATCTGAAACATGATTCAGTGAGGAAGATGCAGAAGTGCTGTTAGGAAGTGGTGCTGTCATCTCGTAGTAAGGAAGCTGCAGTGCTGGGTAATATGTAGGCCACTGCTGTGGGAAAAACCCACACATATTCACCTACCAAAGCAAGCCCACAAAGGAAAAAAAAAGACAAAGTTAAGAGTTTACATTTATTATACAAGTAACTATGAGCAAACCAAACCATGTGTCAGTAAGAAGGACAGGGATGCAGTAGTTTCTTTAAACGATTAACAAAGATTCCAGCTGGTGTATAGCGTACTACAGTACAGATCAGTGCTGTCCTAAAGAAATATAATGTAAGCCACATGGGTAGTTTTAAATCTTCTAATAGTCACAGGACGAAAATAACAATGAAACAGGTGCAATTTAAATAATATATATTGTGCGTGTGCTCATTTGCTCAGTTGTGTCTGATTCTTTGCCATCCCATGGACTGTAGCCCACCAGGCTTCTCTGTCCATGGAATTTCCCAGGCAAGAATACTGGAGTGAGTTGCCATTTCCTACTCCAGGGGCTCTTCCTGACTCAGGGATTGAACCCATATCTCCTGTGTCTCCTGCATTGGCAGGTGGATTATTTATCACTGAGTCACTTGGAAAGCCCTAATATATTTTATTCCCAAATATCCAAAATATTGTCATTTCAACATGTAACCAATATAAAAATTACTCATGAGATATTTTACTTTTTTATACTAAGTCTTTAAAATCTGCTGTGCCTTTTATACTTATGGATGTGGTTTAGTAGCTAAGTTGTGTCTGACTTTTGTGACCCCATGGACGGTAGCCCACCAGGCTCCTCTGTCCATAGGATTTCCCAGGCAAAAATACTGGAGTGGGCTGCAATTTCCTTTTCCAGGGGATCTTCCCAACCCAGGGGTTGAATCCAGGTCTCCTGCACTACAGGTAGATTCTTTACTGACTGAGCTACCAGGGAAAGAAAGAAAGAAAGTGAAGTCGCTCAGTCGTGCCTGATTCTTTGCGACCCCAGGGACTGTGTAGCCTACTAGTCTCCTCCATCCATGGGGTTTTCCAGGCAAGAATACTGGAGTGAGTTGCCATTTCCTTCTCCAAGGGAGCTACCAGGGAAGCCCTATATATTTACATATTTATACTTATATTCAAAAGCATATTCAATTTGGATACTAAATTTTCATTGAAAATATTTAATCAGAATTTAGATTATATAAAATTTAGTTGAAATAGTAGCTATACATACCCCAATTTTTTTTTTTGCAAACATACTTCAAAGTTTTGCAATAATTGCATCAAGTTTCTGTTCCTAAACTTAAATTAAAATTAAGTAAAATGAAAATAATCACTCCTTATGGATGGCTGATAGTCACCATATTTTGCAGCACCGCAGTCAATTCTTAAGATAGATTAACTCAAATTTCTAGCTATTTAAAGTAGATTAAGGACCTATTTGCAGGGCAGGAATAGAGACACAGACACAGAGGGCAGACTTGTGGACATGGGAGAAGAAGGAGAGGGTGGGACAAATTGAGAGAGTAGCATTGAGAGAGTAATAATAGAAAAAAATACATTACCATGTGTCAAACAGACAGCTAGAGGGAAGCTGCTACAAAACACAGGGAGCTGAGTTCACCTCAGTGCTCTGTGATGACCTAGAGGGCTCAGGATTCGGTGGGCAGGAGAGAGGCTCAAGAGGGAGGGTGTATGTGTAGACTTAGGACTGATCACGTTGTTGTGTAGCAGAAACCAACACAACATTTTTAAGCAATTTTCCTCCAGTTAAAAATAAAAAATAAAATTAGTAACCAGTAATGCGGAATGGGGAAACATTAATACTTATTAATATTTTTGAATGGAAGTATAAATAGTAGACTGTGGACAACGTGATCATAAAGTTATTTACTTCCATTAAAAAAGATTAATAGGGAAAACAAGCTCTCGTGTGTGCGTATGTGTATGTATGTATGGCTCATCTCATCAAAGAGAAAAATAATGCCACAAAGAAGATATTGATGGTTTTAGATGAGAACTGGCTGTTTATTACTCTCTCACCATAAACAAGGAAAGGGCTTTCCTGACGGCTCAGTGGGTAAAGATTCTGCCTGTAATGCAGGAGACTTGGGTTTGATCCCTGGGTTGGGAAGATCCTCTGGAGAAGGAAATGGCTACCTACTCCAGTATTCTTGCCTGGGAAATCCCATGGACAGGGAAGCCTGGTGGGCTACAGTCCACAGGGTCATAAACAAGTCAGAAACAACTAAGCACAGACTGTATGACCAAGAAGTTTTTTCCAAAAATTATCAACTTTCATTATGTTTACAAAGTGAAAATGGCTATTTGAAAAATCTGAAGATCATATGTATGTTGGATGTTTGTAAGAAATCTCGTGTTAATCAGAATACCTGTGTTATAGTCCCACAGCTGTCATTAACAAATTGTATAATCTTGGGCTTGCTGATTAATCTCTGAACCTCAGTTTTATTATGTATAAAATGAGAAGTTAGAAGAAAACATTTCCTAAGTTCCCCTTTAACAATATAGTCCACCACTGTGATTTCTAGGCCAGAACCACATTTTTGAGAGTCTTTGGAAATAAGGTAGTTTACTCTACCAATTGAGAAACTTTGTGTTTAGTTAAAATAAAAATCTATGTACAAAAGCAGTATATGGTGACTGATGACTACATTCTATCAAAATGCTTCATTAAACAGTATTCAATTTTAGAAACATACCTTTTAAATTTTAAAAATATAGTCATTCAAGTGATTCAAATTTTATTTTACCACAGTGCATTATCACTTGCATCTGCCATTTTTCATTCATACACTGGCTGTTTGTGGACATAACATGTATGGGATTTCAGATGATCAATTTCAGATAAAAGAGCAGATCGCCACTGGGGCACAGTGCTCAAGGCATATTCTGCCTTCACTCTAGGCTTAGAGTTGAGCTTAAGTTCCAAGCAGTTTTCATATCCTTTATAGTTTGTATTATCATGTTATATTTTCAACCAAAGGCATATTAAACTTACCATCTTCTGAAAGAGAAAATATTCTTGAGATAAAGATGCATTATTAATTGGAGAGAACTGCATGGAAAAGGAAGATCTGCCCATGGCTTCTTCATTTCTTGAGGGAGGTAAAAGAAGAAGTAATATGAAGTTAAAATTCCTATGGACAGAGGTACTCTAGTCTTAGAAAAAAAAAAAAAAGAGACAGCTTCATAATTAAAGAACTTCTCTAAAAGCTCAATTAAGATAAATTAACTTTAAACATATTACACTGATAATGTAGTGACATAGCAGTATCTCAAGTCTTATTAATTACCACATACTGAAATCTTAATATTTAGAGTCACATTTGGCTTTCTGATAGGAAAATGTTAATCAATGTTATAGTTGTATAAAGGCATAGAACACTCAGATATGAAGAAAGCAAAGTAAGTCAATAATAATCACCAAGCATACACTCAATCTTCTACAAATAATATAGGTGAAAAAATAGGAATTTTTTCAATTCATTTTTGAAGGTACTTTCACTGTTAAACTAAAAAAATTATGCTCTTTGTTAAACAAGCTGCTGATATTAGCATGAACACATATTTGCTGATTTCTTCCACACGGTGATAGTGGTAAAGAACCTGCCTGCCAATGCAGAAGATGTGAGAGACTCGGGTTTGATTTCTGGGTTGGGAAAACCCCCGGAGGAGGGTATGGCAACCCACTTCAGTATTCTTGCCTGGAGAATTCCATGGACAGAGGAGCCTGGGGGGTTGTGGTTCACAGGGTTGCAAAGAGACAGACACGACTGAAGTGATTTTGCACACATGCACAATCCCTGATTAACATCAGAAGTGTCCAAAAATTTCATTTATATATGTAATGTTTGCATCTATGGAGATCTCTAGTAAATCCCAATGTTATATGTACTGGCTGGATTCTCAGCTAGTCCTCATTATAGCTAGTCTTCATTCTACTTGCTCCACAGTATGCCACAATTTTAACACTAATACTGCTAATCTTAGGACAGGAAGTTTACTGTGGGAAGGGTGAATTAAAACAGGCAGATGGAGGCAAAGACAAGGGCAGGAGAACAACAAGAAGCTGTCAGACGGATAGGTGTTGGTTCATGGTGAGAGCAGGATCACAGAAGCCAGTGGAGAAGTGGGTTTCAGCGAGGAAATACTTAGTGTTGGTTGTTAGAGTAAACTGGATAAGCATTAGAGCTACTCTATCATTGATCAGAAGATTCCTGACAACAAACTGTTCAAAGAACAGCTTCCAAACAACAGTGGGGTTAAGAAGTGAATAGGAAGTAAAGATGTGAAGGATAATTTTTCAGTGAGAACAAGGGGAAAATATAATAGACTGATTTGGAGACAAAGTTCAAGGAGACGTGAACATGTATTTGCAGTAAGTGATAGTAAAGAAACAAGATAAAAAGCACAGTGAGGTTACAGACTGGGGAAGATGTGACCCAGTAGCAGAGGTGGTAAGATTAGCATCATTATAAAAATAGCTGCAAAATTTCTAAAACCACTATCTTTCCCATGAGAATTTCAGGGCGTGCATATGTTTCTCCATAGCGGAGTCACATGTAAATTGGGAAGTCACAAGTTGAACTGTGTCAACTCAAAAGTTATATGTTGTAGTCCTAACACCAAATAGTTCAGAATGTGACCTTATATGTGAGAGTTAGGCTAAAAAGAAAGCTGAGCACCAAAGAATTGATGCTTTTGAACTGTGGTGTTGGAGAAGACTCTTGAGAGTCCCTTGGACTGCAAGGAGATCCAACCAGTCCATCCTAAAGAAAATCAGTCCTGAATATTCATTGGAAGTACTGATGCTGAAGTTGAAACTCCAATACTTTGGCCACCTGATGTGAAGAACTGACTCATTGGAAAAGACCCTGATGCTGGAAAGATAGAAGGCAGGAGGAGAAGGGGACGACAGAGGATGAGATGGTTGGATGGCATCACTGACTCAACAGACATGAGTTTGAGCAAGCTCCTACTGGTGATGGCCCAACAGGGAAGCCTGGTGTGCTGCAGTCCATGGGGTCGCAGAGAGTCAGGCATGACTGAGCAACTGAACTGAACTGTGACCTTATTTGGAAATAAGGTTGCTGCAGATGTAATTAGCTAAGAGGAGGTCATACTGGAGTAGGAGGTGCTAAACAGGCATCCTTCCTTATTATAGTCAAAGGGGAAACTTGTGGAGACAGATGCACACAGGGAGAAAATCATATGGAGATGAAGGCAGAGAATTGGGTGATGCTTGTACATGTCAAGGAATATCAATGATTGCCAACAAATGAGCGGAAGAAGCTATGAGAGAGGCACTGGATTTCCTGGTGGTTCAAATGGTAAAGAATCCACCTGTAATGTGGGAGAACTGGTTTCAATCCCTGGGTTGGGAAGATCCCCTGGAGGAGGACATGGCAACCCACTCTAGTGTCCTTGCCTGGAGAATCCCATGGACAGAGGAGCCTGGCGGGCTACAGTCTATGGGGTTGCACAGAGTCAAACATGACTGAGCAACCGAGTACAGCACAGCATATACGACAGAGGCACAGAACAGATTCTTTCTCATCGCCCTCAAAAGGAACTCTAGCAGACACCTTGATTTTGGATTTTGAGCTGTGAGACAATACATTTCTGTGTTTAATTTCGTTTGTGATACTTTTTATGGTGGCTTTAGCACTGAGAAGCTAAAGGCAAAGGAGAAAAGGAAAGATATACCCATTCGAATGTGGAGTTCCAAAGAATAGCAAGGGGAGATGAGAAAGCCTTCCTCAGTGATCAGTGATCAAAGAAATAGAGGAGAATAATAGAATGGGAAAGACTAGAGATCTCTTCAAGAAAGTTAGAGATACCAAGGGAACATTTCATGCAAAGATGGGCACAATAAATGACAGAAGTCAAATGGACCTAGCAGAAGCAGAAGATATTAAGAGGTGGCAAGAATACACATAAGAACTATGCAAAAAAGATCTGCATGACCCAGATAATCACGATGGTGTGATCACTTACCTACAGCCAGACATCCTGGAATGCAAAGTCAAGTGGGCCTTAGGAAGCATCACTACAGACAAAGCTAGTGGAGGTGATGGAATTCTAGTTGACCTATTTCAAATCTGCTGTGAAAGCGCTGCACTCAATATGCCAGCAAATTTGGAAAACTCAGCAGTGGCCATTGAACTGGAAAAGGTCAGTTTTTATTCCAATCCGTAAGAAAGGCAATACCAAAGAATATTCAAACTACCATACAATTGCACTCATCTCACACGCTAGCAAAGTAATGCCCAAAATTCTCCAATCCAGGATTCAACAGTACATGAATAGTGAACTTCCAGATGTTCAAGCTGGTTTTAGAAAAGGCAGAGGAACCAGAGATCAAGTTGCCAACATCTGTTGGATTATCAAAAAAGCAAGAGAGTTCCAGAAAAACATCTACTTCTGCTTTATTGACTATGCCAAAGCCTTTGACTGTTTGGATCACAACAAACTGTGGAAAATTCTGAAAGAGATGGGAATACCAGACCACCTTACTTGCCTCCTGAGAAATCTATATGTAGGTCAAGAAGCAACAGTTAGAACTGTACATGGACAACAGGCTGGCTCCTAATCGGGAAAGGTGTATGTCAAGGCTGTATATTGTCATTCTGCTTATTTAACTTATATGCAGAATACATCATGACAAATGCTGGGCTGGATGAAGCACAAGCTGGAGTCAAATTGCCAGGAGAAATATCAATAACCTCAGACATGCAGATGACACCACCCTTATGGCAGAAAGTGAAGAACAACTAAAAAGCCTCTGGATGAAAGTGAAAGAGGAGAGAGAGAAAGTTGGTTTAAAACTAAACATTCAGAAATCTAAGACCATGGCTTCTGGTCCCATCACTTCATGGGAAACAGATGGGGAAACAATGTTAACAGTGACTGACTTTATTTTCTGGGACTCAAAAATCACTGCAGATGGTGACTGCAGCCATGAAATTAAAAGACACTTGCTCCTTGGAAGAAAAGCTATAACCAACCTAGATAGCATATTAAAAAGTAGAGACATTACTTTGCCAACAGAGGTCCATATAGTCAAAGCTATGGTTTTTCCAGTAGTCATGTATGGATGTGAGAGTTGGACTATAAAGAAAGCTGAGCACTGAAGAATTGATGCTTTTGAACTGTGGTGTTGGAGAAGACTCTTGAGTGTCCCTTGGACTGCAAGGAGATCGAACCAGTCCATCCTAAAGGAAATCAGTCCTGAATATTCATTGGAAGGACTGATGCTGAAGCTGAAACTTTGGCTACCTGATGCAAAGAACTGACTCATTGGAAAAGATCCTGATGCTGGGAAAGATTGAAGGCAGGAGGAGAAGGGGACGACAGAGGATGAGATGGTTGGAAGGCATCACTGACTTGATGGACATGAGTTTGAGCAAGCTCCGGAAGTTGGTGATGGACAGGGAAGCCTGGCGTGCTTCAGTCCATGGGCTTGCAAAGAATCGCACACGACTGAGCACCTGAACTGAACTGAACTGAACTAGCACTGGTGGTGAGACGGTAAAGAATCTGCTTGCAAGGCTGGAGACCAGGTTTTGATTCTTGGGTTGCAAAGATCTCCTGGAGAAGGGAATAGCAACACATTCCAGTATTTTTTCCTGAAGAATCCCATGGACAGGGAAGCCTGGAGGGCTATAGTCCATGGGGTTGCAAAGAGTCCGACACAACTGAGTGACTAACACAAGCACACTAATACAGGAACTATTTACTAAAAGCAGAAAGTATAAGAGGTAATAACAAGCACAAAAACACATTTCCAAGGAACACTAGTGAAAGACGAGGGTATGAGAAGAGCAGCATTCTCTGCACAACACTTCTAGGACACTATGACCTTTTCTCATCCTTCCTTTATAATGCAGCACACACTAGAAGAAGAAGGTATCACCAGTGAGGTGGAGTAGTATGGAATATATACCTGTCTCTGATCTTTTAGCCTAGAATTTGTGATAATGAAGTGCATATCAAATAGAAGTAGAACATGTATGAGTTACTGCTGTCTTCTACTTGTTTATCTAGTCCTCTTCTGCCCCACACCTAGCAATACCTTGTTTCTGTCTAAACTCATAAGGAAAAAGAGGTATCTTTTCCCATTAGAAGAATAAGGGAAGTTTTTATGTAACCTAAATGGCTCAATTCATGAGTCCACAGTTCCTTTCATACCAAGGAAGTGAATCACCACCACCTCCTGCCAACATTTGCTGAAAGTACTCACTGGATACTTGCTATATGCCATTTTAAATACCCTGAAACTATAAAATTTGACTCTTTGACAATAATTGTCCTCATTGTAGATATGAGGTACAGTGTGATCATTTGTCCAGGGTTATACTGTTAATATAGTGACAGAGGCAGGATTCAGATTCAGATAGTCTGATTTCAGGACCTACTTTGTCCCGATTTCATTGATTTAGAAATGTGGGGGACAATGAGGACGTGGAGCACACTGTGTTATGCGTGGGGCGCAGTACTTCTTCAAAAGATGAGTCTGGGTAACTGCCAGTCCTAAGAGGTCACTCTTCTATGCTTAGGAGGGTAGATATAATTAGCAGGCATGGGAGGTTCAATGCTGTTAGTTTACTTGAGAACATTCAGTTCTGCTACAGAAAACAAGAAAACAACCAGCATGGATAAAACTCAGAAGAAAAGAATATGGTAGCCTTTATGAAAGATACACTGATGGATCTGATGCAGCAGCAGAGAGAAACAGGGGCTATGAACATTAGTAGAACTCAGCTAATACAGATTTATGAGATAGTGATGATACTGTAATTAGAACAAGCAAGTGACTTGGAAGACATAGGCAGAATTCACAACATATATTAAATATTCAAAATAAATAATTTAGCATGTGTTAAGAGATGCCATGGATAGATTCAGTGAAAATATGATGGAACAAATAAGACTGTTAGTCATGGGTAGAAAGGGAAGGAAAGACCAAGTCATTATCATGGTGCCACTGGGCTAAGTTATGCTGTTCTTATGTCTGCTCTGCCTAAGAAACTCAGGTAGACCTTGTGAGTATGTAGCTCCTTCTGTGGCCAGGTATATTTGCCCCTCTGTCTCTTTGAGAAAGCAAGTAAGTGAGATTAGCTCTAGGAACTTTCTATCTGAATGGAATCTCTTACTCTAACCTCAGCTCTAGTGCTCGTGCGTGCATGCTTGCTAAGTTGCTTCAGGTGTGTCTGATTCTGTGTGACCCTTCTGGTTCCAAATAGGAAAAGGAGTACGTCAAGGCTGTATATTGTCACCCTGCTTATTTAACTTATACGCAGAGTACATCATGAGAAACGCTGGACTGGAAGAAACACAAGCTGGAATCTAGATTGCTGGGAGAAATATCAATAACCTCAGATATGCAGATGACACCACCCTTACGGCAGAAAGTGAAGAGGAACTAAAAAGCCTCTTGATGAAAGTGAAATTGGAGAGTGAAAAAGTTGGCTTAAAGCTCAACATTCAGAAAACAAAGATCATGGCATCTGGTCCCAATACTTCATGGGAAATAGATGGGGAAACAGTGGAAACAGTGTCAGACTTTATTTTTCGGGGCTCCAAAATCACTGCAGATGGTGACTGCAGCCATGAAATTAAAAGATGCTTACTCCTTGGAAGCAAAGTTATGACCAACCTAGAGAGCATATTCAAAAGCAGAGACATTACTTTGCCAACAAAGGTTCATCTAGTCAAGGCTATGGTTTTTCCTGTAGTCATGTATGGATGTGAGAGTTGGACTGTGAAGAAGGCTGAGCGCCGAAGAATTGATGCTTTTGAACTGTGGTGTTGGAGAAGACTCTTGAGAGTCCCTTGGACTGCAAGGAGATCCAACCAGTCCATTCTGAAGGAGATCAGCCCTGGGATTTCTTTGGAAGGAATGATGCTAAAGCTGAAACTCCAGTACTTTGGCCACCTCATGTGAAGAGTTGACTCATTGGAAAAGACTCTGATGCTGGGAGGGATTGGGGGCAAGAGGAGAAGGGGACGACAGAGGATGAGATGGCTGGATGGCATCACTGACTCGATGGACGTGAGTCTGAGTGAACTCCGGGAGTTGGTGATGGACAGGGAGGCCTGGCATGCTGCGATTCATGGGGTCGCAAAAAGTCAGACACAACTGAGTGACTGATCTGATCTGATCTGATGGACTATAGCCTGCCAGGCTTGTAGACTGTCCAGAGATTCTCCAGGCAAGAATATTGGAGTGGGTTGCCATGCCTTCTCCAGGGGATCTTCCTGACCTAGGGATGGAACCTGCCTCTCCTAAGTCTCCTGCACTGGGAGATGGTTCTTTACCACTAGAGCCACCTGGGAAGCCCACTCTAGGGCTAATAACCACACAATCAGTGGAGAAGGCTGATGCAATAGAGAGAGAAACAGGTTGTATGAATATCAGTGTAACCAGAACTCGGCTAGTAGGGTCCCTTGCGTCCAAATGTTAAATTATCCAATACCCAAAGCTTTCCTTTTGCTTTTCACTGTATCTTTTAAATTGGTTTAATAAATGCTGTGATTTGAGCACCTTAGTCTGGTTTGGGAGACTTTCTGTCCCATGACCTTTGGTATAGCTAAACTGAGAGCATCCCTGCAGGCTATGGTTGCATCAAGAAATAAGCCTACATCAAATATGAGAATATTTTGAAAATTACCATAGAGAAATTCTAAAAATTAGTAAAATAAATAGTAGAGTGACTTAATGTTCAAATGCTTAATTTCAAGCCTAGAAACTATCACCTTTTCATCTTTGTGCCCTTGGCAATTAGTTAACTTTTGCATCTCTATATTTATTCAAGTATAAAATATGGATAACAGTATTTCTATGATCCATCACAGTGAGACTTTGCACACTTAAGTGATTTCACAGTAATGAAAAGTACACGGTAATCTATAAACAATGCTACAAATATAAATCTCTCCCACCTACTGCAGAAAATATTGACTGAATTTTATTTATTTATTTTTTTATTTTTTTTTTTTTTAATTTCGCCTGGCTAGGCCAGAAATCCTGTAACTGAACCGACTCCAGGCACCTCCTGCACTTCCGCATCTCTGACTGAATTTTAAATGAAAATACTTTGTCACTTTTCATGCCTTCAGGAAAAATGAACTCTTTAATATTAACCTATGTCTAAATAGAAATGTTTTATAGAATATATGAAAACCCTTCCTGGTATTAAGACCATATTTATTTGCCTTACCGTTATGAAAAAAGAAATATTTTTAATTACCTGTAGCTGTGTGAATTTATCTTAACACAGCTTTCAAAACTTTGGTTAGCAGGTTCACAAGAGTGAGAGCTCCCTTCAAAAGAAAAAGAATAACAGATTATTTCAAGGTACATCTTTTTGGAGTTCTCACATTAAGCCATTTTCAAAAACTCCATATAAAATACACAAGATGTTTCTGACCTCCCAAGTACTACTTACAGGGTTGTTTATATCACGTATAAGAGCGTGAATTATAACCAAGCTTTGTCCAAAGCAATGACTGTAGAAAAAAGAATTAGGCTGACATGGGGCCATACAAAGTATATAATGCTGCTTGCTAATACATACCTGTAAACTAAAGATGGCAAATGATCAGTGTTATTCGCCTTCTGTGTGGAAGGCATGAGTTCTCTAAACTGCACTGACAAATGTAAAAGTAACCTGACAGAGGCCACTGAGCAGCTGGCTGGGGACGTGTCAGGACACGACACGGCCTGGCCTGTTTTACTGTCGGTATGAGTTAATCGGATGGTACTTGAGAGCATGATGCAGCCAACTAATTATCTTTGTTAAGACAAAATCAAATGAAATGTGAAGTGGCCCTTTTCTTTTGCAACAAGACAACAGTGTTTTCTTATTCTTATGTCTTTTTTAGTACAGCGAGAAGCATAAGAACCAAACAAGGGGTACATTCATAAACCTGAATCATTGAGGAGGGAAGGAACATAAGTACCATAAGCACCACAACATAAGTATAAGCACTGCCTCTATGAGTCCCTCAAACTATAAAAGGGCTAGAGTAATAGTGCCATGTTCTCTGGACATCTAATCAATGATGAACAGTGTTGATGTGTTGTTTGAGACGAAGAACACAGGAGAAGTTGTTTGAGGCCATTCATGTTAGGAAGCTTTTCTCTGTGGCTATGAAGGCTCAGCCTTTGGCCAGCTGCTTTTACAGGGCTCAGATCCAGGGTGATATGTATAACATGGTAAACCCAGGACAAAGACTAAGGCACCCACCCTGTCTTCCAAATGGTAGATATTTGATACCATTGACAGGAAGATCAGCAAATAGCCTTGGTTCATAAAAGCTAGAGTTGGGTATCCCCAGTTCACTTAGATTTGTTTAATTTTTAACAGCCAATAGCAACCATCATGGCTATTTTCTGGCTGACATTAAAAGAGACCACTTTAAATTTTAATATAGAAATGATGCTATGGATTTGGCAATGTCATTGGTTGTATTAACTAATTACATAACATTATGAATGTGTTCTGAGAAATTTTAAGAGGCTGCAGGAGCACTTTTTTGGTCTTAGGCTATAACATAAAAAACATAGGAGAAAAAAAAAAGTTTACACCTCTGGGAACAACACCACAAACAAAACACACTTTGAAGATTTCATCAGTGAGACAACCTACCAAATCGATACTGCACATTAATTGGTCTTCCATATAAACGAATTCCATTCAGCAAAGCTATGGCATAAGACACCGATTCTGGGTGTTTAAAGCAGACAAATCCAAAAGATTTCGGCTTTCCTTCTCTGTCTTTGCATATAGTCACTTTGGTTAATGGCCCAGCCTGCAAGAAACTTAAAAATTATTTTGTCATAAATCTAAAGATTTTTTTACACACAGAAAATCAACTATATTCAATTTAGGCTAAAATTCCAAATCTGTTAGCAATAACAGCTTTACATAGTTCTTTTGATCATGTATTTTCCTAACAATAAATATCATACTTCATCACACTTTCTTGGCATTTTCTGGCTCATCAAAAAACACTTATGTTGTTAAGGTCAGGAAATTTTAGGTAATAGTTCCAAATCTTGAAAGATAGGCCTAACAAAACAATTTAGAGTGCATTTAAATCTAAGATTAAAATACTACTTTGCCTCCACACATATAGACCATGTTTAACTCAAAAATAATTGAAATGATAAACCCAGCATTCCTTGAGATGTTGGGTTTATGTTACCATAAAGCAACTCCAGTACTTTGGCCACCTCCTGTGAAGAGTTGACTTATTGGAAAAGACTCTGATGCTGGGAGGGATTGGGGGCAGGAGGAGAAGGGGACGACAGATGATGAGATGGCTGGATGGCATCACCGACTCGATGGACGTGAGTTTGAGTGAAATCTTGGAGTTGGTGATGGACGGGGAGGCCTGGCGTGCTGCAATTCATGGAGTCACAAAGAGTCGGACACGACTGAGTGACTGAACTGAACTGAAAGAAACTGGTAACATCACATCAAAGCCTATTTTTTTTTTTTCTGACAAGATTAAAACATTTTCACAAGAGAAATTAAATTTCTGATTTATACAGAAACTGTATTTTAATATGGTAAGCCCATTTGGTAAATATTCTCAAAGGGAAAAGTGTTTTAATATGTTTAAGACTTTTAATTAGGTACACTATCTGTAAGAATGAAAAATTAGTAAAGGTCTAAGTCTAACAACTGGGGAATATTATTCCATGGTATATTATTAAAATAAGATAAAATAAAATTGAAAATATTCAGATTTTATTGTGATTAAAACCTGTAATTAGCAATACAGAGTACAAAATCAGAGTCAAATATTGTAAAAGAGTGCTAATTACACCCTCAAATGTCACATTTCCATCATGACCATGATTACAGGAAGTACTTACCAAGCCTCATATAGATTTAAAGGTAGATGGCTCATACTTATTCATTGCTCTTTAATGACTGATTGCTTTTCTCTGTTGAGTTGGATAAGTATATTAAGGAATTGTTTTTAATCTAAAGAAAAATGTTAATTACCATCTTTAAAATGATACTGTATTTAAGATTCAATCTTTCTTTCTTTATTCTCTACTTTTCCAGGGAATAGCTCATCCTCCCTTCTGGCTTCAAGAACCACCTTATCAACGAATCTATTTTTTTCCCACTCATGCCTCCTTCATGCAGACAGTCTCCTTGAGAGCTCCATGTGATTATACTTCAAACTCAACACATTTGAACCTAAATTCATTATCTTTCCCCTTGAGATCTCTGTACTGTGCTGTGATTCGTCTCTCAGTTGTGAGACTGTGATCCTTTGGATTATAGTCCACCAGGCTCCTCTGTCCATGGGATTTTTCAGGCAAGAATACTGGAGTGGGTTGCTATTTTCTTCTCTGGATCTTCATGGCCCAGATTTCTTGGTTAAAAGTACAAAGATACTAAACCTGATTTTCACTCTTCCAAGGATCATCAGAAATTTGAAAGAAACTAGTAACAAGGAGTGGAGAAGGCAATGGCACCCCACTCCAGTACTGTTGCCTGGAAAATCCCATGGATGGAGGAGCCTGGTATGCTGCAGTTCATGGGGTCGCTAAGAGTCAGACACGACTGAGCGACTTCCCTTTCACTTTCCACTTTCATGCATTGGAGAAGGAAATGGCAACCCACTCCAGTGTTCTTGCCTGGAGAATCCCATGGACAGAAAAGCCTGGTAGGCTGCAGTCCATGGGGTTGCACAGAGTTGGACATGACTGAAGAGACTTAGCAGCAGCAGCAGCAGTAACAAGGAGAACCAAATAGTAATAAAACAAATCAATTTTAATCAGTGTTTCTCCACAAGTGATATTAAATATATGAAATCACAAATGGACAAAATATGCTTATATGCTTTGAATTTTACAAATTCAAAAATATACCCATGCATTTTAAAAGATGATATTTAACAAGAAGACTTGCTGGTAGTAAAAACCACATCATAAGTTTTCAGTACTTTTAAACCAGAGTCAAACACATAAATAGTGCTGCCAGTTGTCAAAGATTTGCTAAGTTTTTCTGGGTTGAAGCCTTTCTAAAAGACACCTCACTTTAGTAAATCCTCCCAGAATACAGGAGAGCATAGGCAAAAATAAAAACAAATGCTTTGCTGCATGATCTAATACAGATGAATATTTAGCTAGAAATTATTAAAAAAAATGAGACTATCAATCTATCTAATGTATCTTGTAGTTTCACATACAACTGGTACAGATCCAGTTTCTATTGACTAGAAATAACATATGTGCATGGGGGCATACAGGTCTATCCATCCCATGACCTCATCATTCCCGCCCCCCTCTTTTTTGTTGGCTCAACATGAGAGAAGCTTTCTGGAGAAAAAGAACTATAAATTTTCTTTCTACCTCCCTCCATCCCTCCTCTTCTTCTTTCCTTCTTTTTTTTTTTTTTAAGTTAGAATGATAAATTCCAAATAATACTAGGATGAAAAATAACTGCAGGAAAAGACAAGTATTAGAGTAGATTAAAAATGGCAGGTTTAAAAGGATGGCAAGTTAGAAGAATAAGCATTAAAGCCTTAAAATCCACAATATTTTTCAAGTAATGTTTTATGTCCAGGAAATGAAAGTGTGTTCCTGCAGAAAATTCTATCAAATTGTGTGCATCTGTTGGTGGCTCAGATGGTAGAGTCTGTCTGCAATGCAAGAGACCCAGGTTTGATCCCTGGGTTGGGAAGATCCCCTGGAGAAGGAAATGTCAACCCACTCCAGTTTTCTTGCCTGGAGAATCCTATGGACAGAGGAGCCTCTCGGGCTACCCTCTATGGTGCTGCAAAGAGTCGGACAGGACTGAGCAACTAACACTTCCACTTCATAATTAATAGAGGGGCAATTTAGTTCAAACACAAATGAAGAGCCTTTCAGAAACTACATAAAGAACCCCTTTCACCTCTGATACTCATGCTTAGCCCTTAGAATTTAGTTTTGCTATTGTCTCCCTTGGAACTTGCTCTTATTCTGATAGAGGAAAGTCACTTTTGATTTCTCTTGATATAAGCATCAGTACTATTATTAATAGTAATAGTAGTATTGTTCAGCAGTAGCAGCAGCAGCAAACACTTAGGAAGTACCAGGTTCAGTTCTGTCTGATCTGGATGAGTTTACTCAATCTTCACACCACATCATACTGTAGCTACTATGACTCCCACTGACATTTGAGGAAACTGTGGTGCTGAGCTATTTATGTTCTTGGCCAAAATCACACTGCAGATATCAGAATTCACACTTGAAACAACTTTGCTGTACTAAATGTCCCTCTTTTTGCACATTATTTTAAAACATGATAATTAATTTTAAATTTCTCCTTTTAGAAAGGCCAAGGACTGTCTCAAATGTGTATGCCTAGCACCTTACTTACTGTCATTGTAATTATTGATCATTAAACGGTTAAATGAACGGCTGAATGTGGATATCTCTTTAGCATGTAAGATCTATGTGTATACAGTAGGTGTATACAGGAGACATAAGTTATCAGGTCTGAAAAAGTTTTCCTAAGACCCTCTTGGTATGAAATAAAGGGAACTAGTCAGGGTACTGGAGAAGGAAATGGCAACCCACTCCAGTGTTCTTGCCTGGAGAATCCCAGGGACGGGGGAGCCTGGTGGGCTGCCATCTATGGGGTCCCACAGAGTCGGACACGACTGAAGCGACTTAGCAGCAGCAGCAGCAGTCAGGGTATCAATCGGTCTCAGTCATGATTTGGCTGCCCAAATTATGCGGAAATCTCATTTATTCTGGAGTAAAATCATCTCTTGTATAAAAGGGCTTGGGAGAGTAAGTAACGTATACGGGAAGCATTTTAAAATATATTCTTCTCATTTCGCGGGATGTAGGGCGTCAGGGTGCTTATTATCTGAAGGAAGACAGTGACAGAGCTGTTTTCTGTTTTGCCTGAGCACACCAAGGCCCAGGCAGCCTCTGCAAAGCTCTGACTCAGGGTTGGGGGTTGGGGGTATCCTCGTCACTGCACACCCCAGGACTCTGCAGTGGGGATGGGAAGGGGAAGGGCAGGGAATGAGGCGCACTTTTTGTCACTTCACTGCTGCTGCTAAGTCGCTTCAGTCGTGTCCGACTCTGTGCAACCCCATAGACGGCTGCCCACCAGGCTCCCCCGTCCCTGGGATTCTCCAGGCAAGAACACCGGACTACCCACTTGCTAACCTGGAGACAGCTGAGCCAAAGCGGAACTAAATTAAAACCAGAGCAAAGGATGCGGAGGGAAAGGGAGCCGGACTCCGGGTGATTCAGGTGCGCCCCGCCCCTCCTGCTGCGCTTCCGGCTCGACGCGCTCCGCCCCTCTGATACCCCTTCCCTGCCGACTGTACCTGAAGGAACAGCTCGTAAAGAATTTCTTCCCGCACTCGAGCCTCTAAATTTCCCACAAACACCGTCCTGTCGGCTTCCTCCTGAGCAGGCAACATCCCTCCGGCTCGATCCAGAATGGAGGAGGCTCCGAGACCACGCCCTCTCTCCTTGCTGGCGGAGCCGACGAAGAGAGTAAGAGCGGCAGGGGCGGAGCGATGCTGCGGGGCCACGCCCCCAGCACCTCGTGGTAACCGCCCACCGCACCTTCGCCATGTCCCGTATCCGACCAGGACCATGGGAGAGTGAGTGAAATTAAGATTAGTCTGCAAGGGGTCTTGACATCTTGCTTGTGGAGATCCGTTCATTTCTTCAGGGCACGACATTATTAATTCATTTTGGATGTGTTCAACAAACATTTTAAATAAAATGACTATAGGGATGAGATATAAGCTAAGCTAAGCTAAGTCGCTTCAATCGTGTCCGACTCTGTGCGACCCCATAGATGGCAGCCCACCAGGCTCCCCCGTCCTTGGGATTCTCCAAGCAAGAACACTGGAGTGGGTTGCCATTGCCTTCTCCAATACATGAAAGTGAAAAGTGAAAGTGAAGTCGCTCAGTCGTGTCCGACTCTTAGCGACCCCAGGGACTGCAGCCTACCAGGCTCCTCCCTCCATGGGATTTTCCAGGCAAGAGTACTGGAGTGGGGTGCCATCGCCTTCTCCATAGAGATGAGATATAAGACATACTAACTTCATTACCGAAGCTCACAGGCTAATGGGGGAAGACTAATTTTTTTGTTTCCAAAGAGTAAACGAATAAATAATTGGGGTTTAAAATTGGTGTTTTTCATAAAACTCGTTTTGAAGGAATGAGTGCATACGTGCATGGATGTGGATGGAGTACTAGAATTAATTTAGCCAGGAAGTGTTACCTAGTTGAAGTCTTTGAAAATGGACACAGGTTTTAGGTAGACTGCAGAAGGCATTTGCACTTGAGAAAATAGACTATACCAAAGAATACTGGAAAGACTATAGCAAGTTTTGTTACTGAAGACAGAACTTTTGAGGATGGCTGCTGGGTGACTGTGGGCTTCCCACCTGGCTCAGTGGGTAAAGTATCTGCTTGTAATGCAGGAGACACAGGAGACAGGAGTTGGGTCCCTGGTTTGGGAGGATCCCTTGGAGGAGGGCGTGGCAACCCACTGGAGTATTCTTGCTTGGAGAATCCCATGAATAGAGGAAACTGGTGGGTTACGTCCATAGTGTCGCAGAGACTCCGATAGAACTGAAGTGACTGAGCACACAGGCATGCTGGGTGACTGTAGTAGGATCTCGTGTTTGTATTTTACATCAGGGCTGTACTTTGTTTTTTCTTTTTTTTTACTTTACAATATTGTATTGGTTTTGCCATACATCAACATGCATCCACCACGGGTGTACATGTGTTCCCCATCCTGAACCCCCCTCCCACCGCCCTCCCCATACCATCCCTCTGGGTCATCCCAGTGCACCAGCCCCAAGCTTCCTGTATCCTGCATTGAACCTGGACTGGCGATTCGTTTCTTATATGATATTATACATGTTTTAATGCCATTCTTCCAAATCATCCCCCTCCCTCTCCCACAGAGTCCAAAAGACTGTTCTATACATCCGTGTCTCTTGCTATCTCGCATACAGGGTTGTTACCATCTTTCTAAATTCCATATATATGCGTTAGTATACTGTATTGGTGTTTTTCTTTCTGGCTTACTTCACTCTGTATAATAGGCTCCAGGGCTGTACTTTGTAAACTATGGACCAAGGTGAAAAATTAATCCTTACTTGAGGAGGATTGAAAAAAAAAAAAATTCCTGAAAGGAGGAAGAAAACTTACTCAGAATCTCAATATTTTGATATATTAAACAAAATATTGTCAACTGTTAACTTGGCTTCCTTTCTGATACCATATGTCTGCATAGAAATGTGGTGATAGTTCATTTGAGTTGAAAAAGTATTCTTTTACATGGACCAAAGAAAAGTTTTCTTTTACGTGGTCACTGGACCAAAGAAATCATCTTTTTTGATGGAAAGGACACATCTTTGGAATCCAGATTTCTAACTGAATTCTGACATTACTTAATTTTATAACTTTAAGTAATTTCACTTTTTAGAATTCAAGATCTATTTCTTAAGGATTCTATTGGACTAATATAATTACCTCATTTAATAGATATTTTCTGAGTGCTCACTATGTGCCAGGCGCTATTTTTAATCCTTGGAAAACAAAGGTGCCTATAAAGATATGCCCTTCTAAATCACCTTAGAGTGTTAATGGGAGAAGCAGATTTCTTGAACATGTAAATAGAAAATTATGTGTCAGTGACTTCAGTAGTTACCTTCAGTCGGTATGTCATAAGTCTTTTAAGTCCTGTCTCCATTTCTTCTTTCTACTTTCATCAGTATTGTAGCATAGTGGGAGGGGGTTGTGAAAACATGCACACTGTGTGTGTGCTCAGTCGCTCAGTCATGTCCGACTCTGCAGCCCCATGAACTGTATAGCCCTCAAGGCTCCTCTGTCCATGGGAACTCTCCAGCAAGAATACCGAAGTGGGTTGCCATTACCTCCTCCAGAGGATCTTCCCAACCCAGGGACAGAACCCAGGTCTCTCACATCGCAGGCATGTTTTTTACTGTCTGAGCTGCAAGGGAAACTCTGCACATTACAAGCAGATAGCAAATACATGTTGATCAAATAAGTGGATACTTGCAGGTCTCTATTATGAGTAGATCTATTGATTTTTAAATTCATTTACGTCCAAATTTTTATCCAAACCAAGATATTTTCTCTTTAACTCCTCAGACATTGCTTATCTGGGAGCTGTAACTTCAGGTTTGACTGTAAAATATGTAGTGCATATAAGTCATCATGTTTTCTTGCTGGACTGAAATTTGCATCATTTTTTTTTGTCTATGGTGTGTATGATTTTGGTGTTCTTATCACATCTTTTATTTTGAAAGTACATAAGTTTATGGCATGTGTACCTCTAGAATAATTATTTAATGTTTTAAGGTTTGAAAGTCAGCTCAAAGCAGTTAGCTGTTTGCTCAGAATTTGGCCTCTCTTTGTATTTCCTAATTGATACTGAGTGAATGAATGGTGATAAACCTAGTGGTAGCTTAAAAAGAATCCCTTTTATTCTCACCATTTCTTGCACCATCAGTCACATATAATCACATATAAGATCTAATGGGTTAGATGCATGGATAAATAATTAGTCTTTTCTCACTCATATCAGGATGCCTTATACCCATAACTGCATAAAGACATCAAAAATGTGTGTGTGTGTGTGTGTGTGTGTGCGCGTGCGCACGTGCACATGTGTGTGCACGCATGCACTTCCCTGATGGCTCAGCAGTAAAGAATCTGCCTGCAATGAAGGAGATGCGAGTTTGATCCCTGGGTCGGGAAGATCATCTGGAGGAGGGTACAGGCAGCCCACCTCTGTTTTCTTGCCTGGAGAATCCCATGGACTGAGGAGCCTGATGGGCTATATAGTCCATAGGGTCACACAGAGTCCGACACAATGAAGTGACTAAGCATGCACACATGCTCACATATATATGGTGATGGTGGTTTAGTTGCTAAGTTGTGTCCAACTCCTGAGACCTCATGGACTGTAGCCTGCCAGGCTCCTCTGTCCGTGGGACTTCCTAGGCAAGAATACTGGAGTGGGTTGCCATTTCCTTTCCCAAGAGATCTTCCCAACCTAGGGATTGAACCCATGTCTCCTGCATTGACAGGCAGGTTCCTTCCTGCTGAGCCACCAGGGAAGCCCATATATGTATATCTATAACTAGAGCTCCAGAGTTCCTTTCTCCCCTTCTTTGTCCAGATGACTTATTCTCTTTTGTAGTTCAGCCCAAATAGCATTTCTTGCAAGGCTTGCCATTCAGTACTGTAGATTAGCTGGTTGCTCCACCTGTCTGGTTCCATAGTTTTCTAGACATATCTTTTCCAATCCCTCTTCTCTGTGAAATACTATAAGGTAATATATTTCGATATCTAGAACAATCCCTGATACCTCTGTAGATATATCATAAATAGTTGCTGAAATAATACAGTTTGACTAAATGAATGTCTCTATTTTAATGTTCAGCAACCAAGTTAAACCTGGAAATCAGTAGATGCTTAATAAAAGTTGCATAAATGAATGAACACATGAATGAGTGAATGGAGAAACTTATGGAATTAATGTTAAGGGTGTGCACTGAATATCTTTGAAAAATTAACCTCACCTGTCTTCATTATTTTTCTTACTCTCAGTTTTTCTTTGTTTTGATTTCCTTAATCATATTTGTCCCAAGTAAATATAACTTGTTGTGTTGTTTTACTTGCATTAGATATTTATTAAAAGAAATATTTGTAATATTAAAGAGATAACTAAGACAGTGAATTCATCAAGGAGTCTACCATGCAGATATAAATATTCTGGAGGAAAACCTTCCTAACATACATATATACAAGTCAGGGTGCATGTCCTTTCCCCAGGACATGCATCCTGACTTGTATATATGTAAGGAAGGTTTTCTTATGTTAGGAGACCCCACTCCTGCAATGTTCACCAGGTCTTCCCATGAGCTGGTCAGGCTGGTCCTCCTTGGAGCAGGGATTGAGTGCCCACACATGTGTGGTGGTAGAGCGGTGTGCAGAGCTGGCATGCCTGTGTGTGTGTCTGCTTCTGCAGCCAAGAGTGTTCTGACAAGAAGCCTGCTTTTGTAGATAGTTCTGTGATTTTAGAGAGCTTCCCAGGGTGCTAGTGGTAAAGAGCCCACCTGCCAATGCAGGAGATATAAGAGACATGTGTTTGATTCTTCGGATGGGAAGATCCCCTAGAGGAGGAAATGATAACCCACTCCAGTATTTTTTCCTGGAGAATCCTGTGGACAGAGGATCTTGGCAAGTTATGGTCCATAGGGTCAAAAAGAATCGGACACTACTGAAGTGACTTAGCATATACATAACATAAAACATATTTTAGGAAAATACATGTGTATCTTACTATGTACCTTACTATACATTTTATCTTTAGCTTGCCTTTTATCAAAATGCCAACATCTGTTGGATCATAGAAAAAGCAAGAGAATTCCAGAAAAAAAACATCTATTTAAAAAACATCTATTTCTGCTTCATTGACTATTCTAAAGCCTTTGACTGTATGGGTCACAAAAAACTGTGGAAAATTCTTAAAGACATGAGAATATGAGACTACCTTACCTGCCTCCTGAGAAATCTGTATGCAGGTCAAGAAGCAATAGTTAGAACCAGACATGGAACAGTGGACTGGTTCTAAATTGGGAAAGGAGTATGTCAAGTCTATATTGTCACCTTGCTTGTTTAACTTATATGCAGAGTACATCGTGCAAAATGCCATGCTTGATGAAGCAAAAGCTGTAATCAAGATTGGTGGGAGAAATATCAATGACCTCACATATGCAGATGACACTACCCTTATGGCAGAAAGTGAAGAGGAACTAAAGAGCCTCTTGATGAAAGTAAAAGAGGAGAGGGAAAAAGCTGGCTTTAAACTCAACATTCAGGAAACTAAGATCATGGCATGCGATCCCATCACTTCATAGCAAATAGATGGGGAAACAATGGAAACAGTGACCAACTTTATTTTCTTGGGCTCCAAATCACTGCAGATGGTGACTGCAGCCATGAAATTAAAAGACGCTTGCTCCTTGGAGAAAGGCTGACAAGCCTAGACAGCATATTTAAAAGCAGAGACATTACTTTGCTGACAGAGGTCCATATAGTCAAGGCTATGGTTTTTGCAGTAGTCATGTATGGATGTGAGTGAAAGTGAAAGTCACTCAGTCGTGTCCAACTCTTTGTGACCCCATGGACTATACAGTCCATGGAATTCTCCAGGCCAGAATACTGGAGTAGGTAGCCTTCCCCTTCTCCAAGGGATCTTTCCAATCCAGGGATCGAACCCAGGTCTTCCACATTGCAGGTGGATTCTTTACCAGCTGAGCCACAAGGGAAGCCCAAAAATACTGGAGTGGGTAGTCTATCCCTTCTTCAGCAGATCTTCCCAACCCAGGAATTGAACCAGGGTCTCCTGCATTGCAGGCAGATTGTTTACCAACTGAGCTATGAGGGAAATGTTTAACCATAAAGAAAGCTGAGCACTGAAGAACTGATGCTTTTGAACTGTGGTGTTGGAGAAGACTCTTGAGAGTCACTTGGACAGCAAGAAGATCCAACCAGTCAATCCTAAAGAAATCAGTCCTGAATATTCATGGGAAGGATTGATGCTGAAGCTCCAACACTTTGGCCACCTGACTTGAAGAACTGACTCTTTGGAAAAGACCTTGATGCTGGGAAAGATGGAAGGCAGGAGGAGAAGGGGATGACAGAGGATGAGATGGTTGGATGGCATCATTGACTCGATGGACATCAGTATGAGCAATCTCCAAGGGTTGGTGATGGACAGGGAAGCCTTTTTTGCCGTATTCTATGGGGTTGCAAAGAGTTGGACATGACTGAGTGACTGAACTGATCACCCCAAAACCATGTAATGAAAGCTTTCTACACCAATAAATATTGATTTCTCTGCATCATTAATTTTAATTCACAGTATGTATTAATATATAAAAGTAGCTCAGCAATAAAGAACCCACCTGCCAATGCAGGAGACATAGGTTCTCTCCCTGGGTTGGGAAGATACCCTGGGGAAGGAAGTGGCAACCCACTTCAGTATTCTTGCCTGGGAAATCCCATGGACAGAGGATCCTGGTGGGTTACAGTTTATGGGATTACAAAGAGTCCACACAATTTAGCAACTAAACAAACAGCAACACAATATATATAATTAGATGAATCCTCTACTGGTCAGCATTTGTGTTGTTTCCACTTTTTTTGGCTATTATAAATATGCTGAGATGAACTTCCTGGCTCATATATCTTTGTGCATGGGTATGATTGTACTTCTTTGGCAAAGTATCTGGGATATTTAATTATAGAACCAAAGGGTGAGGACATTAAGCATTTTGACACATATTGCTAAATTACACAACTTTTTGTCCCAAAATATATTCTGACAAAAAAATGACTCCTTCATCTCAATAAGTCTACTCAACTATCTTCCTTCTATAACTAACTATAACATGCCTAGAAACTTACTTGGTGTATAGGGCTTCATCAATTTTTTATCTTCTTCATCATCATCCTCATTTTCACTCTTATAGTATTATTTATACTGTATACATGTCTGGCAGATCTTAAAATCATTCTTTTAAATACAAGGAGACTAATTAGTACATATATATTATCTTAGTAAAATATACTCCTTTTATATAATATTTTATCTTCCCACTAGTTTTGCTATTTGATGCAGTGGACATTAATGGTCTCAACTTTCTCACAATTTACAGTAAGTGAAATGTATGAAAATGAAGCACAATTTTATATTTTGAAATTTTTCCATGAATTGTTTTGTCCTAAATGCCAACTTGGTATTTTCAATATGAGCTCTTTAGGATGGTTAAGATGAAAATAATGTGCAGGATTCATATTTAAGTGTGACAGCAAAAGCACAGAGCAAAAGGAAAACGATATGTGAAGAAAGACTTATCTGTTAATTTGACTCTAAACTTGTTTAGAGTTTCTCTTAAATGTATGACATTTATCTTTCTTCCCACATTCTGAAAACATGTAGTTTGCTTATATCTTTGTTAGAAAGGTACACTTGTTACAGCTAAATGATTATTTGTTGGTCTCCAAATTATCATGTTGGCACCCTTTTAAAACTGAAGTCTCACATAAAATTCCCAGAGACCGAATAGGTCAAAATAATGATGACATCTCAGCAGCAGTTACATTTTTCATGATTTTTAAATGAATACCTCATTTTGTTTGTGGTTCCTCTGAAGCACCTCCCCAGACCTCAGCATAGTTTGTACTGACTGATGTGAATTAAACAGGTCTGTTCTTAAAGTATCTTTTGAAGTTTACAGAGACTTGTATTTCCAAACAAATTTAATTTTTGAACTTACAATGCACGTACATAGAGAATAGCGATTCTCTCTTTTCCTTGCCTACAACATCCATTGTTAGAAGGAAAATAAGGGAAAAATGAAGTACATAGTTGAAATCTTGTAATAATTTTAAAATGTCTGCTATGTTAAAAACAAAAATATTTTTAAAATCTTCAAATAGTAGATCTCAAGAGACAGGCTAGCATTTTCAATTTTAAAATAGCCACTGAGTTTGGGTTGCAAAATGACATATATATAAAAAGGAATCTTGGTGGATATGAATTTTATTATTGATTTCATGGTTATAAAGACAACTTAGTTTGTAATCAGAATGAACATAAACCACAACTTTTTCTGACTCTCTTTATTTCTAGCGTTTTCTAACATCACATTTGCTTTAAGGTTTCAACAAACATCTTCTTCCCAACCATTTCTGAAATCCTGAGGTTAAGAGGAATAAAGAAAGATATAATTATCTTTTTCTTTCCCTTAAATTCACCTCGTGTAGCTGAATGTTTGTGACTTATTACAGTGTTTAACTTATAAAACCTTCTCACAAGTACAAGCTAAATGGGAGAAAACGAACTGCCTCACCTTTTCAACAAACAGGGAGGAGCAAAAGCCAAGGATAAAACCTTTAACATTAAAACCTACCAGACTGTGACAGTCCTACCAAAGAGAAACCATAATGAATTTTAGAATTTCTTTTTTGGTGAATCTGAGTGCTTCTTTTACTTTTATCAGATTCCAAATGAGAGTATACATTTTTCTCTGTTTGATGTGCTGGGCAAGATCTGGTAAGAACTGATAATATGATTTATATTAAAATATGTATTAAATATTCAGTATGGTTTGAATTCTTGGATAAAGAATGATATAACATTATGGTATAAAAATATACTGTAATTATGGGTATTCATGTGCAAACAGATTATTATGAACATTTGTGTGTGTGTGTGTTTGGTACATTGTATGTTCTGTATTTTATTTTATTTACTAGAAATTTTTTTTTCAAGGAGATATAAATAGAACAAATACAAATATTCACGAGAAATTTAGAATAATTTAGTGCTAGGGAATTTTCTTCAGTATTGGAAATCATGGCTTAATAAACATCTTGGGTTTTTTTTTGTTTGTTTGTTTAAATAACCCTACTTTTGAGGACAACTTTTTCATAGGTAAATTGTCAGTTGCAAAAGAAACAATAGAAACATATTCTACAATGTTTTGCTTTGTCCTATCACTTTACAACAAAACAGAAACCAGAACAAGTTTATGATAATAATATTGAAATTGTCCTGGTTTACTGGCTTACGGTAATAAAATTTACTAATTTAAGTAATATCATTTACTACTTTATGGTGATAAATAGTTCAGTAGAACTTCTTGTTCTACTTTATGATAATAAGTAGCAATTTTACAATCATAATGAATAGTTTTCTGTAGAGATTTTCCAAAAGAAGGCCATTTCCTTTGTTTTAAAATCTTTTTAAAAATTTCTTGAATGCATACTTGAATAACCTTAAAATATCAACTAAAAATTCAAATTATTTCTTGTTTCTTTTCAATTGTATATGTGAGCTTAAAAATAAATTCTGGAAATGTTTGTTCTATATTCAAATACAGACTTTGAATGGTAATAATATACAGTTCATCATTTATATTTTACTTACTTGGAATTCTTTTGATAGGTATTTTATGGTTTTGTAATGTACAGTGAATGTGAAAGTGAAAGTCACTCATGTCCGAGTCTTTGTGACCTCGTGGACTATACAGTCCGTGGAATTCTCTAGGCCAGAATACTGGAGTGGGTAATCTTTCCCTTCCTCAGGGGATCTTCCCTACCCAGGGATCGAACCCAGGTCTCCCTAATTGCAGGAGAGCCAGCTGAGCCACAATGTACAGTAGTGGTACCTTAATTTGAAAGAATTCTAAAGTATAGACTCCTATCCTTTGTGTTATATCATAGTTGACATCATTCTACATCAATATTATGGTAGACTTTCTCAATTTGTTGCTTTGATTAGTAGATAGGAAGTTGTTCTCAATTGATAAAACACAGATATGATTATAAAGTGTGTTTCTGGCTCCGTTGACAGAAATAAGATATCAGACGTTTTAGATATTAATAACAATAAATAAAAAATAAGAAAAATTAAAAGATTGGCTGAGTATTAGAATCATACTTAACCCATGCAAGTGTTCTCTCATTTTACATAAGTTCTTGCCTACCTAGGGTATTTTGTTGAAATTTCAGTAATTTATTTCAGATAAATATGTTTTTATTAAAATTATACATGCTCTTCCCTTCTCCACTAGAGGTTCTGAAATATATTTTTCAGAAGCATTTCTTACACTCAACATGAGAATAATTACATCTGCCTTCAGAAATGGAAAAACATCCTGAAAAACTGGGATTAGTCAGATCATTTCAAAACTTTTAAATAGAATCAATAGAAGTAGAGAAGTAGCTGAACAAACTACTGTATATACAAATATATATGTATATGCATATATATTTAAATTATATGCATATGTGTTCTTAGTATACTTTTGAGTCCTAATATCTGCTGAAATGGTGGTTGTGGCTGTTACCATTATTAATATAGCAAGTGTCAGCAAATATTTCTGTAAAGGGCCAGAGAGTGAATGTTTTAGGCTTTGAGGGCCCTACAGTCTTGATTACATCCTTTCAACTCTGCTATCATGGCATGAAAATAGCCATAGACAGTTCATAAACCAATGAGTCTGGCTGTGTTCTAATTTAAATGTATTGATGGACACTAAGGGCTTCCCAAGTGGCTCAGTGGGCAAAGAATTTGCCTGCAATGCAGGAGAGGCAGAAGGCACAGTTTTGATCCCTGGGTTGGGAAGATCCCCTGGGAGGAGAGCATGGCAACCCACTCCAGTATTCTTGCCTGGAGAATCCCATGGACAGAGGAGTCTGGCAGGCTATAGTCCATGGGGTCACAAAGAGTTGAACACGACTGAAGTGACTGAGCACATATGCACAATGGACACTAAAAGCTGAATTACCAAAATTTTCATGTCACAAAATATTCTTTTTTTTTTAATTTTTTAAAATTGTAAAATCATTCTTAGCTTGCTGGTCAGATTTAGCCCACAGGCCATAGTTTGTCAACTCCTATGCTCCAGTAAGTAACTAATAGAAGAGATGTTAAAGATAGATTAGTTCATCTTTCTCATTTCACAGGTGAGGAAAATGAGATTTGGAGAGATGGAGTCATTTTTGTTAAGGTGATAGAGCTTACAGCCCTGGACTTCTGGACTCCTGGGCATTGTGTTTAAAATGCAGATTCTTCTTCACAGGATGGAGGGTGAAGCCCAAGATTCTGCAATTTTAATTCACTCCCAGTTGATGCTCATATGTATGCAGACCACACTTTTAGTAGTAAGAGTATATTTGTAGAACCTTACTGAGTGGACTATCTATAGGGCAATAGTCATTCCAAAAGCCATGGAATTCTGAGCCCACAGACTCAACAAAGTCATCATTATTTTTCTCTAAACTTTATAAAAATCTTTCTGATGTGACTAGTAATCTATTTCTATTGATTTACTAACATCAAATGTCCACAAACAACTTTGTAATTTATTGTACCAAAGTTTCTTTAAGGGTGTTATGAAAGAAGCTGGGATTTACAGTTAAAAGATGCAGATTCAAGTCTGGTGTCTGTTCTCCCAGGCCAAATCATTTAACCTCCCTGAGCATCAGTTTCTTCATTTTTAAGTGGAAGTAAAAATTTTTTTTTTTTTTGAAGTAAAATTTATAATACCATTTCAGTGCATTTTCAGGCTCAAAGGAGATAACATAAATGAGTGATTTGGTCAATTCTAAAGCAATATAAATTAGGTTAGAGTAATCCACTGTTTTCTTCCAGGTGCATTTTCTCTTTAATTCTCTAAGATTGATTTCCAGCTATAGGACCTCACTCTGTATCTACCCATGTACATTATGGTAGACTTGTATGTACTACGTATATCAGAATTCCCTGAGTTGTGCCTTTAAAAATGTAGATGTACCTTCCAATCAGAATCTCTGGGCATGGCTCAAGAAACCACATTTGAATAAACTCTCCTTGTCATTTTTTATACCCATTTTTAAACTCATGCTTAAGAATTCCTTTTTTTTTTTTTTTAAACGAAGAATTCCTGATCAAAGTCTTATCAGTCACTTACTATATTTTGCTTGTTTGGTCAACTGTCAGTGTATTTTCAACAGCTTTTCAAATATTTGCACAGTTGAAAAGTTACTGATTGAATATCTTGATTTCTTATTACATGCTAAATAAATGTATTTTCAGGTTATTTAATCTTTTAAAATTTCACTTTCTTGAGGAAAAAGGTAGCAAATATAAAACAGTACAGTGCCTGGCATGGAGTGATTGCTAAGTGAAGTCACTTCAGTCATGTCTGACTCTGTGCGACCCCATAGACGGCAGCCCACCAGGCTCCCCCGTCCCTGGGATTCTCCAGGCAAGAACACTGGAGTGGGTTGCCATTTCCTTCTCCAATGCATCAAAGTGAAAAGTGAAAGTGAAGTCACTCAGTGTCCAACTGTCTGTGACCCCATGGAGTGCAGCCTTCCAGGCTCCTCCATCCATGGGATTTTCCAGGCAAGAGTACTGGAGTGGGATGCCATTGCCTTCTCCGGGAGTGATTGCTAAATAACCATAAACCATCATTAATATTATTGATGTTATTGCTGTTAACAAATACAATTTTGCTTTTAGAAATGAAGAAAGAGAAGGAAGTACATTTTTCTTTTAGAAATGAAGAAAGGGAAGGAAGGAGGTTTTCATGCAGGCTCTTTGGGATGAATGTGGATTTCAGAGGATTATCAGAGGAAGAAGTAAATCTTTATAGAGTGTGTTAGGATTGGTAATTTTTTATGACTGGATTTTGAGGACTCTCTGTTATTCCTTTTGTCAGTGCTTAAAGTAGCAAGACAGACTAATTTGTGTGTAAGTGGGTTTGAAATCAAAGAATATTAGAATAATAGAAGTCATAGGGGACCATTTATTTCAACTCCTTCCATTTAAAGAAACCAAGGCCTAGAAATGAGAGCAGAAAAACATTTGCTCAAATTCACAAGAGAAGTTTGAAAGAAATTAAAGACATTTGGGTCTCAGTCATCCATGTCCAAGGTGCTGTTCACACCTCTGAACTCTTGTTGGTTTGGATCTCCTTGTTCTCTTCTTCACAACCATTGCAACTATAATGGAAATATACTTCAGTTAGAGCTGAGCAGCCTAGAATCATTGTTCCTGATGTCATATGTCTTTGATTTTTTTTAAAAGTTTACTGCTTGTATAATTTTAAATCTAGGAAGATTTTCACACTTCTTTCTCAGTGCACTGCTCTGTTGAGATTATTGCTAGAGTCATTATCTTTCTACATATTTGATAATGAAATCCAGTATTGTGCTCTTGCTACTGAATTTCTAATCAGAGTAATTTAGACCAGTCCCAAGAACCTCAATTTGTTAAATTTTCAAACAACATCAATACTTATTTTTCTGTTCTAAATATCTTTATCTTTCAGCCAATAACATTATTTGTTATCATTTTTTTAAATCAATTCAAGTCTATTTAAACCATTTCTCCTCCTTATAACACTCCTTATAACAAAAAGTATGTTAGATTTAAAACATTGAGAAAATATTAAAATTCAGGAGGGAGAAACACAGAGAAAATATAAAAAGATAGACAAAAATATCGAATATTACCATCACCACAAACTACAATTATGATAGTGGTCTATTTCCTACCAGTTCTAATACAGTAAATATGTGTGTATGTGAACAAATATGAGTTAGAGTTTACTGCATATATACTATGTATTATAGCTAAAATTAGGACTATATGTGTATATTTATAGACTATATAGATTTCTTACTTGCTGCATTACTATCGATACATCATAATTTATAGACTCTGCCATGTATTTAGTTTATTCCTAAATAACCACTTTAAAAATGATGTGATATGTATCAGTGTTAATGGTCATGGTATAATGGTAAAAATGATACAATGATATTATTTTAATTAATCTTTACTAGTTATTAAGAATATTGAGCACATTTTGATACATTTATGTTTGAATATTTAATTTTGTAAAATGTCTTTATAGTCATCACTTGGTGTTCACTTGGGGCATTCTTTTTCTTCATTAATAGTTCTTTAGGTATATTAATTCCTCTTCTACTTTGTATTGAAAATATTGTCCTAAGTTTTTTTTTTTGTCATTTGGCTAGTTTATAGTGTTTGTGTTGTTGTTGTTGTTTAGTTGCTAAGTCATGTCCAACTCTTTTGTGACCCCACAAACTATAGCCTGGGGTTTTCCAGGCAAGAATACTGCAGTGGGTTGCCATTTTCTTCTCCAGGGGATCTTCCCGACCCAGGGATCAAACGTGAATCTCCTACATTGGCAGGTGGATTCTTTACCACTGAATCACCAGGGAAACCCTTAGTGTTTATGTACAGAAGTTTTAAATTCACCTGCTGTGAAATCTGTTGGTCTGATACTTTATGGTTTCTTCCTTTTTTTAATGCTAAAAAGTCACTCCTCGATCTGAGATGGTATATGTATACATTAATTGTATTCTTCTTCTAGTTCACATAATTTTACTTTTAAACGGAATGTTTTTATCTAACTCAAATCAAATAATTATTGTAGTAATTATTATATTTAAAAACCCATTACCTTTGACAACTAATGATGTTGACCATCAGTTTTGAGCCTAGTGGCCATTAGACAACTCTCTTGTGAAGTGCCTTCAATTCTTTTGTCATTTTTTTGAAAGTAACTTTTTAATTTTACATATATGTATAAGTGTACTGGAGAAGGAAATGCCAACCCACTCCATTATTCTTGCCTGGAAGATCCCATGGATGGAGGAGCCTGGTGGGCTACAGTCCATGCGGTCGCAAAGAGTTGGACATGACTGTATATGTGTATACAGGGCTTCCTCGGCAGTGCAGTGGTAAAGAATCTGCCTGCCAATGCAGGAGACATAAGAGGTGCAGTTTCGATCCTTGGGTAGGGAAGATCCCCTAGAGTAGAAAATGGCAACCCACTTCAGGATTCCTGCCTGGAAAATTCCATGGACAGAGGAGCCTGGCAAGCTACAGATCATGGGGTTGCAAAAAGTCCAATATGACTGAGTGACTGAGCATACACAGCACATGTGTGTATACACACATAAAACATATACACATAATATATATATTATATTATATATATATATATATATACACACACACATACATACACATATGTATTTGGGATATGGTACTTTTTCATATGTACATTTTGCAAACCTGAACATTCAGATTCTTATCAGTGTCTTTTTAGGAGCAGACATTTTTCACTATGGCAGTTTCCAATTTATTATCTTTATGTTTTGTGCTTACTGTATCATATCTGAAAAATCTTTGCTTACCTCAAGATTGTTAATATTGTCTCTCAATATTTCACACGTGTTGTCTGCCAGAGAATGAAGCCAAATCAAAGCAAGCAGAGCTGAGAGAATGAGGAGAAAGGATGGGCCTTAGTTCTTTTTCACTCTAGAGCTAGTTTAGCTCCATTGCCGTAAAGTCTGACCCTTCTAGAGTCTCTCTTGAATGCCTGTGACGTTCATTGAGTTTTCTCTACCCTGGCTGGTCAGAACTGCAGTGCCTCCCAGCAGGCCGTGGCCTTCGAGGTTGCTGAGCTGACAGCTCTTTTGGAGTTTCACCCTACGCAGGCACCAGTTTGTCTTCAGCAGTGGATTCGAAGGGACTCCTCTCAGAGTTTGGAGCTCTGCCGCTGCATAGCTCCCTCCTTTGTGGTACGCTGTGATACAAATTCTAGTAGATTCAACTTTTTCAAACTTCAGTCTTTGTCCCCAACTTGGCAAAACCGCCATGTTTTGTTGGGTTCAACCCTCCTGCACTGAAGTCTGGAAACTGCCTCCAGGTAGAAAGGTATTAGATATAGGGTTCAAATCATTTGTTTACCTTTGTAAAGATACCATAGCTGTGTGCTTTTTGTTGTCCAATGTGTAAACTTTTTCTTCATATATTTTGTCAAGTGTTCTAGCTGTTTACAGAGGTAAAGTAAGTGTGGAATCAGATATCCATAATATAATGATGGGAATTGGATTCTGTAAGATGTTTTTTTGTTTTATTGTTGTGTGTGTGTGTGTGTGTGTATGGTCACATAGTCATGTCCAGCTCATTATAACCCCATGGTAGGTCACTCACTGTGACCCTATTGGGCTTCATTGACCCCAATGTAGCCCTCCAGGCTCCTCTGTCTATGGTATTTCCCAGGCAAGAATACTGGAATGGGTTGCCATTTCCTTCTCCAGGGAATCTTCCCAACCTAGGGGTCAAACCCAGGTCTCCTACATTGGAGACAGATTCTTTACTATCTGAGATACCAGGGAAGCCTTTTCTATTTTGGTAAGACATATATTAAAAATTCCCATTTTAAGTGTATAGTTCAGTGTTATTAAGTGCGTTCACACTGTTGTGCCACCATCACCATCACCCATCTCTAGAACATTTTCATCTTCCCAAACTGAAAATCTGCACCCCATCAACTCCACATTTACCACTTTTTTCCCAGCCCTTGGCAACCCTTGTTCTACTTTATGCCTTGATAAATTTGACTCCTTAGGTACCTCATTTTAATGAATCATATAGCATTTATATTAATATTTTTGTGACTATCTTATTTCATGTAATATAACATATTTAAAGTTATTCCATGTTGTTTCATGTATAAGATTTTCCTTCCTTTTAAAGGCTGCATAATATTCCACTGGATATATACCCCAGGTTTTGTTTATCCATTCCCCTTTACTGGACACTTGGGTTGCTTCCACCTTTGGGCTTTTGTGAATAATGCTGCAATGAACACAGCAGCTGCAGCTTTCAGCAGTGCACACAAGTTCCAATTTCTCTACATTCTTGTCAACAATTATTTCCTGTTTTTCTTTTTTAATAGTAGCCATCCAAATGGGTTTGAAGTATCATGTCTTCCTTTGTTTTTAGTTGATTGTTTTGTGCTGACACATTTTGATCTCTTTATCTTTTTTTGCTGTATATTCTATATATTGTATTTATCACAGGGATTATGTATAACATCTGAAGTTATGACAGTCTATCTTAAATTGATACTAATTTAGCTCCAATAATGGTAATAAAGACTTCAGTAAAAACTCTCAGTTAAAATACTCTACTCCATTAAGCTCTACTTCACTCATTTTATGTTATTGATGACACAGTTATATCTTTACATATTGCATACCCATTGACATAGATTTGTAATTATTTCTATGCATTTGTCTTTTAAATCCTATGGAAAATAAAAAGTGGAGTTACAAATCAAAATTTCAATAGTATTTTTTATATTTGTTCATAATTCACCTTTACCAGAAAATTTTACATTTTATATGATTTCAAGTTATTGTATAACACTCTTTCATTTCAACTTGAAGGGCTCCCATTTGCACTTCATGTAGAGCAGTTATAGTGTTAATGAATTTTCTCAGCTCTTGTTTGTCTCATTCACACACAAAATGTGTTAGTCGCTCAGTCGTGTCTGACTCTTTGCAACCCCATGGGCGGTAGCCCACCAAGGCTCCTCTGTCCATGGAACAGGACACTGAAGCCGAAACTCCAATACTTTGGCCACCTGATGTGAAGAACTGACTCACTGGAAAAGACCCTGATGCTGGGAAAGACTGAAGGCAGGAGAAGGGGATGACAGAGGATGAGATGGTTGGATGGTATCAATGACTCCATGGACATGAGTTTAAGCAAGCTCCAGGAATTGGTGATAGACAGGGAAGCCTGGCGTGCTGCAGTCCATGGGGTCGCAAAGAGTCAGACACGACTGAGCAACTGAACTGAACTGTTAAGTATTTGATTTCTAGAACTTTATTATTTTTTTCTTTTTCTATAATCTACCAGAGTTGAGTCAGTTTGATATTCTTTAAGAGCTTTACAGTACACTAGTTTGACTTTTTTGTATCATTTGAAAAGTTTTGTTTTACTTTATCTGATATTAATATTATGAATGAAATTGACTATGTGTGCTTACACGTTGAGTTGCTTCAGTTGTTTCTGGCTCTTACAACCTTATGGACGGTAGCCCGCCAGGCCCTCTGTCCATGGAATTCTCCAGGCAAGAATACTGGAGTGGTTGCCATGCCCTCCTCCCTTGGATCTTACCAACCCAGGGATTGAACCAGCCTGTCTTATGTCTCCTGCATCGGCAAGCAGGTTCTTTACCACTAGCACCACCTGGGAAGCCCCAAATTGACTATACAATGTCACAAAAAAGCTAAACAAAACAAAACGAAAAACACAGACCCTCGGTGGTGGTTAATGTAATGTAGCTGCTACATTTATGGATTCAGGTGGGAATTGTATAGGCAGTGCTCTTCTTTGTTGGGTTTGCTGGCGTGTTTGGCTTTTAATTGGGTGTCAATCAACTAGGGAGACTAATACAACTTAGCTCTTTTACACCTGTCTCTCCTTTTCTAGCAGGCCAGACCTGGGATATTCTCACTGTGATGGCAGAAATGTGGGATGCCCAGCTCTAACGTGCAAGCCCACTTCAGCATCTGTTTGCATTACATCACCAAGGCCCTATTTTCCAATATTACAAGCTGTAATACTTGTACCCATATCAAAAATTGGGGCAAGTCATCCCACTTATGATGGGAGAATACCTCAGAGTTACAAGCTGAATGGCATAGATTCAGGAAACAGTGAGGTATTGGAGCCATGATTGCATCTAATATATCAACCTAGTTTGTCTTTATTTTACTTGTGTAGAATATACCTACCTATCCATTTATTTAAAATTTCCTGTGCACTTCTTTGGAGAAGGCAATGGCACCCCACTCCAGTACTCTTGCCTGGAAAATCCCATGGATGGAGGAGCCTGGTAGGCTGCAGTCCATGGGGTCCCTGAGGGTCAGACATGACTGAGCAACTTCACTTTCACTTTTCACTTTGATGCATTGGAGAAGGAAATGGCAACCCACTCCAGTGTTCTTGCCTGGAGAATCCCAGGGACGGGGGAGCCTGGTGGGCTGCCGTCTATGGGGTCACACAGAGTCAGAACACGACTGAAGCGACTTAGCAGCAGCAGCAGCAGCAGCAGTGCACTTCTTTATTTTGTAGCTAAGTTTCTTTTTTATGAAGCTGATTTTTTTTTTAACAGGAAGACTTTATTACAGTTACAATACTTTGTTTTGTGTAAGTTTATCATTTTGTGCTTTCTACTTTCTATATTTTTCATTTTCTTTGTATCTTTTGTATATATACACGTTTCATATGTTTTAGTGTGTAGAGAGTTATGTCTATTGTTTTACATAGTATAATGGTTAACTGTTAAGGTAATCGATATTTTTTAAAACCCATACTTATCTATTTATTAACATTTTTTAAATTGACATATTCTGAATCCCCCAGTTAAGGAATTTTCGTACCACTTTATCTATACCCCTTTTAACCTAAATTTCCATCTTATATTAGTATACATTGAGGCTTCCCTGGGGCTCACACAGTAAAGAATTTTCCTGCATTGCAGGAGACCCACATTCAGTCCCTGGGTCAAGAAGATCCCCTCAAGAGAAGGCTTCCTACTCCAATTTTCTTGCCTACAGAATTCCATGGAAAAAGGAACCATCTTATTAGTATATATTGACTTATACTAAACATTCTTGTTAAACATTTGAATAAGAATAATTTCTGATATTGCATTTATGTTTTACTCAGTTTTACACTGTTTACACTTACATTGGTATCTAACTTGTTTCTATGCTCACTTTTTTTTTTTTTTTTTACTGTGAGTTTCTGTGGATTTTGTCTTCAATAAAGCTCTCACTTATTTAATAGTGATGATGTCAGGAACTTTACTTAGTCAACTTTGGGTGGTGTACTTTAGGAAAAATATAAAATTATTGGGCCACAAACTTTTGTACTTATAGTCTTCATTTATTACACTTTTATATGTCTGATGTATTATTTTGGAAGACAAATATGAAGTCATCATAAATTCATTCTTCTATCTGCAACCTGGATTTTCTGCCTTAATATCTTTAGGATATTTTTACTTTTCATTGAAACCAAAACTGATTCTAGGAGGTCTCTTAGTGAGTCTGATGAACTGAATTTCTCCAGATACTGGTGAACCTTTTTCAGTTTGTATACCCTGGTGTGAAGTTATTTCTTTAATTGTTTTAACTGCTACCCCCTCTCTCCTCATTTCCTCCCTACCTGCCAAGGGAATAATGATTTTTAATTTGAATCTTTATTTTCTATCCCATATCTATGTTTACCTTCATAATTTAAATATCTTTTCTCCTTCATTTCTTACTATATATAAGGTAAGATTTTCATGTTTTTGCATCTGTAAAATGAATTTTTATTCTGCAATTGCATTTTTCCTTTTTGTGAATTGGAGTATATTTTTATTCCATTTTAACCTTAAGCTATTGTTTTTGACTCAATAAATTTTCTCTTAATACCCTCCTGTTTTTGAGATGTGTTTTTTCCTTGCATTCTAATGGAGTTCTAAAGAGCTTCCTGCAATTACTTCTGCATTTGGTAATAGACAATAGACTTTTCTGTTGTTTGTTATAGGTGATTTCTTTCCCTTATTTCATCACAGGGATTGTGTTTATTCATTTCTCATTCCAGGGCCAGGTAAAATCTACCTTGGCTTTTAGTGGGCCAGCAGTTTGGATATATCAATTGCATTTTGACTTCTCAGAGTTCCAGCTGGTGGGAAGGTGGATAAGCACAATTGTCTACCCTATTTGTACTCTGTTAAGCATTGATATTGCCTTGAGGTTTAATTTATTCCTCCTCTCCACTTCCTCATTCCTTTGTACTTAGAACAAATGAAGTATCAAAGTTTTTCACTTGTCCAAGTGTCTCTCAGCTGTTAATCTGGGAATTCAATTTCACTTCCTTCCTTCCTTTGTCTCCTTCTGAATAATTATAATATCACATATATAATTTCCCAACTAGAATGATTGCAACTAGTGCATATTATTATGTATTTTCTGAATATATTTGCATATAAATAGATGTATAGTTTTAAATGTGTGTTTATATATGTTAAATAGATACTTATATTTATCAAATACATATAAATGTATGTAATGACTTGAGCACATTATTTCTGGGCCTTTAAATTACCTCTATTTCTCCAATATTCAAATAATGTATATTCATTTTTTATGTGTTTTCAGACTATTTTCTTGGTGTAAATTCTTAGAAGTGTAATTACTGCATAAACTTTACTAACACTTTTGTGATTTTTGCTATGTATTGACAAATTTTTTCCCAACTCTTCTTACCAAGTTAAATTTTCAGAAGTAGTACAAGCATATGATGTCATTAAAAAATATTTTGAGATTGTATCCTCATTTTAAAAAAATTACAGTTCTTAAAAACTATGAAAAGAAAAAACAGCCATGTTTCACTGCCTAGTAATGACCATTGCTTTGGTTTGGCTTAGATATTTCATTTTCTGCTCTGCTTTCATCTAGGATGGATGGCTGGGTAGATATGTAGGTATATAGATGATAGATAGATAGATAGGATGCACACATTGATGAAATTACATATGATGATAACTAAGGTGTTTTAAATTTTTGTGTGATTATGCATAACCCTATAATTAATATATTTATATTTAACACAGTGCTCATTTCATTAGTGTAACTCTAGGCAAGAAAATCAAGAAGACTAAATATTTTTAATATTTTGTATGTGTGGTATACACATACACACATATACAATTTCAAAATGAAGTATCAACTTTTGCTGTGAGCATCCATATATATGAATCTTTGTTACATTTACCCTTATAAGTATTACATATTAAAATTATTTTTCATTGTGTTTAATTTGATAGGAAGAAATTGATATATTTTTGTTTTTATTTGATCACTAGTCAGATAAAATATATTTTTTCCTAATGCTTATTATCTATATCTTGATATTCTTCTGCAAAATTGTTAAAGTTCATATCAACTTGTGGACTTTTATTGCTGTGTATAACACTTTCCTTATTAACAATATTAATGATTTCAATCACATCATTGCTATTTTGTACTGATAAAACTAATTCTTAATTTTTAACCAGCCACATTTATTTCTATATTTTATTGTAAATTTTGAATACATCTAGTTCAAAAAGTCTACTTAAGTAATCAATGAATTACTTTCAACATTGCAGTTGCTCAGTATATTATGTTAAACTGCTAATAAAATAAAATCCTCCACACCCTCCAAGTTCAAGTATTTCCTTTGCAGCAGTGACAAGAATAGAATCAAATAAATACTATCCCAATACTTAGCTTGACTGACTTTTTTTTTTTTTTTTTTAATTTCAGAGAATAAGGCACCATGCCTTGAATTCTCTCATCTAAGTTTAAAGGATTCCTTCAGAGATCTGTTTAATCCCCAAATGGAGATATCTTTGATGTTGTATACAAGGAAGAACCCGACTTGTGCTGAATCACTGTTTGAGAAGAATGACTCACTTAACATTAATTTCAACACAAGCAAGAAAGCAGTCTGGCTGATTCATGGGTACAGACCACTGGGCTCCACTCCTTCATGGCTTCAGAACTTTGTCAGGATTTTGTTGAACCAAGATGATATGAATATAATTGTAGTAGACTGGAACCGAGGAGCTACAACTTTTCTTTACGTTAGGGCAGTTAAAAATACCAGGAAAGTTGCTGTCAGTTTGAGTAGGTACATTCAGAATCTTTTGGTAAGTCTGGAATTTTATGGGTTGTATATGTTATATAATAAATGGTGGTTTTATAATACTACAAAAAGGTGATAAAGTAAATACTATTTCCTTTAAGACTTTGTTAATCAAGAATTACTGCACAAGTGTGAAGAATTACTGTGTTGATGTGCTTCACATATGCAGCCATGATTCTTTTGTGTTAATGGATAATTCTATACCTAGACATGGCCTATCTTATTTTTTAAAGTTATCTTAAAGACTCAATTATCATATTTTATCTTAAAATATTTCAAGATTTTTGTTTTTTTAAATTCTGCCTATGCTGACTTCAGGATTAGTGGGTGATTTTATGTGGAGAGAGGAAATAAACTATTTAATCATTAGACTTTTTCGATATATTTTCTAAGATATGTCTAAAATGACAAAGTGTACATTGGTCAAAGTGAGAAACAACTTGAAGAGTAGCATACTTTTGCCACCTTGGAAGCAAGTCTTAGTTCCTTTTAGGCTTATCCAGTTTAAATGAAGTCCGGTTAAATAATTTCAGGCCAGTTCTAGGTCCACCTGTGTTTCAAATGATCTTTAAGTCAGTGTATATAGAGATCTAGAGATCTATGTCTTTTCTAGAGAGAGGTCGTAGTAATGGTGCTCGAGAGAAAGAAAGGTGATAAAAGACTTGGGGTCATTCTTGAGCTTGAAATCCACCTTCGAGTTGTGTTATGCTGAACTTCCAAGCCTCTGCTGAAATTCAGCAAGCATCATAGATCCAAGAAACAGTTGTACGTAGTTGTTAGAAGTCAGACTAGAGGGATTGAAAGACCACCAAATCCACACCATCAGTGTGAGTCTGAGCAATAGCTTAACCATTCTGCCTCGTTTCTGTCTATTCATTTGGGATAACAAAACTTTATAACAATATTTTATTTAAGTGTTATAGGAAATTAATTCTTAACCAGTGTTTGTTATGTAATAACCATTGAATGAAATCAGCTATCATTATTATTTTTACATCCACAAATTTGGACAAAACCAAACCATCCCTCTGGAAACAGAGGGCTATTGATTCACTTGTTCTTATTGATAGCCTGAAAATTGCATAAGTAATTTTTCCTTTTTGCAGTGGTCTTTTTATACTTAATACATATGTACGTCAAAGTGTGGAACTTGTGAATATTAAATACAGAAGTTTAGGAAAAGTCTAATGTTAGATAAATTTCTAACAGTGCTTTTCCTTGCAATGGCTCCATATTAATAATAAAGGATGAAAAATTCAGTAGCACTATAGTTGAGAGTGATACTCCCTGGAGGTTGCAGGTACTGGTCTGAGAAATTTTGAAGAAAATTATCACCCCATGCCTGGGAAATCAGAATCTAGTTTCTCCTTAGAATAAATGTTCCACATCTTTCTATCAGCCATCAGATGTGTGACTGTGTAGACTGGACCATGACCTGCTTCCTGAGAGTGTAAGAGAATATAATAAGAGAAATTCTCCCTTGTTTAAGCTCCTAATGTTACCATGCCCGTGATCAAAACTTGGGCTTTGAAAATTTGACTCCATTGCTCTCCAGCAGGAGGGAGGAGGCAGGTGGGCTGCACAGAGTCTATGGGGTCGCACAGAGTTGGACACGACTGAAGCAACTTAGTAGCAGCAGCAGCTCTCCAGCTTGTAATCAGGAGAAGTCACTTAAAATCCCTGCATCTCATTTTATCATCTCTAAAGTAAGGGTGGATATTCACATTGTTCAGTCTTCCTCAAGTTTGGACACAATTTACAGATAAAACAAGGAGGCAGGTTAGGTTATATTTTGAAGTTAAACAGACCTGGACTTGAAATCTATCTTTTTCCCTTATAGTAATAAGTATATATGACTTTGGGCAATTCACTCTAAAACCATATTTATTAAGCATTTAATAGGTGCTAGGGAAAGTTTTAGGCAATGGATAAAAATAAATAGCTCATAGGACTTTGTGAATATTAAATATGAGATTTATATAGCACTTATCAAGGTCACTAGCACAAAGTATCCAAATATGTTTTATTTTTATTACAAAAAAAATTAAATATATTATTTTACATATGCTTTTCTAGATAAAAATTTAATGGTATTAATATGTAAATAAAAAATCAGATATTTTATTTAAAAAGTTGAACGAAGATATAGTTGTTTAAAATTATAAAATTGTATTCCCTGTCTCCCAGAAGTGGACTAAACCAGAAAAAATAATGATTTTTAGAACACTGATGCAACAAGGCATAATTTATGACTTTCTGAAATGAAAATTGTAACACTGCATTTTGAATTGCAGAAGCATGGAGCATCTCTTGATAATTTTCATTTCATAGGTGTGAGCTTAGGGGCTCATATTAGTGGATTTGTTGGAAAGATATTTCATGGTCGAGTTGGAAGAATAACAGGTAAAATATTTTTAAATTATATTTATTTATTTTAAGTGTTTTTGATAAAATTAATGGTTTATATACTTTTAAGTTTCAGAAATTGTTACTTTAGTTAACAGGGGCAATATTTAAGCAATGGAAACAATGCACAAACGTTCATCATTTTTCTATATTATATTCAAAGACTGGTCTTTGTTTTAGTTAGACTCTGAAGTCTTACTTATTCCTTAACCAAACTTAAGTGACCCATACAGAAATGGAAGGGGAATGATTTATTTTTGCATGTGAATTAATTGTGCATGTGAATTTTAAGGAGACCTTATTGTAACAATCCTGAGGAAAGTTTTACCCATTAGAATTTTTACACATGCAAAACTTTTTTCATGTATTAACCAATAATATAACCTGTTATCATATATTTAATTTTTAGAAACTTTAATGTAATTTAATTATTTTGAAATTTTTAATTGAACACGTGAAGAGAGAAACAGGAGTTGGTATTTATACCTGGGAGATTCTGGACCCCAGTTCTCATTGTATTTCCTTAACAAAGTTACTGCCTTCATAAAGCTTAGTAACCAAATAATGCTGACATGGATTTTCAGGCCTCCCTTTAGGAATGGCAGTGATTTTAAAACTAGAAGGATAGTATCTTTTCCCAGTTAATTTAACTTTCTAGAATTATTGAGATCTATTCCAAGAAGAATTATAATTATTTAAAATGTTAATACTAGAGTCTTAAGCAAAGGGGGAAGGGAGAAGTGAATAAATTGTTTATAGATATTTAGAGTCTTTAAAGACCTTAAGTATACCTTACTTTCTTTGATCAGTCTTAATTTTATCTTCCTTATAAAGGATGTGAAAATTGAGGATAACTGAATAAATTCAGGAGGGTCAAAAATTTAGTAACATCTAAGCCAGGATTTATACAAAGATCTCTGGCATCCAAAGCCTATTCTCTTTCAACCACCATACTAGCTCAGTTTGAACTGTTGATCAGCCTACTTTATTTTAAGGTGTGTTTATTCACATATTAGACTAGTTAGAATGGCTCCACATGCCAAGCAATCATCAGAGTTTAAAAGCCAGCAAACATGTTGGATCTACATCAGGGCAATTTACAGGAAGAGAGAAATTTCTGCTTCATTCAGTTATGTTGGATCTAACAACCACTGGATCATAGAAAAAGCAAGAGAATTCCAGAAAAACATCTACTTCTGCTTCACTGAATATGCAAAAGCTTTTGTCTGGATGGATCACAACAAACTGTGGAAAATTCTTAAAGAGATGGGAATACCAGACCACCTTGCCTGCCTCTTGTGAAACCTGTATGCAAGTCAAGAAGCAGCAGTTAAAACCAGACATGGAACAACAGACTGGTTCAAAATTGGGAAAGGAGAATGTGAAGGCTGCATATGGTCATCCTGCTTATTTAACTTATATGTAGAGTACATCATGTGAAATGCTGGGCTGGATGAATCACAAGGTGGAATCAAGATTTCCATGAGAAATATCAGCAACCTCAGATATACAGATGACACCACCCTTATGGCAGAAAGCACAGAGGAAGTAAAGAGCCACTTGATAAAAGTGAAAGAGGAGAGTGGAAAAGCTGGCTTAAAACTCAACATGGCGGAGGAGTAGGACGGGGAGAACACTTTCTCCTCCACAAATTCATCAAAAGAGCATTTAAACGTTGAGTAAATTCCACAAAACAACTTCTGAATGCCGGCAGAGGACACCAGGCACCCAGAAAAGCAACCCAACTCTTCGAAAGGAGAGAGAAGAAATACAGCTCCACCCACCAGAACACCGACACAAGCTTCCCTAACCAGGAAACCTTGACAAGCCACCTGTACAAACCCACACACAGTGAGGAAATGCCACAATAAAGAGAACTCCACAAACTGCCAGAATACAGAAAGGACACCCCAAACTCAGCAATTTAAACAAGATGAAGAGACAGAGGAATACTCAGCAGATAAAGGAACAGGATAAATGCCCACCAAACCAAACAAAAGAGGAAGAGATAGGGAATCTACCTGATAAAGAATAGTGAAATTGATCCAAAATCTTGAAACTAAAATGGAATCACAGATAAATAGCCTGGAGACAAGGATTGAGAAGATGCAAGAAAGGTTTAACAAGGACCTAGAAGAAATAAAAAAGAGTCAATATATAATGAATAATGCAATAAATGAAATTAAAAACACTCTGGAGGCAACAAATAGTAGAATAACAGAGGCAGAAGATAGGATTAGTGAATTAGAAGATAGAATGGTAGAAATAAATGAATCAGAGAGGATAAAAGAAAAATGAATTAAAAGAAATGAGGACAATCTCAGAGACCTCCAGGACAATATTAAACGCTACAACATTCGAATCATAGGGGTTCCAGAAGAAGAAGACAAAAAGAAAGACCATGAGAAAATACTTGAGGAGATAATAGTGGAAAACTTCCCTAAAATGGGGAAGGAAATAATCACCCAAGTCCAAGAAACCCAGAGAGTCCCAAACAGGATAAACCCAAGGAGAAACACCCCAAGACACATATTAATCAAATTAACAAAGATCAAACACAAAGAACAAATATTAAAAGCAGCAAGGGAAAAACAACAAATAACACACAAGGGAATTCCCATAAGGATAACAGCTGATCTTTCAATAGAAACTCTTCAAGCCAGGAGGGAATGGCAAGACATACTTAAAATGATGAAAGAAAATAACCTACAGCCCAGATTATTGTACCCAGCAAGGATCTCATTCAAGTATGAAGGAGAAATCAAAAGCTTTTCAGACAAGCAAAAGCTGAGAGAATTCTGCACCACCAAACCAGCTCTCCAACAAATACTAAAGGATACTCTCTAGACAGGAAACACAAAAACAGTGTATAAACTCGAACCCAAAACAATAAAGTAAATGGCAACAGGATCATACTTATCAGTAATTACCTTAAATATAAATGGGTTGAATGCCCCAACCAAAAGACAAAGACTGGCTGAATGGATACAAAAACAAGACCCCTACATATGTTGTCTACAAGAGACCCACCTCAAAACAGGGGACACATACAGACTGAAAGTGAAGGGCTGGAAAAAGATTTTCCATGCAAATAGGGACCAAAAGAAAGCAGGAGTAGCAATACTCATATCAGATAAAATAGACTTTAAAACAAAGGCTGTGAAAAGAGACAAAGAAGGTCACTACATAATGATCAAAGGATCAATCCAAGAAGAAGATATAACAATTATAAATATATATGCACCCAACACGGGAGCACCACAGTACATAAGACAAATGCTAACAAGTATGAAAGGAGAAATTAAAAATAACACAATAATAGTGGGAGACTTTAATACCCCACTTACACCTATGGATAGATCAACTAAACAGAAAATTAACAAGGAAACACAAACTTTAAACAATACAATAGACCAGTTAGACCTAATTTATATCTATAGGACATTTCATCCCAAAACAATGAATTTCACCTTTTTCTCAAGCACACATGGAACCTTCTCCAGGATAGATCACATCCTGGGCCATAAAGCTAGCCTTGGTAAATTCAAAAAAATAGAAATCATTCCAAGCATCTTTTCTGACCATAATGCAGTAAGATTGATTCTCAATTACAGGAGAAAAACTATTAAAAATTCCAACATATGGAGGCTGAACAACACGCTGCTGAATAACCAACAAATCACAGAAGAAATCAAAAAAGAAATCAAAATTTGCATAGAAACGAATGAAAATGAAAACACAACAACCCAAAACCTGTGGGACACAGTAAAAGCAGTCCTAAGGGGAAAGTTCATAGCAATACAGGCACACTTCAAGAAACAAGAAAAAAGTCAAATAAATAACCTAACTCTACACCTAAAGCAACTAGAAAAGGAAGAAATGAAGAATCCCAGGGTTAGTAGAAGGAAAGAAATCTTAAAAATTAGGGCAGAAATAAATGCAAAAGAAACAAAAGAGATCATAGCAAAAATCAACAAAACCAAAAGCTGGTTCTTTGAAAGGATAAATAAAATTGACAAACCATTAGCCAGACTCATCAAGAAACAAATGGAGAAAAATCAAATCAACAAAATTAGAAATGAAAATGGAGAGATCACAACAGACAACACAGAAATACAAAGGATCATAAGAGACTACTATCAACAATTATATGCCAATAAAATGGACAACGTGGAAGAAATGGACAAATTCTTAGAAAAGTACAACTTTCCAAAACTCGACCAGGAAGAAATAGAAAATCTTAACAGACCCATCACAAGCACGGAAATTGAAACTGTAATCAAAAATCTTCCAGCAAACAAAAGCCCAGGTCCAGACGGCTTCACAGCTGAATTCTACCAAAAATTTAGAGAAGAGCTAACACCTATCCTGCTCAAACTCTTCCAAAATTGCAGAGGAAGGTAAACTTCCAAACTCATTCTATGAGGCCACCATCACCCTAATACCAAAACCTGACAAAGATCCCACAAAAAAAGAAAACTACAGGCCAATATCACTGATGAACATAATGCAAAAATCCTTAACAAAATTCTAGCAAACAGAATCCAACAACACATTAAAAAGATCATACACCATGATCAAGTGGGCTTTATCCCAGGGATGCAAGGATTCTTCAATATCTGCAAATCAATCAATGTAATACACCACATTAACAAATTGAAAATAAAAACCATATGATTACCTCAATAGATGCAGAGAAAGCCTTTGACAAAATTCAACATCCATTTATGATAAAAACTCTCCAGAAAGCAGGAATAGAAGGAACATACCTCAACATAATAAAAAACTATATATGACAAACCCACAGCAAACATTATCCTCAATGGTGAAAATTGAAAGCATTTCCTCTAAAGTCAGGAACAAGACAAGGGTGCCCACTTTCACCATTACTATTCAACATAGTTTTGGAAGTTTTGGCCACAGCAATCAGAGCAGAAAAAGAAATAAAAGGAATCCAAATTGGAAAAGAAGAAGTAAAACTCTCACTATTTGCAGATGACATGATCCTCTACATAGAAAACCCTAAAGAGTCCACCAGAAAATTACTAGAAATAATCAATGACTATAGTAAAGTTGCAGGATATAAAATCAACACACAGAAATCCCTTGCATTCCTATACACTATTAATGAGAAAACAGAAAGAGAAATTAAGGAAACAATTCCATTCACCATTGCAATGGAAAGAATAAAATACTTAGGAATATATCTACCTAAAGAAACTAAAGACCTATATATAGAAAAAACTATAAAACACTGGTGAAAGAAATCAAAGAGGACACTAATAGATGGAGAAATATACCATGTTCATGGATTGGAAGAATAAATATAGTGAAAATGAGTATACTACCCAAAGCAATTTATAGATTCAACGCAATCCCTATCAAGCTACCAACAGTATTCTTCACAGAGCTAGAACAAATAATTTCACAATTTGTATGGAAAGACAAAAAACCTCGAATAGCCAAAGTGACCTTGAGAAAGAAGAATGGAACTGGAGGAATCAACCTACCTGACTTCAGGCTCTACTACAAAGCCACAGTTATCAAGACAGTATGGTACTGGCACAAAGACAGAAATATTGATCAATGGAATAAAATAGAAAGCCCAGAGATAAATCCACGCACATATGGACACCTTATCTTTGACAAAGGAGGCAAAAATATACAATGGATTAAAGACAATCTCTTTAACAAGTGGTGCTGGGAAATCTGGTCAACCACTTGTAAAAGAATGAAACTAGACCACTTTCTAACACCATACACAAAAATAAACTCAAAATGGATTAAAGATCTCAACGTAAGACCAGAAACTATAAAACTCCTAGAGGAGAACATAGGCAAAACACTCTCTGACATACATCACAGCAGGATCCTCTATGACCCACCTCCCAGAATATTGGAAATAAAAACAAAATAAAACAAATGGGACCTAATTAACCTTAAAAGCTTCTGCACATCAAAGGAAACTATTAGCAAGGTGAAAAGACAGCCTTCAGAATGGGAGAAAATAATAGCAAATGAAGCAACCGACAAACAACTAATCTCAAAAATATACAAGCAACTCCTACAGCTCAACTCCAGAAAAATAAACGACCCAATCAAAAAATGGGCCAAAGAACTAAATAGACATTTCTCCAAAGAAGACATACAGATGGCTAACAAACACATGAAAAGATGCTCAACATCACTCATTATCAGAGAAATGCAAATCAAAACCACTATGAGGTACCATTTCACACCAGTCAGAATGGCTGCGATCCAAAAGTCTCTACAAATAATAAATGCTGGAGAGGGTGTGGAGAAAAGGGAGCTCTCTTACACTGTTGGTGGGAATGCAAACTAGTACAGCCACTATGGAGAACAGTGTGAGATTCCTTAAAAACTGGAAATAGAACTGCCTTATGATCCAGCAATCCCACTGCTGGGCATACACACTGAGGAAACCAGAAGAGAAAGAGACACGTGTACCCCAATGTTCATCGCAGCACTGTTTATAATAGCCAGGACATGGAAGCAACCTAAATGTCCATCAGCAGATGAATGGATAAGAAAGCAGTGGTACATATACACAATGGAGTATTACTCAGCCATTAAAAAGAATACATTTGAATCAGTTCTAATGAGGTGGATGAAACTGGAGCCTATTATACAGAGTGAAGTAAGCCAGAAGGAAAAACATCAATACAGTATACTAACGCATATATATGGAATTTATAAAGATGGTAACAATAACCCTGTGTACGAGACAGCAAAAGAGACACTGATGTATAGAACAGTCTTATGGACTCTGTGGGAGAGGGAGAGGGTGGGAAGATTTGGGAGAATGACATTGAAACATATAAAATATCATGTAGGAAATGAGTTGCCAGTCCAGGTTCGATGCACAATATTGGATGCTTGGGGCTAGTGCACTGGGACCACCCAGAGGGATGGTATGGGGAGGGAGGAGGGAGGAGGGTTCAGGATGGGGAACACATGTATACCTGTGGCGGATTCATTTTGATATTTGGCAAAACTAATACAATTATGTAAAGTTTAAAAATAAAATAAAATAATAAAAAAAAAAAAACAAAACTCAACATTCAAAAAACTAAGATTATGGCATCTGGTCCCATCATTTCAGTTCAGTTTAGTTGCTCAGTTATGTCTGACTCTTTGTGACCCCATGGACTGAAGCACACCAGGGCTCCCTGTCCATCACCAACTTCCAAGTTTGCTCAACTCATGCCCATCAAGTTGGTGATACCATCCAACCATCTCATCAGCTGTCATCCCCTTCTCCTCCTGCCTTCAGTCTTTCCCAGTATCAGGGTTTTTTCCAATGAGTCAGTTCTTCACATCAGGTGGCCAGAGTATTGGAGTTTCAGCTTCAGCATCAGTCCTTCCAATGAATATTGAAGGTTGGTTTCCTTTAGGATTGACAGCTTTGATCTCCTTGTAGTCCAAGGGACCCTCCAACACCACAGTTCAAAAGCATCAATTCTTCAACACTCAGCTTTCTTTATAGTCCAACTCTCACATCCATACATGACTAGTAGAAAAACTATAGCTTTGACTAGAGACCTTGGTCAGCAAAGTAATGTCTCTGCTTTTTAAAAGCCTGTTTAGGTTGGTCATAGCTTTTCTTTCAAGGAATAAGCGTCTTAATTTCATGGCTGCAGTCCCCATCTGCAATGATTTTGGAGCCCCCCCCACCCCAAAATAAAATCTCTCACTGTTTCCATTGTTTCCCATCACTTGTTGTGATCCGGTCCCATTACTTCATGGCAAATAGATGGGGAAACAATGGGAACAGAGACTTTATTTTGTGATTTCCTGAAGGAAATCAGCCCTCAATATTCATTGGAAGGACTGATGCTGAAGCTGAAGCTTCAATACTTTGGCCACAAGATATGAAGAGCTGACTCACTAGAAAAGATTCTGATGCTGGAAAAGATTGAAGGCAGGAGGATAAGGGGATGACAGAGGACGAGATGGTTGGATTGTATCACATACTCAATGAACATGAGTTTGAGCAAGCTCCCAGAGATGGTGAAGGACAGGGATGCCTGCTGTGCTGCAATCCATTTTGTCACATAGAGTTGGACATGACTGAGTGACTGAGCAACAACTATTCAGTCATGTGGGCCAAATAAACTAGGGTTAATAGAAGACTGAGATAAGCAACATTATATTTTATTTTTAAAATATCTTTTTAAGATAATTATTGCCCTATTGAATAGATGTTCTCAACACATTTCATTTCATCTCTTCCTCAGCATTTTTTGATACTCTGCAGTAGATCATGAGCTTAGAATTTTATTCAGAATTCTGAATACACTAGAAATATTATTATCTTTTATAACATTTTTAATATATTTTTTCTTTTTTGTGTGCAGTAAACTTTTCTGAGAAATGAATGATAAGCTAATAATAAATATGTTTTATTCCACAGCTCAAATTGCACTTAAAATCATTTTAGACCTTTCAATATACCCAGGATGAGCTGGTATGGAATGAGGTTGAAGATAGGACCAGGATAATATTTATTATTTTCCACCCTCAGGAGGAGGAGTAGTTACTTTCTATTAAATAGAATTTTACTACCAGCATATTCGTAATTACTTGTTAAATGAATGTCCTAAAGAAAGCCACAATATTTTGTCAAGGTATGTGTAGTGTGGCTTGACATTGCATCATTGATAAACTCAAGATTGGGAATAATGTTATTCAAATAAAACAGATAACTTGCTATTCATCTAATTTAATTTATCTTTAGATATATTTTTGTACAGGTTTAAACTTGTTATGTTTATAATTAATAATAATGCAAGCGTGTGATAATAACTCTGTAATATAACTTGTTTAATATATTAATAATTTCTTGAATTTCAGGTCTTGATCCTGCTGGGCCACAGTTCTCTGGAAAACCATCAACTGGCAGATTAGATTACACTGATGCAGATTTTGTGGATGTCATCCATACTGATACCAATGGTAACAATGCAGGATTTACTTCTTACTTATTTGAAAATGCAAAAAGAGACATGGACACTGGGGAAGAGGAAAAGGAAACAGTAGTGGATGAAGTGTTAAGTCTGAAATTATATGATTATTATATTTCCCACAAGCAACATTTCTTAGAGTTAGTTTATTCTGTGGTGTAAAATGACACCCTGCACTTAGTTTTTAGGAACTGTCACATCATCCTAAAAAACAGAAATTTGATAAAAAAATTATACTTCATCCTTTCATTCTATTAACAGTTTTATTGATTTGATCACAATTTCCCCCATGCTTAATGTTCCTGATATATTTAGGTTACTCTTCTCTCTTCTCATTTTATCACTTTGTTGTATATCAACTCAAACTGAGCGCATATATTGAAGCACAGAGAAAGAATAATTTTCCCTAAAGATTTTAAATTATTTTCCTCTAAATGTCTAACTCAATATTGACAGTTTTGGCCAGAGTACCTTGGACAAACACTTTCCGGAAATATTTTAGATGGCCCTGATCTCCTTCCTGTATTGAAACTGATATTGAGTACTTCGTATATACTAATCTCTTTAAATTACTTATGTGGATTAATTTTGGAATGCTCCTAAATCCCCATGAAATAAGTAAACATTTTCATCACCTTTTTGCTGACGGAGAGGCTTGGGTCAAAGTGACAAAGTCAGTAAGAGGCAGAGTTACAATTTGAAATAGTGTCTTTTGATTCCGGTATCTTCACTTCACCAGTATGTTGCTCAGATTAACTAGTAATTTACATGTGTTATGGTTGGTGGCATGGGAAAGACATAGTGCCATGATACAGACAGGAGAAAGTAACCCAAAGATGGTTCCCAATTCGCTGTTTCTTCAGGTCTGTTTTCTCTTTGACCCAGGTAATTTATTTGCTCCTATATTATCCTGAGTTTACTCTGGGAGAATCGATATCAGTGATTTTGTGAGATATAAATACCATTAATGCAATAGGTGACAAGTTTTCAACTTCTATGTCTACATGCCAGTGTGCTGAGCCTATAACCAAACAATTATGCTCTTTATTTGGAATGTAAGTTCATCTACATCATACAGGGTCATTGTCTAAAGTTTCGTAATTCTAATATGACACCCTCAGCCTTTTATGTCTTCCTAATCTTGAGCCCTTGATATCACCTTAACATTTCCACACACGACAGCACCAGGTACTCTGCAGTTCTTTTGAAATTCCAGCTTCAGTTCTGCTTATGGCCTTTTGAATTAATGTTTCATACATTTTATTGCTTTTTGTTTGCATTTTTTATTTTTATTTATTTATTTATTTTTTTTAACCGAGCAGCGCCAGGCGGGCTGCTTAGGGGGGCCGGCGGGGAGGGGCGCGGCGGACGTTTCGGCGGCGGCATTTTCCGCCGGCCCGCTCCTCTGCCTCCCGTTTGCATTTTTAGTTTTCTTAATAAAATTTTTGGATTGTCTTATAATCGGAGAAGGCAATGGCACCCCACTCCAGTACTCTTGCCTGGAAAATCCCATGGAGGGAGGAGCCTGGTAGGCTGCAGTCCATGGGGTTGCGAAGAGTTGGACACGACTGAGCGACTTCACTTTCACTTTTCACTTTCATGCATTGGAGAAGGAAATGGCAACCCACTCCAGTGTTCTTGCCTGGAGAATCCCAGGGACCAGGAAGCCTGGTGGCCTGCGGTCTATGGGGTCGCACAGAGTCGGACACGACTGAAGTGACTTAGCACAGCATAGCATATTCTTAATATCTTTTGATGACTCAGTTCATCAAATATGACTTGCCACTAGGTGCCATAAATTGGCACCTTTAATTGGTCTTTTTATGGCTATCACCAGTGAGGAACACAAATTTTTGATACTACATATTCACTGGTTTCAAGGAATCCCTGAATAAGATACTTGAGGTCAGCACATAACCTGACAGATTTCTCTTTCCTGAAATACTAACCCACGAGTGCATTTTCTACTTGCCAGTAATTCTTGTCTTTATTCAGATGTTTATGTTAAAGAAGCTATGTTGCCTTTAATAATTGTTGATTAGATAATCTGAATAAATATTCTTTCTGGGATATCAGGAAAAAAATTATGAGTTCAATATCCAGAACATTAAAAAAAACAACAACACTCCAGGGAGGTGAACTGGTCATTTGGAGTCACTTGTCTCATGGATAGTTTTTCTGATGTAGAGAGTATGAAAAGTGTTTTTGAAACCCTCATAAGATGTTGTAAAACATCTTATGCTATCTTTTTAGACCCCAAAGGGTAGGACTATGCTGCTGCTGCTAAGTCGCTTCAGTCGTGTCTGACTCTGTGCGACCCCATAGACGGCAGCCCACCAGGCTCCCCCGTCCCTGGTATTCTCCAGGCAAGAACGCTGGAGTGGGTTGCCATTTCCTTCTCCAATGCATGAAAGTGAAAAGTGAAAGTGAAGTTGCTCAGTTGTGTCCAACTCTCCACGACCCCATGGACTGCAGCCCACCAGGCTCTTCCGTCCATGGGATTTTCCAGCCAAGAGTACTGGAGTGGGGTGCCATTGCCTTCTCCGTGGTAGCACTATAGAAGTAACAATAAGCTTGAAACAAACCAGACTTTTTATAGTCTGGTTTATATAGCAAGCTTTTAGTAATTCAATGTTATCCAGAAAAACCTCACATATTAAGTTGTGTTTAAGGAGTTCTTACATTATCAGACCTTCTAGGTATCTGATAGAAGCAAATGATAGTCCTTTATGTACAAGGATCATGTCATCTGTGGTCTCAAATTATTTTTATAAATATATTTTAAAATGTCCAGCATCCATTGGAGATAGCAAGGTACACTTGAAGCAAGAAACACATATGAGAACCAAGAAGCAATAGTTAATAGAAAAAAACAATAGTTAATAGAAACAGACTCATAGGTATCTGACTATTGGAATAATTCTACACTGGCTAAAATGTGCTTATTATTTTCAAAGAGATAGATAAGATTGGAAATATCAGCAGAGAATGATATTTAAGTATAAATATGACCTGTTCTATTTGATAAAAATAATAATAGTTTTTAACCTAAGAAGTAAGTTAATTGACAATTTTTGAGTGGGTTTAACAAAAAATTTGAATCAGGTACAAAGATAAAGCATGTGACTTGGAAAATTGGTGATAAGTCTATTTCTAGAATGAAGAAAAAAGATCGAATACAGAGCAAAAAGCAAATAAAATAGACAATACAGAGAGGTAAGAGGTTCATAGGATAAATAGCAAGAAGGTCAATCATATTTCATTCAGATTCCAAATAAAAAGAGAGAAAAATGCAACAGAAGTGATGTTTAAGGATAATATCTCAGAATTTCTAAAAACTCAGGAATTATAATCAATCACAAAATTGAAATGCATAGTTAATTCCAGTGTGAATAAATAGACAAACTCATTGAGACATATGATGATAAATTTACAGAAAAGACCACATCAAAGCATATAACATAAAATTAAATGAATATGTACACCCGTGGCAGATTCATGTTGATGTATGGCAAAACCAATACAATATTGTAAAGTAATTAGCCTCTGTTAAAATAAATAAATTTAAATTTAAAAATATTAAATCAATAAAGATCTAAATTACAACTAATTTCTCAAGAGAAACAATGAAAGTTAAAAAGAGTAGAGTTATATTTTCAATATGTTGAAAGAAAATAGCTTCCTAGTATTGCAGTGTGTTTCAGGAAAAAAATGAAACTATACAGTTTCAGACAAGTATACACTGAGATAAATTATCATCAAAAGAAGGAAAATTATCCTTTTAGGGCTATTCAGGAAGGAAGAGCACTGAAAATGGTAAAACATACTTCAGTTTAAATGAATATTGATGGCATAAAACATTGTCATTGTTTTATAGAATTTGGAATGTATAGAGAATTAAAATACAAAAATAGTATATTGTTAGGGCTGTTAAATGAAGTTCAAGCATTCTTTGTTCCTTAATTATATGTAAGAAAGTTTAAAAGTAATTGTCAACATTTGGTGTTCATAAATCAAGGCTTTCTGTTAAATCTCTAGGTATTTAAAAAGATAAAAAAGTATATAAGGATACATGACTTCCATGCTAATGGAGGACAAAAGTGAAACAGTTGTGTTTAAGTCCAAAAGAAGGCAAGGAGAGAAAGAATCATATAAAGCAGGCAAGTAAATAAAAGTAAATAATGGGAACACTAAACTGAGCTATACCATTAAATGTAAGTATTTCATAGAGCTGGAAGCATAAAGAGTAATATTCTCTATAATCAAATAAATTAAACTATAAATAGATAAGAAAAATATAAGTTGATAATCCATATATTTATAGAACAAACATAGTTTTAGATAACTAATGAGGGAAGAATAAATAATGGAAATACAAAATATTTTAATTCAATGATATTAAAGTTACTACATATTAAAATTTGTTGGAATCATGACTAGAAGTAAATGTCCAGCTTTTAATACAGATATTTTAAAAGACTAAAAAAATCAATAATCTAAGCATCTATCAAACCTAGACAGTGTGGTAAAAAGCAGAGACATCACTTTGGTGACAAAGGCCCATATAGTCAAAGCTATAGTTTGTCCAGTAGTCATATATGGATGTGAGAGTTGGACCATAAAGAAGGCTGAGTCCCCAAGAATTGATGCTTTCCAATGGTGGTGCTGGAGAAGACTCTTAAGAGTTCTTTGAACAGCAAGGAGATCAGACTAGTGGATCCTAAAGGAAATCAAGCCTTAATATGCATTGGAAGGACTAATCCTGAAGCTGGAGCTTCAATACTTTGGCCACCTGATGGGAAGAGTTGACTCATTGAAAAAGACCCTGATGCTGAGAAAGATTAAAGGCAAAAGGAGAAGGGGACAACAGATGTTTAGATAGCATCACTGACTCAATGGACATGAATCTGAGCAACTCTGGGAGACAGTGAAGGACAGGGAAGCCTGGCATGCTGCAGTCCATGGGGTTGCAGAGTTGGTCATGACTTAAAGACTGAACAACAACAACAAAAAGCATCTATCTTCAGAAATTAAGAATTAATCAAAAAGCACACCTATAGATATTGAGAAAGAAACTAATAAAAATGTATAAAAATGGAATAAAAAGTCAATTAGAAATGATTCAAAAAGCCAAAAATTTGTACTTTACTTCCAGATTAAGTGGTCCTTGTAGAGAAAAAATAGGACGAGGGGAGAAAACAGTATCAATACAAGTAAAGGAAATAGTGTTATAGATACTATAGGTATTAAAATCATTGTAATACAATATAATGAGTGACATTTAAGATAAATATGAAAATATATTACCATATGCTATGATATATAAAGTAGAAAAATTCTTATGAAAAAGCAAAAGCATTTTCTGACAAATGAAAAGGGAAAATTTGAAGAGTTTTATAATTATTGATGAGACACTTCAGTTTAAATCCTTCCAACTAAATACTCAGGCAAATTTTTGTTTTCTACTAAATAAATAAGTGATAAATAAGACCACTTTTACACACACTTTCAGGTAATAAAAAATAAATAGGAAATGGTTTGTAAATGTTTGAGAAGGCCATCACAAACTTAACATCAAAAGAAAGACACTGAAGAAAAGATAGTTTGCTGGACATTCTCTGTTAAAAACAAAGATGCAAAAATTCTGTATCAAGTATCACACTAGTAAACCAGCAACATATAAAGTTGGTATCAAATCACATCCAACTTGGATTTATTATTAAGAAGTTAATTTAGTTTACCATTCAAAAATCAACTTCTTAATTCATCTCATCAAAAGAAGAGAAAATTCATTTAGTGATCTCATGTAAATGCAGAAAAAGCTCTAGGGAGGATTTATGTATGGGAAAAATTGACAAATTGGAAACAAAAGTAAAAGTCCACAATCTGGTAAAGCATATCTATCCAAAAATCAATAGAAAATGTCATATTGCCAATGGAATATGGACGACTTTCTTTTTGAGACTGGGGACTGGACAAGGATACCATCCTTGTCATTCTGCAGCAACATTTAATTGTATGTCTTCAGTGCAGTAAGGGGAGAAATGTATTAAAAGATATGAATATAAAATCATTTCCAGATGATATTTTGCATAAATAGATAACCCCAAAGAATCTCTAGATAATTAATTAGAATTCACAGGAAAAATTAGCAAAGTTGTTGAATATAAGTTATATATACAAAATTCAATTCTTTCTAGAAACCAGCTATGCTGCTGCTGCTGCTAAGTCGCTTCAGTCATGTCCGACTCTGTGCGACCCCATAGACAGCAGCCCACCAGGCTCCCCCGTCCCTGGGATTCTCCAGGCAAGAACACTGGAGTGGGTTGCCATTTCCTTCTCAATGCATGAAAGTGAAAAGTGAAAGTGAAGTCGCTCAGTCGTGTCCGACTCCTAGCGACCCCATGGACTGCAGCCTACCAGGCTCCTCTGTCCATGGGATTTCCCAGGCAAGAGTACTGGAGTGGGGTGCCATTGCCTTCTCCATGAAACCAGCTATAGGACTTAGCAAATAAAATTCTAGAATTATGCCGTTGTAATATAGCATCAGATCAGATCAGATCAGATCAGTCGCTCAGTTGTGTCCAACTCTTTGCGACCCCATGAATCACAGCACGCCGGGCCTCCCTGTCCATCACCAACTCCCGGAGTTCACTCAGACTCACGTCCATCGAGTCAGTGATGCCATCCAGCCATCTCATCCTCTGTCGTCCCCTTCTCCTCCTGCCCCCAATCTGTCCCAGCATCAGGGTCTTTTCCAATGAAACAACTCTTCGCATGAGGTGGCCAAAGTACTGGAGTTTCAGCTTTAGCATCATTCCTTCCAAAGAAATCCCAGGGCTGATGTCCTAATATTGCATAAACACATTATGCAGAAAAGCGCTAAACATTGCAGACCAAAATACTGATCAAAAGATAGTAAACCACATATACAAACATGAATATTATATACATGTCAATTTTTTGCAAGCTAACTTGCAGCCCTAGTGCAATCTTTATTAAAAGCCAATCATTAAAAAAAAATAACCTCACAAGCTAATTATAAGATTAATGTGAAATGAAAAGGGTCAAGTACCATTGAAGTATTCTTGAAGAAAAAAGCACAAAGACTTGTCCTTCTAGTTATTAAATCTTATGGTAGTAATGAAGACAGTGTCATATTAGTGTTCAGTTCAGTTCAGTCAGTTCAGTCGCTCAGTCGTGTCCGACTCTTTGCGACCCCATGAATCACAACATGCCAGGCCTCCCTGTCCATCACCAACTCCCGGAGTTCACTCAAACTTCTGTCCACTGAGTCAGTGATGCCATCCAGCCATCTCATCCTCTGTTGTCCCCTTCTACTCCTGCCCCCAATCCCTCCCAGCATCAGAGTCCTTTCCAATGAGTCAACTCTTCGCATGAGGTGGCCAAAGTACTGGAGTTTCAGCTTTAGCATCAGTCCTTCCAATGAACACCCAGGACTGATCTCCTTCAGAATGGACTGGTTGGATCTCCTTGCAGTCCAAGGGACTCTCAAGAGTCTTCTCCAACACCACAGTTCAAAAGCATATTAGCGTAAGGGTAGACAAAAAAGTCAGTAAAGTAAAATACAGAGTTATGAAACTTATTAGATTTATTATGATTTTGATACTGCTGGACAGTATGAAAATGATTCTCATTTTTTCTGGGTTTCATTTTTTAAATTGAAGAATAGTTGATTTACAATATTGTGTAAGTTTCAGATACACATCATAGTGTTTCTGTTTGTTTGTTTTATAGATTATATTCCACAATAGGTTATTATAAGATATTGGGTATCATTCCCCATGCTATGCAGTAAAGCCTTGTTGCTTGTCTGTTTAATGTATTAATCCCATGCTCCTAGTTGTCCCTCCCCCTATTTTCTCCCCTTTGGTAGCTAGCCCCTTTGGTAGTTTTGTTTTCTATATCTGTGACTCTGTTTCTGTTTTTTATATACATTTATTTGAATTATATTTTAGATTGCACCTATAAGTAATATCATATAGTATTTGTTTTTTCTTGGACTTATTTCACTATGCATATTCTCTAGCTCTATCCACGTTGCTGCAAATGGCAATATTTCACTTTATTCACTTCTTAATCCAGTAATCTGTTGGTGGGCACTTTAGTTGCTTCCTGTCATGGCTCTTGTACATAGTACTATCATGAACACAGGGGAGCATGTATCTTTTTAAATTAGTGTTTTAATTTACTCCAGATATATACCCAGGAGTGGAACTGCTGGATCAATGGTAGTTCTGTTTTTAGTTTTTTTTAAGGAACTTTCATGCTGTTTTCCATAGCGGCTGCACCAATTTATATTCCCTACAATAGTGTATGAGGGTTCCCTTTTCTTAATGTCATCTCCAGCATTTGTTATTTATAGACTTTTTGGTCAGTGGTTTTGAGTCAGTCAACTGAAAACTCTAAATGAAATAATACGTCTCTAATGCCCATAAAACACAAAATAGGAAAATATCGGAAATATATAGGAAAATTCTTTTCCAATAGTGAAAGGAAAAGCAATAAACATATTATGAACTATTATTTTAAAAATATTCATAACATAACATTTTTCTAAAGTGTGCATGAAAATCCATAACCCAAATTGAAACATTAAGATGTCTGATTGTATTAAAATTAAGAACTCATTAAAGAACCCTTCATGAAAGCTAACAGCAAGCCAAAACAGGAAAACTGGTAAGTAAGTCGTGTACATCAGTAATAAAGAAAAATGGAACTTAATTAAATCAAGACTTGATCAGACATTTTACAAAAGGGAAATTCTAACTAGGCACTGGAAAGTTCTTAAAATCTTCAGTAAGCAGAAACATTTAAATTAAAACCTCATGTAATACCACATGCCTACCAGAATGACTAAAATTAAAAAGCCTAATAAGACCATCTATTGGAGGATATGTAAAACAGCAGAGATACTTGTATGTTGTTTGGTAGTGGTATAAATTGGTACAACCTCTTTGGCAATTTATTTAGGATCATTTATTAAATTGAATATACTCATATTCTATAACCAGCAATTCTATTCCTAGGTATGTGACCAACACATGTGCTTTCAAATATGCATTAATGTGTGTGTTCAAGGATGTTCATAGTATTAACACATATTAACCTTAAATTTGAAACAACATATGTCCATCAACAGAAGAATGGATAAATAAGTTGTGGTATGTGTGTCAATGAAATAGTGTATAACAATGAATGATTACAAATGAGTGACTACATTTATACCTGACAATGTGGTCTAATATCACAAATATACTGATAATTGAAAGAAGCCAGACACAAAAGCATGCTTGAAATATGAGTCAATTTATATGTATTTCCACAATGAGCTAAAACAATATATATTGTTTTGGAAGCTTCTTTTTCAAGAAAAAGTGGTTTTTATTTTTATAGAAAAGTAAGGTGCTGGTTATTGGGTTATTTCCTGACATTGGTTTGGTAGCTAAGTGGCTGCTTGCTTTATATTCATTAATTAATCTTTAGTTTTATGTCTTATGTTCTTTTCTGCATGGATGTGTTATATTTTACAATAAAAAGAAAATTAAAAAAAAAAATATCTGCTCTCCCCACCCTTCTTGAAACCAAGAGAATGAATGGCCCAAGCAGACTCAACTGCCCTGCCCCTTCCATCTGATAAAAGGGAAATGACATGCCTGAATCAAGGGCTACTTGTAAGTTAATAATAAATATCTTTTGCTTCTTCCTGATTCCTGAGCAGTCTTCTTAGTTTTGATTCTACTTCAGATGCAGATTGGAGAAAATGATGGCTCTAAACCTGAAACTCCCTAGTTTTAGAACTCTTATGATGAGTTCAAATATGAGGAATTTTTAAAGATCTCCAAAATTATTGGGCTTCATGGGGGTTATATTTAGAAGACTGTTCATCCTTACTAAAATTCCACAAGCTAAGTGGGGGGTGGAATGGAAGGAGGAGTTGGTTAGTTTATCCTTACCACTGACACAATCAAATCCTATATGCACTTCCCTGGATTCCAGGGAATTCTGAGGAAGTCACCCAAGTTGCCTTTTGTCTCTCCTTATACCCTGTACCCCCTTCCCTGTAATCCTCATGCCCAGTGTCCCCATGCCCTGGTAATGCCTCACCAGCTGTTACCTTGTTCTGATACTAACTGGAACTAAATCAAGTAGCTGCATCTTGATCCTTACTGTCAGACTCAGGTACTTATCTTTGCTGTGCTCAATCTATTGCTGATCTCTCTCAAGAGTTCATTATGTTGTAAGAAATTTCTTGAAACCCAAGCCAAAGCATTGTTATCTTACTTGGCAGTGAGATCACAGTCCCAAATATTCTGAGCTTGCTACCTTTTTTTTTTTTCAATTTCTATGGCTCCCCTAGGTTACAGACCCCATATTGGTTAATGTACCTAGAAATTGCGCCTCCCCTAATGTCCCAAGGTTCTACAGATACAGTTGGCTGTCCATATCCATGAATGTGGAACTTGTGGGCAAGGGGCGATGACTGTGCTGTGCCATTTTATATAACGGACTTGAGCATCCTCAGATTTTCATGTCTCTGTGGGAGAGTGGGAGTTGGAGGGGAGTTCCTGGAACCAATACCCCATGGATGCCAATGAATGAGTGTATACAGAAGTTTTTAAATCATAGCTACATGTTTCATGTCACTCTGGCCCAACTTGTTCCAGTTGAAGTAGCATCTTTTGATTTTTCCAGTTAGTGAGTCATCAAATGCTATTCATTATTATCCAGAATGAGAGTGAATGATCACACCTAAAAAGTCCTAAATGACTTAGCTTCATTTCCTCCAGTGCTCTCTCTCTCACATGTTATACCAGATAAACTGGATTCTTTAAATAGCCTGTATGCACACAGATACCTGCTTGATTCTGCCTCACTCACATCCTTCACACTTCACATCTTTGTTCAATTCTCACCTCCTCAGTAAAAAATTTCCCAAACTATTTAAAAGTCCAGCCTACCACATTCACTGTCCCTTATTCTGCTTAATTTTTCTCTGCAGCACTTATTATCTGACATACTGCATTTTTACTTGTTTATGATGTCTCTCTTCCACTAGGATGTAATTTCCACTACAATGAGGATTTTTTGCTCTTCCTTTTCAATTGTATTGATATATTCATAGCACAAATAACTGTTATGGGCCCATAATACACTGATCACATGTAAATGTATTAAATTAATGAAATGTAATTTGCATGAGAAGTTAAATTGAGGAAATAATACCCCAAAAATTCTCTTTTGAAAAAGAGAATTTTTTTTTCAATTCACATTTTGAATTACTGTCCATGAATTTTATAGGAAACTTTGTTTTATATGTGTTGCTGAACTGATTATATATACTTTGTGATTCTTGGGTCTTTTCTTCTCAGGTCTAGGCATTAAACAACCCTTGGGACATATTGATTTTTATCCAAATGGAGGGAAAAAGCAACCTGGCTGTCCCAAATCAATTTTTTCAGGTATACAAAAAATATTTTAGAATAAATTGTGCATGCTTCAAAAGAATGAAAGAAAATCAGTTTTTTTTTTTTAATATGTGGTCAACAGTTTTTTCACCACTGCTGATCATTCAGGAGTTATTGGTGGAAATGATCTAATTTGATCCTTCTGAGTTCATAAATGTTACCAGTAGATATCTCATTTGATTATGGATGAAACCTACTATCCTATAGGTTTATCATTTTTAGTTTATCAGTTTAAACAGAAGTTTAAACAGAAGTAGACATCTCATTTGATTATGGATGAAATCTATTATCTTATAGGTTTATCATTTTTAGTTTATAAGTTTAAACAGAAGTTATGTCAGTGAAGAAGCATGTGTAGCCGAAGTATCATATAACACAAGTTTGGTTTCAGGATTTAATTTTTACCATTGTTGTTGTTGTTTAGTTGCTAAGTTGTGACTGACTATTTTGTGACTCCATAGACTATAGCCCACCAGGCTCCTCTGTCCATGGGGTTTCCCAGGCAAAAATACTGGAGTGGGTTGCCGTTTTCTTCTCCAACCATTACTGCAGTATTATTGTGTGTTATTCACAGATTATGAACTCTTGCACTTGGTCATTCTGTGCATAAAGAGCTAAACAACTGCTCTCTGTGTGGAATTTGGCTTACTTTAGAGCCACGGTGAGAAATGTCCTGAGATCTACAGTGGGAACTGGTCAAGAACCACATCTTCAAAGGCCACAAAAAACTAGAGTAGTTTAATCAAAGGGACAGGAATGTGAGAAGTTAGGAAAGGAAAGGGACATGATAAATCTTTAATGTCACCTGTTTGCACAGGTATCTTTGGCATTGAGTAGGAATGTTAGGGGTGAGAGTTTAGAAGGGAGTTATGTGTACACTAATAATTAAATATGGTAGCACTGTGTGTGTAATTTGTCAAAGTACTGAAATTAAACATTTTTGCTACTTTATTACTTTAGAAAAATTTCTTCTATATCTCATGTAAAAGGCATACTATATTTAAGCTTCCAAAGGTACCGTTTATTAAGTTGCCTGAGATAAAACTGCATTGTAGTCAGCACTGTGATATTCATAAAGTACACAGCATTAGGTAGAATTTAATCTTTAAATTTTTTTTCTAATTTACTTGAACTTGGCTTAATACATCTAACTGCTTGATTTTTAACACTTAAGGACTTGAATTTATTAAATGCGACCACCAGAGAGCAGTTTACTTATTCATGGCAGCTTTGGAAACGAGATGCAATTTTATTTCATTTTCTTGTCGTTCATACAAAGATTATAAGACTGGTCTATGTGCGGATTGTGCTGACTTTAAGGGAAAATCATGTCCCAAACTAGGTAAGAGAGATTGTTATGATTACTCTAATTCTTTGCGGAAAGTGAACAACATAATTGTGTTATTATTTTCTGCTGCAAGCTTTCATGTTTACTTGTTAATATACTAACACTTTTGGGAAAAGTCTTCTGTGGGACAGGGAAAATAATTCATTTCCTAGTAAATGTTTTTAAGGTTCTTAGTGAGAGGAACTTGGTCAACCTCTTTTCCATGCTGCATGTAGTATATGCATGTGGAGGCCTCTTGATGATCCTTGTTCTTAATACACAGAAGGATCTATCATCCATCTATATTTCCACTAAAGAAAGAAACTTATTCATTTTTAGTGATATTAAGGGTTTTCTTTGCTGTTAGTTTGTATTTTTAAGGGAAGTCTTAAGAAGTGAAGAGGTATGAGCCATGGTTAGCTTTGCATTTATTATTAGCAAGTAGATATGAATCACACATGGTTTATACTTTCTAAATCAATAAACTTGGTAAGAACAGTTAAATATTGCAACTTTTGATTAACTGAAATCTGACGGTGGGAAATTATAGAGAAAAAAGAATCCACATAAAAATAGAATTTTAAAGCTGGAAATGAATCTCAGAGGCTGCTTGTTCAGTGTTTGCCAAAGACAATACCAGACCCCAAGTATGTCATGAGCATGTAGACATCTAATCGTATCATGACAGGTCTACTAGAAATGTTTCCAAAGCCAAGTAGCTTCAATTAAATGGGTAGCAATGACAAAGTCTGAATTAAACAGCCTCCTGTGATTTTCTTTCATAGGCGGTATATACTAACATATGTAGAGAATCACTAGAAGAGGCAAGCAATCTGCAGGCTTTGCTAGACTTATTTCCTCATAGACCCCTCTGTCTAGAATATATTTTAGTTTATATAATATATCTTAGTGGGATTGGTTTTCTTCAGCCCTCATGTTGGGGATTGCTTTTCTGGTTCTGTTGCTTTTCCAAAGTCAATTGTGACCCAGTGTGAACATGTGGATTGCTTAAGGGCACAAGTGAAAACTAGAGTTAAATCTCTGAATTTTCAATTTAATATTCTGTCTACTGCATTCAGATTTCAAATTTGGAGGTAACAAAGTAGAAATAGACACATACATGAAGTAGGAAGCATCTTAGATATGTGTGTGTATATTACATATTCTATATGTACAAAAAGGTTTATATCTGAAATATATATTATACATACAGTATATAGTATTGTGTATATATATATATATAGCAGAGATTATATATTTATTTCATATATAATAGAGGTGATATTATACTATATACCTTGTGTGTATAATGTGCACATATACATGCTGTATCAGCATGAATATGTATATAAGAGAATTGGAGGCTGTGCTCATGGAGTTAAATTTTATGTTCAAGTTTTATCTAATTAGTTTATTTTGCTGAATTCAGTAAAAGGAGTTTCAAGTAAAATTACCAATTTATAAATAAAGACTTTGGCAAATGGACTTTAACCATATGGAGTATGCAACGATCTGATATGATTTCCACAGTGTAGATTTATTTGTGAATCTTCAATGGAAGAGTTGTTATAGTTGAAATAAATAGGATGTGAAATTATTTGAAAAGTGATTTTAAGTTATAAAAATCCATAAATTGTAATTATTATTATAGTACATCAATCCTTTAGTTCTTTTCAGTAATTAGGTATTTTTGTATGCTATTTGATGCAAGTTCAATGACTAATATTCTATTTCTCAAATCTCAGGTTATCAAACTGAGCTATGGAAAGATATTTTAAAAGAAAGGATAGAAAACACAACTCTCAGGACGACTGTATTTTTGGATACTGTTGGAACAAATCCATTCTGTAGTAAGTTAATATTTGTTAACAAATGAACTAATTATTAGTTTTATATACTAATTCAATTTTTATCCAAAATTCAAATTTCATTATGTGCTTTCAAGGAACTTTAAAATTTGCTAGAGGGTCAGTTGTACAAATTCAAATAAAATGAGCATATGCTTTGGGTAATATTCTTCCAAAAAACAATTGATGTCTTTTGTTTTCCCCCTCAATTTCCATGATTATTCTCCCATGTTTAGTGTTATGTCAGCATATAACAACTCACAGAGTTTAAGACATCTATCTACACTATTAGCACCCCTTTGGAAACAAGCTAAATTATATAAATACAAAATGCGCAAGTAAATAATAATCTTGCCAATTTATTTAGAGTTAAACAAGAAGAGAAAATTTGGAGAACAGGAGAAAATCTCAGAAACTTATTAACGAATTAGATTTATGAGGAAGTATTAAAAAAAGTAAAATTATTCTGTTTAGTGATCAGGAGCTTAAAGTGGTTTAAATAAAGCAAATCCTATTATATGAAAATATTATGAAATACATTTCCATAAGTTTGCCATTGATTCTGGTTCCTGAGGAATACATATTTGAAATAGACCCAATAAGATATTTTTGGTCAGTTAGTGTAGATATTTTGCAGTCAAAGTTGTTACCAATTTTTAAGATATTCTTTAAATGTTTGTGAGGTGTCCTGTCATTCAGAATTGTTCAGTCGCTAAGTCGTGTCTGACTCTGCAACCCCATGGGCTGCAGCATACCAGGCTTCCCTGTCCTTCACTATATCCTGGAGTTTGCTCAAACTCATGTGCATTGAATCAGTGATGCCATCCAACTATCTCATCCTTTGTCGCCCCTTTCTCCTCCTACCCTTGATCTTTCCCAGCATCAGGATTTTTTCCAATGAGTTGGCTCTTCCCATCAGGTGGCCAAAGTACTGAAGCTTCATCTTCATCATCAGTCCTTCTATGAATATTTAGGGTTGCTCTTTGTTAGGATTGACTGGTTTGATATCCTTGCTATCCAAGGGCCGCTCAAGAGTCTTCTCCAACACTAGAGTTCAAAAGTATCAGTTCTTCAGTGACCAGCCTTCTTTATGGTGCAGCTTTCTCATCCAGACATGACTACTGGGAAAACCATAGCTTTGACTATGTGGAGCTTTGTCATCAAAGTGGTCTTTGCTTTTTGATACATTGTTAGGTTTGTCATAGCTTTTCTTCCAAAGAGCAAGTGTCTTTTAATTTTGTAGCTGCAGTTACTGTCAACAGTGATTTTGGAGCCCAAGAATATAAAATCTGCCACTATTTCCACTTTTCCCCCATTTATATGCCATAAAGTGATGGGACCAAATGCCATGATCTTAGTTTTTCTGAATGATGAAATTTAGGACAGCTTTTTCACTTTCCTTTTCCGCCCTCCTCAAGAGGCTCTTTCAGAATTCAGAATTGGGCTCATCCATTTTTTCATTAAAATTTTTATTGAATTAAATTTAGATTCACATGCAGATGTAAGAACCAATGCAGAGGGATCCAGTGTGCACTTTATTCAGTGGTAAAATTTTGTAACACTATAGAATAAATATAATATCACTCAGTTCAGTCACTCAGTCGTGTCCGAATATTACACGATATTGCTACAATCAATCCATCTTATTTATATTTCCTCACTGGTGTGTGTGTGTGTCTAGTTCTCTATAACTTAATCATCATATATAGAGCTCTGTATCTATCACCCCAGTGAATATATTGAACTGTTCCATCACTATCAGACCTCTTGGGTGGCACTTTTATAGCTATATATATTAATACCACCTTCATATCCTGCTGTTTCTAATTCTTAACATCCATTAATATATTCCTAAAAATTTGTAATTTTGAAAAATTTTATATAAAGGGAATTATTCACTATGTTTGGAGAAGGCAATGGCAACCCACTTCAGTACTGTTGCCTGGAAAATCCCATGGACGGAGGAGCCTGGTAGGCTGCAGTCCATGGGGTCGCGAAGAGTCGGACACAACTGAGTGACTTTACTTTCACTTTTCACTTCACGCATTGGAGAAGGAAACGGCAACCCACTCCAGTGTTCTTGCTTGGAGAATCCCAGGGACGGGGGAGCCTGGTGGGCTGCCGTCTATGGGGTTGCACAGAGTCGGACACGACTGAAGTGACTTAGCAGCAGCAGCAGCAGCATGTATCAATAATTCATTCGTTTTATTGCTGAATAGTATTCCATGGTATGTATGCACTAAAGTTTGTTTAATCATTCATATGTTGTAGAACATTAGGGATGTTTTTAGATTGGGCTGTTATATTAAAGCTGCTTTGGATATTTGTATACATGTTTTCATGTGAACTTATCATTTCTCTGGTATAAAGTCTCAGGAATATAAATACAGAATCAGAAGTTAATTTCACATTTAGCCTTATAAGAAATTGAGAAATTTTTAGCGTGGCTGACCATCTTATATTACCCACAGCAAAGTATGAGTGATCTAATGAGTGATTTCTTACTAGCATTTGGTGTTGGTCATTATTTTTTTTAAAAAATTATCCTTCCTGATAGTATATAATGATATCTTGTTAAGGTTTTAATTTTTGTCACCCTAATGGCTTATGAGTTTGCATATCTTCTCTGTATGGTGAACTGTGTGTTTGTGTCTTTTGCTCATTTTCCAATTGGATTTTTTAAACTATTGGCTTTTGAGGGTTCTTCATATATTTTTATTGGTAGTCCTTCTTTCCTTGTTGAAGATTTGGTCTGCAAATATTTTTTCCTAGTTTGAAACTTGAGTCTTTTCGTCTTCCTCACAAGGGCTTTCACAAGGGCAAAAGGGTTTACTTTTGATGAAGTCTAATTTATCGCTTTTTCTTTTCAAGGAACATTCTTTTGATATCTAAGAACTCTTTGATGAGCCCTCAGTCCTGAAGATTTCCATTCAAATTTTTTTCTAACAGTTTTATAATTATATGTGTTCCTTTAAACATACACAATCTTGTTTCAAATTTATATTGAAAAGCACATATCTTAGAATATCTAAAATAATTATTACAAAGAATAAAGAAGAAACAATCACTTTGACCTCCTTCTGCATTGCAACTTTTTTTCTGATTCTCTTCTTCCGTCCTCCTCTTTCACCTTTACGGCTTTGTGATTACAATCTTTGGAACTGTATTATGCCCACGTGAGTAATTCAAGACAACCTCTCTCTTCTAAGGGCAGCTTATTAGCAACCTTAATTACATTTGAATTCTTAATTATTCTTTGCCATTTCAGGTAACATATTCACAAGTTCCGGAGATTAGGACATGGACATATTTGGGGAGGTCTGCTACAGTTAAATATACACATGTGAGTTTTCACAGTCTACTGGTATCAGTATTTACCACTTCAAGTGAAATGTGAGAACTTCACTTCCATTTAGGTTACTTTACGTTCTCCACTTTTTAATATTACTGTCTCAAATATCAGATTATGTGATAATTTTATTTCAATTATCAAATATGATTTATCAATTCACAAGGGTAAGGATAATTTATTGTGAAAGTGTTAGTCACTCAGTTCTCTGTGACCCCATGGTCTGTAGCCTGCCAGGCTCCTCTGTTCATGGAATTCTCCAGGCAAGAATAAGTGGGCTGCCATTCCCTTCTTCAGGGGATCTTCCCAATCCAGGGATCGAACCCAGGCCTCCCTCATTGCACGCAGATTCTTTACCGTCTGAGCCAACAGGGAAGCCCACTTTATTGTGTGTAGCCATATTTTTTTCTTTTCCCATTTCCCCTTTTTATTCTGCTGCTGCTGCATCGCTTCAGTCGTGTCCAACTCTGTGCAACCCCATAGACGGCAGCCACCAGGCTCTCCCATCCCTGGGATTTTCCAGGCAAGAACACTGGAGTGGGTTGCCATTTCCTTCTCCAATGCAGGAAAGTGAAAAGTGAAAGTGAAGTTGACCAGTCGTATCCAACTTTTAGCGACCCCATGGACTGCAGCCCACCAGACTCCTCCATCCATGGGATTTTCCAGGCAAGAGTACTGGAGTGGGGTGCCACTGTCTTCTCCATTTTATTTCTGAATACTCCAGAATTATTTACTTCATCAATTCCTCTGTGTTCCTTCTTACAACATGTAAGAATGAGTCTGCTAAAGAGAAATTCTTTGTTTTCTTTGAAAATGTCTCTATTCCTCCGTTATTCTCAAAGTATAGTTTTTCTGTGTATAAGAAATAGAGTTGAGTTCTTTCTTTTCGCACTTAAAAAGTGTTGTTATCACTTACTTCCTTTTGGCCTCTGTGGTTTCAGATTCATTGTAACTCAATTGGTTGTTCTCCTGTAGCTAACACATCATTTCTCTTTGGCCGCTTTCAGGATATTTTTCTTTTAGTGTTCTGAAGCTCGATTATAATTTTTTTTTGCTATAGTCTGACAGGTCCCTGGGGTTCTGTCCATTTTTTTTCTGTCTGTTTTTTCTCTGTTTTCAGATTGAGTGGCAGATTGATCTGTCATCCAGTTCACTGGTTTCTGTCCTCTATTATTTCCACTCTACTACTGAGACTATCCCATAAGTTCTGTGTCCATTATGGTAGTTGTCATTTATGTAAGGTCTACTTTATTTCCTTTTATAGTGTCTATTTCTTGGCTGAGACTTTTCTACTTCTTCATCTTTTTTCAACAGCCTCTGACTCTGAAGCATTTTTATGATGGTTCCTTTAAAATCCTTGTCGGATTTTCCCAGCATCTAATTCATCTCAGTGCTGGCATTAGTTGATTGTCTTTTCTCACCAGAGTTGTGATTTTCTTTGTTCTTGGTATAACAGATAATTTTCAGTCACATCTTGGACATTTTCTCTATGTGACAATTCAAATGCTGTTTAAATCTTTTATTTTAGCAGGAGTTATATTGTTTAGGTTTTAGCTTTATGTATTCTGAAGCTGTGAGTTTTAGCTATATAGTTTCAGGATTTTCATATTTTCCTGGTGACTTGCTTTTTTTTTTGCTTCATAATTAGAAATGCATCATTTTTTGCCTCACAGACATTTATCAGATTCTGACACAACAACAATTTATTTCATAGAGCCTTTAAATCTTGTGCCTTTTTTTCTATCTTTAATATTATATTCTGTATTATTTTCACTTATTTAACAATGAATAATTATTATGAATATTATCATTAATCAGATGCTCACTTATATTTACCAGTTTCAGTTTTCTACATTTTAACTTGTCCTTTTTTCCCTCCTCATCTCCTTCCTTTTGGACTTAATCTTTATCTTGCTAAAATAGATCCTTAATAACTTTTCACTAAGTAATGTCTCTCAGTTTGTTTCCCTGAAAATATCCTTATCGTTTTCTTACTCTGGAGTGCAATTTTACTCCAGAATAGAATTCTACACTGAGAGTCATTTTCATTGAGTACTTAAAAGATATTAATTCTCTTGTTTTAATATAAATTTATATTTTCATTTATTAGTAATCTAATGGAGATAATCTATAGTTTTATTCTTGTTAAACTTATATATGTATATATGCATTTATTTATTAATCTGTTAATTTAAATAATCTATTGTTTTCTTCTGGTTAAACATATATGTGTATATATATTTATTTATTCATCTAATAATTTAGTCATGATTTATTGTTATCATTTTCTAGTCTCAATGTTCAATCCAAGTCTCTATTAAAGTTAAATTAAAAATGTTTGTTATTTCAAAATAAATATTCATGCCACATTTTATCATAGAAAACTGTCGTCACTCTGCTCTTCAAAATTCTCCCTTCAGAACAAGGTGGATTTTGTTTTTTCCAGAATTTATGTACCATAACCCTGGAGGATATTTCATGTAAATTTATGGAGGTCCTTAACCAATAGGGACTTGTAAATTTAAATTCTGTGTTACCTGGAGTTTATTTTAGTCTCAGGGAATTTTTTTTTTTTTTTCCACTTAAGACTAATACACAACCACTAGGAAGAATTTTCCAAGTTTCTCTTTCAATGACAAAGCAGAGCGCTAAGGTCCCTGACTCTGTGCAGGGTTTTTCATTTTGGCTCCATCACTCAGTGCTGCATGGAAGTTGACACTTCAGTCTCTGTCTGCATGCTACAACCAGTTCTCATGTCCTTTAGAGACCCAGGGCTTCAGTTCTTAAGACTTGCCTTTAATTTCTCTTCATTGCTGCCTCCTAGTATTTGGTCTTTCTTCATCTGTGCTTGGTTATATACCTAATTTATGAATTTTAACCCAGAATTTCTATGTAGTTATACCAGGAGTCAGGGTAATTATGTAACATCTCAATATATCATACTTCCAGAAATCATCTGAGCAATATGAGCACCCACTTTTTTGGGTGAGGGGACGAAGATATTTTATCTAATGCTGGGTAGTCACTGCAAAGTAAAAAGTGTTCCTTTATGTCTTTTGTGCTATCAATTGATAAGGGCCAGTTACTTTGAGGTGTCCTAAGGATCTAAGTACTCTTAGCTGTTTAACAGAAACATTTAACAGCTAACATGCTCAATTTTTCTACATGTGTATCTCAGAATAAAAGTTCATCTATTCCACATTCTGTTTCTATACATTGTCTTCCAAGAGTTTTGCATAATACTTGGGAATATTCACAGAGAGTAGGAAATTTCTGTGTAGCCCAGGCAATAATGGGTAAAGGGATGAGTTCAGTATCTTTTCCTCTGAAAGTTATATCAATTTTTGTAATGACATTTTGAAAAAGAGATACTATGATCTCACTCTATATAGGATTGTCTAATTTTATTGTCTGGCTTCCCTGGTGGCTCAGTGGTAAAGAATCCATCTGTCAGTGCAGGAGATGAGGGTTCCATCCCTGGCTTGGGAAGATTCCCTGGAGAATGAAATGGCAACCCACTCCAGTCTTCTTGCTTGGAAAATCCCATGGACAGAGGAGCCTGGCAGGCCATGGTCCATGGAGTCACAAAAGAACTGGACATGACTTAGTGACTAAATAACTGTCATTCCTAAATAGCCAGTGAAATTGGGAATTATATTTGTCAAGCAAATATAGGTAGGACTATTAATCATATAATTAAGGAACCTTATAATATTTACCTTAGATGTACTGATGGAGAAAAATTAATTAACCTAAATTCTGCTATTTTTTGGTTTTGAGACCAGTTAGTATTTACTAATTATTTGACCAACTTTTCAGCATACTCATGACTGACTGGCAAGCTTTCATTTTTTCAAGACTAGTGAAAATTTAACAAAAGGGAAAATCTATTACCTGTGTACCAAATGAGTGCCTCTCAATATTATTTGCAGATATAGTATGTGCCTAGATTACATAAATATATATTTACATGCATATTTGCACCAAAATAAAGTTTAAAAATAACATGAATTGCATTCCACATTTTTGTTTTGTAGCCTATTATTTTGTTCTCAGTATAATTGTTCTGGATAAAAATATGAAGGATGGCTATGTTACATTTAAATTATTAAACCAACTTGGAATCGTTGAAGAGCCAAGGCTCTATGAGTAAGTATAATTTAGTGTCTCTTTCTTTCGTAAGATATATTTTCTCAAGCATCCACTTTTCAAGATAATCCAAACAGTATAAATTTTCTATGCAGTGAGTCTTAAATTGTTAAATATTAAATGGATCTCTGATTGTCATATAACTAAATAATTTGTTGATGTTATACATCTAGCTACTGCAAGAGTTAAAAGAAAAAAACTTTCCACCTAATTTTGAGCACTCCTAGGATTTGTTATAATAACTGTTGATATTATTCCATAATATTGATTTGGCCAAAAAAGTTCTTCCACATTTTTCTGTAACATCTTGTGGAAAAACCCAAATGAACTTTTTTGACCAACCCAATAGTTTATTACTTTAAACTGCTTAAAATTGTGTATAAATGTATATACCCATGCACACATATATTTGTGATTCATTACTTATTCTTATCAGACACATGCTTTGTTAGCTTTTAAATTTACTTATTCAAGTGTTATTTAGCACAACCAAATGTATTCAGGTGTTTCACTAAATAATGGGGATCCAAACTAAAATAGCAATGTTACCATTCTCGAGGAGGTCACAGAGTACTGGAGGAGACTAATGCATAATTACACGTTTGAGTAATAAGTCTTAGAGAAACAAAACACTCATGAACTATGGGACTCCAGAAAGAGAAGAAAGGAAATGTTCAAAAGGATGGTATTATCATCAGGGAATGGATGAGGGTGCTTTCAAAGGCATGGAGATAGAAAGTGGCTGAGTTCAGTAATAGCACACAGACTGTGGTCCTAGAGCAGTTGTTTCAAGCTTGTTCAGAAGGCAAACAAATTATGAGTCTTGATTTCAAAGAATCATGTTCTGTGCAGAATACTATTTTAAATACTGATGCATTTTATTCAAATACCTGATGAGTACATTTTTCATGAAAAATGTAAAAATATGAAACCCATATACAAGGTAAATCTGTCCATCTAAGTCTGGCCGATGGCCTTCATGTTTTTCTATTAATAATTCTTTGCTAATGAATTTAGTCATGCTTTGGGATATTAACTGTTTTAGATGCCATGGGAGTGAGAGACTTCTAAGTGATCTTTTATTTCCCTTTTCAAAATTAAAATAGGACTATTTTCTTGCTGGAGAAAATGTGCTATACAGTAGAAAGTGAGAATAATCTATAATTACATCATGCAGGGATATTCCCATTTACGTTAGTTTATAACCATCCCTCTTTCTCCTTCTCCTCCTCCTCCTCCTATTTCTCCTTCCCTTCCACCCCCACCTCTTCCTCTTCCTCCTCTTTCTTTCTCTTATACATGCCCCTGTGCACGCATGTGTTATTTTTTCACTTAGCAAAATTAGGATATTTTTGCAAATGTGTTCTGCTTTCTGATGTTTATACTGAATGCTATAGCGTTTTGTGTTTTTTTTGTACTATGTCACTAAAAATCACTTACACATTGTAATATGATGCCAAATATATTGATATGCCAATATAGGATTTAAAACCGAGTGTCAATATTGTGTATTCAGGATAGAATGACTCCTCACATGATGAGTAATGGGGAGATTAGTGTGAAACAGGTGCAGTGGTGGCTATCATGATAATTTATATGAAAGATAATGGGGGCTTGCATCAAGTCAGTGGAAGTGGGATTTTAGGATTTAGAATAGATTTGTTTTTGTGATTAATTAAATGTGAAAGTGAAGGGAAAAGTGACTAGGAGTGACTTTGAGCTTTAAATTTGGTGCCTATTTGAATTATGGTGTTATTCACTGAGCTAGGAGATACAAAGAGAGGAACCAATTTAACCATTCAATAACATGTCTTGAACTGTACTAGAAATTAAGGACAAATTTAGGGAAAATTAGATTTCTGTTCCTTCATACTTTTAGTCTAGTGAGCAGATAGAGTTTACAAACACAGTAAGTTCCCTATGTACGGATGAGTTCTGAGAGTGTGTTCATAAGTCCAACAAAGTTAGCCTAAGTACCCAACTAACACAATTGGAATTGGCTACCTAGGACTGTACTGTAAGGTTTATAATACTTTTAACACAAATAATACATAAAACGCAAACAGACAAAAAAAATAAAGAAGACATTTTCAATCTTACAGTACGGTACTTTGAAAAGTACCGTAGTACCAGCTATGTCTCTGCTGCTTGTCCACTTGCTTTCGGACATCCTGCTTGAGATAGCGAAGCCGTGCTACTGTACTCTACACAGTGCTTTTGTGTACTTTACTGTGCGCAGCTACTTGTAGAAGATTAATGCATGTCGTAGTGTACACCAGACACAAGGACTAACATGTGACTGGACATGAGAACACATGTTCACATCTTTGAAACTTCACAACTTGAAGATTTGTATGTGGGGAACTTCCTGTGCATAATACAAATAAAATAATGATATTCGCTATTTCTGTTTCCAAGCAACTTTTTTTTCCCCAAGCAACTTTTAATATCTATATTGAGCTCTGGAGAAGGAAAGGGCAATGCACACCAGTATTCTTCCCTGGAGAATCCCATGGACCGAGGAGCCTGGTGGCTACAGTCCATGGGGTCACAAGAATTAGACATGACTTAGTGACTAAACCACCACCACCATATTGAGCTAGGCACTGTACTAGGAGCTGAATATACTAGGATGAGAAAAACATGATACTACCCTCATTAAATGTATAGTCTAATAAAGGATATAAAATAAATGAGTAGTGATAAAATTATGTAAATAAGACCTGTCTGTGAAAAATGTCTAGAGGCAAACCATAGAACATATGGGAACATAAAATAGTGGAGTCACTAAAGCTTTTTCTAAGGACTTTTTATATTTGTTGAGACAAAACTGAGGAGCAGAAGTTAATCTGCTCTGCTGATTCCAGGTAGAGGGGCCAACAAAGGCAAAACTCCTGAAGCAGGAGGAAGTGTAGTCCATTTCAGGAGCTGAAGGAACTTTAATATGTCTGAGAACAGAGTCAGGGGAAGGAAGAGAATGATGAGACAGGTAGAAAGCACCTAGATTTTGTAGGAATTAGAATTTGTAGGACATGTTCAAGGGTTTTTATTTTAGTCACTGAGCAAGTGAAAACCAACAAAGTATTTGCTTTGGGGCAGTCTGGATAGAGCCAGGACTGGGGTTTTGTTTTGGAAAAACAGTTTGACCAGAGTGGATTGGAGAGTAAGAATAAAGGCACAGAACAATGGTGCCCTGAGATAAGGTGTTTTCAGTGGAATGAAAAAATGAGGATGAGGATGGATGCAAAGAAGATTCAAGATATCCCAAAGAGTGTAGGCACATAGCATAGATTAGATGTAGGAGTTGAAAGAGAGGATGATCTGAAGGGTGAAGTCTAGTTGTCTGGTTTGGACAGTGCATTGTGATTCCATGTAAAATTATAAGGAAGTTTCTGAGCTACAGGGCTTTTGGTGAGAGGTGAGTGTTGGGGAACATGTCATTAAATTTGAACTTACTGAGCTTTAGGCATTCTTGAGATATCCAAGTAGACATGGTGAATAACAGTTGTCTGGGTCTCATTAGACAGGGCTCATCTGGAGGTAGAGACATGGTGATCAGGAGCAAACAGTCGGTATTTGGAATGAATGGAGTAGATATGAGTTTTGTGGGGAAGACAACAATGTTTCCATCTGGATACGCTGACTTTGAAGTATCTCTGAGAAATCTAGATAAGTTCTTGGACAGAAGTTAGAGATGTGACCAATGACATTATGTTCTGTGAAAGAGGAGGTAGTCACTCTGACAGGGATGGGTTTTGAGGGGAGTGATAACAACCTCTTTGGGGTCTAGATGCTTTGGAGAATCCAAAGGAGAAGGGAACAGGCCAAATATAAGATGGCACAAGTGCTGGGTGTTCCGCAGGTTGCTTTTCAGCCATTCTGTGTGTGACAGGTGCCTCAAACAAAGAAATTATTTAACACATTTTTTAAAAAATTTCTTGTCCTCTACTTTTCCTTTCCCTTCCCTTCCCCTCCTTTTCCTTCTCTTCTCTTCTTCCTTCATTCCTTCCTTCTTCCTTCATCTCCCACCCATCTTCTCTCCCCTCCTCCTTCCCTTTCTTTCCTTCTCCTCTTTCTTCTTATTTTTCCTCCTCCTCCCTTTTTCTTTCCTTTAGAGGCAGGCAGACCCATGATATGATAAAGTGGCACAGAACAGGAAAGGATTATTATTTGTGGGTCCAGTCTATTCACAGAATGGTGATAGCTGTTCAGGGGCTTATAAAAAGTAGCAAAATATGGATTCTCTAATCTTAGACAAGTGTAGAATCTAGACACTGAGGTGGAAAGACAAGATGTCCCAATTTTTCTCCAAAATATTTTCCCCAAATATTTGAGTGTGGGAGTTACATATCTTTTTACTTTATCTTGTTTTTAATTAGTTTATACTATTTTAATAAATGTCACATATTTTATTGTTTGGCCTTTTCACTGTAAGATTGATATTTCTACCTAACGTTGATACGGTTATATTGATTTTAAAGTTGTATTACATTTCAAATTACTAATATGATGAGATGTCAAATTTTATATTTAGGAGGCACAAAATATTTTATAAACTTCAAGAATTCAAGATTCTTGGTCAATTTTTAAATGATGTTGCAAATATTTCAAGCATCGGTTTGGCATATTTTCAAAGCTCAAATCAACAATGTTCCATGTGCAAATACACTATTCAGCTTCTCAAGCTAAAATCACTTACATATCCAGAAAGGTAAGAAAACTAAATTCTAATTCCAATGGTATCTTTTAACTTGAAAATATTCCTTTGCTAAGGAGTGGTTTAAAAATTCATGTACTCAAATGTTTATTGTATATTTTAGATTATATTTATAAAAACAGTAGACAATCTAAAAGGTATATAAAATTTTTTGGCTTAAATGAGATTTATTTTGGAATCATATTACCCAAGCAGAGAAAAAAGATATATAATTACTTCATGAGATACAGTAAACATGAAAAAATTAAATAAATGTCTGCCTTAGAATTTTAACAGTTATTTCAATAGCGTTCTGGATTGCTAAAAATGTCTCTTCCTTTGTTGACTGCAACGCTTTATCTTTATTCCTCTTTATGTTCTTGTATTTATATACTTGATTTCCCAATTACCTTTTTGTGAATGTTGAACATAGTAAATAAGAAATTTTGGAGAATAAAAATGGTAAGTGGTAAGAATATTCATTTAGATGAGGTATATATTCACAGAGAGGGGCTGGAAAATTCTTTGAAATAATTTATAAATTATTTTGTAAGCTTTTGGCATGAGAATATTTAGTCATTCAAAAGTTAATGAATGAAAAGTTATTGTAATGGAAAAAAGTCAAAGGGTAATTTTACTTTTGCCATTGACTAAAATACTTACAAAAATATCAAATATATGGGCATCATCAGTTAGGAATATTAGCAACACCATTGCCCGACAAGTATATCAGAGACAGAAAGAAACTTTGGTGGCGGGGAGGGCAGTCATATATAAAGGACTAGAGCTGCAAGATTTTTAACCTTCAACTGATCTCTATATCTATTATTTTAACTATGTAAAGTCTATACTAAATATAAGAGTAGGAACTATATTTGTAGTGCTCAAAAAATAGATCCTAGAGAGGTCAAGTTTATTGCACCATCATATTCCCCTGGTCTCCTCCATTAATACCTCTCTGAGCCTCAGGATGGTAAATATAAATAAAGAAGTGTGGTTGTTGTAATTTTACATGCTCTGTTTCTGGCACTTAAATGGTATCAATACACCCCCACTGTACAGATTTCACCAAATAACTTGATCATTAAGGATCTCCCACTCTTCAAATGTAAAGCAAGAGGCCAGCTCCCTCCCTCTGCCCCCTTTGTCTAACTAACTTATTCATTGTTGTCATCGTGGTAAGAAAACTTAAAGTGAGATCTACTTTCTTGGCAAAGTTTTAAGTGCACAATAGTGTTTATAATAGTCACAAGGTTTACAGCAGGCAAAAACAAGCAAACAAAAACCTCTTACAGGGCTTTCCTGGTAGCTTGGTAGTAAAGAATCTGCCTACCAGTGCAGGAGACATAGGTTCAATCCCTGATCCCTGATCCCTGATCCCATGGGATTCCACATGCCTGGAGCAACTAAGTCTGTATGCCACAAATACTGAGCCTGTGCCCTAGAGCTTAGGAGCCACAACTACTGAGCCCATGCAACTACTGAAGCCCTAGAATCCATGCTCTGCAACAAGAGATGCCACTGCAATGAAAAGCCTGCATAGGGCAACTAGAGAGTAGCCCTTGTTCGCCACAACTAGAGAAAATCATGTGCAGCAACAAAGACCCAGCACAGACATTAGTAAATACGATTTTTAAAAAAAAAAAGACTGCACTTCCACTGCAGGGGGTGAGGTTCAAGAAAAGAAAATAAAAAGAAAAAACTTACAAAAGACAGAAAATCCAACCACAAATTCCTAAAGATAAAGGAGATATGTGCATGCTAAGTTGCTTCAGTCATGTCTGATTCTGTGACCCAGTGGACTGTAGCCAGCTAGGCTCCTCTGTTCATGGGATTCTCTAGGCAAGAACACTGGAGTGTGTTGCAGTTTTCTTCTCCAGGGAATCTTCCTGACCCACGGATCAAACCTGCATCTCTTTTGTCTCCTGCATTGGCAGATGAGTTCTTTATCACTGGGGCTACCTGGGAAGCCCAGCGGGCTATGTAGCCAGTTGTAATTGAAATTCCATGGAAGATGTGGCTTCTGGCTTGGCTGCATTCAAAGCATGAAGGATTTTTGCGTGGTATCTCTTGGCTCAAGCATTAACATTGCTTCATTCTCAGTCTTCATGGTATTAAGTCAGTTGCCCATACCTACTTGATTCCAAGTTCAACTCCCACAGGAAATGAAATAAAATTTAAAGATCCCACTGCATCTCACTGGTTTTCATTGGGCAAATTCATATCTCTGAACCTCACACTGTGTTCAGGGAATTCGATTCTTCTGATTGTCCAGGGAAATAAGTTTCTTCATTGATTTATGCTTAACTTTGAGACAAGATGGGATCAAATTTATCCAAAGTTTATAGACTGAGGGTAGAGTAAAGAAAGATGAGGGTATTATTACATGAAAGGGATAGATGGTTGGTGACAAAAATCACAGGCCACTACAGAGAGACTGAAAATATTTTGATATCAGGCAAAACATTAATTAAACATAGATTGTCCTCCTTGTAATATATCCTGTGTGTGTGTTAGTCACTTAGCCGTGTCTGACTCTGCAACCTCATGGACTATAGCCCACCAGGCTCCTCTGTCCATTGGATTTTCCAGGCAAGAATACTGTAGTGGGTTACCATTCCTTTCTCCAGGGATCTTCCCAACCCAGGGATCAAACTGAGGTCTCCTGTATTGCAGGCAGGTTCTTTATCATCTGAGCCACGAGGGAAGCCCAATATATCCTACTAAAGTTAAATATTGATTTTACTATAAACCATTATTTGACTGGCTGACACAGTTAACTTGTGAATGAAAGCAATAAATGAATAGTTAAGCTAGAGAATGCAAATTAAGATCATTTAAGATCTGGGTACTTCAAACAGTTGGGGGTTAGGTTTCTTAAATAGGTATGTTTATGTTCCTGCATGGCTATAATTTAATATTTTGACTGATAAGACAGGTAAGAATAAACATTGAAGTAACTCCTCAAATAATTTACTCCAGTGACACAGAGGGTTTATATACAAATTTAGACATTTTTCTTTTTTCAAATTAATTAAACATTTAAATCTCTAATTTTGTAGCTTTGGCCTCTATGTTTTACTTACTTTAGGATAACTTCTCTTGTTAATTCAGTATTGGTTTCATTAAATATTTTCAAGGTTCTTTTGAAAAATATAAAAATATTGAATTTATAATATTGAAAACATTATAAATGAAGCTTAGATTTAATGAGGTTCAGTATTTGGCTAAGAAGATCCAAAAACTATCTTTAGAGAGTAACCACAGAAAACCAATTCACAGTTATGCTATTTGTGCTGAAGTCATTAATGCTTCATTTTGTCTTTTAAACTTCCCAATTAAAAGTCCAAGGTACCCTGGGAGAATGTGGGAATTGAAACTCTAGAATTCTGAAGGGTGTTTAAAGGAAGCGATTTTGGCAAAACTATTTTACATTTTTAACAAAGTTTGTTCATTCATTCTGAGACTTGTCCACCGTCTTCACTATCCACACCCCATTTTCTTCTGGATCCTCAAATGATGTTCTAGGTCAGTGTAATGTCGACAGGTGATACAGATTAAGAACTCTATAAACAATGTCAACAGTGTGAACAGTCACTGTGTGTTTCTGTTTATATACGCAACGTAAGCTGTGCCTCATATATGAATTATGTGGTTTTAGGATGGCTAGGAGAAGGCAATGGCAACCCACTCCAGTGTTCTTGCCTGGAGAATCCCAGGGACGGGGGAGCCTGGTGGGCTGCAGTCCATGGGGTCGCACAGAGTTGGACATGACTGATGCGACTTAGCAGCAGCAGCAGCAGCAGGATGACTGGATATGACTTTTTTTACATACCATTAGAGTATTGAACATGAAGGTTATTATACCTAAATGTTTTTAGAAATCCAGTATTTTAATTACCATATTAAGGGACAAGATATTATTTTCTACGTCTAAAATTGTTTTAGGTTAAAGTTTTGTTGCAGTTGTGTACGATTTTTGAAAAAGTTTGATAATTAGGATAAGTGATTATATTTTTAAATTGTCTAAAATTATCACATAATTTTACCTGATAATTGTATAATTGGACAATGTAAGCAGGAAGTTTCAGGTTAAAATTCTAAAAACTACAGCACATATATTTTCAATAACTATGCTTACCCAATGGCTCAGTAGGTAAAGAATCCACTTGCAGTATAGGAAACCTGGGTGACACAGGTTCAGTCCCTGAGTCAGGAAGATCCCCTGGAAGAGGGAATGGCAACCCACTGCAGTATTCTTGCTTGAAAAATCCCATGGACAGAGGAGCCTAGTGGACTATAATCCAAAGGGTAGCAAAGAGTCAGACACAACTGAGCAACTAAGAATGCAATGCTGTAAGATGCAATTATATAAATACCAAATAATCAATACACATCTTAACAAAATTTGATTAAAAGTACATTATATAAATATATAAATAAAATAGTAACTAAATATAAATGTATTTTACAATCAATCCTCATTCATAAAATAGTTGCTTTTCTTTATATTTTTGCCTTGTAATATGTTCCATAGCTTTTCAGCGTCATTTGTAAAATATATATTTGACTCCTAGCAGATGCTCGACTAGGGGCTTCCCGGGTGGTGCTAGTGGTAAAGAATCCGCCTGGCAATGCAGGAGAGATGCAGGTTCGATCCCTGGGTTGGGAAGAGCCCTGTAAGAAGGCATGGGGAATTCAGTATTCTTGCCTGGAGAATCCCGTGGACAGAGGAGCCCTGTGGGCTACATCCATAGGGTTGCAAAGAGTCGGACACAACCGAAGTGACTTAGCATTCATGCACAGATGCTCAATTTATAGCAGTCCTTTCTTTTCATTTTCATTCCCTTATCTTGTTGGTCCCCAATTTAACTTTTCTTATACTCATTTTATCTATACACATATTTTTCAAGCAACAGACTGGACAAGTCAATAATTATATGAAAAATATTGGTCTGTTTTGCCAAAATAATTCATCAATAAAATGCTTTGTTCCCCCAAATTCTGTGAAGCTATGTCTCATTCTGCAACCTCATAAACACCTCTGCTAAGTCACTTCAGTCATGTCTGACTCTGTGCGACCCCATAAACGGCAGCCCACCAGGCTCCCCTGTCCCTGGGATTCTCCAGGCAAGAACATTGGAGTGTGCCATTTCCTTCTCCAACGATGAAAGTGAAAAGGGAAAGCTAAGCCGCTCAATTGTGTTCGACTCCCAGGGACCCCAGGGACTGCAGCACCAGGCTCCTCTGTCCATGGGATTTTCCAGGCAAGAGTACTGGAGTGGGGTGCCATTGCCTTCTCCGATAAACACCTCTACCTTCTTGTAAAAGTTTCATTCATTGCTAATTTGTAAACTTCTTATCCAAACACTATATTCACTTCTACCACACTTCTCACTCTTTTAATTTAGTGATCAGAATAATCCTCATCCATCAGAGTTGTTGGGGATATAGGAAGACTCTGAGCAGAGTTAAGAACTTCAGAAAAAGAAATCTGCATTGGTTGCAAATTTAGCTGATAAAATGGAATTTATCTTGTGAGTTATTTGCCCTAAATTCAATTCAAGCTTCTCTTTTAGGGAATGAATATTTTAAAAAGTGTTGGACAAGACACTTGACAGTCCCTTGAACTGCAAAGAGATCAAATCAGTCAATCCTAAAGGAAATTAGTCCTGAATATTCATTGGAAGGACTGATGCTGAAGCTGAAACTCCAATATTTTGGCCACCTGATGCGAAAAACTGAGTCCTTGGAGACCCTGATGCTGGGAAAGACTGAATTCAGGGGGAGAAGGAGACAACAGAGGACAAGATGGTTGGATGGCATCACCAACTTGATGGACATGACTTTCAGCAAGCTCCGGGAGTTGGTGATGGACAGGGATGCCTGGTGTGCTGCAGTCCATGGAGTCGAAAAGAGTCGGACATGACTGAGCAACTGAACTGAACTAAGGAAGATTTTTAATTTTTTTCACCAAGGTGTATTTTTTGGATGATGTATATGATTTAAGGAAAAATTATTGTATGTAAAGGATTGATGACTTAATTCAAGATTTAGGCATTAAAGGGAATACCAGAGAAGTTTGGCTTGTTTTACTATTAGTGAACTTCTTATAAGAAGTTTATAAGAAATTCTTAGTATAATAGTGGTTAAATTTATTTTTGGTTGTTGTTCAGTCTCTCAGTCCTTGTGACCCCATGGACTGCAGCATGCCAGGCTTCCCTGTCTTTCATCATCTCCCAGAGCTTGCTCAAACTCATGTCCATTGAGTCAGTGATGCCATCCAACCATCTTGCCTCTGTTGTCCCCTTCTCCTCCAGCCTTCAGTCTTTCCCAGCATCAGGGTCAGTGAGTCAGCTCTTCCCTTCAGGTGGCCAAAGAATGAGAGCTTCAGCTTCAGCATCAGTCCTTCTAAGGAATATTCAGAGTTGATTTCCTTTAGGATGGACTGGTTGGATCTCCTTGCAGTCCACAGACTCTCAAGAGTCTTCTCCAACACCATACTTCAAAGCATTAATTCTTCAGCGTTCAGTCTTCTTTAAATTTATTTAGCATCTACTACATCTCAAATGCTATTTTTACAATCTTTGCAACAACTCTAGGAGTTAAGTATTTTCTTTGTTTTGTTAGTAAAGAAAGAGAAACTCAGAGGTTTAAAATAACATGTCTAAGGTCTCTTAGCTGAGAATTGCCTTCGTCATGACAGGAAGCCAGACTTTTCTTGGTTTTATTCATTTGTTGTTTCCTTTATTTTTAGTTGCTGCTATTTTTATAGGAATAAAGTTTTTCACTAATTAATATAGTCAGTTATTCTCATTGTGGGGCATTTGGGAAATTAATTCACATGTAGTCCTGTAACTAAGAGATAACACCGTTAATATTTTGTCATGTTTACATATAATCACACATGCTACAGTGGAATCATGAATTTAATTATTTGATTCACTGTCTTCTTAATCGTGTTTTACATAGACAAGTGTTAGATACAACTCCATTGCTGGTTAAGTAGAAATAGGGTAAAGTCATTAGGATATGCCATAGAGGAAAAAATAAGCATATGTGTCATTTTAATTTTCATGGAAAGATCTAATCTATTTTTTTACATAAAAATTTAATTTTTATGTAAAATATAAATAATTTTAATTTTTATGTAAAATCTAAAATCCACACTCTAAATAGTGTCGTTTTAAGTTTTATGTAAATTCTAAACAGAAAGTCATTAGGATATGCCACAGAGGAAAAAAATAAGCATGTGTGTCATTTTAATTTTTATGTAAAATCTAAGCAGAATTTTTATGTAAAATCTATCTAAATAGATAGACTATGAAAATTTGTTAAATTTATAAAATTTAGATGCAGTTACTTGTACTCAGGGAAAAAACTAAAATACATTTTGTGGGTGGTTAACAGAACTCTTAACATTCCCTGTTGGCTGTGGATGCTAACAGATGCTTGAATGAAATTCATGCTTTAAGTTAAATTACCTAGATAATTGCAGTAACCATTTAGTTGCTTTTCCTGTTTAGATCTGTCCATACAGATAATGTGCAATTAATGAGAATTAGCACTGCCAAACTATTGGGAGTGTGAGTGATAAAAATGTGATGCCTTATGGTCCAGAATAAACTGTGTATCTAACTCAGTCAATAATTAGCTGTCTGTAACAAACAATGATGGAGACTACACAAACAATATAGTTCTTCTGAGCATTTCCAGTAGACTAGCCATTCAAACGTAGGGACTGAGAGGAATATTTGTAGTGGAGGTACCTGGGTGACTTCTTGAGAAAAGTTGAATTAAATCTACTTTAAAAATGTTTCCTTAATAAGTAAAATGTACTTTTTTCGGCATATAGTTCTATGAGTGTCAGTAAGCACATAGAGTCATGTAACCACCACCACAATTAATATACAGAACATCTCCATCAATCACAAAAACTGCCTTGTGCTGTCCCTTTATTTCCAACCACCCACACCTACTCTCTGGCAACCTCTGCACCTAGATTTGCCTTTTCCAGAACTTTATATAAATGGAATCATGTGGTATATTGCCTTTTAAATATCACTTATTTCACTTACCTTTAGACATTTAAAACTCACCCATGTTGTTGCTTATATCAATGGAATGTTATTGATACATAGTATTTCATTGTATGTATATACCACAGTTCCTTTATCCTGCTGCTGCTAAGTCACTTCAGTCGTGTTCGACTCTGTGCTACCCCATAGACGGCAGCCCACCAGGCTCCCCCGTCCCTGGGATTCTCCAGGAAAGAACACTGGAGTGGGTTGCCATTTCCTTCTCCAATGCATGAAAGGGAAAAGTCAAAGTGAAGTCGCTCAGTCGTGTTCGACTCTTAGCGACCCCATGGACGGCAGCCTACCAGGCTCCTCCGCCCATGGGATTTTCCAGGCAAGAGTACTGGAGTGGGGTGCCATTGCCTTCTCCATTCTTTATCCTAGTTGGAGCAAAAATATAATTTGTTCATAATTTTTTATATCTGTCCAGGATAAAGCCAAAATAAATATTTACCTACAGCTTTTTATGTGAACCTAAGTTTTCATTTATCTTAAGTTCCTAGAGATTGTAAGGTCATATTGTGAATGTCAGGGCTTCCCTGGTGGCTCAGATGGTAAGAATCTGCCAGCAATGCAGGAGACCCAGGTTTGATCCTCGGGTTGGGAAGATCTCCTGGAGAAGGGAATGGCTACCCACTCCAGTATTCTTACCTGGAGAATTCCATGGAAAAGAAGCCTGGTGGGCTACAGTCCATGAGGTAACAAAGAGCCAGACATGACGGAGCGACTAACATATTCACTTTTCACTTTCATTGTGAGTGTATGTTTAACCTTATAAGCAACTGCCAGGCTGTTTTCCAAAATAACTGTACATTTTGCATCCCCACTGGCACTTACCAGAGTTCCATTGCTCTCTTACACCCAAAACTGCAACTTCACCAGTTTTTTGTTGTTGTTTTTGCTATTCTAATACTTGTGTAGAAAACAAAAACACTTCTGTTCACTATGCTTTTAACTTGTATTTCTCAAACGACAAATGATATTGATGACTTCTGCCATTTAATTGAGGGTATCTGCATCTTTAAATTTAATGTAATTGTAGGTATTGCTGCTGCTGCTGCTAAGTCGCTTCAGTCATGTCCGACTCTGTGCGACTCCAGAGACGGCAGCCCACCAGGCTCCCCCGTCTCTGGGATTCTCCAGGCAAGAACACTGGAGTGGGTTGCCATTTCCTTCTCCAGTGCATGAAAATGAAAAGTAAAAGTCAAGTTGCTCAGTCGTGTCCGACTCTTAGCCACCCCATGGAGTGCAGCCTACCAGGCTCCTCCATCCATGGGATTTTCCAGGCAAGAGTACTGGAGTGGGGTGCCATTGCCTTCTCCAGTTGGGTTTAAATCTGCCATCTTGCTATTTTATTTTCTGTTTGTCCCATCTTTTCTTTGTTCCCATTTTCTCATTGTCTGCCTTTTGGATAAATTGAGGAATCTATGATTCCATCCAGAGGAGGACATGGCAACCCACTATAATATTCTTGCCTGGAGAATCCCAAGGACAGAGGAGCCTGGCAGACTATAGTCCACAGGGTTACTCAGAGTCAGACATGACAGAAGCAACTTAGCATGCCTGCTTATGATTCCATTTAAGCTTCTTTATCAACGGAAGTTGATTATTAGTTGTTTCTATGGAGTTATATTATAATCTTCATTTTATCACAGTCTTAAAGTGAAAGTGAAGTCGCTCAGTCATGTCCAACTCTTTGCGACCCCATGGACTGTAACCTACCAGGCTCTTCTGTCCATGGGATTTTCCAGGCAAGAGTACTGGAGTGGGGTGCCATTTCCTTCTCCAGGGGATCTTCCCGACCCAGTGATGGAACCCGGGTCTCCCGCATTGCAGGCAGATGCTTTACCGTCTGAGCTACCAGAGAAGCCTGCAATCACAGTCTACCTCAAGTGAATTTTACCACTTCACATATAACATGAGGACCTTACAGTAGTATACTTCCATTTCTCTCTTGTGCTGTTCTTGGCATGTATTTTAATTATACATGTGCTAAAATCTCTATAAAGTGCATCACTTTTCTTTAAAGAGATATTTCTATTAAAATACATGAATAATTAGAAAGTCTTACATATTTTCCCCATACATTTACCGTTTCTGGTGTACTTCTAACCCTTATTAGATGCATATTTTCATTTGGTACAATTTACCTTAAGACAAAAGGAGCTCCTTTAAGATTTTTTTGTAAGATCTGACAGTTGTGAGTGCTTTCAACTTTTGTTCATTTTTATGATGTCTTTATTTTTAAAGAGAATTTCTCTGGGTATAGAATTCTAGTTTGACAGTTGTTCTTTTACTTTCAGTACTTTAGGGATGTTACTGTGCTGTCCTAAACCATGCATTGAGTTTAATGAGAAATTTATTACTATCCTTCCTTTGTTGCTATGAACAAACTAAAACTCTTTTCTGTGACTGGTTTTAAGATTTTCTCCTTATCACAGATTTTAAGCAGTTTAATTTTATGTGACTTTTTGAAATTTTTTACATACCTCTTGTGATTAGTGTTTGTTGACTTTTTTTGGATCCATGGGTTTGTAGATTTCATCAGATTTTATCTAACCTTTTCACTTATTTTGAAATATCTCTTGCTGTGTCCCTACTCTCTAGTATCTCTTTGAGGACTCTAATTTCGAATTTATTAGGTTATTTGAAGGTGTCCCACTATTAACTGATGCTCTGTGAATTTTTAAATTTAATTTTCTCCCTGCATTTCATTTTTAATGTTTCTCTTGCTTTGTCTTCAAGTTCATTATTCTTTCCTTCTGCCATGTCTAAGCTGCTATTTAACCATTATAGGGCATTTTTCATCTCAGATATTGTACTTTTCACCCATGGATGTTTCGTTTTAATCTTTGAGTATGTTTCATGTCTCTACTTACCTATTTGAACACATGAAATATAATTATAGTAACTCTTTCAATACCTTTACCATCAGAGCCACCAGGGAATTGCCATCTGTTGGATCATAAAAAAAGCAAGAGAATTCTAGAAAAACATGTACTTCTGCTTCATTGACTATGCTAAAGCCTTTGACTGTGTAGATCACAACAAACTGGAAAATTCTTAAAGAGATGGGAATACCAGACCACCTTACCCTTCTGTGAAACCTGTATGCAAATCAAAAAGCAAGAGTTTGAACTGGATTTGGAAAAACAGACTGCTTCCAAATTGGTAAAGGAGTATGTCAAGGATGAAAAGAATATAATCAGATTTTGCTGTTGACCATCTGGTGATGTCCATGTGTAGAGTCTTGTGTTGTTGGAAGAGAATGTTTGCTATGACCAGTGCATTCTCTTGGCAGAACTCTATTAGCCTTTGCCCTGCTTCATTCTGTACTCCAAGGCCAAAATTGCCTGTTACTCCAGGTGTTTCTTGACTTCTTACTTTTACATTCCAGTTGCCTGTAATGTAAAGGACATCTTTTTTGGGTGTTAGTTCTAGAAGATCTTGTAGGTCTTGATAGAACTGTTCAACTTCAGCTCCTTCAGCATTACTCATCGGGGTATAGACTTGGATTACCATGGTACTGAATGGTTTGCCACAGAAACGAACAGAGATCATTCTGTCATTTTTGAGATTGCATCCAAATACTGCATTTCCGACTCCAGTCATCCTGGAATGTGAAGTCAAGTGGGCCTTAGGAAGCATCACTACGAACAAACTAGTGGAAGGGATGGAATTCCAGTTGAGCTATTTCAAATCCTAAAAGATGATACTGTGAAAGTGCTTCACTTAATATGCCAGCAAATTTGGAATACTCAACAGTGGCCACAGGACTCAAAAAGGTCAGTTTTCATCCCAAGCCCTAAGAAAGGCAATGCCAAAGAATGCTTAAACTACTGCACTCATCTCACATGCTAGCAAAGTAATGCTCAAAATTCTCCAAGCCAGGCTTCAGCAGTATATGAACTGTGAACTTCCAGATGTCCAAGCTGGTTTTAGAAAAGTCAGAGGAACCAGAGATCAAATTGCCAACATCCACTGGATCATCAAAAAAGCAAGAGAGTTCCAGAAAAACATCTATTTCTGCTTTATTGACTATGCCAAAGCCTTTGTGTGGATCACAATAATCTGTGGAAAATTCTGAAAGAGATGGGAATGCCAGACCAACTGATCTGCATATTGAGAAATCTGTATGCAGGTCAGGAAGCAACAGTTAGAACTGGACATGGAACAACAGACTGGTTCCAAATAGGGAAAGGAGTACATCAAGGCTGTATATTGTCACCCTGCTTATTTAACTTATATGCGGAGTAGATCGTGAGAAATGCTGGGCTGGAGGAAGCACAAGCTGGAATCAAGACTGCTGGGAGAAATATCAATAACCTCAGATATGCAGATGACACCACCCTTATGGCAGAAAGTGAAGAGGAACTAAAGAGCCTCTTGATAAAAGTGAAAAAAAAGTTGGCTTAAATCTCAACATTCAGAAAACTAAGATCATGGCATCCAGTCCCATCACTTCATGGCAAATAGATGGGGAAACAGTGGAAACAGTTGCAGACTTTATTTTCTTGGGCTCTAAAATCACTGCAGATGGTGACTGCAGCCATGAAATAAAAAAACGCTTACTTGGAAGACAAGTTATGACCAAACTAGACAGCATATTAAAAAGCAGAAATATTACTTTGCCAACAAAGGTCCATCTAGTCAAGGCTATGGTTTTTCCAGTAGTCATGTATGGATGTGAGAGTTGGACTATAAAGAAAGCTGAGCATCAAAGAATTGATGCTTTTGAACTGTGGTGTTGGAGAAGACTCTTTTGAGTCCCTTGGACTGCAAGGAGATCCAACCAGTCAATCCTAAAGGAGATCAGACCTGAATGTTTCATTGGAAGGACTGATGTTGAAGCTGAAACTCCAATACTTTGGCCACCTGATGTGCAAAACTCAATCACTGGAAAAGACCTGATGCTGGGAAAGATTTAAGGCAGGAAGAGAAGGGGATGACACAGGATGAGGTGGTTAGATGGCATCACTGACTCAATGGACATGAGTTGAGTAAACTCAGGGAGTTGGTGATGGACAGGGAAATCTGGCGTGCTGCAGTCCATTGGGTCACAAAGAGTTGGACATGACTGAGTGACTGAACTGAACTGATATCAAGGCAGGTTGGATTTTTCAATATTTTAGAATTTTTTTGTATTTCTGCTGGATAAAAAAATTAAAAACTAATTATATTTGAATTTTAGAGATATTCACTCTGCTTGTTTAACATATATGCAGAATACATCATGCAAAATGCCAGGCTGGATGTTTCCTAATATATTTTGCACCGCCTTTGTAAAAAATGGTATGGAATATTTAAAATAAAAGATATGTTTGAATATATTTTTTTCAAGATTGCTGGGGGAAATATCAATAACCTCAGGTATGCAGATGATATCACCCTTGTGGCAGAAAGCAAAGAGGAATTAAAGAGCCTCTTGATGAAAGTGAAAAAGGAGAGTGAAAAAGTTGCCTTAAAAGGCAGCATCCAAAAATTTGAGATCATGGCATCAGGTCCTATCACTTCATGGCAAATAGAAGGGGAAACAACAGAAACAGTGACAGACTTTATTTTCTTGGGCTCCAAAATCACTGCAGATGTTGACTGCAGCCATGAAATTAAAAGACGCTTGCATCTTGGAAGAAAAACTATGACAAACCTAGACAGCATATTACAAAGCAGAGATATTACTTCATCGACAAAGGTTCATATAGTCAAAGCTATGGTTTTTGCAGTAGTCATGTATGGATGTGAGAGTTGGACCATAAAGAAAGCTGAGCAATGACAAATTGATGCTTTTGAACTGTGGTGTTGGAAAAAGACTCTTTTCTTTATTTAAAAACACTGTCTCTTGCTTCAACAGTGCTGGAGACCACAATATTTCAACCCACATATATCCCTTGGACTGCAAGGAGATCCAGCCAGTGAAATCCTAAAGGAAATCAACTCTGAATATTCATTGGAAGGGACTGAGGCTGAAAGCTGAAGCTCCTGGATACTTTATTAGGATGGTGCAAAAGCCAATCCTGAACTTTGGAAGAATACAAGTTTAAATAACCCCTAATGGATGACTCACTGGAAAAGATCCTGATCTGGGAAAAGAAATCAAGAAGATGGGTGAAATACCTGACCAACCAGAAACAAACAACATTTTTGGACAACTGGGTTGAGGATGAGAAAGATTTGGTTTAACTTCTGAGACCAGTGGCAACCCTCAACAACCCATTTCACCAAAGCTATCTGCAAATAACAGTTTTTTTTTTTTAAGAACTGGAGCAGAAATGGCCATTTGGAAGAAAGAAAATGGAAAAGAAGAAATAAAACTTTTGCTGATTTGCAATGAAAAAATCGTCCTTTGAAGTGTGAAAACCCTTCTATGCAATAATGAACCATTTCTTAGTCAGATTTTGACATGCAATGAAAAGTGGATTTTATATGACAACCAGTGACTATCAGCTCAGTGTTTAGACCAAGAAGAATTCAGCACTTTTAAGCCAGTGAAAACAGAAATGGTCTGTTTGGTGGTCATGAATATTAACTCTGAAACAATTCCATCTCAATCCCTTAAAGCATTACATGTGAGAAGTCTGCTCAGCCAGTGGATGAGAAGCACTGACAACGGCAAAATAGCAGTGGTCAACTGGAAGAATATATCTGACCTAAAAATCTTCAAATGAAGGAACTGGGTTAAGACCCAAATTCAAGAAAAATATACAATGGATTAAAGACAATACAATAATATGCTACAAGTGGTGCTGGGAAATATACTCATTTCACCTGTGGAAAGAACTGAAATAAAAAATAAACTCAAAATGGATTTAAGATTCAAGCGCAAGACCAGAAACCTATCCTAGCACCAAAAGTATTCTTCACAGAGCTAGACCTTTGAATTTCTTTGAGCAAAAACAAATAAAAAAGTGTTCTGCAGATAACTTTACTATTAGAAGAAAAAAAGACACCTGATTATGGGTGACCTACCTGAAATGAAGCTTTCTCTCAAAATATACAAAAACCCACAGCTTATCAAGACAGTATGGTACTGGCTCAAAAACAAAATATCATTGGAATAAAAAAAAGACCAGTGGCCAAACACATGAACACCACCTATTTTCAGGGCTAATATCAAAATTAAAGACAAGCCTTTAACCAGTGGTGCTGAAACAAAAATTCACAGTCTGAAATGCTTGGACCATATTCTAACAATAAAAAAAACATTAAAGTACAAATCGGATTAAAGATCTGGTAAGACCAGAAACTCACTAAAAAACTGAAACTGAGGTGAACCTCACATGGAAGGATCAATACTGGAGTGAATGACAATGTGAAAGAAAGTCTTTAATTTAGCACCAAGCAAATTAAAAAAAATAAAAAATATTCATTTAAATAACTGTTTGGTGGTGTGGTGCCAAGTAAGGACTTATGCTATTTTCCAGTTACATTTCTGAGTCTGAAAAGACAATTTGAGAAAAGCTGAAGGAGGAAAACATAAATACAGAATGGTTTAATATTGATTCTTTCATATTAACAATAATCTCAAAATATACAAAATGCTTCAAAAGTCTTATGAAGGCACTTTATTATAAATTTGGGAGAAATCAAAAATAAATGGCCAAAGAACTAAACTTTTCCAAGTTAAAATGATAAATGTTACATATTTTATTGAAACAATCACACCATGGTATGGAGACAGGGAATGCTTTCCAAGTTGATTTAAAATGGATGAATTTAACAAACAATATTGTTAAATATTTTAAAATCTAAAATAAAATTGTCAAAAAAAAGAAGATTTGGAACAATGTTACACTGATTAAAATGCAAACAGTCTGAATCCACATACATTTTCACCAGCAGAGATTTATAATTATAACCAATAATACATTTTCACCTGATAATAAAGGCTGATTTTTCCAAGTCTTTAGCAACCCCAGGTGTTGGGCATAAATACACTGAGGAACACTAAGGGAAAGAAACTGTGGTGTTGGGCAGACTCTTTCAATACAATAGATCACAAGTCATGGCCTTAATAATGGAGATCAGTGGGTGTTCATTGGAAGAAGAACTGAACAATATGAAAAATGTGAAAGAATCAGAAAAAAGATGAAAAAATGAAATGGGCCCAAAATTTTGATGTAAATTTAAAATTGGATGATGAAAAGATAAACATTTTAGAATTATGACAGAATATGAGATGATAATAAAATCCACCTATGATGCCATTTTCACAACTCAAATGGACATGAGTTATGGACATTTGATGTGAAAGATTTGGGATTTGAATGGAAATTAAAAAACATGTTTGTTAAAAGTATTGTTCCAGGTTAATGGAGAAAGGATTATGTCTGATTTTTCAGTTACATTCTGGTCTCTGACAATTTACCCAAAGGGACATGGAATAAGATTGAAGTACTGATATTTCACACTTCTATACTATTAAATTTTCAAATGCATTTATCAAGAAAAAATTTGATATGGCTGATACACAATATAGTTAAAGATAAAAATAAAATATTTTATTACTTTTCAAATAAAAAAAGATTTGTTTGAGCCTGTTACAGTGATTTAAAATAACAATCTTGTTGAATATTTTAAATGTGTTTACCAATATGTCTCAATAATTAAAAGATGGGGACATTTTCACTTTGAGGGTTTCAAGAGATTAACAAGAAGATAAAATACTGAACATGATTCACTACTGTGACTTGAATTCTCAGAAATCTTGAAATACTGAATACACAATTTCTCCAAGACATAGAATGATTTAAATGTTATTATTTCCATTTTAGCAGGTGACAGAGAATTGATTAAACATTTTTGCAAAATTGTCTGTGAATTCAGTCCAACTCTTCCATGGTGGCTATCATGATAGAAGTGGCCTAGCCACTAAGAGTTGAGTTCAGTTTTTAGCTGTTTCAGTATCCCAAAATATTTCCCATTTAGTGTAAGTATTCCAGTGAAGCAGCAAGGAGAGAGGATGTTGAAGTACAGAGAATTTTTTCTTTCTCACAAATACTATGTCTATTCATCTTTACATAGACAAATGAGATGGAGCAGAAATGATCCTATAGGTTTTTTTCAACTCCCTGCTTTTAGAGAACTCGTTAGTTATAGGCATGTGCTATGCTTAGTCCATGTCCTACTCTTTGTGATCCTATGGACTGTAGCCTGCCAGGCTCCTCTGTCCATGGGGATTCTCTAGGTAAGAATACTGGAGTGGTTTTCCCTGCCCTCCTCCAGGGGATCTTCTCAACCCAGGGATCGAACACAGGGATCAATAATGCATTGCAGGCAGATTCTTTACCATCTGAGCCAGTTATAGGCATAGGATATTCTAATATTTGTGAGAAGAAAATAAACTTTGCTGTTTTACTAACAGTTATTTTTTCTCTCTTTTTCTCCTTCACAGACCACCACTATGCATCTATAATTTTGTACTTAAAGAAAACAAGGAACTATTTCTCACTCCAAGCACATGCAAACCACATGAAATATAAAATGCCTTCATCCATCAAATGTAACAGCTTGTTGTGAATTGAAAAACTTGTAAATGGAAACAATGCAATTAGTATTTCATTTAGACTGCATTGTTCAATCTGAAATTTGTATATTTCTTCTTCTTGTATAAGTTTTTAAGAATCAAAATATAGAATATTTTAAGATGCATATGGTAAAGCATTCTGAATATATTTTAAAGCTGTTTATTTCTGTTTACCTTGATCAAATGTTTCTCTTTGAATGTTTCCCTTTTTTACTTATTATTAACAAAAAAAGTCTTTAGAAAAAAAGAAGCTTATTGCTTCAACACACTGTCCAAATAGTATCGTTCTGCACTCAGAATGCAGTAATGAAATAAATGAATTTTTTAAAGCTGTGTAAATTTTGAGAAGTTCCTTGGATTCATGTAAATCCCGCAAACAAACATACCTGTTTAGTGATCCATTTGGCATTTTATAATGCTTTGTAAATAAAGGCTTTGTTTCATGGAGCACAATAATCTATGGGCCCATAATCGTTAATGTCAGATCCAGGGTCTACCACTTATTCACTTACTAATGGTGTGATCATGAATAACAACTTTTACCTCACCATATATCAGGCACCTAAAAGTTCTGTGAATATTGATTCTACACTTCAACTAGTGTCTTCCCATAATGATAATAAAAATAATAACAGCTAACACATGCATCACTGTATTCTTGGCCCAGTTTAATACTGGGCCAATTTAATCCCTACAGAAACCTTCTGAGATTGGCCTTGTTATCTCCACTGATGAATAAACTGAGACATAGGAATGTTAACTAACTTACCCAGGATTGTGTACAAAACCGAAATTGAAACCTAAGTCTCTTGAGTCTGTGGCTTTGAATCCCTATTCATGTTTCTCCAGGCTTCCCTGGTGGATCAGTTGGTAAAGAATCTGCCTGAAATGCGGGAGACCTGGATTCAATCCCTGAGTTGGGAAGATACCCTGGAGGAGGGCATGGCAAGCTACTTCAGTATTATTGCCTGGAGAATTCCCATGGATAGAGCCTGGTGGGCTACAGTCCTTGGGGTCACAAAGAGTCAGACATGACTGAGTGACTTTCACATGTTTCTCCAAAGTTCAATACATGTTAATTGTGATATTAATAAATGATCACTTTCAAAATACAGTCATCCCTAGTTATCCTTGGGGGATTGGTTCCAGGACCCACCACAAACACCAAAATCCACTGATGCTCACATCCCATAGTTGCTTCTCATTATCTGTGGTTCCACATGCATGGATTCAACCAAGCACAGATTACATAGTGCTATAGTATATATTGGGAGAAAAAACCCTTTGTAAGTGGAACCCATGCAGTTCAAACCTATGTTGCTCAAGAGTCAATGGTAATAATCTAAATGTCCTTGGCATTCTCCCATTTACCCATTCAGTCCAGGAATTCCTGGTCCTCAGCTCCCTCTCACTTGTGTCTGAAAGGTCCCAAGATTTATTTTATGTGTTTCTAAACTAATCTGTCAACTACAGTCACAGTCTCTATGCTTTTGATTTCCTGCTATATTAGTTTGCTGGAACTTTCATTAAAAAATCACTGATAGGATGGCTTAAACAACACAATTTATTTTCTTACAGTTCTGGAGGCTAGAAGTCCAAGGTCAAGGTGTTGGCAGGTCTGGTTTATCTGAGACCTCTCTCTTTAGTTGCAGATGGCCACTTCCTTGCTGTGTCCTAACATGGTCTTTTCTCTGTGCTTGGTGTCTCTTTTGTGTGTCTTGATTTCCTCTTCTTATAAGGATTAATAATATCACTTACATATAACACTGTATTCTTGCTACAGTTTAATAATTTATATGTATATATACATATATATTTATTGATGTGTGTATATATATATATGTATATATCAATTATCATATATAAATTATCATATATCAATTCATTTAATCCCCTATAAAAATCCTATGAGATTAGCCTTTTCATCTCCACTGATACAGAAATGGAGGCCATAGAAATGCTGACTTAACGTACCCAGGATTTCATACAAAATTAGAATTGACTGGTGTCCTTATGCGGAGAAGGCGATGGCACCCCACTCCAGTACTCTTGCCTGGAAAATCCCATGGACGGAGGGGGCTGGTAGGCTGCAGTCCACGGGGTCACAAAGAGTCGGACGTGACTGAGCAACTTCCCTTTCATTTTTCACTTTCATGCATTGGAGAAGGAAATGGCAACCCACTCCAGTGTTCTTGCCTGGAGAATCCCAGGGACAGAGGAGCCTGGTGGGCTGCTGTCTATGGGGTCGCACAGAGTCGGACACGACTGAAGTGACTTAGCAGCAGCAGGTGTCCTTATGAGATTACAGCCTACTCTAATGAGCTCATTTTAATTTAATAACTTCTTTAAAGACCCTGTCTCTAAATAAAGTCACATACTGAGGTACTGGGAATTCATCTCATAATACTGTCCATAACTCATTAGCACCACAATGATTGTTGCTGTTGTTCAGTTGCCCAGCTGTGTCCAACTCTTTGTGACCCCACAGACTGCAGCATGGCTGGCCCTTCCTGTCCCTCACCATCTCCTGGAGGAGTTTTCCCTAGTTCATGTTCATTGCATCAGTGATGCCGTCCAGCCAGCTCATCATCTGATGCCCTGTTCTCCTTCTGCCCTCGATCTTTTCCAGCATCAGGGACTTTTCCAATGAATCATCTGTGAGCAACAGATGACCAAAATGCTGGAGCTTCGACTTCAGGATCAGTCCTTCCAGTGAATATTCAGGTTGATGTCCCTTAAGTTTGACTGGTTTGACCTCCTTGCTGTCCAAGAGACTTCAGGAGTCTTCTCTAGCACCACAGTTCAAAGGCATCAATTCTTTGGTGTTCTGCCCTCTTTAAGGTCCAGCTCTCCACAACAGTACATGACCACTGGGAAGACTTGACTATATGGACCTTTGTTGGCAGAGTAACGTCTCTGCTTTTCAACACACTGTCTAGGTTTGTCATCACTTTCCTGCCAAGAAGCAATCGTCTTCTGATTTCGTGCCTGCAGTCACCATATGCAGTGATTTTGGAGTCCAAGAGAAAGAACTATGTCACTACTTCCACCTTTTCCCCTTCTATTTGCCATGAAGTAATGAGAAATGCTGGGCTGGAAGAAGCACAAGCTGGAATCAAAATTGCTGGGAGAAATATCAATAACCTCAGATATGTATATGACAACACCCTTATGGCAGACAGTGAAGAGGAACTAAAAAGCCTCTTGATGAAAGTGAAAGAGGAGAGTGAAAAAGTTGGCTTAAAGCTCAACATTCAGAAAACAAAGATCATGGCATCTGGTCCCATCACTTCATGAGAAATAGATGTGGAAACAGTGTCAGACTTTATTTTTTTGGGCTCCAAAATCACTGCAGATGGTGACTGCAGCCATGAAATTAAAAGACGCTTACTCCTTGGAAGGAAGGTTATGACCAACCTAGATAGCATATTCAAAAGCAGAGACAGTACTTTGCCAACAAAGGTTCGTCTAGTCAAGGCTATGGTTTTTCCTGTGGTCATGTATGGATGTGAGAGTTGGACAGTGAAGAAAGCTGAGCACCGAAGAATTGATGCTTTTGAACTGTGGTGTTGGAGAAGATTCTTGAGAGTCCCTTGGACTGCAAGGAGATCCAACCAGTCCATTCTAAAGGAGATCAGCCCTGGGTGTTCTTTGGAAGGAATGATGCTAAAGCTGAAACTCCAATACTTTGGCCACCTCATGTGAAGAGTTGACTCATTGGAAAAGACTCTGATGCTGGAAGGGATTGGGGTCAGGAAGAAAAGGGGACCACAGAGGATGAGATGGCATCACTGACTCGATGCATGTGAGTTTGAGTGAACTCTGGGAGTTGGTGATGGACAGGGAGGCCTGGCGTGCTGCGATTCGTGGGGTTGCAAAGAGTCGGACATGACTGAGCAACTGAACTGAACTGAATTGAATGGGGCTGAATGCCATGATCTTAGGTTTTTTAATATTTAGTCTTAAACTGGCTCTTTCATTCTCCTTCACCATAATCAAGAAGATGTTGTGTCCTTCTTCACTTTCTGCTATTAGAGTGGTATCATCTGCATATCTGAGGTTGTTGATGTTTCTCCCACCTATCTTGATTCCAGCTTGTAACTCATCCAGCCTGGCATTCCTCATGATGTGCTCAGGGTATAGGTTAAACAAACACAGTGACAGCAGACAGCCTTGTTGTACTTTTTTCTCAATTTTGAACCAATCAGTTGTTCCATACAGGGTTCTAACTGTTGCTTCTTGACCTGCATACGGGTTTCTCAGGAGACAGGTAAGATGGTCTGGTACTCCCATCTCTCTAAAAGTTTTCCACAGTTTTTCATGATCTACAAAGGTGTTAGCATAGTCAATGAAACTGAGATAGATGTTTTTCTGACATCCCTTGCTTTCTCTATAATCCAGTGAATGTTGGCAATTTGATTTCTAGTTCCTCTTCCTTTTCTAAACCCAGTTTGGACATCTGGAAGTTCTTGTTTTGCATAATGCTGAAGCCAACTTGCAAGATTTTAAGCATAACCTTACTAGCCTGGGAGATGAATGCAATTGTCTGATGGTTAGCATATTCTTTAGTATTATCCTTCTTGGGAATTGGGATGAGGATTGGCCTTTTCCAGTCCTGTGGCCACTGCTGGGTCGTCCACATTTGTTGACATAATGAATGCAAAATCTTGATGGCATCCTCCTTTAGGGATTTGAATAGTTCTGCTGGAATTTCTTCACATCCATTAGCTTTATGAACTGCTGTGCTTCTTAAGGCCCACTTGACTTCATAGTCCAGAATGTCTGGCTCCGGGTGACTAACCACACCATCGTAGTAGTCTGGTTCATTAAGGTCTTTTTATACAGTTCTTTCATGTATTCTTGGAGAAGGAAATGGCAACCAACTCCAGCACTCTTGCCTGGAAAATTCCATGGATGGAGGAGCCTGGTGGGCTACAGTCCATGGGGTCGCAAAGAGTTGGACATGACTGAGTGACTTCACCTTCACCTTCCATGTATTCTGTCTCTTCTTGATCTCTTCAGCATTTATCCCCTTCATGGATCACTGCATTGTCATGGCAAAGGGGCTTGCATAACTCAATGAAGCTAAGAGCCATGCCATGCAGGGCCACCCAAGATGGACGGGTCATAGCAGAGAGTTCTGACAAAATATGATACACTGGAGAAGGAAATGGCAAACCACCCCAGTATACTTGCCGTGAGAACGTCATGAACTGTATGAAAGACTGGAATGATAGTCTTTGCCTAATGTGACATTTGAAGGTGAACTGGGGCCCTTATTGATACCTACCTGAAAAACTGATACGTGAAGACTCGATATGTTAGATATGTGTTCCAGGCAGAAACTTGTAGAAGGCTTTCCACATTTTGCTTAGGGATTTTAGCAGTCTCCCTGCATCTCTACTGTCGGACATTCCTTCTTCAGTGTCTGCTTCAGCTGTTTGGTCCATAGGCCTCTGACTCCAATCAGTAGAAACACATTTGCTGTCCTTTCTGTCACTTAGGCATTTGCTCACAAACTTCCCATATTGTAAAACAAAACTAGAAACCCTTTTGTAATTTCACTTTTCCAACACCCCTCAATTAGTTTTCCAGATAGCTCCAGAAATTCTGAATCTTAGTTTGTGATATTAATGACATTTAAAATTAAATAAAGTGCATTAGAGGTATCTTCCTAGAGGGAGAATTCCTATTCCAGTATTTGAGACTGCTTAGGGACTTTGGAGGGAGAAGGCAATGGCACCCCACTCCAGTACTGTTGCCCGGAAAATCCCATGGATGTAGGAGCCTGGTAGGCTGCAGTCCATGGGGTCACTAAGAGTCAGACACAACTGAGCAACTTCACTTTCACTTTCCACTTTCATGCATTGGAGAAGGAAATGGCAACCCACTCCAGTGTTCTTACCTGGAGAATCCCATGGACGGAGAAGCCTGGTAGGCTGCAGTCCATGGGGTCGAACAGAGTCGGACGACTGAAGTGACTTAGCAGTAGCAGCAGCAGGGACTTTGGATAACAGAGAAACAGTACCCGACCCATCTCATAGCTTATTAAAGGACCCCATAACTCTCATAACAAAATTTCCTTGTCGTAGGTGATGGGATCCTTCAAGGATAACTTGGAGATATAAACTTATGAAATGTTTATAGGTTTCCATACTACAATATCTGGGAGAAATATCAACAGCCTCAGATATGCAGATGATACCACTTTAATGGCAGAAAGTTAAGAGGAATTAATGAGCCTCTTGATGAAGATGAAAGAGGGGAGTGAAAAAGCTGGCTTAAAACTCAACATTCAAAAAACTAAGATAAAGGCATCTGGTCCTATCACTTCAGGGCAATCAGATGGGGAAAATGTGGAAACAGTGTCAGATTTCATTTTCTTTCGCTCCAAAATCAACGTGGATGGTGACTGCAGCCATGAAATTAAAATACACTGCTTTTAAGAAAAGCTATGTCAAACCTAAACAGCGTTTTAAAAAGCAGAGACATCATTTTGCCAACAAAGGTCCATATAGTTAAAGCTGTGGTTTTCTAGCAGTCATTACAGATGTGAGGGTTGGGCCACAAAGAAGGCTGAGCACTGAAGAATTGATGCTTTGGAACTGTGGTACTGAGAAGACTCTTGAGAGTCCTTGGACTGCAAGGGTCAAACCAGTCAATCCTAAAGGAAGTCAATACTGAATATTCATTAGAAGGACTGATGCTGAAGCTGAGGCTCCAATACTTTGGCCACCTAATGGGAAGAGCTGACTCATTGGAAAAGACCCTGATGCTGGGAAAGATTGAGGGCAGGAGGAGAAGGGGGACAGCAGAGGATGAGATGATTGGATGGCATCATTGACTCAATGGATATAAGTTTGAGCAAACGACAGGAGATAGTGAAGGACAGAGAAGCCTGGTGTGCTGCAATTCATGAAGTCGTAAAAAGTCAGACACGGCTTAGCAACTCAACAACGACAACAATACTGCAATATCTTCTCCAGTGTCCTAATTCCCTCTAATTTTTTTTTTTTCATGATGAACAATGAAAGGAAGACTTTGGAACTTGTCTTGAGGATGAGAGGAAGTAAACTCCTCTGACTCACAAGTTCATAGTTTTCAAACAATGTTTTTAATCACATTTTTTCCAAATTTGTAGAAATTATAGATCAAAAATAATAGTGAGAGGGAAAAGTGCAGTTTCTGGAGGACTGATGAAGCACAGATATTTTATAGCAATCATGTACGACAACAGAATGAACAGATAGCCATTACGCACAAAATGGGTTACACCAGGCTATTTTGAAGAAACTCTGGGTCAGATACAGAAAGCTGCAGAGAGGCACAATTATGTTGTAATGCTTATAATCAGCTATAATCATGTAAGTGTTGTTGTGGGTCATAACATCTATGGCCTTAATCCTGCTTTTTCATATAATAATGATAACAGTAACAACAAATACATAACGAGTAATTACGATGTGCCAATCTGTGTTTTAAGTCTTTGACTTTCAATACTTTCAAATTTCATTTAGTCCTTAAAAATGCCTCATCAGGTATGTAGCTTTTCCACCTTCTGTGACAGAGGGGAGAAGTGGAGAAGAAAATCTGTCAGACTATTTCTTTCAATACCTGAAAGATATGTTTGTTGTGTTTTGATAGTTATCTATTGGATATATATTAGGCATTCTGCAAATGCTTGCGAATAAATCAAGGGATGGATGGGTGAACAGGAAATCAATTCCTCTGGATAAAAAGCACAGGACAAAAGGCAGACCCTGGCCCTGAGAAACCGTAATGTGGTTAGTGAATGCCTGCCAATAGCCTTGGAGCAGTAACCTGGAAACATCCTGGCAAGTCCTCAGACACATGTGCTGGTTTTCTGTTCTGCGCTGGCAGGATCTGAGGATGAAGACACTGCTAACAGTTACCAAATACCTGAAAATTTCCCCAAGATAATATACCCTGCCTCTTCAGGTGGCATAAGCAACATTGTCAGAGAACATTTGGGGATGACGTTGGCATTATGAAATGTAGGACTTCGAAGCACAGATAACATTTTCATTCATGATTTCTTTTTTCCCCATGAACATGTGTTACATGAAAAAAGAAGGAAATATGGGAGGTGAACAGCTGGTTATGCAGATGGTGTTGATGAGTTGAATTTGGATTTCTGTACCATGACTTAAGTTTCTGGAATGTAGGTCTCTTGGCTAGGGGTAGGATTATGTATCTCACAGGGACATGGATGAATGTGTTTGCATGTAGACTAGCAGTCATGATTAAAGTGCTTTCACTGGAACGTAACATTGCAGGAAGTGTTTGAATATTCAAAGCAACAGATCACTCACCCAGATTCACCAGGACTCTATTGAATATTCTTCCAGATTTCCTATGGATCCCTGGCAGCGCCTTACAGTTCTTAACTCAGGTTTGCCCTCCCAACTTCCTTCCCACTTCGGCCCTTTCTTGGCCTTTTCTGTTGTTAACTTATCTCTCCCAAACTCATTCCTCACTTTGCTTTTGCTCCTCCTCTGCTTCTTAAAGATAATATTTCATGTCTCTGTTAAGGCACTTTGCTTACTTGTTTGTATCCACCACTAAAACATAATCTCCTTGAAAGTAAGAAATTTTGTATTATATACATTTTTTTTTTTTGTATTTTCAGGGTCTAGCTAATGCTTGGACTATTCCAGGGGCTCCAAAAACATTTGTTGAATGATAAATGCAAATTTTAAAAAATTAAGCAGCCTCTTTTTTGGCTTAGCTGGGGAAGGGTGGGCAGATACCAGTGATTGCTGGCTATTTAGAAGAACAAAATGTTTCAGGTGGTTCTGGTTTGAGATCAGAGAGCTCTCACAGTACAGCAAATTTAAGATTTTCTTTGTCTTACATTATTTTCTAAGAATGTAGTAAAACCAGATATGATTTTAATATTAGATGATTTTAGTCAAGACAGATATAGTACTGAAGAATAATTTGCATTTATAATAAAATTTGAAACTTCTTTTACATATATTGTTAAAGTATTAAAATGTTAACATTCTAAACACAGATGAATTATAAATTTCAGGCTTTTCCTTAATAATTCTCTGGGAAAATAAACAATTTGAAGATTAAAAAAATAAAGTCTACCACAGGCATAGATTCTGAAATCACTGAAACTTTGTCAATGGAACTTGTCATCAGTTTTCAAAGCATTTTTTAAATTCTTTAATATTTAATGTTATGTTTATTTTTAACACTGGGTAGGAGAGATGTTTAATTAGGAAAATGTCTATGGAATTAACCTGCAAATACGTGTTTAGCCATAAAACCTTGTGATGAACAAATGTATGGGAGAAAACAATGCAGTGCCTCTCTCATTGTCACTGTTTTCTCCCCTGAAATCTCATCTTACAAAATAAGCTACAGAAAGATGTTGGGCATCCTTCAGGACCTTCATGTCTTGAGCAGTTCTGAATGCATTTCGCAGAACCAGAGTATCTGACTTTGTTGGAAGATGGTTCCTGCAACAGGGATGTGGTGCTCAAGAGTGGTTTCAAATACAAGCCTGGGCAATAGTCTTCCTGAGTTCACATCTTGGATCTACCATTTGCCATCTGGGTGCTTTTCACCTGACTACTTAAGTCCCCTGTGTCTTAGTTTCCTTAACTGAGAAGTGGTGGTATTAATTATACTTTCTTCACAGGGTTGGTGTGAGGATTAAATAAGTATAACATCTAGAACAGAGTGACAGAATTCACATAAATATTGTAACTATTACAACTGTTACCTGTATGCACAGCAGAGACCAGAAGCAGGACTTTGGTCATTGGTATCAGCTACTGCAGGAGCTATGGAGTAGTGGTCAATATATGTCAGGGTGAGATTGTGCTCAGACATCACTGAAAGCTGGTCGTTTGGCTTCGTCATAAGTGGGGTGGTCTCAATTTGAATATTACCTGAAAATTTTATTAAGACTTAAAATTTTAAAAGCAGTTCAAGCTTCACAGTAAAACTGAGAGGAAGGTATGGAGATTTTCCACATGCTCCCTGCTCATGTACTCACAGAGCCAACGGCATTATCAACACGCCCCACCAGAGTGGAACATTTGCTACAGTTGATGAGTCTATGACATTGACACGTCATAAACACCAAAACCCTGTAGTTTGCATTGTGGTTCAATCTTAGCATTGTACATTCTATGTTTGGGAAAATTCCATAGCTGTACTTTTTCCAGAATGCTATACAGTTGGAATCACACAGTATGGAGCCTTTTCGGATTGGCTTTTCCCCTCAGTTATATGCATTTATGTTTCCTCTATGTGTTTTCATAGCTTGGTAGCTCATTTCCTTTTAGTGCCAAAAATATATTATATTGTCTGAATATATCACAGTTTATTTATCCATTCACCTACTGAGGGACATCTTGGTTGCTTCCAAGTTTTGGCAACTATGAATAAAACTGTTATAAACATCCACGTGTAGGTTTTTGTGCAGACATAAGTTTTCTGTTCTTTGGAGTAAATATCAAGGAGCACAATTGCCGGATCATATGGTAAGAATGTGTTTAGTTTTGTAAGAAAACCATAAAACTGCCTTCTGACGTGGCTGTACCAGTTTGCACTGCTACCAGTGATGAATGAGAGTTCCTGTTGCTACATATCTTACCAGCATTTGGTGTTGTCCGTGTTCTGGATTTGGGCCATTCTTGTAGATGTGTAGTAAAATCTCATCATGGTTTCAATTTAAATTTTTCTGATGACATATGATGTTGAGCATTTTCAGTACCCTTATTTGTCATCCTTGTATCTTCTTTGGTGAGATGTCAACGTCCTTTTCCCCATATTTTCTTATTGTTGAGTTTCAAGAGTTCTCTGTGTATTTTGGATAAGTCTTTTATCAGATGTGTCTTTTGTAAGTATTTTCTCCCAGTCTGTGGTTTATTTTCTAATTCTCTTGGCATTGTCTTTTGATGAGCAGAGTTTTTAATTTTAACGAAGTCCAGCTTACCAATGACTTCTTTCATGGATCATACCTTCGGAGTAATGGACATGAAAAAGGTCATCTAGGTTTTCTTCTATGTATCTTGGAGGAGTTTAATAGCTTTGCATTTTACATCTAGGTCTGTGATCCATTTTGAGTTAATTTTTGTGAAGGGTAAGGTCTTTGTCTAAATTAATTCTTTTGTATGTTGATGTCCAAATGTCCCAGCACTGTTGTTGAAAAAACTGACCTTTGCTCATTGTATTGCCTTTGCTCCTCTGACAAACATCTGTAGACTATATTTAAGTGGGTCTGTTTCTGGGATGTCTATCCTATTCCATCAATCTAGTTGCCCATCCTTTCACTTCACCCTCTTGATTACTGTCGATTTATAGTAAAAGTCTTTGCTTCCCTTGTGGCTCAGCTGGTAAAGAATCCACCTGCAATGTGGGAGACCTGGGTTCAATCCCGGGGTTGGGAAGATCCCCTGGAGAAGGGAAAGGCTACCCACTCCAGTATTCTGGCCTGGAGAATTCCATGGACTATATAGTCCATGGGCCGCAAAGAGTCAGACACGACTGAGTGAATTTCACTTCACACTTTGATAGTAAGTCTGAGAGTAGAGCAGTCAGTTCTCCAATGCTGTCCATTTCCTTCAGTATTGTGCTAGCTATTCCTTGAAACAGGTTTGAGAGAGTATACCCCTTAAGACTTATATTTTCAGCTTTAAAATATTTGTAAACACTCATGTGTTCATCATGTACCTGTCCAAAAGGAATGAGATTAATGTGTATTTGACAATGAGCCTTGCTCAAGTAGGACAGGTATGTGGAACATAGAAAAGAGAATAATTTGAATTCTTAGACTCAACGAAGTTATATTCTATTAGGAAAGCTACCTGGTTGAACACATATTGTTATACCTCATGATTATTGCAGAAATTATGATGATTCTGAGGGCTGGTATGGAACAGAGGCTGAGTATCAGCTGCAGTGGAGATGTGTGAAGGTTTGACTGGATAAAGATGATATTGGTTCTGGATGGATGTTTAGGGAGTAGCTCATGTAAAGAGGGAGCTAGAGAGGAGAATGTAGCTTTTTATAGATGTTGAGTATGAGGAAGAAGGGAGAACAGACAGACGTGACACATGTAGGTCAAATTATATGAAGTTGTGTATGTCGTGGAAAGGAGTTATTCTAGTCAGGAGCTATTTAAGATTACCAAGTGAAAACAGGGCATGAGCATACTTGTGTTTTTAAAAAGAGATATCTCTCAAATGCCTAATTGGAGAGGATGTTACCAACCCTTCTGCTGGTGTCCTGAGCATACCAAGGCAGGATAATAAAAGGAGACACTAGATAAACAAGTGAAATAAGATGGAGAGACTCAGCACAGAGATGCACTTGAGTTTTGCTACAACAGCCGGGCAAAAACAAAGGAAAAGTTCATATGTTGTGTAGACGCGTCCCTTTAATGTGACATAATTTTATTCATCCCTTCTCTAAAACATATTGAGACCCCCATTTTGAGCTCCAAAGGGAAAACCTAGTAGGAGTTCTATTACAGTGATAGTGTATAGTGAAGTCACTCAGTTGTGTCCAACTCTTTACGACCCCATGGACTGTAGCCTACCTGGCTCCTCCGTCCATGGGATTTTCCAGGCAAGAGTACTGGAGTGGGTTTCCATTTCCTTTTCCAGAGAATCTTCCTGACCCAGGGATTGAACCCGGGTCTCCCGCATTGTAGGCAGACGCTTTACCGTCTGAGCCACCAGGGAATTCTATTAAATGTCCTCAAATGTAATGAGTAAAAACAAAAGAAACGATTAAGGATTGCTGTATACCAGCCACTTGAAAATTGTATGGGTTTTAATCTGAAAGAGCACATAGGCTTTTTTCTTTTTTTTTCCTGACAATAGCAGGGACTTGAGGAACATGGCAGATTGAGTTGACTTACATAATAAAGTCTGGATGGGACCTACTATTTGAAGGGCTACTAATAGCAGTGGTTTGAAAATCCATGCCTGCCTACCGGGGTCCAGCTCTGGTTGGATCCAGGGATTCCCTCAGGAGGACGGCATTGATGAAAAGAGGATAGATAAAAGGGGAGAGAACAGAGGCTTGATCTAACTGGTTTACCCAGAAAGCCAATAAAATTTGTGACACCAAACTTGCTCTGACCACGGAGGCCACAGGCACCCTCTCGAATAGCTGAAGGTGCCCCACCTTAGGCACCTTCTCAAGTGGGTCTTAGAAGCCTGGGCAGGTAAGTGGTCTCAGAGGGCCCCCACTCTCCAAATTAGTCCTCCTGAAGGAAGAACAGAGAAGAAAAGGAGAGAAAAGGAAACAAGAACGACATGGGGAGACCAAGACTGATGAGCAAGGCCCATAGCTTTATTTTCAAAAGGAGTTTTTATACCTTAAGTTGTACATAGAGGATAATAGGGGTTGCAGAGTCATGCAAAGTCAGCAGTCCTTGACCCTTATCGAGACCAGGCTTTCTTTTCTGTATACAAATGCTTTAGGTGATTTACATCATCTTCTGGCCAGGAGGTCTATTAACATTTTATGACTCTTTGTTTTGATAAAGGTTAGTTAACCAGAAAACTTATTTTCTCTAAAAGTAATTTTTCTAAAGTTTGGTGCCACGCTCCAAAAGCACTAAAGTTACATTCCTATAGGGCAAAGGTGCAGTGGGCTGTAGCAAGGAAAGAATTTACTACCTCAAGGGTCTAAAGTTGTTAACACCAAGGCCACTAGTTATTTTTTCTATATACCAACTATATTAATTAATATACTCCCAGGGACACAGTGGGTAAGGGATATGGAAACTTGGCAGCAAGCATTAGCTCAACAATGAAATCTTCTACTAGTTCTATCCTAATAATTTTAACTCCCCAAGAAGCCCTGCATTGTTAGAATATCTTAAGCTTTCCGTGCCTCTTGTGGTTGGGAGGCTGTGAACAGTCACATGCATAGCTGTAGGAGTCCAGATAAACCTGTCAGGCAAGTTAGAGAGCCATCTGAGGGGTTTGGATTGAAATACTCCTATTATGCCCAGGAGGCTTATTAACTAGAGCTCTAAGTTGATTTCCTTCAGAGAAAGGTGGTCGGGGATATCCCTCTGTTAATGTCAGAGGAGTTGGTGAAAGTCTTAAAATAGTAAAACAGACAGATTCTGGTTTTAGGGTAGATGCTTAAGCAGATCCAGGGGGCCCCTTGAGTCCTGACTTGCCTTTGCATGTCAGGTCCTCTCCACATGACCTTTGTCATGGGTGGGAACTCCCGTGCTGGCTCCCAGCACATGCCCAACATGGAGATCCCAAAGGAGTTAGATCTATACTCTCTAGGTCAAAATTGCATCATATCTCTGCAATTCCTTCTCCAGAACAGGGTAACTTTTGTTTGCTCAGTTTTTTAAAGAAATCCTGATAAGTTTTTTTTTTTTAATTAAAAATTATTATTATTATTATTTTTTTTTTTACAATATTGTATTGGTTTTGCCATACATCAACGTGCATCTGCCACAGGTGTACACGTGTTCCCCATCCTGAACCCCCTCCCACTTCCCCCCCATACCGTCCCTCTGGGTCATGCCAGTGCACCAGCCCCAAGCTTCCTGTAGCCTGCATCGAACCTGGACTGGCAATTCATTTCTTATATGATATTATACATGTTTTAATGCCATTCTCCCAAATCATCACCCCCTGCCACCACCACAGAGTCCAAAAGACTGTTCTATACATCAGTGTCTCTTTTGCTGTCTCGCATACAGGGTTGTCATTACCATCTTTCTAAATTCCATATATATGTGTTAGTATACTGTATTGGTGTTTTTCTTTCTGGCTTACTTCACTCTTTAAAATAGGCTCCAGTTTCATCCACCTCAATAGAACCGATTCAAATGTATTCTTTTTAATGGCTGAGTAATACTCCATTGTGTATATGTACCACAGCTTTCTTATCCATTCATCTGCTGATGGACATCTAGGTTGTTTCCATGTCCTGGCTATTATAAACAGTGCTGTGATGAACATTGGGGTACACGTGTCTCTTTCAATTCTGGTTTCCTCAGTGTGTATGCCCAGCAGTGGGATTGCTGGGTCATAAGGCAGTTCTATTTCCAGTTTTTTAAGGCATCTCCACACTGTTCTCCATAGTGGCTATACTAGTTTTTTAAGTGTTATTTTTATTTTCTCTTTCTTCCTATTAAAAAATCACACACACACACATACACACACACTTATGTCCCTGTGTGGGGAAAGGGAGGGTATTAGAGGCATTAGAGATCTCCCAAAGTTTCCCACTGAGAAAATCTGGTTTTTCATGTGAACAATATTGAATATGTAAATTGAATATAGAAGTTACACTGTACAGAAAAGTTTAATATCTAAGATCTATGAATTATATACATTATGTAGAATGACATGCTGATTTAAAAATTCTCACATTTTATGAACAATTTACCCAAGCTCTTCACATGCATTTTTTATATAAATATATCTTTTAAATCAATTAGGCCCTCTTTAACGTTACCTAACAGGGTTCTCTAGGCCATGGTTTTTCTGTCTTATCTAAGTCATCTGAGCTGCAGAACTTTTGGAACCTATATGAAATGTTGTAGGGAATTTTGCATTGCTCATTTAAGGGTTTCTCTCTCAATATGATGAAGAATAAAAGTGCACTAAAGGGACATATATTTACAATTCCTTGCTCCAGAGACAAAACTATTACCAATTTCTTATATATCAAGCTATCTTGTATCTGGAGTTAAAGCTAATCATTTCAATAATCATGAAGTGCCATGTTAAACTGCAATTTTGATTTACACTATTAGGATTAATTATCAAGTCTTTGGTAAAATTAATTTACTCCTCTTTTGACTCTGAGGGGGCCAAAAATTTCTTCCAAATCAGGGTAAATAAGTCACATCTTTTAGGCCCACGTGACCAGTCCTTGGCTATGGGCGGTCCATGGCAAGGGGCTGTGAACTTAGATGAGATCGTTTTATTTATCTGGGGGTATTATTGCAAGGAGTCAGGTGTCAACACTCCCAGGAGCCAGAAGAATGGTGCCCTAGTCCTGAAGCTGGCATGAGGTGGCAGAGCATACATAGCCTTGGGGAACAGATGGGTGGTGGGTAGGCATTTAGTGCTTGGCCATCTGTCCTCACAGTCTGATGGCCTTCCTTTGTCCATTCCTGCACAAGACATTTAGGACAACCAGCTCAGTTTATCATACTTGGAGTGCAAAAGTCTTCCATGAGTCACCCCATGGCCTCTTCTACCTACCCCTTCAACCTTATTGCTGTCTTTTTTTTTTTTTTTTTTTCTGGGACCTTTACATATCCTAGGATATTTCTAGAGAGCTACTCTTAGATCTCTATGGTCCATCAAGAGGCCCCTCTGTTTTCCCTCATCTGAACTATGGGGAGAGAATATAGAGATATGGAAACTGAGTTTTTTTCCTAATCTGGGGACAATCTTTCTCCTTCCACATTTATACAAGTCTTTCTCACTCAGCAAAATACTTATCTCCACCAGTTTCTTGATGCTTCTACATTCTCCTTAAGGCTTAGGCTTCAAGATGTCAAAAGACAGAGTTGCAGGCTTTTATTTCTTTCCATGAAATTCTTCCTTCTTTGCTATTTGTCTAAATCAGTGAGCCCAAAATAGTTTTGCTTCTAGAACTGGGGAAGAAGACCTATGCCAGGAGATAGGTACCATTCACCATTCCATTAGTGATGTTTACTGATTAACTGATTTTTTAATCTGGAGGTGACATTTACAGTTACAGTAAAATAGATGATAAGTTATTAAATTATATGATGTGTGCCACTGATACATGATCTAGAATGAAATTTATTTATTTATTTTTAAATAGAAGAGTGGTTTACCAATGTTAGAAATATATCCATTCAGTTCAGTTCAGTCGCTCAGTCCTGTCCGACTCTTTGCAACCCCATGAATTGCAGCACGCCAGGCCTCCCTGTCCATCACTGACTCCTGGAGTTCACTCAAACTCACGTCCATCGACTCGGTGATGCCATCCAACCATCTCATCTTCTGTCATCCCCTTCTTCTCCTGCCCCCAATCCCTCTCAGCATCAGAGTCTTTTCCAATGAGTCAACTCTTTGCATGAGGTGGCCAAAGTACTGGAGTTTCAGCTTTAGCATCATTCCTTCCAAAGAAATCCCAGGGCTGATCTCCTTTAGAATGGACTGGTTGGATCTCCTTGCAGTCCAAGGGACTCTCAAGAGTCTTCTCCAACACCACAGTTCAAAAGCATCAGTTCTTTGGCATTCAGCTTTCTTCACAGTCCAAATCTCACATCCATACATGACTACTGGGAAAGCCATAGCCTTGACTAGATGGACCTTTGTTGGCAAAGTAATGTCTCTGTTTTTGAATATGCTATCTAGATTGGTCATAACTTTCCTTCCAAGGAGTAAGCGTCTTTTCATTTCATGGCTGCAGTCACCATCTGCAGTGATTTTGGAGCCCAGAAAAATAGAGTCTGACACTGCTTCCGCTGTTTCCCCATCTATTTGCCATGAAGTGATGGGACCAGATGCCATGATCTTCATTTTCTGAATGTTGAGCTTTAAGCCAACTTTTTCACTCTCCTCTTTCACTTTCATATATCCATTCATTAAGTTAAATAATGAGAGAAGTTTAAACCTTTAGTTCCCTGGAACATCTATGTAATCAGAACTATCCATTATCCAAAATTTCCATATAAACAAATATTTTTAAAATATCCCCAAATACAATCAAGTTTAATTTTTTTTAAATTTTATTTTATTTTTAAACTTTACAATATTGTATTGGTTTTGCCATATATCAACATGAATCTGCCCATCCTGAACCTTCCTCCCTCCTCCCTCCCCGTACCATCCCTCTGGGTCGTCCCAGTGCACCAGCCCCAATCGTCCAGTATCATGCATCGAACCTGGACTGGCGACTCGTTCCATATATGATATTATACGTATTTCAATGCCATTCTCCCAAATCATCCCACCCTCTCCCTCTCCCACAGAGTCCAAAAGACTGTTCTATACATCAGTGTCTCTTTTGCTGTCTCGTACACAGGGTTATTGTTACCATCTTTTTAAATTCCATATATATGCGTTAGTATACTGTATTGGTGTTTTTCTTTCTAGCTTACTTCACTCTGTATAATAGGCTCCAGTTTCATCCACCTCATTCTTTTTAATACTATTATGAGTTGATTTCTAAAGGGTATAAGGTCAGTTTTACCAATAAAACATAAAACACATTGTCACAAGAGGGCAGCCTTTTAACATGGATTGTTCCTCAACCTGAAGCCATTCCTTGGTAACTTAAGACAGTTACTTTAATCCACGTAACCAAATAATGATAAAACAATACAAAATATTCAAGCAGATATTTTGCATTCTGCATGTTTTTTGTATTATTACTAATAAAAATATTTAAAATTGACAAGGAAAATAAGAACTGAATTGTTTCATGTAGAAATAAGGGTTTATATAGGTTGTATCTTTTAAATATCAACTGAAGGTCAGTGGCTGGGTTGAATGCACCAAAATCTCATGATCAAATGTGAAATTCTCCTCTGAGCTACCCAAAATTCTAACCAAGAAAGGGCAAGCTGGAAGGATCCAGACTGATATGTTACCCACGGGCAAATGAATGTCAGTGGATGTATGTTTCTAATTTTTAACTTAGAAACTGCATAAAGACACAGGGCTATTTGGACATATTGATAACAAGTACATTTTCTTGGTAGATGGCTGGTCTTGTCTGTAAGACACAGAGAGGGCACCCTCAGATCAGCAGTGTCACATCTCTCCCAGGCTGTCTGACCCTGTCTGAGGCTGACCAGTTACTTCTCTCAAAGTCAGTGTTCTTTTCAAGAGCAGCCCACAGTGCTATAAATGTCCATCTTGCCCCAACTTGCTCCAATTTGGGCTTCTTACAGAACTGGAAACTCTCCCAGCCAACTGTGGTTTCACAAGCCCTCGAGGTAACTCTGATTGAGAACTACTGGAAGCTGCTGGCAGACAGCAACAAAGACCGTATAGCCCCGTGGGGTTTAAAGACTGCATGAGTTTTTAGCCTTAATACTTTTCTCTTATCCTTAGCCTCAATTCTTTGGCAAATTCTTTGCTGAAGGACTGAATCTTTTGAATTGTGGTGTTGGAGAAGACTCTTGAGAGTCTCTTGGACTGTAAGGAGATCAAACCAATCAATCCTAAAGGAGATCAGTCCTGAATATTCTTTGGAAGGACTGATGCTGAAGTGAAAGTTCCAGTACTTTGGCCACCCGTTGCAAAGAACTGACTCATTGGAAAAGACCCTGATGCTGGGAAAGATTGAAGGCAGGAGGAGAAGGGGACAACAGGGAATGAGACGGTTGGATGGCATCACCGACTTGATGGACACGAGTTTGAGCAAGCTCCAGGAGTTGGTGATGAACAGGGAAGCCTGGTGTGCTGCAGTTCATGGGGTCACAGAGAGTCAGACACGATTGAGCTGCTGAACTGAATGTATCCATAGCCTGGTCTCTGCTGCTAATACACACTTGTCCATAGGTTTTCTCTCTTTCCCTGTCTCTAGGACCAATCCAGGGATTTTATTTCTGCATCACTTCTGACAGTTATGGAGTTTTCCAGTGATGTTCTTAGGCTGCCCCATTTATTTCCAGTCTTCTTCTCTTCCTCTCTACCACTTTATACCTTATAATTATAATTATCTGAATAATTTGGCAAGTAAGTTTCTGTCTCCAAAGAATCTATATTTCTGCACTCCTGTTTTGGTAATTGGCTTGGTATTCCAGTCATTCTCACTGCCTGGAAGCCCAACAGAAAGCCTTCTGCCTTGGCTGCTTCTAAATTTTTGAATTATACATCTTCGTAGGGTCTAATTTTATTTTTTTAAATTTTATTAGCTTTTATTATAAAGCTGGATCTCTGCTTTTTTCCTGCATGTTTCACTCAACCTAAAGGTCTAAACTCTTTCTGAATTTCAAGTATTAGTCACTTTAAATGTCCTTTTGTGGGAGATAGACTTTTTCATCTGAGACACTGTTGCTAATCCACTTTTCTTGGATGTAATTCATTAGTTTACTCTGTATCATTTTCCAGTAGAGAGGACCTTCTTTCCCAAACCCTGAGAGTGTATATGCTGAGTCACTCAATTGTGTCCGACTCTTTGCGACCCTATGGACTGTAGCCCACCAGGCTCCTCTGTTCATGGAATTCTGCAGGCAAGAATACTGGAGTAGGTTGTCATTTTCTCCTCTAGGGGGATCTTCCTGACCCAGGGATCGAACTCAAGTCCCTTATATCTCCTGCATTGGCAAACAGATTCTTTACCACTGTGTCCCCTGGGAATCCAACTCTGAAAGTGGGGAGGATTGGTGGGGGAGGGGACGTGTCTATGTAATAGCATGTAACCTACTCCTTGTGTGGACTTTACGTGAGAGCAAGGCCTTTCCCTCCTTATCTAGCTTGTCTCCCAGTAACTAGATCTGTCCTACAAAATTCCAAAATAATGCTCATGAGTCTGCATAGTTCCTGGGGTTAATACAAACTGAAATAAGCCTGCCTTATATATGGAATTGTAGTGTAAAGGAGAGGGAAAGAATTATTTTTTTCTTTCCTGATAGATCTTTAATTGCTCAACTATACTCACTGGCTTGTGAGTTTTGAAAGCTTTTTTTCTTTTTTCCTTTAATTAGTGAAGAACTATTCTTCCTCTTAATGTTCCTTTTTTGGATTGCAAGTGGAAATTGTAGATGACCTTGATACCAACTAAGCCAGTTTGAAAGAATTTGAGTATTACTCTAGGATTTCAGAAAAAATATCCATTCCTTGAGAGGAAACTAAATATTATCACCATTTATACTCAGGCAGTAAAGAATCTGCCTGCAATGCAGAAGACCAGGGTTTGACCCCTGGGTTGGGAAGATCCCCTGGAGAAGGGAATGGCTACCCACTCCAATATTCTTGCCTGGAGAATCCCATTGACAGAGGAGCCTAGAAGGTTACAGCCCATGGAGTCACAGAGTCAGATAGGACTGAGCGACTAATACAAGGCACAGACTTTTTCCAAAATAGGAGACAGAAATACACTACAAACACCAATTGTTTGGTGATGTGGCATAACTGTGAAGGCAAATGTTATATAATTTGAATATGGATGACACTGCATAGAGCACAAAGAGGGAAAAATACAATAGTCAAGTTTTTGTCAGGCTGTTGGGTTTTAAAACCTGGGTCAGGACTCAAGTATTTTGGTGTGATAGATGTCTTCCCCTTGATTCCCTGAGTTAGGTTGTGGGTAAGGAAGAGAAAAGATGGAAGAGAAGCCACATAGAAAGCAGTTTCTAAGATAGCTTAGAAATGGATGGTGAGAAACTCTCTTCAGTTCAGATTGAAACTGGTATTCAGGAGTGATTGTTGGAAACGGACTTGGAGAATTCAGAAACTTCCTTAAGTTCCCCTGTATCAGCTGTTATATGAGCAGGAGACATATCTGCCATGTGGTGGAATCAGATTGGCCTGAGGACACTTTGTGCCCTTATTCTGGACACTGGCTCTCAAGAAAAAGTGAGGCATCTCAGTCAAATTGGTGCACTTGCTGCAGTCGGTGGAATGACAAGGGGGCTTCATCAGGAGCCCGTGGACCTGATCTCAGAAATGCGTGTTCCACTGACCTGGCAGGTCTGAAGAGGTCTTATGGTTGCGTTTGGAACAAAGTGGACACAGCAGTGATCTTCATGGACTAATGACTGAAAACCCAGTAAGAATAGGTCTATCTCTTAATAAGTACGAAGGTTAACAGTTTGTACTACTTCCCACCCACTGCAAAATCTCAACAATATAGAAAACACCTTCCACGGTCCTTGGAATCTATGTTCCATTCTGGGGAGAGGGTGAAGGAGAACACGAATTGATGAATTTTCCTATGTGCACGTGACTGTACTTGCATCAGCCACTGTCACCATTTGGTGGCAATTTACAGCAATTCTCAGCCTTGTCACCAGGAGAAAATAACTTTCTGAGTATAATGTGACCCTCACCTTTATAAATTTAAAAATGATGGGAAACTTTACATACTCGTCAAGGCAGATGTAAGCATAGAGCACAGGATGTTTTTTACTTCTAAAGATTGACGCCATGTACACAGCTAATCTTTATGTGAGATAGAGCGGAACTTATTTAAACGAGTAAGATTTAAAAATCTACATTTTATCTCCTGATGATAAAAATCATAGTAACTCATCAATTTTCAATCAAAAATATAAATATTTCAATGCATTTTGAGCTTCATTAAACTTATTTTGTATTAGGGGGAAAACTCATTAAATTCTGGAAGAAGTAAAAGTGAAAGTTAAAATATAATTTATGAGGGATCTTGGATAGTATATCTGTGAAATATGTAAAGCATTTAATCTAATCACTACAGTCAACTTTGGCCTCAAACTAGAACAAATTTGACTAAAGCAGAAGAGAATTATTAATGATAATAATTTTAAATATGTATATATCATGTATGTTATGAATTTGATTAATTTTTAAAAATCTCTATTTTATAATCCAAGCCTGTGCCCCTTTAAGCAGCATTTCACAACTTGAAATTAGATAATCATTTATCAACTTATGATTGAAGGATTTTTAGACAAGCAAACTCCAAAAAAAGGATTTATAAATAAAATATCTTTTAAAGGCATTGATAGAAATTTTTTAAAGCTTGAAGATTATTTACCTAAAAGTTAAACCATTTCTATGTGACATGGTGTAGTCATAATCTTGTATATTAGCAGAACTTCAGCCCATATTATAAAAGCAGTTGGGAATTTCGTGGAATAATGTAGTTCTATTCTTGGAACTTTACATTTCTTTTTGATAATTGAGTATACTTCTCTTTGTCTCTTTAAACCAAGACAAAATAACTTAGATAATTTTCAACTACATTTCTGGGTCTAGCATATAACTGAAAATATAGTCAGTTGTCCATATTGGTTGAATAAATGGATGTACTGTAGTTGCAAAGTAACTAAATGGTCAAGTTTATGGTCGAAACAGAATTTCATGTAGAAAAGAAAATTGAATTTGGAAAAAATTAATAAGGTGCATGTGCTTGAATAAGGCAGAGCTAGACGGCATAGTAGAATCACTGGGGAACTGACAACAACAAAAATTTAGAAGCCTGGGTGTTACCCTCCAAGAGACTAATTCAGTTCTTACAGATATATTAAAATTTTCAAGCAAATCTGCTGTGGTTTGAAAAGCACTGGATTTTAAGTGAAGAGAGTTGCAAATGATATGACAATGAACATTCCAGTCGACTTAAGAAATTACATTCCATTACTTAGAAAGTGTAGAATTTAATTAGTATTTTTTCCTCTGTATTCTTCATATTGGAAATTGCTCTTGATTTGTCTTCAAGTTTACTGATATTTTCTTCTGATATCTCTGGTAAGCCCATCAAGTAAAATTTTCATATCAGATATTGTATTCCTCAGTTTTAGAACTTATATTTCCTTATTTCTCCACAGTTTTTATTTCTTGCCTGAAATTCCCTATATATGTATATGTATGACAACACATTCCTTTAATTTTGAACATACTTATAATAGTTAATTTAAAGTTCTTGTGTTCAAATTCCAACATGTACACCATCTCAATGTCTCTTTCTACTGTCTGCTTTTGTTAAAATATATTTTCCAATTTCTTTTACATTTGGTTATTTTAAGTAATATACTAGATTTTGGGGCTTATATATTGTAGAGACTCTGGGTTCTGTTATTTTCCTTGAAGAGTGATCCTTTTCTAGTATTATCCATCTATCTGTATTCAAACATCAGATTTCGTTCCTCTGTAGTGGGTAATATTGGAGTCTCTGCTCTAATTTCTGAGCTATTGGTTTCTGCTGGGGTCTAATGGCATTTCCTCTATGGATGTGCAATTTATAAGTTACTCATAATTTGAATGGTGCTTAGATACATAGTTCAAATCTTCATTCTCCTTTGTGACTTTCATTTGCATGGTATCCTCTCCCACCCCATTCAATTTCCCAGCTCTTCTGTTCTTTAATCTGGAACTATGTACTTATTCCTCAAACTGGAAAAACACTGCTGCTTCAAATAGTCATTCAGTTCTCCACAGATTACAGAGCATCATTAGATGATAAAACTGAATTAATGCAAACTTATCCAACACAGTTATCTCCCTTTGTACTCTGAGGAGTTCTATACAGTCAGCAAAAACAAGACCGGAGGCTGACTGTGGTTCAGATCATGAACCCCTTATTGCCAAATTCAGACTTAAATTGAAGAAAATATGGTCAAATCAGACCATTCAGGTATGACCTAAATCAAATCCCTTATGATTATACAGTGGAAGTGAGAAATAGATTTAAGGGATTAGATCTGATAGACAGAGTGCCTGATGAACTGTAGACTAAGGTTCGTGACATTGTAGAGGAGACAGGGATAAAGACCACCCCTAAGAAAAAGAAATGCAAAAAAGCAAAATGGCTGTCTGAGGAGGCCTTACAAATAGCTGTGAAAAGAAGAGAAGTGAATGCGGAGTTCCAAAGAATAGCAAGGAGAGATAAGAAGCCTTCCTCAGCGATCAATGCAAAGAAATAGAGGAAAACAATAGAATGGGAAAGACTAGAGATCTCTTCAAGAAAATTAGAGATACCAAAGGAGCATTTCATGTGAAGATGGGCACAATAAATGACAAAAATGGTATGGACCTAACAGAAGCAGAAGATGTTAAGAAGAGGTGGCAAGAATACACAGAACGTACAAAAAAGATCTTCACGACCAAGATAATCACGATGGTGTGATCACTCACCTAGAGCCAGACATCCTGGAATGTGAAGTCAAGTGGGCCTTAGGAAGCATCACTACAAACAAAGCTAGTGGAGGTGATGGAATTCCACTTGAGCTATTTCAAATCCTAAAAGATGATGCTGTGAAAGTGCTGCACTCAATATGCCAGCAAATTTGGAAAACTCAACAGTGGCCACAGGACTCAAATATGTCAGTTTTCATTCCAATCCCTAAGAAAGGCAATGACAAAGAATTCCCTAACTACTGCACAGTTGCACTCATCTTACATGCTAGTAAAGTAATGCTCAAAATTCTCCAATCCAGGCTTCAATGATACGTGGACCGTGAACTTCCAGATGTTCAAGCTGGATTTAGAAAAGGCAGAGGAGCCGAGATCAAATTGCCAACATCTCTTTGATCATCAAAAAAGCAAGAGAGTTCCATAAAAACATGTTTCTCTTTATTGACTATGCCAAAGCTGTGAAATTTCTTAGAGAGGTGGAATACCAGACCACCTGACCTGCCTCTTGAGAAATCTGTATGCAGGTCAGGAAGCAACAGTTAGAACTGGACATGGAACAGCAGACTGGTTCCAAATAGGAAAAGGAGTACATCAAGGCTGTATATTGTCACCCTGTTTATTTAACTTATATGCAGAGTACATCATGACAAATGCTGGGCTGGATGAAGCACAAGCTGAAATCAAGATTGCCGGGAGAAATATCAATAGCCTCAGATGTGCAGATGACACCACCCTTATGGCAGAAAGTGAAAAAGAACTAACGAGCCTCTTGATGAAAGTGAAAGAGGATAGTGAAAAAGTTGGCTTAAAACTCAACATTCAGAAAACTAAGATCATGGCATCTGGTCCCGTCACTTCATAGCAAATCAATGGGCAAACAGTGGAAACAGTGGCAGACTTTATTTTTTTGAGCTAAAAAATCACTGTAGATGGTGACTGCAGCCAGGAAATTAAAAGACGCTTACTCCTTGGAAGAAAAGCTATGACCAAACTAGACAGCGTATTAAAAAGCAGAGACATTACTTTGCCAGCAAAGGTCCATCTAGTCAGGGTTATGGTTTTTCCAGTAGTCATGTATAGATGTGAGAATTGGACTATAAAGAAAGCTGAGCACCGAAGAATTGATGCTTTTGAACTGTGGTGTTGGAGAAGACTCTTGAGAGTCCCTTGGAATGCAAGGAGAGCCAACTAGTCCATCCTAAAGGAAATCAGTACTCAATATTCATTGGAAGGGCTGATGTTGAAGCTGAAACTTCAGTACTCGGCCACCTGGTATGATGAGCTGACTCATTCGAAAAGACTCATGCTGGGAAAGATTGAAGGCAAGAGGAGAAGGGGACAATGAGGATGAGATGGTTGGTTGGCATCACCGACTCAATGGACATGAGTTTGAGTGAACTCCAGGAATTGGTAATGGACAGAGAGGTTTGTCATGCTGCAGTCCATGGGGTTGCAAAGAGTTGGACATGACTGAGTGACTGAACTGAACTGACTAAACTGATCTCTACCTATTTTCTTTTTCATTCTGTTGCATCAAATGTGTTTTTTAAATGGTTTGATCAGAGTTTATCATTTTTTATCTGCATTTGAGTTAGTCAGATATGAGCTACTACCACATCATTGTAATTTAAACATTTGAACATTTTGAACAATTTTTCTAAAATTTAAAAAAGTTTCCAAGTTGTCAATCCTTCTGTAAATATAATCAAGGTTTGAATTACCAACATCCCTTGGAGGCAGATGTGCACATGAAACTTAGGCTCAGCTAATCAGATATGCCCATACATTTGAAAGTAAGAAAAGTGATAAAAGATATTGTTCATAGATAATGTTTTACTTGATACCTGGAATGACAACAATAACCAACTTTCACCCAAGAATTCTGTCTTCAGTGACTGTGAACAAGAGGTTAACTTCATGGTACAGAATTGAAATTGTTTTTGTGGTAATGATTGATTTTGGTAACATTCTGTTTTTTTCTTTTTTGTATCCCTGCTACTTATTATATAATCAATCCCTCACATATGATTCAATTCTAGCTTTTTGTTTCCCAGTTTACACTAGATATTTATGGGCAAACTTTTCACTTTTGAAAAAAATGGTTTTGGTTGACATTAGAAATAATAAAAGAAAATAAGGAAATATGTCATCTTATTATGTTAGTGCCACATTGAAAATTCAACAATCCTCTTATCTAAAAAATAGAAAGTTTCTGTTTCTCATCATCTTAAAATCTATATCATTAAATCATGGAGAATTTTCAGAAATGTGGTGTTATACTTAGTAGCATCCAGATCACTGAGGGGGAAATGAAGAGAAATTTGAAAGAGGTAGCACTGTGCAGTAATCTAGTTGGGACACAGGTGTGCATGGAGCCATAATACTTCCCATCATGGCATTTGTAAAATTAAAGTTAGGTTCCCATGAACTTGCTAATTAGTATGACTTTTACAGACATTTCATTAACCTAAATAGTTTAGATTTCCTGTAGATAGACTGCATGTATTCTCATCTTTAACCTTTTCATAATGGTCCCTAATTATAGATTTCATTGATTCTTAATAGCAAAGGAACAGCAGTAGTTTATAAAGTTATATTCTAATTTGTTTTTTTTACTAATATGTGAAGTGATTTTTATCTTTCTTTTCACCTCTAGAGCTAATTAAGAATTCTGGGTTAATGAAATTTCCTGATCATACTAGCATTGATTTAAACTTTACAATGAAATCATTATTTCCATGTATTACTTGCTTGCATTATGGTGGTATTTGGCTAATGAGTTCTCAAAATGATGTCTGAGAGGTTAAACAGTCCTCAAATGAATGCCAACATTAATTTATTTGTGTGAATTTTCAAAAACAAGTTTTATTTTTAACTCTAAAGGACACTAATGTAGTTAGGGTATAAGCACTCTCTGGTTAATGAAATTTAAAAAGTTAAAGTAGATTACTTCATTTTTTCCCCTCATCCTCTGATGGTTATATAGTTTCTTAAAATAGTTAAAATATTTAATTTTAAAGGCTGTCTAGCATTTTTAGTCAAAGGGATAAGCTTTTCAGTTTGGCTGGTCGTTGAAATTTGAGCAATCTTTCTTTCTTTTGTTTAATATAATTATTGACTAGTCCAGGCCTCCAGAGTTACTGGTGTATATGAAATTATGTAAACAGTCATTAGGCACATGTATATGGAAGATGGCTTTCTGTAGCAACCTTCGTGCCTATATTATAAATCCTATGCAACTGGACACTGAGTCCTTCAATTTCTAAACTTTGAAGTACAAGTGGAAGCACTGTATAGTAACAACAGCAGGCAATTTAAATTTTGTAAAACTTTTGATGTTAAAGGAAATTCTTCCAAAATGCATATAAACAGCATATGGAATCTCTAAATAGTTATCTATAGGTGATCATGTCCAGACATCCATGAATAAAACAGAGTTTAATAAAGTGCTTTTTTCCCTATATCTAATATGTTTATGTTGAAGGGTTTGCAGAATATTTAAGGCTGTAAGGCACAGATCATGAGGTAAAGGCAGGAGGCAAAAGATGTGGTGGAGGTGAAAATGAGGAAAAACAGAAATAGGCCTCCAAGTGGATATGTTCTTATAAAAAATTATCAGAGGAAAGGTAACTTCAATATGACTTTACCAGGTAGGGCTTTCTGAATATACCACAGAAGATGGCTCGTCTTTTTATGTAGATCATGCCAGTGCAACAAGCAATAAGCACTGTTTATTGGACTCTTCAAAGTGGTTGATAGTGAATGAAGTTATGTTTATATTTATGTTAAATATATATTTAGGTTATATTTATATTTATGTTAAAATCAGTAACCTTGATTTATAGGTGGTGTGATGACCTCCTGAAAATATCCCCAACAGATTTTCGAGGGATATCTAATTTGCAAAAGCTCAACTCGAAACAGCTACCTCTGTCAAAGTGTATATCACACTTATAGTTGGATTTTCAGCAAGTTTCAAGTTCTACTATTCTTACAGGTTTTTAAGAGGAATGCCTACCAGAATAAAGTATTAAGGGGCAAATTTAATTGGATCTTACAAGTGAAAATCTAGGTTACAAAAATTCTTCCTTTGTAATTATTAATTTTCCTAAGTCTATTCATTCATGGTCTTGTAGGTGGAGCAACATTTATGAGACCTTTTTGTGAGACCCATGGCCAGCAATATAACTGTGATGTATACTAACTAGCCCACCTCCAGGGACTGGTTAAATTAAATTGAAAGTAATCTCCCAATTGACATATCCTAATATGCCATAAAAATCTAATAACAGCATTTGTAAGAGTATAAACTTAAAAATGAATGCATTTGAGCAAACCACAGGAGACAGTGAAGGACAGGGAAGCCTGGCATGCTGTAGTCCACGGGGTCTCAAGAGGTGGACACAACTTAGCAACTGAACAACAACCACAAAGCTTAAAAATATTTTTACCAAATTTTATAAAACACAAAATATACATTTTGGTCTCTTGTTTTGAAGTCTGATGGTGTGAATGTGCCCATGTACAACAGTTGTTTAATAAGCAAATTTATGCAAAAGCTTTGGGACAGGTCCAGCTCTATGTAAAGTTGATCTTGTGTTCAGAGTTTTTCTTCCTTAGAAGTAATTCACATATCAAAAGATATATGCACTGTGGGTAAAAACTCTCCAAATTGCTGGTGGGAAATGTGCCTTGCATAAGCAAACCTCTGTAGCCAGCATTTCGATCTCATAGGCAACAAATACAACAATGCAGGCTATCTATCTCTGCACACTTCTGTACAAAGCAAGACCAAGGAATATGCCTGGTTAAGATGTGCCCAGCTTACAAGACGCATTTATTTGTTACAAAAGAAATGTATTATTCTCAGTATTGAATTCAGTAAATCAAGTATTGATCTAACAAGAATCAATAAATAAGCAGAATCTTAACAACTGTTCCTTATCAAGGCAAGTAAAGTTAGGGTTTAAACCTAAATTAGATAATTGGAACACACAACTATAGATAGGGCAGTCAAAAGTACAGAATGAGGTTATCAAAATTCAGTAGTATTTTCTCTACACTTAGTAACTTTAGCAGCGGAAAGTTTAGCCCAGATATATCTGGAACTGTTGACGAGGCATAAATAACAATAGCACTTTGCATCTATTTAGCTTTGGATTAAGCAGAAGGCCAGGTAGCCTATTTATCCTGCACTGAACAGTGTTAGACTTTGTTTTTTTGGGCTCCAAAATCACTGCAGATGGTGATTGCAGCCATGAAATTAAAAGACGCTTACTCCTTGGAAGGAAAGTTATGACCAACCTAGATAGCATATTCAAAAGCAGAGACATTACTTTGCCAACAAAGGTCCATCTAGTCAAGGCTATGGTTTTTCCAGTGGTCATGTATGGCTGTGGGAGCTGGACTGTGAAGAAAGCTGAGTGCTGAAGAATTGATGCTTTTGAACTGTGGTGTTGGAGAAGACTCTTGAGAGTCCCTTGGACTGCAAGGAGATCCAACCAGTCCATTCTAAAGGAGATCAGTCCTAGGTGTTCATTGGAAGGACTGATGCTAAAGCTGAAACTCCAATACTTTGGCCACTTCATGTGAAGAGTTGACTCATTGGAAAAGACCCTGATGCTGGGAGGGAGTGGGGGCAGGAGGAGAAGGGGATGGCAGAGGATGAGATGGCTGGATGCCATCACTGACTCGATGGACATGAGTTTGAGTGAACTCTGGGAGTTGGTGATGGACAGGGAGGCCTGGGGTGCTGTGATTCATGGGGTTGCAAGGAGTCAGACATGACTGAGCTACTGAACTGAAGTGAACTGAACCCTTTATTATTGCGTTTTATCTATGGACTCTCCCATTTCAGTGTTCTCTAGGTGGTTGTAGGTATGGCTGCCTTTGGCGTTGGTAGAATATGGTGTCATATATAAGCAAGAGTTCACTGGCCAGTGCCTGCATCACATCAGTGAGTGAGACCCATTTTTTGTTGCTCAAGATGGCATGGTGACATTACATGAATCAGTAGTTAGGACACTAATGTAAGAAGCTTATATAACAACTCACAGAATGATGGAATTAAATGTGAACAGGTGAACATACGGGAAAGCTGATCAGACAATTCATTATCAGTAGAGGTAATAAGTGAAATATCTGGGAGATATGATCTTACAACTGTGCTTTTATGGGGATTCTTCTCATAAACAAGACCTTGTTTCTATTTGTGATGGACCTCTAGTGACCATTTCCCATAAAGTTCCCATAATATTATCTTATAATGAAATAATTAATGATAGCACTGAAGTGCCCATTGCAAATTCAACAAAGGAAGGGTGCTTGCTAAGTTCTGATTACCTGAAATGAGAATTGACTTTCTTTCTTCCTTCATTGCTTCCTCTTGAAATGTCAGCTTCCTGAGAAACTGGAATCTCACACATTCTAGAATTCTCTATTGCTGCCTAATGGTTACCTGTTGTCAAATAAGATAAAATTTTGCATTTTAAGAGTGTGCACTTTCTTTTTAATCTCTAAACAGAGGAGGCATTGATCTCTCTTGAGTGTTTTGGCAGTCATTAGGAACTAAGCTTGGGTCATGACTTTGTGGCTATTTATCATGAAAGACAATGCTTGATTTGAGGAATGTTGTTTTAATATATCATGTGGATAGTTAAGTACCATTTGTGAGAGTCTTTCAGTCATTTTAATTGTTAAATTTGGTGTAACCAAGAGGCATGGTTAGAGGCCTTTACTAGCAACACTATAGCATAGAGATCTCTATCTATGATTGGGCAGGGTTTTAGCCTTTCTCCTAGATTTCTGGGTTGGGGAGCTGGGGATGTGTATTTCTTTTACATCTTTCCAAATAACCTTTATGTATGTTTTCCATGGGCTTACATTTGGAAACAACTGATGAAGGAAATAATTAGAATTTCTATGTTCAGGAAGATTTCTACACCTTTTCATATATACAATGGTAATTTTCCCAGACCAATGTCCAATTTTTGAAACTGTAAATTTTGGGAACTGACTAAAGAGTGTAAATCCCTAAGGCAATAATGTTTGACTTAGGTGAACTGTGTTTTATGCTAAGGTTGTACAGGCTCTTAATCACCATTTACTCATTTTCTGGTCCTTTGTTTCCTAAGTTTCAGAGCAATATTAAGTCTCTCCCCTATGCTGCTGCTGCTGCTGCTGCTGCTGCTGCTAAGTCGCTTCAGCCGTGTCCGACTCTGTGCGACGCCATAGATGTCAGCCTACCAGGCTCCCCCATCCCTGAGATTCTCCAGGCAAGAATACTGGAGTGGGTTCCCATTTCCTTCTCCAATGTATGAAAGTGAAAAATGAGAGTGAAGTCACTCAGTCGTGTCTGACTCCTAGCGACCCCATGGACTACAGCCTATCAGGCTCCTCCGTCCATTGGATTTTCCAGGCAAGAGTCTCTCCCTTATAGACAGTCATAAATCAGATGGTTTGTGTAATCATTCTATTTATTAGAAACACATACTCAAAACTCAGTGTCTAAGGTGTGACAGCCATTTAAAAAATATCAATTTAACCTTTACAGTATTTACAACTAAATTTATACTCATGTTATTGCTGTTCATAATATTTAAATACATCTCTACATACAATGACAAGAGAAAATACTGCATATATTAGAGAACAAGTTAGGCATCCTTGGCAAACCTACATTTCAGCTGGTATATGTGGATATAATAGCAAACTTGCTAGCCAAAATTGTTAAGTTTTTCAGACTGAAATGTATGTTAATTCAGAAGCTATATAAGCAAAGATCAGTTAAAAGATCAAGTATTTGGCCTTTTTAAAACATAAAAGTTTTACTTAGATTTCCACTAAAAAGGAAATATAACACTCCAATAATTTTCTCCTTACTTCTCTGGCTGTTACCTCTCTATCTTTTGTGAAAGTTACTACTAGACACTCAGTTATCCACCTCTAACCATCGGTCATACTCAGCATTTTTTCCTCTTCTCCTATGCACTTTCTCCATAGCCCATCTCTTTCAACTCTTTAGCTTCTATGACCTGTTTTTTCCATCTCCTCTGAGGGTACCTGATTTTAGAATCTCAAATCATTGGAAGTTTTTCCTCCTTCCTCAGCATCTTCCACACTGCTGTGTGAGTGCTCTAAGACACATGTCTAAGCTTGGCTTTCTTGTATATCAAGTTCTCCTAGGTCTTCTTACAGCCATAAAGAAGTCCAAACAGCTTGGTATTTTATGTAAACCCTGTTGTCATAAAATTTAATTATCTGTATATCCTCCTCTCGTGGTTTTCCTTTCACAAGCTTTTCTCCAGCCATATTATGCTAATGAACTTTCCTATATGCTCTCACACCTGTCTCATCTCCAAGATCCTTTGGCCTACATGGATGTCCTTTCCCTACACTCATGTCCATATAATCCTCTATTTCCATTTACTTCTGTCTTTATTGTTATTCTGGTCACAGTGCATTATCATCACTTTTGAGAATTTTTCCTTAATATTCTCAGTCTCAACTGGGTACATGCTCGTCAGCTTCTGGAGACTTACCATTTTGCATTTTCATTTCTTGTCAGTATTTTAGACTGGAAACTAGCTGCTTATAGGCAGAGGCTAGGATTTATTCTTACTTTATAATGCCTAATATAGGGTCTATTGTCATAAATACATTGTGGGGCCATAATTCCTGGGGACATGTACACATTGTAGGGACACATGGCTTGGAGTAAATAAAAAAATGTGATAAGTTAGAGGGTCAATAAATTTTGCATTTGTAAAAAGCAGGAGTAAAAGAGATAATAGGTGATATGTGGAACACTGGGAAAGAAAGTACAGTCAGAAAGCAAGAAATTGATTCTAGGGGCTTAGAGGTCAAGTTCAGAGAGAAATACTTAAAGACATAGCTCAGGAAATGGAATGGGAAACATAACCAAGTAACCGCAGTCACTACGAGAAATACAGTCAAGAACATGCTTTGGGGGAGAGGACCGACACAGGACAAACAGAATTCAGGGTTAAACAGAAGACCAAGCAAGAGGCTGATGGTCTGTGATGACAGACCTAAAAGGTGTAGAGATGCCACGATCTTCACAGAAGACGTTTTGCACAGGAAGAAAGAATGTCTGGAACACGACAGAAGACAAACAGTTACACTGTTATGCACTGTAATGTGATCTGAGCGCTCTTTCCAGGTGGTGCTAGTGGTAAAGAACCCCCCTGCCAATGCAGGATACTTAAGAGATGTGGGTTCCATCCCTCGTCAGAAAGATCCCCTGGAGGAGGGCAGAGCAACCCTCTCTAGTATTCTTGCCTGGAGAATTCCATGGACAAAGAAACCTGGCAGGCTACATTTCATAGGGTTTCAAAGAGCTGGACAAGACTGAAGCAACTTAGCATGCACATGACTTGAGAACCCACTTAAGGTAAAGGTGTTGGTGGTAATCCCCACTTTACTCACTGACAACAGATTTTTAAATCTTAAAAGTGGCATTTAAAGACGATTTCACCTTAGCTGTAAGGATCTCCTCAGCCCTGGACAGATATTACTAATACCTCTGATTAGATGTTACTGGTATTCTGAGGCATAGGCAGTTGATCTCACGTGGCTAGGTGACATAGCTGTAGCTGTATCAGCCAGGAAATGATCCTATAATCATAATAACTTACATGTAACAGGTTTTGCACACGTTACCCTTTAGAAAGCACTTCAAGTATGTTATTACTTGTTTCCCTTTACTGCATTTGTCTTGTTATTGAACTGTCATATCTGCTGACTTCAGAAATGTCCTTTCCCAACACTGTTCAATCATCTTTTTTCCTCTGTCAAAACTTTTAAGTCTCAGGGTCTCTAAGAGATTATTCCAGACAAGCCTGGTCAGTTTCCAGTCACTGATTCCCAACTGTGATCTCATCCTTAGAGGCTTTCCCTTCCCCTTCTCAATTTAACAAGCTTTCAATAGCCTTTCCAGTAAAATGTAGTTGTTTATATGGTTTTATATTTCCTCCTGTTGCCTTTATAAGCATTTATCCATATTGACATTGATTTCTATCAGGCCATAAACTATTCAAGGTAAAGAAAATGGTACAAGTGGTTAATCTTTATCAAGAGCCAGGCACGGCTCTGAGTGTCCTGTAAGCATCAGCTAGTATAATACCCACCAGCTCACAGGAGAGGCACAAACAATGTGTATGTAAAGCTAAGACAGAGAGAGGTAAGGGAACTTTCCCCCAAATCACACAGATACTAAGGGAGATGGTCTAGAATTTGAATCCAGAACCCACACTTTTATCCATCATTTGTATTTCTTTCCTAAGACTTCAGGCCTCAACTATGCCACTGGTTATCTGGACGTCATTACAATGTACTCTGTATAAAGTCGGTGTATACCTCATAGCTTTATTGTAATTTATTGCCTGAAATAATATGTACAAGATTTAGAAGGAGCTGGAAGATGGTAATCTTTTGTTTTCTCAATAGTATATTACTGTTGTGTATGGCTGGTGTTACATATGTTTTGGCTCAGAGAATGAAATGTTAATGCTTAGTAATGCTAACATATTATTAACATAAAGGTAATAAATGTAATTAGTTGTTGACTAATACTTATTTTCTATTTCTTTTTATTTACTTATTTTCCAGGCTATGCAATTCTTAAGTTTGATAGACGAATTCTTAGATAATCTAATTTTAGACTTTCCTTAGTAAATGCTAAATTCCATCACGTAGGAGAAAGTTTTGTTACTGTTGGCACAGTGGTTTAATATTCACTTTTATTACCTGTGGGGTGGTTCTGATTTAATTGGTGTTTAAAATAAAGCTTACTACTTATTATATGTTTTTATAACTGCAAATGTATATATAAATTATATATATATATATATATATATATATATATATATATATATACTGTGCTTTCCTTTATTTCCTTAAATCTTTTACTGTCTCATAATCATGACATTTGAAATCTCATAAAACATTATTTGGGGACTTGCTAGAAATGTCATCTACAAAGTAATGGCTCAAGTTTGTAGCATTCTTAAAGCATAATAGGAGATAGAATTCATAGCAGAGTAATAAACATCTCTCTTTTAGGGTCTCTATTTGTGGCTGGTATGAATTTGTTTCCAGAGGGCAGTTAGCAAAACAGCATTATGACTGTGTGCAGAAGCATAAAACAGACAAGAAAAAAATAATATCTGAACTGGGTAGAATTATTTTTTGTTAGATGCTGAAGTCTGTGAATGTTACACTTGTAACCTCTTAGTTTAGCTTTATAAACAGGATTTTCAGGGTGTGCTTGGATGAATAAATGAATCTGAAAGAACATTGTTTGGACACATCTTTAGAGATTGCTCTAGCTTGGCTGTATCAAGCAAATTATCCCTGTTTGATACTGGGTTTTCCATTCCTTCCTATGGAAGTAGCTCTGCTTGTACAGGTAGAAAGTTTATTACACATCACCTGCAAAGGAAGAGAGTTTAGAAGAAAGTGCTAAATTAATCCAGAGAAATGCCAAATCAAAGAACAATTAGCTTTCCATATGTTCTTTTCCCCAGGGTCCTACTTTCAAGATGGCTTGTGTTTCTTGCTCAGTCATGTCCAACTCTTTGAAACCCCATGGACTGTAGCCTCTGTCCATGGGATTCTCCAGGCAAGCATACTTGAGTGAGTAGCCATTCTCTTCTCTAGGGGATCTTCCAACCTAAGGACTGAATCCAGGTCTCCCACATTGTAGGTAGATTCTTTAAGGTTTGAGCCACAGGTGAAGCCTAAGATAGCTTAAATGTATTCAAATCCTATGAATAGTTACAAAAAAAAACTTCATTAGTGACATCCTAGCTAAAGAAATCTCTTGCTTTGTGAGCCCAAGCACATGGACACATAGTTTCCCTTGGATATCAGGAAGTTTACAAAATAATCCGTTGATTTTCCTCTTTATGTTTATATGCCCATGTTATAATTTAGAAATGAGCTTTCCTCATAGCTCAGTTGGTAAAGAATCTGCTAGCAATGCAGGAGACCTAGATTCTATTCCTGGGTCAGGACTATCCCCTGGAGCAGGAAATGACAACCCATTCTAGTATTCTTGCCTGGGGAATCTCATGCAACAGAGGAGCCTGGTGGGCTACAGTCCATGGGGTCACAAGAGCCAGACATGACTTAGCAACTAAACCACAACAACATACTTTAGAAACTAGAACTACTCAAAGCCAACTTGTTGCAGCAAGTTTCTTAGGATCTTGAATGATTGAGTATGCCTGGATTTTTGCATGAAAAATCAGGATCTTCGGCTAGTTACGAGAAAAGAAAAAAAAAATTCTATTCTCAAATTAATCAAATCAGAAGATTTGGCAGGTTTTAGTCTTTGACATATAATATATATATATAATTCTCGTAATAGCAGAATACAAGTAAAGGTAAAGGATTTTGATTAAATTCATAGAGAAGCCAGAAATTATTTACAAGACTAAATTTTATAAAAGAAGTTCTGTACTTAGTCATTCAGTTGTGTCTGACTCTTTTCGACCCCATGGACTGTAGCCCACCTGGCTTCTCCATCCGTGGGGATTCTCCAGGCAAGAATACTGGAGTGGGTTGCCATGCCCTCTTCCAGGGGATCTTCCCCACCCAGGAATCAAATCCAGGTCTCCCATACTTCAGGCAGATTTTTTACAATCTGAGCCACCAGGGAAGCCTGTGAATAGTGGAGTGGGTAGCCTGTCCCTTCTCCAGGTGATTGAACGGGGGTATCAGGCATTGCAAGCAGATTGTTTACTAGCTGAGCTAAGACAAGATCTCTGGTATTTAGGATAGGTCCTCAATGATGATACAAACTGTGTAATTGTGAATTTAGGTTGGGGAAAGATAGTGTTCTATCTTCCTTGCTATAAAATAATTCAAATAGAAGATAAATACATTATCAAGACATCTTCTAAGAATCATACTGGAAAAAGTGTTGGCGATTTTGAGAGACTCAAGGAGAGGGTTTAGGCTATTAGAACCCTGAAGATATGTTAAGTATCCCAGGTTTAATGAAGAAGCAAATGGTGAATTCCAAAAATGCTCTATCAGTAAACTTCATATTGATTGTGAGTGCAATTTCAGGAAGGTCCATTAAATAGGTGTTTTGCGAGCACTTATGATAAAAAGCTGGCAGCAGAGATTCACTAAGAGTGAGTCACGCCAAGCTTACCTCATTTACATCACTACCTGACTGATAGAAAAAGGTAGACTTTAGATATTGACAGCCTGAATATTTTCAGAGTAAAGTTAAGTTAGACAGGCTGCAATTGCCTTCTGCCCCTGTCCATAGCTTCTCTAGAGCTGATTTCTGAGGAAAGAATAGTTGACTTTTTTGATCTAGAAATCTATGTTGGTAGGCAAATAAATACAATAATAAACTTGAAGCTGTTCTATGCTGTTATAGATCATATAAATGTGCCTTAACAGGAAGCAAAAAAAGTTCAGATGGCAGACAAACAGAGAAGATTTTCTTACATTCTCTTCTGATTACTGTTTGTCAAGAGATCTGTTATTTTGCTTCAGCAATCAGACTGCCAATTACTTCAAAACACAGACTATATTTTTTGTTTCAAAGTACTTATTAAATGTCTTTCATGTTATGAGGCTCTAACTTTTAATTATTTGGTTATTAGACATGCATAGGTGATAAGTCATAGAGGATGAAAGTGAAAGTATTAGCTGTCAGTCTTCTCTGACTCTGTGATCCCATGGACTGTCCATGGAATTCTCCAGGTAAGAATACTGATGTGGATAGTCATTCCCTTCTCCAGGGGATCTTCCTGACCTAGGGATTGAACCAGGATCTCCCATAGTGCAGGCAGATTCATTACCGTCTGAGCTACCAGGGAAGCCCAAGAATACCGGCTGTGCTTTGCTTAATCGCTCAGTCATGTCTGACTCTTTGTGACCCCATGGACTGTAGCCCACCAGGCTCCTCTGTCCCTGAGGATTCTCCAGGCAAGTATACTGGAATGGGTAGCCATTCCCTTCTTCAGGGGATCTTCCTGACCCAGGACTGAACCCAGGTCTCCTGCATTGTAGGCAGATTCTTTACAGTCTGAGCCACCAAGGGGAGGCCCTTTAAGGATATACTTGTTACTTTCATAAGAGACATTCTCTATTCCTCTGGTTAATAGAATTCCTATTTTGTATAAGATTTGGACACCATGTGCTTCAATGGGCAGTCTTCGGCCTATACCCATATCTGGAATCCCTGTGAATGCAATACAATATAGTGATGCATCTAAGTTTCACTGGAGAACTCAAAAACCGAAATTTCCATCTGTATTTTTGACATGACTGATCTGGACTGGTACCTGTGAGATATTCTATGTGCTCCTTATTCTGAGTTGTACTTCACACTCTACTCCATTTCCATCCAAGTAGAATGACCTGTATTGAATATATCAGTGAGCTCCCTTGCTCTTTGACTTTTATATGTGTTCAAGACATCAGTGAGAAGGAAGAGAGAATGGTCAGGGGTTATCCATAAGCTCTCTGCCTGCTAGGTCTCCTTGGCCAATCTGTGTCTGCTATGAAGGTCCTGTTCCCTTTCTGTCTCAAGGTGGCTTCTTCCCCAGGATACTCTGCTGTGAGTAAAAGTCAGAGTTATACTACTGTGGTGCATCTTCTCCTATCTTCCCACACCTTCCCTTTTACCTGCAAAATTACCATGACAATAGCTTTAACAATCACTTTGCATGTTTATAAAACGTTTTATATGTCACGTTATACACCCAATATTGGATTATATTAGCTATACATAGTTTAAATCTATGATGTTCTTAAGTATCGATTGTGAAACAAAATACATTTATCTGGCTATTGATTTTTCATTTTACAAAGATTATATGCATGAATATATTCAACCTCTTCTGAATTTTCAGCTTTTGATATTAAGATTATGGAATCTTATGATTCTGATTACCCATCCAACAATGTGTGTGAACTCTTCTCTACATTGTACATGTATGTAATATTACACTGAGTACTGTTAGAAAAAGTGCATCTTTTGCAACATGTTTATGAAATTACCAATCTCATTACACCCTGGTATTTTCTTTTTAAACCTTGTCTCTCCTAAGAGACAATTATTGATAGCAGACAAAAAAGAAAGGTTTAAAAAGAGAAAAATCTCCTGAGAGGAGCAAGCAGTGAAAACAGGAACAGAACATTAATCTAAGTAATTAGCTCCCCTATCTCAAGAACTTTTGTTTTCAAATGACTAATTTTCCTTTTTTTCAAGTTTTGTTTTTCTTTATCCTTTCCAACACCAGACTTTCCCATTTGTCTTCTATACCTTTTGAAAAGACACCTACAGTAAAGAAAAAAATATACTGGCATTTCCAATGCAGCTGCAAATTTTACACGGCTACAGAAAAGCATTATCTTCTTAAAAGGGGGGAAAAAAACAGTAAAAACATAAACCAAGAAAGCACAGAAGGTAGTAATCACATTTAGTTGTTTATCATGGAATCATCTTTATAATCCATCTGTTTTGATTTCACAGAGCAAGTGTGAGTAATTAGAAAGTTTCTTATTTTATAGATTTGGGCTTGGAAGCTTGTAAAGTCAAGACAACACAAATTTTGCTTACTGGGTTTTTTTTCTTTTTTTTTGGTATTTGAATTTTAACTTGGGTAAATGGCCAACAGGTGTGTGATGGAGCCTTATGAACATACAGATAGCCTTCCTACAGCTTTGATGATATAAACACTATAGTATATTCTCCATTCTCTTTTTATTTAAAAAAGGATATTTCATTTAAAAAAAGATAACATCATATCAGCAACTCACAAAATTTAAGGCACAAGTGTTACCGAATCAGGTTCCATTTGCCCAACCCACAGGAAGCCAAAATGGCGAGCCGCTGACGTTTACAGCAAAGATAGGGCTTATTCGCAAAGCAGCCAAGAGAGGAAAAATCTCAAAACTGCCTCCCTGAAGGCTAGGGATTCTGAGTATTCAGGAGATAATGAAAAAGCAGCAGGGCTGTTTGAGGTTTGGGGAGTGCTAAAGCCTAATTGGAAAAAAAGTGCAGTAATTGCCCTCTAGGCTAGAGGGTCCTATGCGTGGAGGTCTAGGCCTTCTGAAGTCAAGAGGTCACTGAACGGACACTCACGCATGCGCAATAGAAGGTTTGGGGGGGTCCTATTTGGTTTTAACCAGCTCCACTCAAACTAGATGCAGCTGGCTCCAAGTTCCAGAAAAATAATTATTGGGTAAACATCTTATTGTTTAAGCTAGGTGAGGCTCAGAGGGCATCCAAATCTTAAAATGACCTTTATTAGTGTGTACATATGATGTGTGCTCAGTTGCTCACTCGTGTCTGTCTGATTCTTTGTAACCCCATGGACTGTAGCTCACCAGGCTCCTCTATCCGTGGGATTCTTCAGGCAATAATACTGGAATGGATTGCCGTTTCCTCCTCCAGGGGATCTTCCTGACCCAGAGATCAAACCTGCATCTTCTGGGTCTCCTACATTGCAGGCTGATTCTTAACCCACTGAGCCCAGGCAGGTGAAAAGAATTTAACTCACAGTATCACAGGAAGATCAATGAGTTAAAAAATAAGTTTCTGTGTAAAATTAGTTACCATTATTGTCTTCAAAAATTTTTAGCCTCTTTAAATGTGAGACTGGTTTTACCCCAGGTATGTAGACCTGATGATATTATACATCTGAAACATAAAAATCTCTATTGGGCATTGTCTACATATCTTTCTCTAGATGCCAAATTTGTAGTTTTAGCCATTGTGATGGTAGAAAATCAGGGAGTCAGGAACTCCACCTTCTGATTGGGCTTGATTGGTCCTAATTACATTTGAGTGATGAGAGTTCGGGCAGGATGCATGATGGGTAAGATGGGCCTGAAACTGACCTGCTGGGAGGTTGCCTGGAGGTGTAACTGGACAAGAGGAGAAGGCCTGGTAAAATGGCAATGATTTTGAACTCTGGGTTGTCATAAGTCAAGCTTCCAGCACCATGAGGCACCACCGTGAGACAAATAAAAAGGATGGTGAGTTGAGCACTTTACTTTTTTCGTCTTGGTAGTTAGGCTAGGGACGTTTGGGTAAAGAGTTTTCCAATCTTTATTCCTCTGTCTAGAAAGTGAAAGCATTTGTCACTCAGTCATATCTGACTCTGTAATCCTACGGACAGAAGCCTGCCAGGCTCCTCTGTCCATGGGATTCTCCAGAAAAGAATACTCGAGTGAGTTGCCATTTCCTTCTCCAGGGGATCTTCCTGACCCATGAATTGAACCCAGGTCTCCTGCATTGCATGCAGATTTCCTGACCATCTGAGCCACCAGGAAAGGAAGTTTGGGTAAGGAATTTTCCAGTCTTTATTCCTATGTCCAACTTGGGGCCAATTTGGGATGTGGGCTCAATGGAAAAACAGTGTTGAAATGCTTGGTTAAGCTTAGGAGACAGTATGGTGGCCCAAATAGTGCTTATTTTCTGAAACTTTGTCATCTAGAGTGGGATTTCTTCATGCTTCCCCTCACCCCACCCCGGGAGTTGGGGAGAAGTGAAGCTGGCTATACTGGAGAATGTTAAAGAGGGTCTAGCAGGAGTGGGAATGAGCTGAGAGCCACAAAGCTGTCCCTTTATGGACCAGGGGAGAGGGCTGTGGAAGGCAGAGGAAGGCCAAGAGAACCTCAGCGCCTTCTCTACCTTGTGAGAGTGAACTTGTCAGCAATATATATATCAATAATTAATTAGAGGCTTTTTAGAAAGTAAGACTACTAATAGATACTTTAATAGCTGAAGTCCTCCTCAGTATTACACGTGACCTGTGGACAGGTTTTAGTCACCATTAATTATTCATTTAGTCAACAAATGGATATTAAGTTCAAAGTCCTCAAGCATGTGGGGAATTAAATTTAAAAGAAAAATTGAAGGCTCTCTGTGGCTCTGAGACATTAAAATCCTAGGTGCTAACAGAAAAATAGGGATCCCATGTCATATACTTGGGCTCTAATTACAACTGGAACTCTGTGGTGATCTGTTCCCTTGCTCTTGTAACTTGCCTGTTGTTTGGCTCACTCCCTATCCGTCACATGGCCAACTTGTAGATTCATGTCCTTCACTGTAACTACCTATCTAGATACTTGTTTTTAAATTTCTAGTTAACTTAAAGCCACGATAGTGTGTAGTTTGGAACATGAGATTTAAGGATAAGTAATGGCTGAAGTTGTCTCAAGTCAAGGTCCTGTGAAAGAAGGAAATTAGTAGCCACACTGCTTTGAAATTTTCTGTCTTTCATGCATCTGGGGCTGAAAAAATAATTTCTACATCAGTGATACTTTAATAGGCATTCATGCAGGTGGGAGTCTGTCATTCTCCTCCAGTAACAAGTGTACATTCCTTACTTCAATTTAATGTAAGGATAAATTCCAGATGGTGTATAAAGTTATCTTTTTGAATTACAGCTATAGAATATTCCAGACTGTGCAGGTCTTAGGACAATCCAGGTGATTTTCATGCACTTTAACCTTTTCAGGAAAGTGATCCTTTCATTTCAGTTTATATGACTTTAAAACTTGTTTAAGTTTCCATCTATTAGTTGGAACACTGGCTTGTTTCATCATGCCAGAGTTTATTTTTCTTTTCTTTTTTTTCTGTTTTTAAACTTTACAAAATTATATTAGTTTTGCCAAATATCAGAATGAATCCACCACAGGTATACATGTTTTTCTGTTTATCAATTTATCTAGATGCTTCCTGTGTCCCTCTATGGCTTTTTGAAAATAATGGAGAAGTAATGTAAGAATTGTGTTTAAAACCAGAATCGTATAGTGGGAGAGGGTATATATTTTTTTCAGGTGTTCATAATGGATACATTACATTTTCAGTGTAATAGTTTGTCAATAAAGTCACTCAATGCAGGTTTTCATCTAAAAATGTTATATAAAGTGAATGTAGGCAGTGAGAGGGCATATGGCACCACCTATATTTTACTAGAATGTGCCAGTCATCAAGCTTGAATGTCTATCCCTAAACACAGAATATTTTCTCTAGTTGCCAGGAGTTATCCCAGATTTTGAGGTTGGATCAAGAGCTAATTTGGTTTTTGTTCCTAATGATAAACTACCTGGCATTTGAATGTCATGTTGAGGTATGGCAAAACCAATACAATATTGTAAAGTAATTAGCCTCCAATTAAATAAATTTATATTAAAAAAAAATGAACTAGGTTGAACTCAAAAAAAAAAAAAAAAGACATCTAGAGTAGTTCAAGGATGCTTGATAATTTCTGCTGTCTCAAAAATGTGTCTCATTTCCAAGATATTTCACAGTGAACTATCTTAAAATCTCAAACAGTGAATTGAGTCTCCAAGGTGGCCTTAGAACTACCTATCTCAATGGAAGCGTCTCCAGAAAAAGAACCGTCTTTCACTCTTTAGATGATATTTGGTAAATTTCTGGTTTAAATATGCATGGCATTCCACATCAGTTTCTCTCTCTACCACATGCCTTTGTGAGTAAAACACGATGCAGGAATGGTGGCCTGCAAGGGGCAAGTGGCTCATTAGATTTTTTAGTATCAAAAGTCCTTTCATTACTAGAATATCTGCATAGTCTTATAACAGAGAGTTGGACTAGAAAGAAAGCTGAGCGCCGAAGAATTGATGCTTTTGAACTGTGGTGTTGGAGAAGACTCTTGAGAGTCCCTTGGACTGCAAGGAGATCAAACCAGCCAATCTTAGAGGAAATCAACCCTCAGTATTCATTGGAAGGACTGAGGCTGAAGCTCTAGTACTTTGGCCACCTGATGCAAAGAGCTGACTCATTGGAAAAGACGGTGATGCTGGGAAAGATTGAAGGCAGGAGGAGAAGGGGATGACAGAGGATGAGATGGTTGGATGGCATCACCGACTCAATGGACATGAGTTTGAGTAAACTCTGGGAGTTGGTGATGGACAGGGAAGCCTGGCGTGTTGCAGTCCATAGCGTCGCAAAGAGTCAGACATGACTGAGAGACTGAACTGAACTGAGATGATTGAGAGAGGCAGCACTGAGGTTCTCAGTTATAAATCTAAATGGAAGATGACAGCATGCTTTACTCGATGCATCCAGTTTCTCAGGGATAATGAAGATTAATTGGAAATATGTAACTAGGATTGATTATTTTCCAAGTTGGTTCAGCAAAGTGAAAAAGAGACAAGGAAGTTGAAGGTGTAGGCAAAGAAATGATTGATCATGGAATTTAGGCAGGAAAAGAAGCTAGAGAGGACATCAAAGGAATGAGGGTCTTGTGGTAAGATGTTAAAAGTAATTTGGAAGTCCCAGAGAGACTGAAAGATGGCAAAGTTAGTATTAAAAGAAATGATTAAAGGGAGAGCTCAGAGAATGGGGCATATAAAATTGTGAGCATGGTGAGTTACTACTGAGACAATGTTTCAGCTAATCATTCTGAAAAGTGTGGCTTTTTTGGCAGGGGTGGGCTAGGAGGACTTGCATTTCAGGGCACGCTGATTTGATCCTGACCAGGGAACAGGAGTCCCACAAGGTGCAGAGCAGCTAAGCTGCCAGGACTACTCTGAAGCCCACACACTCTGAAGCTTACCCACCACAAATAGAGAATTCATGTGCCACAGCAAAAGATCCATCAGGCAGCATTGAAGATCCTGCATGCCACAATTAAGACCAGACACAGCCAAATAAATAAATAAGTATTTTAAAAATTGATTAAAGGAAGACTTTACGAAATGGGGTACATGAAATTGTGAGCATGGTGAGTTGCTGAGGCAACTAGCAACTAGCTGTGTCTCAGCTAGTCATTCTGAAAAGTGTGACTTTTGGTCCTATGGTATCAACATCATCTGGGAACTTATTGCAATTGCATATTCTCAGGCAACCCCCCGCCAAAAAAAAAAAAATCCACTGACCCAGAAAGTCCACACACAGGGTCCAAGAGTCTCTATTTCAACACAGTTTCAGGGACACACACACAGAGTAATTAGAACCACAGGTCTAGGGTAGGTCCTGTAAGGGAGAGTGAACAAGATAGGGTGGTGTGATAAAAGAAATATATCTTTGGATTCTGTCCTTAGATCCTAGCACACAGACCCTAAACCCTTGTGCCTTCCCGAGTGATAGAGGTGAGAGGAGTGTTTCAAACTGTAAATGAATTTAAGTTTACATCTAATGCGATGACTAGTTTAACTGGGGGGCCTCTAGATGGCTTCAGGATAGGTGATAGTCACCAGAAAGGCCAAGGCACAATTTAACACGGATGGAATTTTCTCTCCTGGCCCGTCCTCTGGAGAGAGAAGAGGGGCTAGAGATTAAGTTATTTACATTTAGCCAATGATTTAATCAAACAAAACTATGTACTGAAAACTAAGAAAACCCCTAAACAATGGAATTTGGAGAGCTTCTGGATTGATAATATACCAAGACTGGCCAATATCAAATTCGTGGAGGGAGTTGTAAGAACCCCTGATCTTTAGCAGGTGTGCCAGAAGTACAGAGGCTCTAAACTTACGATTGGTGTCTGAAATAGAGGGCAGTTTTCTGGAAATGACACTAAATCTCAAGTAAATAGTTGCAACTGAATTGAAATGGAGGACATCCTGTTGATGTCTGGAGAGGAGAGAATTGGTTGTTGTGAGAAAAAAAAAGAAAAAAAAAAAACGCATGTATCCGGTATCAGAAAAATGTAAGTAGCAACATTGTTATCAGGGTGGAGGAACTGAGTCTGAGAGGTCATCCATGACAAAATGAATAAAACTAGAATAAGACAGGAATATGTGGGAGAGGATGCTTACTCCTTGGAAGGAAAGTTATGACCAACCTAGATAGCATATTCAAAAGCAGAGACATTACTTTGCCAACAAAGGTTCGTCTAGTCAAGGCTATGGTTTTTCCTGTGGTCATGTATGGATGTGAGAGTTGGACTGTGAAGAAGGCTGAGCACCAAAGAATTGATGCTTTTGAACTGTGGTGTTGGAGAAGACTCTTGAGAGTCCCTTGGACTGCAAGGAGATCCAACCATTCCATTCTGAAGGAGATCAGCCCTGGGACTTCTTTGGAGGGAATGATGCTGAAGCTGAAACTCCAGTACTTTGGCTACCTCATGCGAAGAGTTGACTCATTGGAAAAGACTCTGATGCTGGGAGGGATTGGGGGCAGGAGGAGAAGGGGACGACAGAGGATGAGATGGCTGGATGGCATCACTGACTCGATGAACGTGAGTCTGAGTGAACTCCGGGAGTTGGTGTTGAACAGGGAGGCCTGGCGTGCTGTAATTCATGTGGTCGCAAAGAGTCGGACATGACTGAGTGACTGATCTGATCTGATCTGATGTGGGAGAGGGTTACACTGAGCCAGGATTAAAAACTGTTAATAAATGAGAGAAAGATGATTGGATTTGACAGGGTTCGGTGGTTTTAGGATTTGGATTTTTTTTAACTTCTTAAGTTGCTTCCATTTTGACTTTAAATTTTACATCGCTATTTTATCTAAGTCATCCTCAATCCAGATCTCCTCAGAAGTAGAAATGGGAAGAAAATAGCAAAAACCTTTGACAGAAAATTTGCCCTTTTAAATCGCAAGAGGAAGTATGGCCAACTACATTGAGAACTCTGAAGACCTTTCATAATTTTCTCAGTTGTCATATTTTATAATATTGAGTGAGATGAATTATTAACCAAATTGCCTGGAGAATTCTCTGATTAATGTATGTTTCTTACTATCTAGACAAGATCTTTGTTGTTGAAAATCTTAATCTTTGACAATTCAGCTTTCAGGGCCTGACAGCCCAATATTAATGATTCATGTAAATATTAAATGCAGCTGTACATATGATTTGGGAATCATGAGAGAGATTTTCATCAGGTATTCGTACCAACCTTATGATACTACATCTCTAGACATATGCCCAGCTACACATATCACTACTTTGCAATCTAGTCATGACCTGAGATTTTATCTTCAGAGTTTAAAGAGGATTTCCATTTTTCAGATTGGAAATTTTGGTTCTCTACTTGCAGGAGAGTTGTTTCTCTCTTCTGTGATCAGTGGAGATACAAAAGTGAATTTTAAAGTCCAACATCCAGAGTTCTACAGAGTTCACTGCAGTTTCTTCCTCTTGTGAGCTATGAAAACTGCAACTAGTTAGTGAACCTTTCAAAGCATAGAAAAAATTATGCTAATTGGAAAAGAGTTTATTAATTAAAAGAAATAGTATCAATACAATTTCTGGAATATATGTCAGTCCTTAGAAGCCTTAGCTTTCTTATTTTATGTTTCAACTTCTAAGGATTCTGTGCCCAACCCTAAAATGTGAGCTTTTCCCCTCAGGCCAAGCAATTCTGATATCATCTAGTAGTAATGAAAGTCACTTAGTCCTGTCCGACTCTTTGCAACCCCATAGACTATACAGTCCATGGAATTCTCCAGGCCAGAATACTGGAGTGGGTAGCCGTTCCCACCTCCAGAGGATCTCCCCACCCCAGGGACTGAACCCAGGTCTCTTGCATTGTAGGCAGATTCTTTACCAGCTGAGCCACAAGGGAAGCCCAAGAATAGGGAGTGAGTAGCCTTTTCCAGCAGATCTTTCCGATCCAGGCATCAAACCGGGGTCTCCTGTGTTACAATCAGATTATTTACCAACTGAACCATCACGGAAGCCGTATACCAGCTAGGTGTCCTACCATTCAACTCAAATCTGACACTGCTTATCCAGAGATAGATTCACATCTCACCAGCTCAGGGCTCAGTCCCACAACACCATCCCCTAGCTTCACCTTCAAGTGAACACTGTCACCTGTGTTTCTGACCAACTCACTATAAGGCAAAGGTTCCCATGACCCGTTCCTTGGTTTCACTTAATTTGCTAGAAAAGCTCACAAAACTCAGGAAACCAAACACTAGATAATGGGTTTATTACAAACAATATCAAAGGATGTGGATCAATAGCCAGATGAAGAGATGCAGAAGTTATGGGAAAAAGCTTGGAACTTCCGTGTTCTCCAAGTGCAATGCTCTCTGCAAACTTCCATGTGTTTGCCAACCCAGAATCTCTTTGACCTTCTCCTTTATTGATTTTTTTTTTAAATAAGGCTTTATTACATAGACATTCTAGTGGCCAGTTTTGGTGATTGAATCAAATCCAGAAATCAGGGTATGGGGCTGAAAGTTTCAACCTTCGGTTCCTGCTTGGGTTCTCCTGGTAACTTTTTTTTTTTTCCTAAGAAAAATATTTATTGAATAAATGAACATTTCTAAACATATTATATTTATGGATGCAGTTTAGTTGTGTTTTTTTGTTTTATTTATTTTTTTGTATTTTATTTTTATTTTTTTTATTTTTAAACTTTACAATATTGTATTGGTTTTGCCAAATATTGAAATGAATCTGCCACAGGTATACATGTGTTCCCCATCCTGAACCCTCCTCCCTCCTCCCTCCCCCCCCCATACCATCCCTGTGGGTCATTCCAGAGCACCAGCCTCAAGCATCCAGTATCGTGCATCGAACCTGGACTGGCGACTCGTTTCATACATGATATTATACATGTTTCAATGCCATTCTCCCAAATCTTCCCACCCTCTCCCTCTCCCACAGAGTCCAAAAGACTGTTCTATACATCAGTGTCTCTTTTGCTGTCTCGTACACCAGGTTATTGTTACCATCTTTCTAAATTCCATATATATGCGTTAGTATACCATATTGGTGTTTTTTCTTTCTGGCTTACTTCACTCTGTATAATAGGCTCCAGTTTCATCCACCTCATTAGAACTGATTCAAATGTATTCTTTTTAATGGCTGAGTAATACTCCATTGTGTTTATGTACCACAGCTTTCTTATCCATTCATCTGCTGATGGACATCTAGGTTGCTTCCATGTCCTGGCTGTTATAAACAGTGCTGCGATGAACATTGGGGTACACCTGTCTCTTTTCCTTCTGGTTTCCTCAGTGTGTATGCCCAGCAGTGGGATTGCTGGATCATAAGGCAGTTCTATCTCCAGTTTTTTAAGGAATCTCCACACTGTTCTCCATAGTGGCTGTACTAGTTTGCATTCCCACCAACAGTGTAAGAGGGTTCCCTTTTCTCCACCCCTCTCCAGCATTTATTGCTGGTAGACTTTTGGATCGCAGCCATTCTGACTGGTGTGAAATGGTACCTCATAGTGGTTTTGATTTGCATTTCTCTGATAATGAGTGATGTTGAGCATCTTTTCATGTGTTTGTTAGCCATCTGTATGTCTTCTTTGGAGAAATGTCTGTTTAGTTCTAAATAGACATTTCACCTGGTAACTTTAATCTTTAAATTTAACTTTAAATCCCCTGGCATCTTTAAGGGGATTTCCAGAAGTCACTTCATTAACAAACTCAGGTGCAGTTGAAGCAATTTCAGGAACTGAGGATAAGGGACCAAATATAAAAGATGCTCTTACTGCTCAGGAAATTCCAAGGGTTTGGGGGAGTTGTGAGCCAGGAGTGTGAGTGTGAGTGTGAGCCTACACACACACACACACACACACACACACATATGTATAATAAATCACAATATCATGACATCTAAATAGAAGCCAGTTGGCAATTTTAAGACATTAGTATGAAGCTAAAAGTTTTTTTACTGATCTTCAACCATTGAGACCATCATAGGAAGCAAAATTAACCAATATTTTCTCCTCATATCCACACAAACTCTAAAGAGTCAGAGAGGCAGTGTTCCCATCAGATTGGAGACAGGATTCTGTGTACTCATTAGGAGAAAATTATGAGAGAAGAATGGCTTTTTCATCAGGTACTCTCCTTTTACTGGCAGTAACAATTGAAGAACTTAAAGGCATATGAAGTAGACCTTAAATGGACTTAAGTGCTGGGAAATTTTAATAAGGGTGTTTTATTTCTTCTATGGTAAATCTAAGAACCAATAAAATTGCTCTGATAATTCATTCACTATGTTCTTTGTCCAACTGAAACTATTTGTACTCTAAACTTTATACTATGCTTTTATGTTAATAATTACAGTGTTCCTCATTTGTAAATACATGAAAACTAGCTATGTAATAAGGAAAATGTAATTTTAGAGACATCTTCAGGAAGGGCTGTGTAATGTAATTAATGGCTATGAATTCCTGTCACTACTGTCTATAAAGTACTGAATATGACTGAAGTAAATTACTCCCTTAAGGAACCATGAAAAGTTGTTTCCATACAAATGGTAGTGACGTTGTACTATGATTAAAAATAAGTTAATTAAAAATGAGAATAAATATGAAGCTAGTTAACACTTTGTTTTGTGGACTAGACCTGCAAAATTAAAGCTTTCTTCTAGAGACAGATTTAAGTTAGTTGCGTAAGTGGATACTGTCCATATTTTACTCCAATTATTTAAAGAGAAATACACAATTTTCATTTCAAAATCCTATTCCAAATTAGCTGTGTCCTAAGCAGTTATTCAGAAGCATTAATATTATCATTATCCAGCAGGCCCTTAGCTCATTATAATGTTCCTATAATCCAAAATTGAAAGAAAACAACAGACCTAGGATCTCCAATCCTTGGAAAATCAGCAGTTCTAATTAGGGCAATATTTGCAGAATACTGTTTCTACTTAAGTATATTTCCATTTACAATGCACTTTTAAATGTTAACCACGCACGTGTCTGACTAGTAGAAATAACTATTATTTACAAGTATTCAGAAATAAACATAGATTGATAAAGGGTCACAAGAATAAAAGTTATATCAAGCATTTCTTGACCTAGAGATATATTTGATTATTTTTCTGACCAAAAAAACCATGAATAGCTTGATAGCTACATTTTCAAAAAAGATGTTGTTGTAGTTTAGTCTCTTAGTCATGTCTGACTTTTTGGGACCCAATGGACTGTAGCCCATCAGGCTCCTCTGTCCGTGGGATTTTCCAGGCAAGAATACTGGAGTGGGTTGCCATATGATCCTCCAGTTCAAAGCATGATTTTATAAATAAGCCGTGTGTGTGAACCAAGGGCATAAAACTTCTACATTTAGAATTAACTTACAAAAAGGAATCAAAATAGACACGTGTGCAACAGATTATGTTTACTATTATTCAGTTCAGTTGCTCAGTTGTGTCCAACTCTTTGCAACCCCATGGACTGCAGCATGCCAGGCCTCCCTGTCCATCACCAACTCCCAGAGTTTACTCAAACTCATGTCCATTGAGTCGGTGATGCCATCCAACCATCTCATCCTCTGTCATCCCCTTCTCCTCCCTCCTTCAATCTTTCCTAGCATCAGGGTCTTTTCCAATGAGTCAGTTCATTGCATCAGGTGGCCAAAGTACTGGAATTCAGCTTCATCATCAGTCCTTCCAATGAATATTCAGGACTGATTTCCTTTAAGATGGACTGGTTGGATCTCCTTGCAGTCCAAGGGACTCTCAAGAGTCTTCTCCAACACCACAGTTCAAAAGCATCAATTCTTCAGCCCTCAGCTTTCTTTATAGTCCAACTCTCTATTATAATACTATGCAGATATTCTAGTAATGAAAGGACTTTTGATACTAAAAAATCTAATGAGCCACTTGCCCCGTGCAGGCCACCATTCCTGCCATCATGTTTTACTCACAAAGGCATGTGTTAGAGAGAGAAACTGATGTGGAATGCCATGCATATTTAAACCAGAAATTTACCAAATATCATCTAAAGAGTGAAAGACGGTTCTTTTTCTGGAGACGCTTGCATTGAGATAGGTAGTTCTAAGGCCACCTTGGAGACTCAATTTACTGTTTGAGATTTTAAGATAGTTCACTGTGAAATATCTTGGAAATGAGACACATTTTTGAGACAGCAGAAATTATCAAGCATCCTTGAACTACTCTAGATGTCTTTTTTTTTTTTGAGTTCAACCTGATTCATTTTTTTAAAATATTAATTTATTTATTGTAATTGGAGGCTAATTACTTTACAATATTGTACTGGTTTTGCCATACCTCAACATGACATTCAAATGCCAGGTAGTTTATCATTATGAACAAATGCCAAATTAGCTCTTGATCCAACCTCAAAATCTGGGATAACTCCTGGCAACTAGAGAAAATATTCCGTGTTTAGGGATAGACATTCAAGCTTGATGACTGAAACATTCTAGTAAAATATAGGTGGTGCCATATGCCCTCTCACTGCCTACATTCACTTTGTATAATATTTTTAGATGAAAACCTGCATTGAGTGACTTTATTGACAAACTATTACACTGAAAATGTAATGTATCCATTATGAACACCTGAAAAAAATATACACCCTCTCCCACTGTACAGTTCTTGTTTAAACACAATTCTTACTTCTCCATTATTTTCCAAAAGGGCTTCCCTGGGGACACAGGAAGCATCATCCTCTGTCGTCCCCTTCTCCTCCTGCCTTTAATCTTTCCATATTCAGGGTCTTTACAAATGAGTCAGTTCTTCGCATCCGGTGACCAAAGATTTGCAGTTTCAGCTTCAGCATCTGTCCTTCCAATGAATATTCACGGTTGACTTCCTTTAGGATTGACTGATTTGATCTCCTTACGGTCCAAGACACTCTCAAGAGTCTTCTCCAACACCACAGTTCAAGAGCATCAATTCTTCAGTGCTCAGCTTTCCTCATGGTCCAACTCTTACATCCATACATGACTACTGGAAAAAGCATAGCTTTGACTAGACGAACCTTTTTTGGCAAAGTAATGTCTCTGCTTTTTAATATGCTGCCTAGGTTGCTCATAGCTTTTCTTCCAAGGAACAAGTGTCTTTTAATTTCTCAATCATCTAGATATGCCCTAATCCATTCCCTCTCTAATTCACCTAGGTAATAGTTTTGTATCTTTTCCTATTTCTTACACGTGACACTCACCAGAAATTATTCTTTTTGGTTCCTACTTCCCTAGGAACTTTGAATCAAGCAGAAAATAACTTCCATGGACTCCTGCCACCATTTATATCTACTTTACTGTGTCTGCACCTATATTAAAGTTGCCTTCTCCTCATTATTACACATCAACTACATGGCCCTTACCTGCACATTCTCTGATGACCGTTAATTTACAGATAAAAGCAGTGAGAATGGAGTTAATTATTTTCTTATAACACAGCTTAAATGTGTTATGTTTCAAGAGCTGGGGCTCAAAATCAGTGTATTTGAAAGGGGTCGACCTATTAGAAAACCAGTGGTGGAAAAATTCTAGATGAATCTGGCGACTGAGAAAACACTTTCACTACTATGATACCTTGAAATAGACCTTCAGCGTTCTCATCTGGACCAAATTCAGTCACTCCAGAGAGCTCACTAGGGTTTGAGATTTCCGAGGTCAGTGAACAAATACCATCACTCAGAAAGTAGAAAGAGAAGACTTACCAGGTACATCATCTTCAGGACATTTAATTTAAAACACACTTCATGGGATTGACATACACTATTGATACTATGTGTAAAACTAGAGAGAACCTACAGTATAGCACAAGGACCTCTACTCAGGGCTCTGCGGTGATTTAAATAAGAAGGCTATCCGAAGAAGAGGGATATATGTGAACAAATAGCTGACTCACTTTGCTGTACAGTAGAAACTAACATAACATTATAAAGCAATTATACTCCAATAAAAGTTGAAAAAATATTAAAGCACTGCCTGATTAAGTCAGGCTCACCCAGAAAAATAAATACATAAAACCTACTTTATTAGTCAAATGCAATCTTAGTAACTATCTGCTCCCTGATCATTTCCACTCTATAACAGTGGGAAGAGTGGAAAGAACCCAGAACTTTCTCAAATGCTTGAAGTTAGGGAAAATTTTGTGTCCTTGGAAGAAAACAGCTCAGAAAGGTAAGCTTGAAGATATAGAAAGTAAACCTAAAAAAAATGTTATCTTTTTGAGAAAATGTTGAATCTCTGCAAGAACAATTGATCATGTGAAAATAACTGTCGTTTATATCTGTCAATGTGTTTGGCAATAATTTATATAATATATATGCTCTTTTTTAACACTAGCTTAAGAGAAAGCTTTGTTTCTGAGAAATGTATCTATCAAAATCTTTAAAAACATCTTTCATCCTTAAAATGCACAAACTGTCAAATATTGTCAGACAACTCTGCATATAAATAACTATATAAATGTACATACTAGGTGACAACAATGCCATTGTTGGCTGGTATTTTTGCTTTTATTTCATTTTATAATGATAAATCCAGTTAAAATCCAGCTTCTCAACTGAATTTCAGAATGAATGTCTCAGAAATCAATACATATGCAGTCTAATCTTTAGAAATAAATCTTTTCTAGTTTCTTAAAATATCACATAGGCTCTGACTTTGGTTATACTCTGAAAAAGTACCTAGATTTATCTACAATTAATGCAAGTTGGACACTTTGAATGTCTACTCTGTTTTGGTGGCTCTTAATTACAATAAAATACTTATAAAATATATTGGTTAATGAATGGATAATCTGAACCTTATATAGTGAAATTTTTACTTTGTGTTTTCAATTCTTTAAATTGGTGCATATACTTGGAATGATATGCATTTTACTCTATCATATTTCAGGCTTTTTATCTTCAGCTACAAAATTTTTTCCATCCTTTTAATTCTGAAAACAGCCTTGAGTCACCCAGCATTGCCCATCCACCTCCACTAATTCACAACTCTATTATATTTCTCCAGAGGATGCATTTCCATAGTTCTGCCTTGTTATAAGGTTTATTTTTTTTTTCCCTTCCATTTTATTTTTGACTGCCATCCAGATTTTTTTGGCTTTCTCTGGGATTTTCACTTTATTGTTTGTCACTTCCTTTTTTTTACCCCTAGCTTTTCGTAATATACTGCCGTTATATCTGCCTCGGCTTTTCGTTCCCTTACAGATTTGTTTTTAAGACTTCAAACTTTTTCATTTTATTTTTAGCTCCTGAAACTTGCAAAAGTCTGTACCCTTTTGATTTTCACTTGCTTCATTGACACATTCTTGTATTTTGTTTTCATTTTAAAATACCAGAAAGTAAAATGTCTCTGCAGCTTGATGAGTGGAATAGTTTATTTATAATTCAAAAAATTTTTTACTTTTTGTGAGATATTTGCTTATAGGTTAAAACCTTGTGCATAAATTTCTTAAAAAAAATAAATTTCTGTGGAGTTGTCTGACTCACTTTTACTGTACAATACAGCCATTGATGCAATATTTTTATTCTCCCACTTGGGGAGTAAGTAACAAAGATGTGTGCCATTAGTTGTATCCACCTGTGAATGTATTCAATTAGATATTATTAAAACTTCTTTGAACTTAAGGGGATGTGGAAAAGCATTAAAAGCAAGGAAAGTATATATTTTCACTTTTTTCATATTAGACTTCATTTCTCTTCTGGAAATAAAGAGCAATCAATGGTGTACTGGCAAACTGGCCAGGAGAGGAGGAAGTGAAAAGTCATAGAGCTAGCCCATTTCTGTGGTGTGAATGCTATCATCACACCCAATTTGAAACTATTGTCAATTTAACAACCAGCTCACAAAATTTCTGAAAATTTAATATTAGCTGACACAAGTGGGTATAGGCCAGCACAATCCAGCTCCAACACAAAACCGTTATTAACTTTTACTAGGGCACAGATATCTTTGAACATACATTGAAGTCTGTGACCCTCAAACAATAAAAATGGTTGTAAACTCCAATACTATGGCCACCTCATGCAAAGAGTTGACTCATTGGAAAAGACCCTGATGATGGGAGGGATTGGGGGCAGGAGGAAAAGGGGATGGCAGAGGATGAGATGGCTGGATGATATCACTGACTCGATGGACGTGAGTCTGAGTGAACTCCAGGAGTTGGTGATGGACAGGGAGGCCTGGTGTGCTGCGATTCATGGGGTTGCAAAGAGTCGGACACGACTGAGTGACTGAACTGAACTGAACTGAAACAGATTTTGACAAAAGTTTGTTCTACAAATGAATCTCTGTATAAAAGTCCCTTTTCTAAGTGTATTTGTAATTTAAAGGGTTTAATCATTATGATTTATAAATGATAATTTACTATTTAATCTCAACAGTTTGCGTTTCATATTTTGGGAGCCAGATATTTAACTGCACAGTGAACAACTGTACTTCTGCAGAGAAACTAAGCAACTGTAAAAAGAAGGGGCCTTCCTCTCCAAATAGTATATTCCTATTCTTCCTGACGGAGAAGGCAATGGCACCCCACTCCAGTACTCTTGCTTGAAGAATCCCATGGATGGAGGAGCCTGGTAGGCTGCAGTCCATGGGGTCGCTAAGAGTCAGACACGACTGAGTGACTTCACTTTCACTTTTCACTTTCATGCATTGGAGAAGGAAATGGCAACCCACTCCAGTGTTCTTGCCTGGAGAATCCCAGGGACGGGGGAGCCTGGTGGGCTGCCATCTATGGGGTTGCACGGAGTTGGACACAACTGAAGCGACTTAGCAGCAGCATTCTTCCTGAAGCTCACCATGTAAAATATTAATTATCTTTCAAGGATTATATGTGCTTTTTGTACTTCCAATTTCGGGACTCCTTTTGACTAATTTCTATCAGATAATGTGACTAAGAGAGCAACTGGTGGTATATTGGAAAAGCAAGTTATTCTTTTCATATTTTGATAATTTTGTCAAAGTACAAAATTATAAGTTAAATTAAGTGAACATCTGAAAATTTCGGCTCTATTGTTCTAAAAGTAAATTTTAGATGTTTTCCATGTAAGGAATAGCTAAAAAGAATAAAGTAATTCTCAAATGCCTCTTCAATGGTCCTTTGCTTACAGTGTATCTAATTAAAAGGCAAAATTCTCCATTTCAAGTTTTATATACATCAGTTAATTGATTAGAAAGTAAATTCTCATTAACCATATAAATCTGGAGTCAATAAACTTGTAAAGAAAACACTTTAATTTCATTGCTGATAAGTTTGAGAATTTAAATCTCAACTTACTGTGATGCATTTATTTACTTTGTGCTGACAGGACAGTATCTTGGGGCTTTGTTTTCCAAGTCATTTCTAAATCTGCAGTATATCAAAGTCTCTTCATTATGCTTTGGATGTTATGGTAGAAAAATGGGATCTTCACAAAGATGCATTCATTCTCCTATTGAAAATGCCTACTTAAAATTCTCTGTGGATAGTTTTATTGAAAAAATATGTAGGCAAGCCATTAATTATACACAAAGACTTGGAACAAATTCTTATAAGAAATATAGCATGCCTTCCATTAAATGTATACAGTTTTTACAAAGTTACTGAAAGTCTTCCTGAGATTATACAATAAATCTTAGAAATTTAACCACTCTGTTCCCCCAAAGGTAATTTGTTTGTCTCTATGACAGACACACAGGGCATATACTCAGATCTCAGCCTAGTTTAACTTGACGGTATTTTTCTGTGCATTTTTGTTTCCTAAAAATCTAGTTGCTGAGACTAAGTTATTCAGTTATTGTGCTCAATTTCTTTTTGTTTTATTTTGTAATTATTGTTCTATTTTGGTTCTCCTTTAGAATTGTGAAAAGATCTTGTAACAGGAAATGCAGAGAACATATAAATGAGTGAAAATGCATCCTGCCATAAAGCTGAATCTGGAAAAAGTGTTTTGTTATAGATTATACCTTGAATTTTAAGCACTATTTTATTCAAGGCACATGAGACATTTTCCACCTCATATATCTCACAACAGTATAGAATTTACTGCTCTTTTTTTTTTCCCCAGAAATGCAAATGGTAGCTATATGGGGACAAATAAGTTTAAAAGAAACTAAAAAGCATCATTAATTGGTCAAAAACAAACCTATAAACATGCTTTGAAATTCTTAATATCTTGAGGACCAAAATGGATTGAAACAAACATTTCAATATGGAGAGTTGCTAAATAGCTGAAATATATGACAAATAAATGTATTACTGTCATCAGATAGAAGACTTAGCATGGCATTTTAATAAATGCTGTATTTCTCTGAAAATGTACCAGATGGTAGAATTTCAAATGTCATTCATATGATTGGTGTGAAAGAATTGTCCTCTTCATTTATTGTAGTGGGCTCCAGAAATCAGAGTTCAATTCTTACCAAGAAGTCTTAGAGAAGTTTCTTCTGTATAAATATATGAGGCTTATTGCTTATTCAAATTCTAATTAGACAATTCTCTTTATTCCCTCTGTCACATGAAACATGCAGAAGCACGTCACTTTCTAGGCAAGTAAATCTCACATCACTTCAGAACCCTAAGACCAGGAATGTGTGATTCCCTAGCTGAAATTTCCAAAAAAGATTTCTCAGGATGAAAGAATGAACCTAACGTTAACTGCTCATGGGGCCAACACTTTGGATCTATGGTTTTGGCCATTTCATTCTGCCACTAAAAAATATGTTACAGAGATGTATTAATCACTCACCATATGTCAGGTGTTGTGGTATATATTGAGAGAATGTTATTGTGTAGTGGCTAAGTCATATCTGACTCCTTTCCTACCCCATGGCCTGTCGCCCACAAGGTTCCTCTGTCTGTGGGACTTCCCAGGCAAGAATACTGGAGTGGGTTGCCGGTTCCTTCCCCAGGGGATCTTCCAGACCCAGAGATCTCTTGACCTCTGAGTCACCAGAGAAGCTCACTGAGGGAATAGGAAGGAAAAAAGAGTAACTGAAAAATCCTTGACATGTTTGCTTGATCTCTATTCCTGGTAAATCAGGAGACAGTGTCAACTGATATGAATATTGTCCCTCCCAGGATGCCTAATGCTGGCCTTGAAATGTTGGCGAAACTTGATTCCTGGCTTCATTGGTTTACAAACTCAAAGTTTTGTTAAGTAAATAAATGGATATTGGCTGCTCATTTAAATTCTCTCACATTTAAGCTTCTGTGATGCCCTTTTGGCTTGGCTTCCTTATGCCTCTAAATTTACACAATAGTCTTCTTTCTAGCTTTCTCTTCCCTCATCTAGTCTTTAATCTCTGATGCCCTGAACCCTCCTCTCCCAGCCCCCCTCCACATATGCTGCCCAAGGTTGGTTACTCCTTTCTTACTCTTAGTGACAGGTACTTCCCTTGAGTGAGGTAATCTACATCCTGCTTCCACACCCTGTGATCCAACTGGCTTCCCTTCCTTCTTTCCTCAGGCTGGCTACTGAGATCACACACCTGGTCACCAACATAAGGCAGTCCAGCTTCAAGGTCACCTCCTATTGTTTGTCTCACTCCCTGCCGCATTGCATTCAATGCACCACCACATGCTCTGGATTTCACCTGTGAGATCTATCACCCTCTCTGTCCTCATTACCCAGCTATTGGTATATCTCTCACTGCTTTCACCTGGACCCTGTCATATACTCCTAACAGATCTTATTCCTTTATCCAATTTTACTCCTCTCCAGATGTTCAAGTTAGATTTAGAAAAGGCAGAGGAACGAGAGATCAAATTGTCAATGTCGAAAAAGCGAGAGAGTTCCAGAAAAGCATATACTTCTGCTTTACTGACTATGCCAAAGCCTTTGACTGTGTGGATCACAACAAACTGTGGAAAATTCTTAAAGAGATGGGAATACCAGACCACCTGACCTTCCTCTTGAGAAATCTGTATGCAGGTCAGGAAGCAACAGTTAGAACTGGATATGGAATAATAACAGACTTGTTCCATATTAGGAAAGGAGTATGTCAAGGCTGTATATGGTCACTCTGCTTATTTAACTTATATGCAGAGTAAATCATGAGAAACGCTGGGCTGGAGGAGCACAAGCTGGAATCAAGATTGCTGGGAGAAATATCAATAACCTCAGATATGCAGATAACACCACACTTATGGCAGAAAGGGAAGGAGAACTAAAGAGCCTCTTGATGAAAGTGAAAGAGGAGAATGAAAAAGTTGGCTTAAAACTCAGTATTCAAAAAACTAAGATCATGGCATCTGGTCCCATCACTTCATGGCAAATAGATGGGGCAACAATGGATACAGTAAGATACTTTATTTTGGGGAGAGCTCCAAAATTACTGCAGATGGTGACTGCAGCCATGAAATTAAAAGATGGTTGCTCCTTGGAAGAAAAGTTATGACCAACCTGCTACTGCTGCTGCTAAGTCACTTCAGTCGTGTCTGGCTCTGTGCGACCCCATAGAGAGCAGCCCACCAGGCTCCCCCGTCCTTGGGATTCTCCAGGCAAGAACACTGGAGTGGGTTGCCATTTCCTTCTCCAATGCATGAAAATGAAAAGTGAAAGTGAAGTCGCTCAGTCGTATCCGACTCTAGGGACCCCATGGACTGCAGCCTACCAGGCTACCTAGACAGCATATTAAAAAGTAGAGACATTGTTTGCCAACAGAGATCCATCTAGTCAAAGCTATGGTTTTTCCAGTCATCACATATAGATGTGAAAGTTGGACTATAAAGAAAGGTAAGCGCTGAAGAATTGATGCTTTTGAACTGTGGTTTTGGAGAAGACTCTTGAGAGTCCCTTGGACTGCACAGAGATTCAACCAGTCCATCCTAAAGGAGATCAGTCCTAAATATTCATTGGAAGGACTGATGCTGAAACTGAAACTCTTTGGCCACCTTATGTGAAGAACTGACTGTTTTGAAAAGACCCTGATCCTGGGAAATTTTAAAGGCGGGAGGAGAAGGGGACGACAGAGGATAAGATGGTTGGATGGCATTATCGACTCAATGGACATGAGTTTAAGTAAACTTCAGGAGTTGGTGATGGACAGGGAGGCCTGGCGTGCTGCAGTCTATGGGGTTGCAAAGAGTCAGACATGACTGAGTAACTGAACTGAACTCGACAATCTACCATTTTTTACAATGTATAGTTTTCTACAAATCTTTGTAATAAAACCAAGGCTTTTATTCTGAAATTCATGTTTTGGAGCTGGCAGCTAGCAGCTTTGGCTTTGCATCCAAAACACCTGGATTTTTTTTTAAGAATTACAGGTTCCTAGGCCACTCTTCTTGAGATTCTGGTTTCATTGGTTTGGGGTGGTTCTGTGCACCAGTATTTCTAAAACACATGAGAGATCCAAATGAGCATAAAAAGCAGAGCAATTCAGATTCAGTCCTTTTCACCTTTCTCACCTACCTCCCTTTACCTGGGGCCCGCCATGCTCCTCCTCCACTTACTCAGGCTCCTGTGACAGTGCCCACTTGATACTTGGCCAAAACACCTTTCTTTCTTAACCCACTTCTTGTCCTTCTTCCTCAGTAACCTGCTTAAAAAAGTGAATTGAAAGTTGTTCAGTTGTGCCTAACTCTTTGTGACCCTATGGATTGTATCCCGCCAGGTTTCTCTGTCCATGGGATTCTCCAGACAAGAATACTGGAGTGGGATGCCCTTATCTTCTCCAGGGGATCTTCCCAACTCAGGGATCAAACCCAGGTCTCCTGCACTGCAGGCAGATTCTTTACCATCTGAGCCACCAGGGAATCTGCTTAAACTGTACTCAAAACAGCTGGCAGCCGCTGCTACTGCTGCTGCCACTGCTGCTAAGTCGCTTCAGTCGTGTCAGACTCTGTGCGACCCCATCCTTGGGATTCTCCAGGCAAGAACACTGGAGTGGGTTGCCATTTCCTTCTCCAGTGCATGAAAGTTAAAAGTGAAAGTGAAGTCACTCAGTCCTGTCCAACTCTTAGTGACCCCATGGACTGCAGCCCACCAGGCTCCTCCGTCCATGGGATTTTCCAGGCAAAAGTACTGGAGTGGGGTGCCATTGCCTTCTGGGGAGTCATATTAACACAGCTCCAAATGAGACTATAGAATGCCCTTGACTTCTCTTTAAATATTGAAGAATGCATGCTTTATTGTATTTGTTATGTCTCTTCTTCTGCTGGGCTGTGAGCTCCTCTATAAGAAAGAAGCCTGTTTGTGATTTATTTCTCTCTGAAGTCCTCATTGTATCCTATTGACTGGAATGGAATAGATACTCATTAAAAGATTTTTAAGCTGATTTTCAGGTATTACATCTGTATCTGATCTTACTTGGGGTCTTACTATTTCCCCTGCTCCCTTTTAGTGTGCATATAGACTCCTAACTGGTCATCTGCTTTCAGTTTCTTGTTCTGCAGGATTTTATTGACACTGTGGCAGAGTTATCTTTTATGATGAGACATTCCAGTGATTTCCGATCAAGATGGCAAGGTTCTATTTTGGGTCTTCCCTTGTTCCCTGAGCTGCAGCCACACTAACTTCTGATTCTTCTTCATACATCTTTTGCTGAAGATGCTCCACTATCCTCTCTCCCATTCATTACAGTTTTCTCCCTTCTTTCACCTGTAGGCTGTACTTTGTGATTTAGTCACCTGGATTCCTTTGCCTTCTGACTTTCTGTTAAGTTCAACAAATAGAAGCCCAGAGCAGGATACTGGAGGACTGGACAGGAGGGAGTCTGGGGTATTTGTCCCCATTCTTTTCCTCCGTTACCTCACTCTAGTGTGGATGTGTTTCTTCATAGCTAAAACTCTTGAAGAATTCTTCTCCCAAGGCATTGGCTCTTGCCAGATTCCAGTGAACCTGTTTCTCCTTTTGTTCCCCATTGTGTGTAGAGATATTAAGTATTTCCCGTGGTTGCTAGTCCCTTGGTGTCCCTCACCAAACCATATTAGTCTGTCATAGCTCTTTCATTAAATTCATTAAAACGTTTCACATGTGCCGCCTGCTTCCTACAGCATATTGATCATATACATATGGAGCATGATTCTTTCTCAAGGTCTTTGCACTTGCTGTTCACAAAATCTGATAGGTGCTTTTCCTAAATATTCTAGTGGCTCATTCATCTTCATTCACATTGTTTACATCTCTGTTCAAATGAAATCTTCTCAGAGGAGCCTTCCCTGGCCACCTTATTAAAAATAGCCCCTTCTACCTAATCTCTATCCTTGCTCTGTTTTCCCCATGGAATATGTTACAACGTTAAACTGTCTTATTTATATTCAGTTACTTGCTCATCCATTCACTCACTTCTGCTCTGTAATGTAAGGTTCTTGAGAATGATGTTGATCCTAAAGTAGGTGCTCAAAAATTAAAAAATAAATAAATTACTTTCATAATTAAAATCTGAATCTAGTAGAGTTCTGACTCACTTTTAATTATATACATTAGATTAACAAGTTCTTTGCTCATTTTTATTTGCACTATGTTCATCATAGATTATTTTACTGCAGTTCATGGGGTCGCAAAGAGTTGGACACAACTGAGCGACTGAACTGAACTGAATGATTGAAATAGTTTTTATAATATCATTTGAGATTCAATCTCACATTGTATCTCAGCTAGTTTGCACTTCCTTCCCCACATGGGTTGTACATCTCAATGTAATACTGCAGTATACTATTATCCCAGTGCCATGTTCAAAATTTTCAGTCACAAAACAGTGGCTTCCCTGGTGGTCTAGTGGTTAAGACTTCACCATTCAACGCAAGGGGTACAGGTTCGATCCCTGGCCAGGGAGCTAAGATCCTACATGCCTTGCAGCCAAAAAATCAAAACATTGGGGTAGGGATACATGTCTCTTTTTGAATTGTGTTTTTCTCAGGGTCTATGCCTAGCAGTTACTCCAAAGATCACTGCAACACTATTTACAATAGCCAGGAAATGGAAACAACCTACATGTCCATCAACAGATGAATAGGTAAAGAAGTTATAGGTCATGTATATATATATAGAGAAAGAGATATAGATATATAATGGACTATTACTCAGCCATAGAAGGAACAAGTGTGAGTCAGTTGTAGTGAGGTAGATGAAACTAGAGCCTGTTATATAGAGTGAAGTCAGAAAAACAAATATCTTATATTAACTCATACATATGATATCTAGAAAAATGGTACTGATAAACCTGTCTGCAGGGAAGGAATGAGGATGCATATGTAGAGAATGGACTTGTGGACTCAGCAGGGAAATAGGACAGTGGGACAAACAGAGAAAGTATCATTGACCTTTGTACAATACCATATGTCAAGTAGATAATTAGTGGAAAGCTGCTATATAACATAGGGAGCCCAGCCTGGTGCTCTTTGATGGCCTAGAGGGGTGGCGGTGGGGTGGGAGGGAGGCGCTAGAGAGAGGGATATATATATATATGTAGTTATGACTAATTTGCGTTGTTGTATGGCAGAAACCAACACAACATTGTAAAGCAATTATCCTCCAATTTAAAAAACAACAACATAACACAGAAGCAATATTGTAACAAATTTAGTAAATGCTTTAAAAATGGTCCACATAAAAAAATCTTAAAAAAGTAATGGATATTGCTTGATTTTCTTCTTTTATCCTTCCTTCTGGTTAGTCCTGCGCATCCAGACTAGAATAGTTTTACCATCTTACCATTTACCACTTAAAAATATTGCATTCCCCAACTTATTAACTTGTTCACATCTCTGTGTAAGGACCCATATCTCTGACCTTGCATCATTATTTGTAGGTTCATGATAATTCTTATCCATAACTTTTTCTTATATTAAAAACTCTTCCCAAAAGCCATTTAACCATATTCTCTTCTCTTACACACATGTGTGCGTATGTGCTAAATCACTTCAGTTGTGTCTGACTCTTTGTGACCCTATGCACTGTAGCCCAAGAGGCTCCTCTGTCCATGGGCTCCTCCAGGCAAGAATACTGGAATGGGTTGTCATTCCCTCCTCCAGGGGATCTTCCCAACCCAGGAATCGAACTCATGTCTCTTACATCTCCTGCATTGGCAGTCAGATTCTTTACTACTAGCGCCATCTGGGAAGTACAGCAAATAATCTGTTGTCTTCATCTCACAACATTTAAGTACCAAAGTTAACATAGGCTGTAGAATGAATTAATTAGGATTCTATATGTTTATACTTATTCAGATCATGAAATAACACAACCTTGAATATGAAATTCAGTTCAGTTCAGTTGTTGCTCAGTCATGTCCAACTCTTTGTGACCCCATGAATTGCAGCACGCCAGGCCTCCCTGTCCATCACCAACTCCCGGAGTTCACTCAGACTCACGTCCATCGAGTCAGTGATGCCATCCAGCCATCTCATCCTCTGTTGTCCCCTTCTCCTCCTGCCCCCAATCCCTCCCAGCATCAGAGTCTTTTCCAATGAGTCAACTCTTCTCATGAGGTGGCCAAAGTACTGGAGTTTCAGCTTCAGCATCAGTCCTTCCAATGAACACCCAGGACTGATCTCCTTTAGTTGCAAGGCCCTAAAAGTCATTTTGTAGAAAACAGATCTCCTCTATGACATTAGAGAAAGGTAGTCTGTTTGAATTCTATTACAACTATGCAACTTTGTTGAAATAGTGGATATAATTGCTACTAATATTATTTATGAATTGACTTTGATATTTTGAGATTAATTGACTTTTAGATCTACAATATTCTAAAGCTTTGTGGTTGAAATATGCCAAGACCAATTGCCTTTACATATGTGTAGACCAATTTCTTATTTTTCACTTTGAATTAAATGTAGAATACCTTAAAGTTATGTACACCTTGTATGAATTTCAAAGCACTCATAATATTTTGAAGTATATTCACTCTCTGTATTGTATTAGCATATCCCTTGATAGAGGGCCAAAAACCAGTCATAATATTTGACTTGGGGTCTGACTATGTATTAATTTTTTAATCACTCTTTTAAAATACTTTTATTTTTCTCACTAAAATTTCATCTTTTAATACTAAGTTTAGTATATTAGTAGAAATTTAGCTTATAGTGAACTAATTTACTGTAGTCTTTGCAAAATAAAATACTTTGACATTCTATATTAATCTATTCATGAATGCATTAATCCATCCAACATTTATAGTTGAACAAATTCTAGGCAATAATTTTTATTATAGCTGCTAGGTATACTGAGAAAAATATAAAAACCTTATAGTAACTATATAGAGGGAGAGCAAGACAAAAGAACCAAAACCTATACAATACAGTGATATGTGTTTCAAGTTTGGGTATCTTTAATACTTACGTTTGTTAAACCTAAATATAGAATGGTTGTTGCTACTAAATTTAGTTTTATATACTTAGGCATATTATTTTTGAATCTTCAATTAAATAATCCACATAACATATGTTTGCTGTCCATAGCTTTATACATTCTATTGATAACAATAATGAATAAGAAAAGTTGAAAGGAAAGTGACATCCTGAGATGTTACTAGAAACCTCTCTCCAAGCTGAAAAAGGAATAAGCACAAGGATTTAAGACATATGTTCCCAATAAGGCAGGTGCATTAGTCTGTGTTCTCCAGAGAAACAGAACCAATAAAATATATAAAACATGTTAAGAGTTTATTATGAAGACTTGACTCCCTTGATCATGAAGGTGAGAAGTCCCACCATGCATTACCTGCAAGCTGAAGATTCAGGAAAAATGAAAGTGGAGTATATACTGTCTGGAGTCTCAGGACCTTAGAATCAGGCAAGCTGATAGTATAAATCCCCACCCAAGGGCAGGAAAAGAATGAGAACAGTGGGGTTCCAGCCCAGTCAGACAGGCAAAAAGGGAGCGAGTCCTTCCTTCCTCTGCCTTTTCTTCTACTTAGTCCTTCAATGGATTAGATGATGCCCACCCACAACGGGGAGGGCAGTGCACTTAGCCCACAGATGCAAATGTTACTCTCATGCAGAAACACTCTCACAGACACACACAACACACATAATCTGGGCAACCCCATAGCCCCATCAAATTGACACACAAATTAGCGATCATAGTAGGTAAAACCAATATGTACTTGAAACCCTTTCTCTATAGTGTACTTTTTTACTTTGCCTTACAGACAAAATTAAAATATTCCTTTTAGCGACAGTATTTACCAAAATTTCTTTTATCCAGCCTATTGTGATGACAGTATGCTATCTCTCTTATATCCTGACCAGTATTCAAGGCAAATTGGTATAGTGATCAAGAGTGTCGGTCATATTTCTGGGCCACCCCAACCTGATGGTTGCCAAGCCCCATTTCCAGAACATGAAATGAATAGGAAGGCAATAGTTGTCCCTGAGAGAGGGCTACCCTGGTGGCTCAGCTGCAATATGGGAGACCTGGGTTTGATCCCTGGGTCAGGAAGATCTCCTGGAGAAAGGGAGTGGCTACCTACTCCAGTATTCTTGCTTGGAGAATTTCATGGGTAAAGAAGCCTGGTGGGTTACAGTCCATGGGGTTGCAAAGAATAAGACACACCTGAGTGACTAACATGTTCGCTTTCTTTCAAGAGAGAGAAAGCCTCCACAATCAGTAGGTCCCTGGAATCAAACTCACAAGTCTCAATCCAAAGATCTAATTCTTACAAATGTTAGCATAAGTGACTCCATTTTTGGTATATTATCTTTTATTTTTTTAAATGGTTGTTATTTCCTTAAACTTCAATGAAGACAAAGCATAGAAGTTGAATCAAGATAAGGCTAGAATGGTGCTGAGGTTGGGTCCTGTGAGGTAAAGTGAAAGTTGCTCAGTCGTGTCAGACTCTTTGCGACCCCATGGACTATACAGTCCATGAAATTCTCCAGGCCAGAGTACTGGAGTGGGTAGTCTTTTTCTACTCCAGGGGATCTTCTCAATCCAGGGATCAAACCCAGGTCTCCCGCATTGCAGGCAGATTCTCTATCAGCTGAATCACAAGGGAAGCCCAAGAATACTGGAGTGGGAAGCCTATCCCTTCCCTGTTGAAGTAAAGAGTCCTGATAGTTTCTTTGGCAGATGAAATCCTAAAGTAGAATCTTGGTGCTCAAAATCAGTTTTCAGAGCAGAGAGATAATGAAAGCTAGAAATGGCATAAAACTATCCAGGAACTCTCGAGAGTTTTCTTCTAAGTCTATAACTTAAAATAATCAAAGGAATTAGCTCTTTTTTGCATAGGAGTCTGTCTTTGTTAAGCCATTCTGCATGCAAATTCCTTTGAGTTTCAACGTAAAATAATGATGTTATTTACCTGGTCTTTCCTCCAGGTTGACACAAGGTCATTCAGTTCCTCAAATTAAAATAAATGTATGGAAATATAAAGCAATTTTTTCATGATTGATCAAAAGTGAATTTTCAGCCTGATGTAATTGCATATACAGATCTCTGTATACTTACTCTTTTGAATAGAATACCTTAGAGTTTCCCTTTTTTAAAAAAAAAAAAACTTTTTGATTTTGACTATTAATAAAATTCAAACTACTATCACTGGGTCATACATAATCAATTAAATAGACTAAAAAGCTATTTGAAGTAATTTTCTGTCACTGAGCTACCTTTCGGGAACTGTATAATTGGCCTGCTTCTCTAGATAGTCAAATGCATGCAAATGTGTTGAATGTTCCTGATTTTCTTCCAGGTAGTCCCTTGAGTTCACACTATCAATTCTTTTATGCTTTTGTAGAGATAGGTGACTTTATACTTTTTTAGGCTTTCTTTGTGTAATAATAGTGAAAGGAAAAATATTCATCAGAGTTAATGATAATTCTCAGGTCACTATTTTAAATGATATTTAACCACAAGGACTATACTGTTTGAGTATAAAAAAACATTTTGAATAATTTCCTTTTCTTCAAACACTTTCAGAGGTTGAATATATTTTTCTTAACTATCAGTTAAAATATATTTTGCATTCTCTCTGATCCTTGGGTTTTGATGTTGTATGCAATGAACTGAAATGTTGCATTACAAAAAGAAATCTTTATACAGTTTACAGCTTATAGGTCTCTGAGGAATCTATTCAATTAGTGTCGTGTCCTGGCTCCCCACAGTATCAAAAATTCACACAGAATTGCAGATGTCTTAGAAATTTTATTTAATAAGCTAGGGAAATATCACAAAATTATTTCCTTAAAATAAAAGAAAAAAGAAAATGGGTTGCTATATAATGCACATAAAAGCTGTAGCCTAGAACTTGGTGTTGAGTTGACTCTCTGTGAAGGTATGTTTTCTGAATGGGCTCACAAAGACTATATGACTATGATTTTATTAGATTTGTCAAAGCCTACCTAGGCAGACTAGGACAAAGTCAGATTTTTCCTCAAGGGCAGCTGGGAAACTCATTTCTGTGGGAGGAGATTCTATCCATTAAATATAGATTGGAGTCCATGTTCATGGGGTCATGTAGGATGGGACAGAGTCCTAGTGTGACTCAGGCCTTCTGTGTGTCAACTTGTATACATGGAAGACTAGAGAAGTTGAAATTATCATAAATATTACATGATTAGCAAAGTGCTATGAGTAAGATTAAATCTTACCATGAAACGGGGTATACAGTTAAACACAGACATAAGATAGGCAACAGGAATAAAGGAGGAGCAATCAGGGAAAATTCTAGTTTTGGGCTCCCCAAACTCACTTTTATTGATTGCAGATTGTGTGGTATGGGCTTCCCTCCCTGGTGTCTCAGCAGTAAAGAATTTGCCTGCTATTGCAGGAAACACAGGTTCAATCCCAGGTTGGAAAGATCCCCTGGAGAAGGAAATGGCAACCCACTCCAGTATTCTTGCCTGGGAAACCCCACGGACAGAGCAGCCTGGCAAGCTATAGTCTGTGGGGTCCCGAAAGGGATGGACGCCTCTTAGAGACTAAATAACAACAACCCTATAAGAATAGGAAATATGGGGACTTCCCTGGCGGTCCAGTGGTTAAGATTTTGTGCTTCTAATTCAGGGGGTGTGGGTTCCATTCCTGCTTTAGTATGAAAGCATAGTTCCTATGTGTACAAGGCTGATGTGATGGCATGTCTTCTCACACCGGTTTGCTAGGGCCTCCTGCTCTAGCAGAATGAAGAGCAGCAGGTTGCTGCTTTCAGTACCACTGATGCCCAGGTGGCTTAAATGGTTTCTGAGCTCTACCTTGATCTACCCTTTGACTTTAGATCCTTAGTTTTTCTTTCTCCTGCCAGGGTCCTTCTCATTTTCCTGATTTTTTGCCTTATTTGATATACTTCCTCTCATCTTCCCTTTCTGGTATAACCTCCATTCCTGCTTGCATACTTGCCTTTTCTCCAGCTATGTCTTGATCTCTTCTATGTCACCCATCTCTGAGTGTCGGCCCTAACTTTACACCATTCTGGTGATCACAATTCATCTACCACTTCATTGGTTGAATGTCTCTATATGTGGTTCACTCTTAGCTCTTCATTCATTTAAAGGGCTGCTATGTGCTAATTTTTGTTATTACCTTACTATTCAATGAGGAAATAAATAGTTAAGCAGCAGGCATGAATTACATTCTTTTCCCTTCTTGGAATTTGTTCGCAGGAAAAGAAAGTGACCCAATCAAACATACTTGTAAACATGCTACTGATAGATATCCTAGCAAACTGATTGCATTCTCTAGTGGGAGTTCTTTTCTTAAGAATACTTTTGGCAAGAATTGCTTAATTGTTAGAATTGCCAATAGCAAAATAAAATGGCATCTGTGGATTTATTGGGCAGGATTATTTGAATACAGAACGGTGAAATTATGTATAAAAATGGTTCCTGTGTAATTGGTATGGCTGTACATATGTCCTGAAAATCACATATTTTTTTTTTTCTTTTTATTTAAAAAAAAAAAATCACATGCTCCCCATCCTGAACCCTCCTCCCTCCCAACCTCCCCATACCATCCCCCTGGGCCTTCCCAGCGCACCAGCCCCAAGCATCCAGCATCATGCACTGAACCTAGACTGGCATCTCGTTTCATACATGACATTTCACATGTTTCAATGACATTCTCCCAAATCTTCCCACCCTCTCCCACAGAGTCCATAAGACTGTTCTATACATCAGTGTCTCTTTTGCTGTCTCGTACACAGGGTTACACATATTTTGATCTGGTGCATCCTGATATGATAAGACCTGGATAATTATTTTGATGGTCTTGGGATTCTTTGTTTTGTCTTTGTCCCATGATTATTGTTTCCTTGAAACCTGGATAAGCTCTGATTCATATGAAATTGACTATACAATCTAATGCTTTTTGCTTTATTGCACTCACTCAATATTTTTTAGTTATTATTCATCAATGCCAACAGTTTTAGAGCTATAAGTGTTTTTAAAAAAATCAGGAGTAAGGTATTTTCATTATAAAGTTTGTGCCATGAGAAATAAATCACTGTGGATTTATGAAATAGCTTATTTGAAACAATGAAAGTCAGATCATGGATATTATTTAAAGTTATTTAAGATATAAATTCTATTATTTATTTCATAAAGATTCATCCAGAGAAGCTACTTATGTTAATATACTTTCTAAAAGCTATCTTTCCTTATTCTAGAAATAGACGAAAGTGGTGAAACAAAATTATTAAATGTAAATATTTTATGTAAATGTAATTGTACAGTGGTGCATATTTTAAACATTTTAATAATTTTTAATTTAAAAGAAAATAAATTGGTTGTGACTAATAGTTACTGGGTAGCTAGTAAATACCAGGATCATGTTGAAGTTTTACACGCATTAGTTAAATTTCATAAGCCTCAAGGTTTTTCAAGGTAGCAATTCTTACTTATAGATGGGGAAATAAATTTAGAGATACTCGTATTCCTCAGATGATATCAGTAGATGACACAGGTCAAGTTCAAATTCAGGTCTGTCTAACTTAATAGCTCTTTTTTCTTTTTCCCATAGCATGCTACCTAATATAGCCAGATAGTACACATTATCATGGAGCTAAATTGGTAAGCTCTTGCTTTGATTCTATACCATTAATAGACCATTTAATAATAATTTTATACAAACTGACATTATTGATTTCTAGTTTAAAATTCTAAACAATGTGTTTCACTTTTAAAATTTTAAATATTATATATATATACATAGCTATATCTGTTTATTCAGTTCAGTTCAGTCACTCAGTCGTGTCTGACTCTTTTTGACGCCATGAACCGCAGCACACCAGGTCTCCCTGTCCATCACCAACTCCAGGAGTTTACCCAAACTCACGTCCATTGAGTTGGTGATGACATCTAACCATCTTATGCTCTGTCGTTCCCTTCTCCTCCTGCCTTCAGTCTTTCCAAACATCAGGGTGTTTTCAAATGAGTCAGCTCTTCAAATCAGGTGGCCAAAATATTAGAGTTTCAGCTTCAACATCAGTCCTTCCAATGAACACCCAGGACTGAGTTCCTTTAGGATGCACTGGTTGGACTTCCTTGCAGTCTGAGGGACTCTCAAGAGTCTTCTCCAACACCACAGTTCAAAGGATCAATTCTTTGGCGCTCAGCTTTCTTTACTTTCACATCCATACATGACTACTAGAAAAAACATAGCCTTGAGTAGATGGACCTTTATTGACAAAGTAATGTCTCTGCTTTTTAATATGCGTTCTAGGTTGGTCAAACTTTCCTTCCAAGGAGTAAGCGTCTTTTAATATCATGGCTGCAATCACCATCTGCAGTGATTTTGGAGCCCCAAAAATAAAGTCAGCCACTGTTTCCACTGTTTCCCCATCTATTTGCCATGAAGTGATGGGACCAGATGCCATGATCTTAGTTTTCTGAATGTTGAGCTTTAAGCCAACTTTTCATTCTCCTCTTTCACTTTCATCAAGAGACTCTTTAGTTCTTCACTTTCTGCCATAAGGGTGGTGTCATCTGCATGTCTGAAGTTATTGATATTTCTCCCGGCAATCTTGATTCCACCTTGTGCTTCATCAAGCCCAGTGTTTCTCATGATGTCCTCTGCATATAAGTTAAATAAGCAGGGTGACAATATACAGCCTTGACGTACTCCTTTTCCTATTTGGAACCAGTCTGTTGCTCCATGTCCAGTTCTAACTGTTGCTTCCTGACCTGCATATAGGTTTCCCAAGAGGCATGTCAGGTGGTCTGGTATTCCCATCTCTTTCAGAATTTTCCACAGTTTATTGTGATTCACACAGTCAAAGGCTTTGACATAGTCAATAAAGCAGAAATAGATGTTTTTCTGGAACTCTCTTGCTTTTTTTATGATCCAGGGAATGTTGGCATTTTGATTTCTGGTTCTTCTGCCTTTTCTAAAACTAGCTTGAACATTTGGAAATTCACAGTTCATGCATTGCTGAAGCCTGGCTTGGAGAATTTTGAGCATTACTTTACTAGCATGTGAGATGAGTACAATTGTGCGGTAGTTTGAGCATTCTTTGGCATTGCCTTTCTTTGGGATTGGAGTGAAAACTGACCTTTTCCAGTCCTGTAGCCACTGCTAAGGTTTCCAAATTTGCTGGCGTATTGAGTGCAACACTTTCACAGCATCATCTTTTAGGATTTAAAATAGTTCAACTGGAATTCCATCACCTCCACTAGCTTTGTTTGTAGTCATACTTCCTAAGGCCCACTTGACTTCACATTCCAGGATGTCTGGTTCTAGGTGAGTGATCACACCATCATGATTGTCTGGGTTGTGAAGATCTTTTCTGCATTGTTCTTCTGCATATTCTTGCCACCTCTTCTTAATATCTTCTGCTTCTGTTAGGTCCATACCATTTCTGTCCTTTATTGAGCTCATATTTGCATGAAAAAGCAAGAGAGTTCCAGAAAAAACATCTATTTCTACTTTATTGACTATGACAAAGCCTTTGAATATAGTATATGCCCTGTATATAGTATGTACTGGCTCCCATAGTTCCCCAACAGAATTGCATCCTATTATTCATCTTATTTCCGACTCCCTATATCATTCAGAAATGACTAGAAATTGACTAGATATTCTACTAAAATGCATATACAAATCTCTCTTGATCAAAAATGTTTGTAAATAACTTTCTGAATAAGTATATTCACTTGTACAATGCTCCTAGTTTTTTCCAGAGGAATAAAATCATATATATATATATATATACATATATATATATCTCCTCTTATTCTATCACCATCCTTCCTTGCTCAGCTGTCTATCTGAAATTATTGCAAAGGAAGAGAAATAAGGCTTTGGTCAATGAAAGAGAAATAAGGCTTTGGAATGATGCTAAAGCTGACACTCCAAAAGACCCTGATGCTCGGAGGGATTGGGGGCAGGAGAAGAAGGGGACGGCAGAGGATGAGATGTTGGATGGCATCAGATGGACATGAGTTTGGGTGAACTCCGGGAGGTGGTGATGGACAGGGAAGCCTGGCATGCTGTGATTCATGGGGTCGCAAAGAGTTGGACACGACTGAGTGACTGAACTGAACTGAACTTGCCTGAAATGTTCCCTTGGTATCTCTAATTTTCTTGAAGTGATCTCTAGTCTTTCCTACTCTATGGAATATCTGTTTATTACTGAGTCACATATTATCAAATTACTTTCAGCACATTATTCATCATATTAAATTTATGCTATTTTAACTTATTATATATATACTGTTTGAATTTTTTCATAATTCTCTAAGAGATATAATTGTGAGCAGTTTGATAGAGTTTTACATTTAGATAGCTAAAAGGATAATTTAAAATCAACGCTAGGATCCCATGAAGTTTTTATTTCTTTCTTTTAGAAGGGTTAATAGATGGAATATTTAGAAATGAAGATGGAAATTCCTGTCCTTTGACATTATGTTGGCCAAGGCAAAGTATGTTGTCCAAAGTGAAGTAGTTATAACTCAGAAGAGAGGAGAATGCTCACGTGTTATGGTTCTTATACTTCCCCATAGTGATCAGTAATTTTGCTATTAAGATATTTCCCCAAATTTGCATACACATTTTTTGCTGTGAGTTTCTTAGACCTTGATTAACTCTAGGCTGTCACTTGAGAAGTGAAAAATCAGGTAAAAGCAAATAACAACCAAATGTTGCTATTAATAGCTCATCTTCAACTCTAAGTTAAAATTTGTACAAAATTTTAAAATTTATTCTGTATTATTAGATGAAAACTTGAGGCATGAAATGCTTGCCAAGATCAGAACACAGTCATGTGGTAAAGACTGTCTATGTGTTTGAGGAAAGAAAGGGAGATCAGAAGGACAAATAGAGAAGAACGTGTCTTAAAATTTGGCTTGAAGATGGAAATGATGTTTGAGAAATGTCTTCATTAAATGTCTTTGACTAGTAAGAGTTTTAGTTAATCAGCTATTGATTCTACTCAACCTGTATATTTTTTCCAACTCTGGCCTATTTTACCTGAATGGTTTTTTATTAGAATGAATTATTCTGAGGGAATCTATCACCATTCAGAGTTGAGATACCATTTTAATATGAATTCCATTAATAGGAAACTTAGTAATAGTACTTAAAAATGATTAAATTTTAATTCTAAGTAATATCTCAGTATTTCAGGGCAGTAAGTTCTGGAATCATGCTCATTTTATAGATAGAGAAGTAGAAGAATAGAGAGACTAAGTAATTTATATAGGCAGTGGGGCCAAATTCAAACTCCAGTCATCTGATTCCTGCATACATGTGCTTAGCCAAGTATATATTACACAGCTCTTAATGACCTAGTAAATGAACTTGAGCAGCACACTGTTTGGCTTTTTAAAAAAGTTTCATTAGCAAACATGTTTATAGATGGTTTAGATTAAGACCTGAAATGTACAATGGTTGCTGTTAAGGAGAACTGATTGATGCCTGTGTCTTAGCCAGCTCTTACTCAGCCACTAAAGCTGGTCTGCGATGCCAGGGATTGAGCAGATAGTACGAGTCCACTAGTACTCCATTTATAACTATTCTTAGGTCTGGGAATTAAATAGTTTATGTCCTATTATAATATGCCTTTATGCTTAGTGTGTGATGAGATATTTAATCTCTAATATGCTCTACATCAGATTTAACTTACACTAAAAGATTTCAAATAAATTGATTTATGCTTTCAAAGCTTGTGCTTTCCAGATGAAAAATGCTATAATAATGTTGATTCTATGATTAAAAGTAAAGACTGTTTACTTTGAAGTTGAGATAAATAATTGGAAATATGTACATACAGTGGCAGCTTTATCTTCAACATTATCATAAGTCAATTGATGGAATTAACTTTTGACATGATGACATGACCACTTTAGCTGCTCAGTAAACCTGCATCCTTATTTACATTTACAAATGGACTAGATATGAAATTAAGCTTATGTATAGAAATCTGATCATATTGTATTTTTCTTAAATGCAGATTTTATTTGATTTTTATATAAATAATTGGTTTATCAAGTTATGCTACTTAAAAATAATTATCATAAACTTAACTATTATGACTAGAGAACCCCAGTCATAAGTTAATTGTATTTTCTGGTGGTAGTTATTTCAAAGTATTTTGTCGTTATTTATGACAGACACTGGAATTTACTCATATATTCCTTACCTGTTAATGACTTCACTATGAAAATCAGGTTTATTTCTGTTATGGTTCTTATTTGTGGTAGGTTGCCAGATGTATCTTTCTCAATTGATGGGATAGCAGGAGATAGATTCACCCACACTCCTTCTGTTAACAAGATGATATAGCAAGAAGAGAGCTTATAAAAAGCAGCATGTATAGCATCATGATCAGATTCTTGAAAAATTATAATGCCAGTGGAAAATTCAATGAATGTTAAACATGTCTTCATATTTAATATATTTTCAAATGCAAGTCCATTTCATTCCTTTATAAAAGCATCATATCACGGCTATGTTTTCACCACACCAATAGCTGGCAAACATTTACTTCCGAGTAAACTCAGTAGTTCTGTCTGTAGCCAGTTATTTCTATATCAGCTGCTTGGTTGTGAAAACTCAGCTGATGTTGAAACAGATTATGCTCTTCATTCTGTTGAAGAAGTTAATATATGTGAAATATTTCAACCAGTGTCTGATATACAGCAAGAAATGTAGAATGTTAGGGCTTTCCAGATGGCATTAGTGATAAAGAACCTGCCTTCCAATGCAGGAGACACAGAAGATGAAGGTTCGATCCCTGGGTTGGGAAGATTCCCTAGAGGAGGGCATAATACCCACTCCAGTATTCTTCCCAGGAGAATCCCATGGACAGAGGAGCCTGGTGAGCTACACAGTCCATAGAGTCACAAAGAGTCAGAAAAGACTGAAGCGACTGGACATGAACCCACATAGAATGGTATGTATTACTTTTTTTATTTTTTTCATGAATTTAAGCTTGGTCCTCTTGGAGGAGGTTGCCATTAACCCCACCAGAGAGCCACCAGAACTTACACAGGACTGCAGAAACAAACTATTGGAGGGCACAAACAAAAAACCTTGTGTGCACCAGGACCCAGGAGAAAGGAGCAGTGACCCCACAAGAGACTGATCCAGACTTGCCCGTGAGTGTTCAGGAGCCCCCGGTGGAGGTGTGGGTCCGCGGTGGACTGGTGCAGTGCTTTAGGGGCACTGAGTGCAGAAGTGCCTGCATTGGACCTTCTGAAGGAGGTCACTATAATCTGCATTACCTCCACCACAGTTTGGCCTCAGGTCAAAAAACAGGGAGGGAAAACAGTGCTGCCCATCAACAGAAAATTGAATTAAAGATTTACTAAGCATGGCCCTGCCCATCAGAACAAGACCCAATTTCCTCCTTAGTCAGTCTCTCCCATCAGGAAGCTGCCATAAGCCCCTTATCCTTCTCCATCAGAGGGCAGACAGAGTGAAAACCACAATCACAGAAAACTAACCAATCTGATCACATGGACCACAGCCTTGTCTAACGCAATAAAACTATGAGCCATGCCATATAGGGCCACCCAAGACACACGGGTTATAGTGGAGAGTTCTGACAAAACGTGGTCCACTGGAGAAGGGAATGGAAAACCACTTCAGTATTTTTGCCTTGAGAACCCCATAAACAGTATGAAAACTCAAAAAGATGAGACACTGAAAGATGAACTCACCAAGTCAGTAGGTGCCCAATATACTAGTGGAGATCAGTGGAGAAATAATGAATGAAATAACTCCAGAAAGAGTTTGTTTGTTTTTGCTGCAGTTGGCAAAAACAAGACTGGGAGCTGACTGTGGCTCAGATCATGAACTCCTTATGGCCAAATTCAGACTTAAATTGAAGAAAGTAGGGAAAACCACTCAACCATTCAGGTATGACCTAAATCAAATCTCTTACAATTATACAGTGGAAGTGACAAATGGATTCAAGGGATTTGATCTCACAGACAGAATGCCTGAAGAACTATGGACAGAGGTTCATGACCTTATACAAAAGGCAGGGATCAAGATCATCCCTAAGAAAAAGAAATGCAAAAAGGCAAAATGATTGTCTGAGGAGGCCTTACAAATAGCTGAGAAAAGAAGAGAGGCAAAAGGCAAAGGAGAAAAGGAAAGATATACCCATTTGAATGCAGAGTTCCAAAGAATAGCAAGGAGAGATAAGAAAGCCCTCCTCAGTGATCAATGCAAAGAAATAGAGGAAAACAATAGAATGGGAAAGACTAGAGATATCTTCAAGAAAATTAGAGATACCAAGGAAACATTTAATGCAAAGATGGGCACAATAAAAGACAGAAGTCATATGGACCTAACAGAAGCAGAAGATATTAAGAAGAGGTGGCAAGAATACACAGAAGAACTATACAAAAAAGCTCTTCATGACCTGGATAACCACGATCATGTGATCACTCACCTAGAGTCAGACATCCTGGAATGTGAAGTCAAGTGGGCCTTAGGAAGCTACAAACAAAGCTAGGGGAGGTGATGGAATTCCAGCTAAGCTATTTCAAATCCTAAAAGATGATGCTGTGAAAGTGCTGCACTCAATATGCGAGAGAATTTTAAAAACTCAGCAGTGGTCACCAGACTGGATAAGGTCAGTTTTCATTCCAATCTGAAAGAAAGGCAATACCAAGAATGCTCAAATAGTGCACAGTTTCACTCTTCTCACACACTAGTAAAGTAATGCTCAAAATTCTCCAAGTCAGGCTCCAACAGTACATGAACTGTGAACTTCCAGATGTTCAGGCTGGATTTAGAAAAGGCAGAGGAACCAGAGATCAAATTGCCAAAATCTGTTACATTATCAAAAAAGCAAGAAAGTTCCAGAAAAACATATACTTCTGCTTTATTGACTATGCCAAAGCCTTTGACTGTGTGGATCACAACAAACTGTGGAATATTCTTCAAGAGCTGGGAATCCCACACCACGTGACCTGTCTCTTGAGAAAAATGTATGCAGGTCAGGAAGCAACAGTTAAAACTGGCCATGGAACAACAGGTTCCAGATAGGGAAAGGAGTACATCAAGAGTGTATATGGTCACCCTGCTTATTTAACTTATATGCAGAGTAAATCATGAGAAATACTGGGCTGGATGAAGCACAAGCTGCAATCAAGCTTGCCGGGAGAAATCAATAATCTCAGATATGCAGATGACACCGCTGTTATGGTAGGAAGCGAAGAATTAAAGAACCTCTTGATGAAAGTCAAAGAAGAGGGTGAAAAATTTGGCTTAAAGCTCAACATTCAGAAAACTAAGATCATGGCATCTGGTCCCATCACTTCATGGCAAATTATGGGGAAACAATGGAAACAGTGAGAGACTTTATTTTTTTGGACTCCAAAATCACTGCAGATGGTGAGTGCAGCCACGTTATTAATAGATGCTTGCTCCTTGGAAGAAAAGCTATGACTAACCTAGATAGCATATTAAAAAGCAGAGACATTATTTACCAAAAAAGGTCCATATAGTCAAAGCTATCATTTTTCCAGTAGTCATGTACGGATGTGAGAGTTGGACTATAAAGAAAGCTGAGCACCGAAGAATTGATGCTTTTGAACTGTGATGTTGGAGAAGACTCTTGAGCGTCCTTTGTACTGCAAGGAGATCCAACCAGTCCATCCTAAAGGAAATCAGTCCTGAATATTCATTGGAAGGACTGATGTTGAAGCTGAAACTCCAAAACTTTGGCCACCTGATGCAAAGAGCTGACTCATTTGAAGAGACCCTGATGCTGGGAAAGATTGAAGGCAGGAGGAGAAGGGGATTACAGAGAATGAGATGGTTGGATGGCATCACCGACTCAATGGACATAAGTTTGGGTAAGCTCTGTGAGTTGGTGATGGACACGGAAGCCTAGTGTGCTGCAGTCCATGGGGTTGCAAAGAGCCAGACAGGAATGAGCAACTGAAATGAACTGAAATGATGTTTCCTTTGGCAAATTAAGATGAGATAATGTAGCTAACTTCCTAGACTTAAATATTATACATATACTAACATATTATTTAAATGTTTCTGTCGAAGTAATAGCCATGAATTCATTCCAGCTTTAAACAAAGTTGTTTATATGCATTTTGAAAACACTACCTCCTAGGAAAATCTCATTATACATTTTACTCCTTATACTAGAAATAAATAAATTTGTGTGGCATCACTTTATGTACATTTCATATACCATAATTGTAAACTTTTTAAGTACAGCTACTTATGTTAGATAGTACATTATGTGTGGTTGTTTGCCTTGTGAATTTATGAAATAACTTTGAAAACTTTAGGTAGTTAATGATTTCCAGAAGTCTCCCTTGAAAAGAATACCTTAAATATCTTTATGTAAATTTTCTCTTTTTCTGGTAATAATCTTTTTTTTCTACAACATAGATATCTTGTCTGTTTCTCCTTAAACTTACACTTAGGATCCCAGCAGCATTCTTATCATGGTCTCTTAGCTCTGCATGTATCCTCTCTTGTTGTTGTTGAGTCACTCAATTGTGTCCAACTCTTTGTAACTCCATGGACTGCCGCACATCAGGCCTCCCTGTCTCTCACTATCTCTGCTGCTGCTGCTGCTAAGTCGCTTCAGTCGTGTCCGACTCTGTGTGACCCCATAGACGGCAGCCCATCAGGCTCCCCCGTCCCTGGGATTCTCCAGGCAAGAACACTGGAGCGGGTTGTCATTTCCTTCTCCAATGCATGAAAGTGAAAAGTCAAAGTGAAGTCGCTTAGTCGTCCCTGACTCTTAGCAACCCATGGACTGGAGCCTACCAGGCTCCTCCGTCCATGGGATTTTCCAGGCAAGAGTACCGGAGTGGGGTGCCATTGCTAGCTTCCTTTTCATCTGTTTACCCTCTGAAAGGGATGGTGTTTAAAAATTCGTCAGTGGCTTCCTCTTACAGGCATAAAGGCAAATCTGCTGATCACAGAAACAAGTTACCAGTCCCATCTGGTACTGTGGTCCTTGCGCTTGGACTCATGTTGTCTTTTTTTGGGGGGCTGCATCGGGTCTTAGTTGCAGCTTGTAGGATCTTTGATCTTCATTGCATCATGAAGGATGTTGCATTGTGGCACATAGATTCTCTAGTTGTGACATTTGGGCTCTGGAGTACAGGGGCTCAGTAATTGCAGTATGTGGGCCTAGCTGTTTCTGCAGCATGTGGTATCTTAATTCTCTGACCAGAAATCAAACCCACATCCCCTGCATTGGAAGATGGATTCTTAAGCACTGGGCCACTGAGGAGGTCCACCATGTTGTCTTATTTCCTCTGTCTGAATGTGTTTCTCCTCTCCCTTTCTCTTCACTTTTCAGGATCATCCCATCCGGTTGCATGTTTTGTGCAACATCAGCATTTTCAGATCTCTTTCCAGACTGTATATTTTGAGAGTTACAAATATTTTCCCATGGTACCAAATGTCTTTTATTTTCGGCTGAATTGGTCAGCTAGAAAACACAGTATTTCAAATCTTAAGAGTCCAAATTGCATCTCTTTCCATTTCACTCTATGCCACTTGATTTTTGGCAAACTCTAGGTCCCTTTACACCAAATATTTTAGAGTTACCTTCTATAACTGGTCCCCAAATCCTACCAGTGACATTAACAGCCTTTATTTCAACCTTTTATTTCTACTTCAATACACCTGGTTGTAATTTATATTACTCCATTCCAGGACTAAGTTGGTGGCTCAGATGATAAGGAGTCCACTTGCAATGCAGGAGACCCAGATTCAATCTCTGGGTCTGGAAGATCCCCTGGAGAAGGGAATGGCAACCCATTCCATCATTTTTGCTTGGAGAATGCCATGGACAGAGGAGACTGGCAGGCCACAGTCCATGGGATCACAAGAGTCAGACACGACTGAGTGACTAACACCTTCACTTCATTCTGGGACTACTCCAGAAAACTCTTAATTCGCTCCCATCCCTACATCCCAAACTCCCATCAATGCTTACAATGCAATGCTTCTAAAATAATATTCCTAAGTTTCGGATCTGATATTGTCTCACTCTGGTCTTAAAAAAAACTTAAAATTTACCTGAGATTTACACAATATTCATCTATCTTCAGTTTTAGACTTATCAATGAGTAGACTGACTTCCAGGTAACTCAGTAGTAAAGCATCCACCTGCCAATGCAGGAGATATAGGTTCAATCCCTCAGTCAGGAAGATGTCTTGGAGAAAGAAAGGGCAACCCACTCCAATATTCTTGCCTGAGGAATCCCATGGACAGAGGAGACTAGCCGGTTACAGTCCATGGGGTCGCAAGAGTCAGAGACAATCTAGCGACTGAACAACAACAACACGACTAACTATATCAGTTCAGTTGCTCAGTCGTGTCCAACTCTTTGCAACCCAATGGACTACAGCACGCCAGGCATCCCTGTCCATCACCAACTCCCAGAGTTTTCTCAACTCATGTCCATTGAGTCGGTGATGCCATCCAACAATCTGATCCTCTGTCATTCCTTTCTCCTCCCGCTTTCAGCCTTTTCCAGGATCAGGGTCTTTTCCAGTGAGTCAGTTCGTTGCATCAGGTGGCCAAAGTATTGGAGTTTCAGCTTCAACATCAGTCCTTCCAATGAATATTCAGGACTGATTTCCTTTAGGAAGGACTGGGTGGATTTCCTTGCAGTGCAAGGGAATCTGAAGAGTCATCTCCAACACCACAGTTCAAAAGCATCAATTCTTCAGCACTCAGCTTTCTTTTTGGTCCAACTTTCTCATCCACACATGACTACTGGAAAAACCATAGTTTGACTAGACAGACCTTTGTTGGCAAAGTAATTTCTCTGCTTTTCAATATGCTGTCTAGGTTGGTCATACCTTTTCTTTCAAGGAGCAAGCGTCTTTTAATTTCATGGCTGTAGTCACCATGGGCAGTGATTTTAGAGTACCCCCAAAAAAAAAAAAAAAAAAAACAGTCTGTCACTGTTTTCAGTTTTCCCATCTATTTGCCATGAAGTGATGGGACCAGATGTCATGATCTTAGTTTTCTGAATGTTGAGCTTTAAGCCAACTTTTTTACTTTCTTCTTTAACTTTCATCAAGAGGTTCTTTAGTTCTTCACTTTCTGCCATAAGGGTGTGTCATCTGCATGTCTAAAGTTATTGATATTTCTCCTGGCAATCTTGATTCCAGCTTGTGCTTCCTCCAGCCCAGCATTTCTCATAGTGTACTCTGCATATAAGTTAAATAAGCAGGGTGACCATGTATAGCCTTGATGTACTCCTTTCCCTATTTGGAAAACAGTCTATTTTTCCATGTCCAGTTCTAACTATTGCTTCCTGACCTGCATCCAGATTTCTCAAGAGGCAGGTCAGGTGGTGTGGAATTACTATCTCTTGAAGAATATTCCACAGTTTGTTGTGATCCACACAGTCAAAGAAACAGGCATAGTCAATAAAGCAGAATAGATGTTTTTCTGGAACTTTCTTGCCTTTTCCATGATCCAGCAGATGTTGGCAATTTGATATCTGGTTCCTCTGCCTTTTCTAAATCCAGCTTGAACATCTGGAAGTTCACGGTTCACATACTCTTGAAGCCTGGCTTGGAGAATTTTGAGCATTACTTTGCTAGTGTGTGAAATTAGTGCAGTTGTGTGGTAGTTTGAGTATACTTTTGGCATTGCTTTTCTTTGGGATTGGAATGAAAACTGACATTTTCCAGTCCAATGGCCACTTCTGAGTTTTCCAAATTCACTGGCATATTGAGTGCAGCACTTTCACAGTATCATCTTTTAGGATTTGAAATAGCTCAACTGGAATTCCATCCCCCCCACTAGCTTTGTTTGTAGTGATGCTTTCTAAGGCCCACTTGACTTCACATTCCAGGATGTCTGGCTCTAGGTGGGTGATCACACCATCATTTTCATCTGGGTCTTGAAGATCTTTTTTGCATAGTTCTTGTGTGTATTCTTGCCACCTCTTCTTAATATCTTCTGCTTCTGTTAGGTTCATACTGTTTCTGTCGTTTATTGTGCCTATTTTTGCATGAAATGTTCCCTTGGTATTGCTAATTTTCTTGAAGAGATCTATAGTCTTTCCCATTCTATTGTTTTCCTTTATTTCTTTGCATTGACTGCTGAAGAAGGCTTTCTTATCTCTCCTTGTTATTTTTTGAAACTCTGTATTCAAATGGGTTTATCTTTCCTTTTCTCCCTTGCCTTTAGCTTCTCTTCTTTTTTCAGTTATTTGTAAGGCCTCCTCAGACAACCACTTTGCCTTTTTGCATTTCTTTTTATTGTGGATGGTCTTGATCCCTGCCTCCCATACAGTGTCATCAACTTCCATCCATAGTACTTCAGGCACTCTGTGAGATCAAATCCCTTGAATCCATTAGTCACTTCCACTATATAATTGTAAGGGATTTGATTTAGGTCATACCTGAATGGTTGAGTGGTTTTCCCTACTTTCTTCAATTTAAGTCTGAATTTGGCCATAAGCACTTCATGATCTGAGCCACAGTCAGCTCCTAGTCTTGTCTTTGCTGACTGTATAGAGCTCTCCATCTTTGGCTGGAAATAATATAATGAATCTGATTTTGGTATTGACCATCTGGTGATGTTCATGTGTAAAGTCTTCTCTTGTGTTGTTGGAAGAGGGTGTTTGCTGTGACCAGTGTGTTCTTTTGGCAAGACTCAGTTAGTGTTTGCCCTGCTTCATTTTGTACTCAAGGCCAAATTTGCCTGTTACTCCAGGTATCTCTTGACCTCCTGCTTTTGCATTCCAGTCCCCTATAGTGAAAAGGACATTTTTTTTGGCTGTTAGTTCTAGAAGGTCTTGTAGGTCTTCATAGAACTGTTCAACTTCAGCTTGTTCAGCATTACTGGTTGGGACATAGACTTGGTTTACTGTGATATTTAATGGTTTGCCTTGGAAATGAACAGAGATCATTCTGTTGTTTTTGAGATTGAATCCAAGTACTGCATTTTGGACTCTTCTGTTGACTATGATGGCTACTCCACTTCTTCTAAGGATTCTTGCCCACAGTAGTATACATAATGGTCATCTGAGTTAATACACCTATTCCAGTCCATTTTAGTTCTCTGATTCCTAAATGTGGATGTTCACTCTTGCCATCTCCTGTTTGACCATTTCAATTTGCCATGATTTATGGACCAAACATTCCCAGTTCCTATGCAATATGCTCTTTACATCATTGGACTTTACCTCCATCACGAGTCACATCCACAACTGGGTGTTGTTTTTGCTTTGGCTCCATCTCTTCATTCTTTCTGGAGTTATATCTGCACTTATCTCCAGTAGCATATTGGGAACCTATCAGCCTGGGGGGTTCATCTTTCAGTGTCCTATCTTTTTGCCTTTTCATACTGTTTGTAGGGTTCTCAAAGCAAGAATACTGAAGTGATTTGCCATTCCCTTCTCCAGTGGACCACATTTTGTCAGAACTGTCCACCATGACCCACCCATCTCGGGTGGCCCTACAGCTCAGATGAGCCTACATGGCTCATAGTTTCATTGAGTTAGAGAAGGCTGTAGTCCATGTGATGAAATTGGTTAGTTTTCTGTGATTGTGGTTTTCATTCTGTCTGCCCTCTGATGGAGAAGGATAGGAATCTTATGGCAGCTTCCTGATGGGAGAGACTGACTGAGGGGGAATTTGGGTCTTGTTCTGATGGGTGGGGCCATATTCAGTAAATGTTTAATCCAATTTTCTGTTGACAGGGAAAGCTGTGTTCCCTTCTGGTATTTATTACCAGCAAGAGGTTTGGAGGGGCAAAATCGAGTTTAGAATCAAACCCCATTTCATGTAATTGAAATTGTAAGGCTTATTTAAAAATCCTCTGTTAGTGTTTTAGCCTTTAGAAAAAGACACCTATATTCTCAATTGTCACATGAGCTATAAACCATGCTTTTCAAATAAGCAAAAGCAGAAGTGTTAATAGTAAAAAAAAAGACAGAATCTGAATGGAAGCAATTCCTGCATTCTCTGTCTGAGAACACACAGGGAACAAAGCACCAGATTAGATGCCATTTTCAAGCAGCAGGTTGAGTCAGAATAAATGAATAATTTAAGAAAACTTATTTTGTGGCTGTAATATCTTGAGTAGTGCATTAAGGTCTAGTCACCTTCAACACTCCTGCCTTTCTCCCTGACTCACCTTCAACAGCAAAGTTCTACATCAAAGTGATTAACTGCTGGACATTACAATGTGTTAATATGACATTCTAATGGATCCAAATAAGTAGCAGTGGTCTTAGAAGCTAATGATGAGAGGAAAGCCCTGATTAGTTATGTCAGGTTAGAAAATTCATCAGTCTCATGCTGTTTGTGTTTTAGTCGCTCAGTTGTGTCCAACTCTTTGCAACCCCATGGAATGTAGCCTGCCAGGCTCCTTTGTCCCTGAAATCATCCAGGTAAGAATACTGGAGTGGGTAGCTCTTCCCTTCTCCAGGAGATCTTCCCAGCCCAGGGATCGAACCCAGGTCTCCAGGGAGCTCTCATGCTGTTTACAGTAATAGATTGTCAGAAAACCGCAGTCCTTAGGAAAGAAGACAGCTGTTTTACCCCAATTTCAGATATAATTGAAACAAATCTAAATGGTGCAAAATAGAGGTTTAAAAAAGTGAGCAAGAGTCAAATCATGAGAAGAAAGGAATTATTTAGCTACTACTTTGTATCATGTGGTAACAGCTTTATGTTCCAAATCTAAAATGGTCCTAGGCATCCAAGAGCACTCTTCACTAGTTGGCCACACTTCCACCATATGCTCAGCCTTGGAGCCTCTTCCTATCACTGGAGGATAAGATGGAGCTAGTCAAATCCTCCCATCACACCAAGTGTGATTTCAGAAGAGACCTTCAGTTTGCCATAAAAGAAAAGTGAAAATGCCTAAAAGGTAATGAGACTTGTATCAGCAATTCCAAATTACATTTATAAAAAAAAGATACTGTGAGGACTTTATGCAACTATATTTTTAGTAACTATTTTAAGAAATGAAAACTTCATATTTTCTCTAGGAAATAAAAAAAATATTGACATGTGTTATATGGAATGCCTAATTTTATTGTGCTAAGTGAATTGTTAAAATTTGGAAATTTATTCCATGTTTTAGCATAATATTTGGCATTCTAGCATAGTAGACACTAAGGAAACCAGAAGTGAAATTGAGTGCAGTACTTCATTTATTACAAGACCCTATTATAAAGTCCACATGGTGAATGTTGAGGAAGACCCTATTTAATGTGACTTAGACATAATTTTCACTGCCCAAAGTTACAAAGAAAAAAGTCTTAACTAAAAATAATGAAAACATTTTAAGAATAAGAGTAAAAGCAAGCCACATTGTAAAGCAGCTTGAATTCACTTCGAACAGACTCAAAATCAGAAATCAGATTTTCTAGGACTAACTTGGCTAAACTTCTAATAGGAGTGACTAAGACACCCTCACCAGTTGCAGAATACTTTTGAGCAATGATTCTAGAAAGTGTTGACGGTAATCAGTTTGTTCAGTCTACAGTAGAGAATGGGAACTATGGCATAAATTAACTTCTGCAAGTTCTTTGAAACTTTTCCTTTGATAAGTGGTATTTACTTTCCTGTTTATGGAAATCTTGGCAGACTTGTGTACTCACAGAAGGAAGAGACAGCATATGTCTTCTTCGACTGGGTCATAAAAGGCTATGAAGCTTCCACCTGGTTCTCCTGGAATGCTTGCTCTTACAATGGTTTGTCTTGAGGGTACCCTCTGGGGACATGGCTGTCATCCTGTGGGAGCTTAAGCCCCACAAAGAGGACACATACAAGTGTGCCAGGTGATAGTTCCAGTCTTCTAGCAAATCCAACTCAAGTGCCAGACAAAGGAATGAACAAGTCTCTAGATGATTCCAGCTACTTGAGTCTTCCCAGCTCAGGCTTCAGACTTAGTGGGTAGAGATAAGCTGCCTTCTCCGTATCTGGGTCACCCTTCTTCCCATAGAAGCATGAACATCATAACATGCTTGCTCTTTTATACCACTAGGATTAGGGTTTTATGCAACAATCAATAACCAGAAACAAATGAATAAATTATTGACATAATTCCATATATTCAATTAGTGCATTTAAACTTTTATGTATAGTTCATTTAATCTTTACCACAAACTAAGACAAGTAGTTTTAATCTGCTTATACATGAAAACCTGGAGTTGAGAGAACTTAAGTAACTTAGATGGCTCTACTTGTAAGTGATGGGATGGAAAATAGAAAATCAGGATTGCCCATGTCTGAAGGCCATTTTTTTTCCCCATCATGTTAATAAAAACTAGAAAGGGAGCTATCCCTTTTAATTGTTATTTTAATGTTTCTCAAGTTTAATATCTTAGGCATTGTCAAACATGATTGAAATGAACATTCCATCATTTCAGTCAAAAAAACTTTTGCATAACATATTCTGTAGGGAGTGGAAGTTTCTGAGTTAATATTTCAATTAGTCCAATATCTGACTCTCAGTAGTTGCTTGCAACATGCCTGAAATGATGAATTAGTGAATGAATAAATTAACCAACTTGAATTAATTCAGGGGCAGAATTCCTTGAGAATCTTTCTAAGAGATTGATTTAGCTTTGGGATCAGAGACCAGGCTTGACCACTCAGGGCTCTTGTGTGGCAGAAGTTTTATTAAAGTGTGAAAAGGGATAGAGACATAGACATCAGAAGGGTACAGAGAGCATCCAACTCACTAGTCTTAGCAAGGCCTTATATACTTTTACCAGACCCACTCCCACAGCATACATCTTAAATTAACAAGCTTAAAACTAACAATAGGAAGATCTTGCCAGACCTAATCCCACAACATGATACAAGACATAATCTTGTTTTAAGGTAACAAGACTAGTCAGAAAGCCTTCTTGTTAAGGAGAAACAAACATTGTTATATTGACTAAAACAAAGCATTGTAGAAAAGAAGTTTGTCCTTTTCGCCTCCTTGGGAACTTCAGACCCCTCTATACTCCTTGGGGACCCCGGAATTATCAACTGACATAAGAACTGACTTTCTCAATGTTTGCTTGTTTTCTGCTATTTATCATAAGAGGTGAAGGTATTTATTCCTTTCATTACTTCATATGAGTAAAGTATCTTAGTTGAGAGGGTGCTTGATTAATATTATTTGATAATGCCTTCAACTGGAAAACATAGAATGGAGATCCAGAACAAATCAGGATTCACAAGTCATTTCCACAAAATGAACTTGAAATAACTGCACAGCAAGAATAGGTCTCTTAGAGATCTCACAAAACTACTATAATTTTGTTTTTTTAAAGGCAAGATACTGGGAAAATCTTTAAATTTTGGAAGCTAAATGCAGTAAGGTGATGTCTATTGTTAACATTGGCATTAAAATACTGCCATCCTTAAGGAAACAGTAGTAATATGTTGACTGAAGCCTTTTTATGTTGATATTTTTCTCTGGGATACCAAAAGTCAGATAAATAAGAGCATAATCCAGTTTAACTGGTTTGGTACAATTTATATTATCATTGTTAAATTATTAGGTTAATGATGCTTTTAGGTGAAAAGTAGCTTCAGGAAGTCATAGGGACTAGTAAGGTTAAGCAGTTAATGGATGGAAAGCTGACCCATTCTTCTAAGATTCATCATGGCCAAAACTCATATTAATTTTATCTCATCATTGTGAGATCTTATAGGGGAAGCTCTTCTAAAAAGATATAGGCAAAACAATTATTTTTAAAAGTAAACGTTTGGTCTGTAGAGGAAAGATCTTGAAAGATGAAATTCTTTTACTGAAAAATGAAGTTTTCTAAACACCTTTCACTAATTACAAGTGTTGGGTTGGCCAAAGCATCCATTCATGTTTTTCTACAAAATGTTTAAAAACCCCAAAGAACTTTCTAGCCAGCCCAATTATACCTGAAAATATAGTCCATCAAATACATTAAAATGATTAGCACATTAATTAGGTAACTGTGGCAATTAAGTGTTTTATTTTTACTCTGAAATGTGTGTGCAAAATCATTGTTTTCTGTGATGTGACTATGTGGCAATGCATCTTCAAGTAATTTCCAAATATTTATCAAGAGGCCACTAAATAACCATCACTATGTATATAATGATATCCAATGCAGAAAAAAAATTCCTGTCATCATGTTGTTTACAGTCACAACTGAGGATCCAGATGTTAATAATTCAAACTGAATGTGAACAAAGGTTAGGAGGGAGGTTGTGAGAATAACATTTTAACAGGAGGACTTTAGGTGTTAAGTGAGATCAGAGATTGCTTAACAAGAAAACTCTGTACTTAAACTGCTCAATCTGGCAGGGTGCAGGTTAACTCCACCAACCAGAGGGCTTAGGAATGCTTGAATCCAAATGAGATTGAAAATCTATTCTTCCTCCAGTCTAAGTCTTCCCCTATTCTCACCTCACCATACCTGAGGATCTATTTTTTCTTAAGATGACTTAAAGAAGAAAGTAGGAATGGCCTTGAAGAGAAGTCTTACTCTACTGTATCACCAACATATTTCACTCACTGTAGTACGTATTCCAATAGGCAGAAGAGCAAACCCTTGAAGTCATACATATCCAGTGAAAATATTTAGGGCATTAGCAGTCCAAGCCTCGCTGAATTTTGCCAGAGTAGATTTTGTTTTCTTACAGTCTATCTGAGAATGAAGATCAGTTACATGTCATTCCTGTAGCCCCCTTTATCTTGGTTTCTTATCTCCTGCAGGTGACTCTGCCTGTATCTGAAAGAAAGGAGCTAACATCCATACTCCCATACCATTTCTATCCTTTATTGTGCCCATCTTTGCATGAAGTGTTCCCTTGGTATCTCTAATTTTCTTAAAGATATCTGTAGTCTTTCCCATTCTATTATTTTCCTCTATTTCTTTGCACTGATCACAGAAGAAGGCTTTCTTATCTCTCCTTGCTATTGTTTGGAACTCTGCGTTCAAATGGGTATATCTTTCCTTTTCTCCTTTGCCTTTTGCTTCTTTTCTCAGCTGTTTGTAAGGCCTCCTCAGAAAACCATTTTACCTTTTTGTATTTCTTTTACTTGGAGATAGTCTTGATCCCTGCCTCCTGTACAATGTCACGGACCTCCATCCATAGTTCTTCAGGCACTCTGTCTATCGGATCTAATCCCTTGAATCTATTTGTCACTTCCACTGTATAATCATAAGGGATTTGATTTAGGTCATACCTGAATGGTCGAGTGGTTTTCCCTACTTTCTTCAATTTAAGTCTGAATTTTGCAATAAGGAATTCATGATCTGAACCACAGTCAGCTCCTAGTCTTGTTTTTACTGACCATATAGGGTTTCTCCATTGTATGGACCTAACAGAAGCAGAAGATATTAAGTAGAGGTGGCAAGAATACACAAGAACTATACAAAAAAGATCTTCATGACTGAGATAACCACGATGGTGTGATCACTTACTTAGAGCCATACATCCTGGAATGCAAAGTCAAGTGGGCCTTAGGAAGCATCCCTATGAACAAAGCTAGCGGAGGTGATGGAATTTCAGTCGAGCTATTTCAAATTCTAAAAGTGATGCTGTTAAAGTTCTGCATTTAATATGCCAGCAAATTTGGAAAACTCAGCAGTGGCCACAGGACTGGAAAAGGTCAGTTTTCATTTCAATCCCAAAGACAGTCAATGCCAGAGAATGTTCAAACTATCAAACAATTGCACTCATCTCACACGCTAGCAAAGTAATGTTCAAAAGTCTCCAAGCCAGGCTTCAACAGTACATGAAATGTGAACTTCCAGATGTTCAAGCTGGATTTAGAAAAGGCAGAGGAACCAAAGATAAAATTGCCAACATCCACTGGATCATTGAAAAAGCAAGATACCAGAAAAGCATCTAGTCCTGCTTTGTTGATTACACCAAAGCCTTTGACTGTGTGGATCACAACAAACTGTGGAAAATTCTGAAAGAGATGGGAATACCAGATCACCTGACCTGCCTCCTGAGAAATCTGTATGCAGTTCAAGAAGCAACAGTTAGAACCAGACATGGAACAACAGACTGGTTCCAAATTGGGAAAGGAGTATGTCAAGGCTGTATATTGTTACCCTGCTTATTTAAATTACATGCAGAGTACATCATGTGAAATGCCAGGCTGGATGCAGCAGAAGCTGGAATCAAGATTGCTGGGAGAAATATCAATAACCTCAGATATGCAGATGATGCCACAATTATGGCAGAAAGTGAAGAAGAACTAAAGAGCCTCTTGATGAAAGTGAAAGTGGAGAGTGAAAAAGTTGGCTTAAAACTCAACATTCAAAAAATGAAGATCATGTCATCTAGTCCCATCTGATGCTAAGTCACGTCAGTCATGTCTGACTCTGTGCGACCCCATAGATGGCAGCCCACCAGGTTCCCCCGTCCCTGGGATTCTCCAGGCAAGAACACTGGAGTGGGTTGCCATTTCCTTCTCCAACGCACGAAAGTGAAAAGTGAAAGTGAAGTCGCTCAGTCATGTCCGACTCTCAGTGATCCCATGGACTGCAGCCTACCAGGCTCCTCTGTCCATGGAAGTTTCCAGGCAAGAGTACTGGAGTGGGTCGCCAGTGCCTTCTCCAGTAGTCCCATCACTTCATGGTAAATAGATGGGGAACAAAATCACTGCAGATGGTGAGAGCAACCATGAAATTAAAAGATGCTTGCTCCTTGGAAGAAAAGCTATGACCAACATAGACAGCATATTAAAAAGTAGAGACATTACTTTGCCAACAAATGTCTGTCCAGTCAAAGTATGGTTTTTCCAGTCATCATGTATGGATGTGAGAGTTGGACTGTAAAGAAAGCTGAGCACTGAAGAATTGATGCTTTTGAACTGTGGTGTTGGAGAAAACTCTTGAGAGTCCGTTGGACTGCAAAGGAGATCAAACCAGTCAATCCTGAAGGAAATCAGTCCTGAATCATCATTGGAAGGACTGATGCTGAAGCTGAAACTCCAGTAATTTGGGCACCTGATGTGAAGAACTAACTCTGGAAAAGACTCTCATGCTGGGAAAGATTGAGGGCAGGAGGAGAAGGGGATGACAGAAGATGAGATGGTTGGATGGCATCACTGACTCAATGGATATGAGTTTGAGCAAGCTCTGGGAGTTGGTGATGGATCGGGAAGCCTGGCGTGCTGCAGTACCTGGGGTGGCAAAGAGCTGGACATGACTGAATGACTGAACTGAACTGATCCATACTCCATAGTTTACCATGTCTGATCCCATATGGGAAACAAACATTTCCCCCAATGAAGCTGCAGTATCATCAAAACCAAAGCTCAGTTAAAACAGTTGCTATTGCTTTGCTTTAAAACAGTTGCTATTTGCTTTATTCAAAATGCTATTGAATTTGAATTTCTTTTAATTGCTAGATTTTCTGACTCAAGTTTGTAAGCAGAATATTCTAGTTTCTTGCAAAGTAATGAGTCACATTTGTTTCACTTGTATGTAAAGAAAGGATAGAATGATAGGCTTTTTAGATAATAAAGGAACACAATTATTTACATTGATTTTGGATCTACCTCGTGCAAAATTGAAATTATACTAATATATGGATTTTAAATAGTTGTTTCTTCTCCAGGTTCCACTTGTGATTCATAAATTTCAATACTACATTTTAGGCAGGGAACCACTGTCATTGACAAAATTATAAATTCTGGTTACTGTCTTGATGATGAAGAGATACTCATGTGAGGTTCAAAATTGATCCATGTAGCAATACATCAAGTTATAAAATTCTGAACTGCAGAATTTTAAGTTATTGCAGGTATACACAATCTGTGCATATTTTTAATGGAAGAAAGAGGAATCCAGGAAGTTAGGTAAAGTATTTATGCATTTGTTCTCTCCATATTTTTATATAAGCATTGTATATAGAAAGATGAATAAGACATTATTTTTAAGGGGTTTATAATATAGTTTATGGATACATGAGCATGTTGGGAAAAAAAAGACATACATGCTGTTCCAAGTACTATGTAAGATGTCTATAAAATTTATAATAATGAGAGCCCCAAGCAGAGAGCTGGATAATTTACCTGGGATCAAAGTTTAAGGGTCATGATAAATTAGTTGAGGAGATGGTTTTAAATGAAACATGATTTTTAAAAAGTGAGTCAGTCTTATCAACACTTTTGTTTTTCAATGTTGAAAATAAATGTTAAAGGCCTGTTTGATATACTCTTTCTTAATCCCTCTCTGGCTTCTCCTTGCTACCCTCATACATCAGTAGTTTCTCCAAAACCAACATTTTCTGCCCTTTAAAATGAAACTTATCTTAATTTTAGCATGAATAAAACAAAATAAGAATGATGAGTCAACCACCAGAAGGTCACATCAAGATATTCTAGAAGCAAATTAAAGTGACATTTGTTTAATAAACTCCTTTTATATTCATGTACTGGCTTTCCTCCGTTAGAAGTAAATATTCAGAGCCACTGTGATTTAACTAAAAAAGTATCAGTAACATTTGAGCTCTCCCAATTTACACTTGATTAATGTCTAAAGACATTAGAATTCATTTTTCCGCTCAGTTCCAATAAAGACTGTTTTCCTTAGTTTCTTCCAATGTCTTTTCACAAAATATAAAAGACAGATTACTAATGATTTTCTGTTGTGCTGTATAATTTTGAAAAATGAGATTCAATTTTCCTAGTAATAAGCATGGTTTTAAAATACTTTTTCCCCATAAAAATGAGTCACTCATAATTTTTAGAACTTGGTATAGCAGCCATATAAAAGGCTTATTGTTGCCTCCTGAGAAAACTGTTTTAGTCAGAAGAGATGGGCACATCTCGGTCACACATATCGACTGTGCTTTGTAACTGTACGGACTGTTGCTTCATGTTTATACCTTGGTCCAGTGGTTTCTGGAAGAGGAGACATGTTCCTTCCTCCAGTGTTATGTTTAATTAAGGGGTCTCCATGCCACAGATGAGCTCTCAGTGCTAAGTAATTTAGTTATACTCTTTGAATTCACTTGGCACCCATTTTCCAGACACACAACCCTGCCAATAGGATGATTGAACTGGAAGAGACTGTGATGTCAGTTGTTCTGCATATATCAAAGAATTTCCTCTCCGTCTAGTTTTTGGGGCAGAGAAGCTGTTACTAAACTATTGTTTTCCTGTTACAGTGAGTTCTCTAGGACTCCTGGGTGCCTTTCCTTCCATTTGGTCTTGGTCAGGCATCATAGCCTATGTCTTCAGCTATGTTATAACTGTAACCCTCAAAGGCATAAAAGGTCTCAGCCCCAGGAGGCTCTTTCCTTCTAGGTAAATTTGTGAGCACTTAAGGACCACACCAGAGTGCTACATGTTCTAAATATATGCTTGCTTATTCAGTGTACTTGTTGAAGTTTCTCCTTTGTGGCCCAAAATAAGTGTAATTTTCATAATTATGTTATCAGTCAGTATGTGGAAAGAAAATATAGGTCCTCTGTACGGTTTAATGTTGATTTGTTGCTGTTCAGCACCAAGTTGTGTCCAGCTCTTTGCCACCCCATCGACTGCAGCATGCCATGCTTCCATATCCTTCACAATCTCCCCAACTTTGCTCAAACTCATGTTTATTGATGGTTGATGCTATACAACCATAGTCCAAAAACATCAATTCTTTGGCACTCAGGCTTCTTTAGGGTCCAACTCTCACATCCATACATGACTACTGGAAAAACCATAGCTTTGACTAGATGGACCTTTGTCAGCAAAATAATGTCTCTGCCTTTTAATATGCTTTCTAGGTTTGTCATGGCTTTCCTTCAAAGGAGAAAGTATCATTTAATTTCATGGCTGCAGTCACCATGCACAGTGATTGTGGAGCCCAAGAAGATAAAATCTGTAACTGTTTCCACTTTTCCCCATCTGTTTTCCATGAAGTTATGGGACTGGATGCCGTGATCTTAGCTTTTTGAATATTGAGTTTTAAACCAACTTTTTCACTCTCCTGTTTTACTCTCATCAAGAAGCTGTTTAGTTCCTCTTTGCTTTCTGCCATTAGAGTGCTATCGCCTGCATATCTGAGGTTGTTGATATTTTTCCTAGGAATCTTGATTCCAACTTGTGATTCACCCAGCCTGGCATTTCACATGATGTACTCTGCATAGATGCTAAATAAGCAGGGTGACAATAATTAACTCATTGATGAACAACCTTGAATTCCTTTCTCAATTTTGAGCCAGTCCATTTTTCCCTGTCTGGTTCTAACTGTTGCTTCCTGATACAGGTTTCTTATAAGACAGGTAAGGTGATCTGGTATTCCCATTTCTTTAAGAATTTTCCACAGTTTGTTGTGATCTGCACATTCAACAGCTCTAATGTAGTCAATGAAGCAGAAGTAGATGTTTTTCTGGAATTCCCTTAATTTTTCTATGATCCAACATATGTTGGCAATTTGATCTCTGGTTCCTCTGCCTTTTCTAAATATAGCTTGTACATCTGGAAGTTCTCATTTCACATACTGTTGAAGCCTATTTTAAAGGATTTTGAGCATTACTTTGCTAGCTTGTGAAATGAGAATGAACATTATGTTGGTTTGGACATTTTTAGACACTACCTTTCTTTGGACTTGGAATGAAAACTGACCTTTTCCAGTCCTGTGACCTTTGCTATTTTCCAAATTTGCTGGCATATTGAGTGCAGCACTTTAACAGCATCATCTTTTAGGAATTGAACTAGCTCAGCTGGAATTCATCACCTTCACTAGCTTTGTAGTAATGCTTCCCAAGGCCCACTTAACTTTACACTCCAAAATGTCTGGCTCTAGGTGAGTGACCATATCATCATGGTTGTCTGTGTCATTAAGACCTTTTTTTTTTTTTTTTCAGTTTGCATTTTCTTTTTTTTTTTAATTTTATTTTATTTTTAAACTTTACAAATTGTATTAGTTTTGCCAAATATCAAAATGAATCCGCCACAGGTATACATGTGTTCCCCATCCTGAGCCCTCCTCCCACCTCCCTCCCATACCATCCCTCTGGAAGACCTTTTTTTTTTTAATAGTTATTCTGTGTATTCTTGCCACTTCTTAATCCTTTCTGCTTCTGTTAGGTCTTTACTGTTTCTGTCTTTTATCATCTCTATCATTGGATGAAATGTCCCTTGATATGTCTGATTTTCTTAAAGAGATCTTTAGTCTTTCCTATTATGTTGTTTTTGCTTTGTTCACTTAAGAAGCCTTTCTTATCTCTTCTTGCTATTCTTGGAGCTCTGTATTCAGTTGGATATATGTTTCCTTTTCCTTTCTTCTTTGCCTTTCACTTCACTTCTCAGCTATTTGTAAAGCCTCATCAGACAATGACTTTGCCTTCCTGCATTTCATTTTTTTTTTTTTTTTTTGGTACTTTTTTTTTTAAAATTTATTTTATTTTTAAACTTTAAAATATTGTATTGGTTTTGCCAAATATTGAAATGAATCCGCCACAGGTATACATGTGTTCCCCATCCTGAACCCTCCTCCCTCCTCCCTCCCCATACCATCCCTCTGGGTCGTCCCAGTGCACCAGCCCCTAGTATCCAGTATAGTGCATCGAACTGGACTGGCGACTCATTTCATATATGATATTATATGTATTTCAATGCCATTCTCCCCCACCCTCTCCCTCTCCCACAGAGTCCAAAAGACTGTTCTTTTTCTTGGCGATGGTTTTCCTCACTGCCTCCTGCACAGTGTTATGAACCTCCATCCATAGTTCTTCAGGCATTCTGTCTACCAGATCTAATCCCTTGAATCTATTTGTCACCTGAACTGTATAATCATGAGGGATTTGATTTAGTCCATAACTGAATGGCCTAGTGGTTTTCCCTACTTTGTTCAATTTAAGTCTGAATTTTGCAAGACTAATTTTGCATTTTGAATTTTGAATCTAAGCCACAGTCAGCTCCTGGTCTTGTTTTTGCTGATTATATAGAGCTTCTCCATCTTTAGCTGCAAAGAATATTATGTCTGATTTTGGTATTGACCATCTGCTGATGTCCATGTGTACCATAGTCTCCTGTGTTGTTGGAAGAAGGTGTTTGCTATGACCAGTGTGTACTCTGGGCAAAACTTTGTTAGCCTTTGACCTGCTTCATTTTGTACTTCAAGGCTAAGATTGCTTTTTACTCCAGGTATCTCTTGACTTCCTACTTTTGCATTCCAGTCCTCTATGATGAAAATGACATCTTTCTGGGTGTTAATTCTAGAATGTCTTGTAGGTCTTCATAGAACCATTCAATTTCAGTTTCTTCAGCATTAGTAGTTGGGGCATAGACTTGTATTACTGTGATGTTGAATGGTTTTCCTTGGGAATAGAGATCATTCTGTTGTTTTTGAGAATGCACCAAAGTACTGCATTTTGGATTCTTATTGACTATGAGGGCTACTCCATTTCTACAATATTAACTAGTGATGCCTTTATTCAGGGATTATTTCTATCTGATTTTTCTACTTAATCTGTTAGAGAGTTAAGTTTATACTGTCCTGTTTACTTCTTCTCGTTTCTAGATTTCTTTCGTTTTATGCATGTCAACACTGCCTTACTTGGAACATAAAGGTTATTGTTTTATGTTTATTATGGATTTTATCTTTCAATATTATTAATTTTTTTGAAACTGTTGTTTCAGTCTTTGCTTCCTTTTGTGTATTTTCCAGATTATGTATATCTTTGTCCATCATCTTATTTTTTTGCTTTGGCATACTTATTGTTCACAGGATATAGTTTTTGTTTGTCTTTATGTGTTTTTATAACCTATATTCTTGGTCTGTTTTTCCATGAGTAATTTACCCCCATTTTTGTTACGATAGGTAGTTTTGTCAAACTTCTGGCATATGAGTTCATTTTTTATTTTTAATGCTTTTTTTTTCTGTTTTGATTCCATTGAAGCCATATCATTCCATTGCTATGCCATATTATTTGCCATTTCCCAGTAATTTGAAAAGATATAAGTTAAAAAATCTTAGATTGTTTCCACTTGTAAATTATATATTTAAACATATGTTTCAAGTTTCAGCAGAAGAATAATACAACATTTTATAAAAGTAAGAATACTTATTCATCTATTTTTTGCCTCTTCTTTAGTGGTAAATATATATTGAACTCTTGATCATAGATTTTTGACTGTATTAAAGTACATCCTGTTTTATTCCTCCTAAGTGTAGTCCTTTTACAAAAAGACAATTCTATTTATTAATACAGTGTTAATGTCAATACTTTTACCTTAACACCTTTGTTTGTGAATTACTTATTTTGGTCTAGTTCTTATCTTTAAGCTTTTAGAGGAGAAGGTCGTGTGAAAAAATTTTTATTTTTATTAAGGAATGTTTTCCCATCATCTGAAAATATATAAATGGCAACCATCCTGAGCATAGAATTTTTTGTTCTCACAGTAAAACTGTGTAGACATCTTTTCGTTTGCCTTCTGGCATTGAGGAATTTGAAACAAAACCCAGGAAACAGCTTCTATGAAAAATTTTAGTAAATTTATTAAATGTCAAGATTAAATAAAGAATCTTTTAAAAGTATCTAGAGAGAATGAGGACTATTGAGCAATATTTCTAGCATTCAGCTTTGCCTCTTAGGTTTGTCCAAGTTGATTGTGTTTTCTCACAATTTGGGAAGTTTAAATAAGGTTTTCTTTTTTCTTCATTTGGTAACTATTTTGGTTCTTTTTGGTATGACTCAGGGAAAGATGCTCTATAAGAAATACCACCATTATTAAGAGTTGTATTTTCTCCCTTTAGTAGTTGATGGGTTGCTGCTGCTAAGTCGTTTCAGTCGTGTCCAACTCTGTGCGACCCCGTAGACGGCAGCCCACCAGGCTCCTCCGTCCATGGGATTCTCCAGGCAAGAATACTGGAGTGGGGTGCCATTTCTTTCTCCAATGCATGAAGGTGAAAAGTGAAAGTGAAGTCGCTCAGTCGTGTCCGACTCTTAGCGACCCCATGGACTGCAGCCTACCAGGCTCCTCCGTCCATGGGATTTTCCAGGCAAGAGTACTGGAGTGGGGTGCCATTGTCTTCTCCAGTTGATGGGTAGCTACAAACAATAAAATATTTTGAAGGAGCAGTAACAATTTGACTAAGTTTATGGAAAATAAAAATATGTCTGTAACTGTACTTTTAGAAAACTAGAACTTCAAGGGACTTTACACAACTTGTCTGAGTTTGTGGAAATTTTAGGTGGGCAAATAGTCCAGAGATTTAGGTATGCATTACGCTTATTATCTGAATATTTAATGTCCATTCTGGAAATAAAGTCTTCCTGCCATCACCCAGAATTTTATTCACCACTGTGTTTCCTTCAGATGCTGTATATTTGAGGTAATACAGCTGGTAGGCAAAAGGAAGTACCTATTCTGTTTATTTATGGCTCAAATATGTGAAATATAGTATGATTATACCAGATTCTGATATTTTGTATTTGATGCCCTTTATAAATGAAGGATTCATTTTCCCCCTTGCCTGGCGTGTTGTAGATAAAGAACCTTTTAGAATTTCCTTGGCTGCTAATAGCCACTACTCACCCATGATCCTGTCCCTTCTTAGGGCAGCCTTCACCTACAACTGATTTATGTACGGGGTATAAAGGCCCATGCTTCTAAACCCAAGTCAGGCACCTTTGAAGATTCATGTCAGCGCTAGAACTCCCTGCAAGTTTGAATGAGGGCTGAGTTGAGATTGCATCACTCTTCATTTCTCTGTCTCTCCAGTATTGCTTGCTGCTTTTCCCTTCTACAGGTTTTTATCTTTACAATTTTTTAAATTATTTTTTATTGGAGTATAGTAGCTTTACAATGTTGTTAGTTTCTACTGTACAGCAAAATGAGTCAGCCTTACATAAACACGTATTGCCTCCCTTTTGTACCCCTGTCCCATTCAGGTCACCGCAGTGCATTAAGCAGAGTTCCTGTGCTCGACAGTATGTTCTCATTAGCTATTGATTTTATCCAGAGTGTCAATTTTATCCAGAGTGTGTGTGTGTGTCCATCCCAATTCCTCCCACCCCGCTTTCTCCTTGGTATCCATCTATTTGTTCTCTATATCCATATTCCTGTTTCTGCTTTGCACATAAGATTATCTATGCTATTTTTCTAGATTCCATATATATGCATTAATATATGATATTTGTTTTTCTCTTTCTGACTCACTTCATTCTCTTTGATACTCTCTCAGTCCATCCATGTCTCTGCAAATGTCCCAAATTTTGTTTCTTTTTATGACTGAGTAATATTCCATTGTGTATATGTACCACATCTTCTTTATCTGTTCCTCTGTTGATGGACATTTAGGTTATAGGTTTTAATCTTAAGGACTTCTTAATAATCTTCCAGACCTTAGTCTTCATTTCAGTTTCCTGTATAAACCAAAGCTGAAATAATACTGAAAAAAATATTTTTGATACTAATACAGTTGGGTATATTTTTCTCACATAGCCTGAATCTTATTTTTAGCTTCAGCATATGAGTACAAAAGAATAGGTCTACAGTTCCCCATGGTTTACTTGATTTTATCTTTGTGAAGCTCATTACCTAGTCAATAAACATTTGTGTACAGATCCTGTGCCAAGTGCTGTTGATTAAGTGTTGATGACAAAGGAGTAGAGCCCTGACATATGGAAATATTTAAAAGACTCTCTTAAATGAGATCAGCATTCACATAAATACATAAGACATTTACATATCAAAATACTACTATGAAGGGACATGTAATAGAGATGAAAAAGGAGAGTGAAAATGCAGCAAGATAAAGTAGGATCCAGAAAGGCCATTTAGAGAAAATGACATGTAAGTTGCAGACTGAAAGACAGAAAGATGACAAGGGAATTCTAGGAAATGGGAAAATCACCTGCCACAGCTCTGAGACAGGAGAATACCTGTGTATTGGTAACTGAAGCTCAGTATGGCTGGAGCATAATAAACAAGGGAAGGATGCATGCCATGAGGTTGTAGCCAGGATTAGGGGCTCTGTTGTGGAGTGTGATTTTTTTTCCCACAAGCATTAGGAAGCTTCTGAAAGATTTAACCAGGGCAGTGATATGATGTAGTTACTTAAAAAAAAAATGATTTCTCTCTTTGTCATATAGATAGTAGATGAGGGAGGGGAGTGGAAATAAGCAGATGTGTTAGGGACCCACTGTCAAGTTGAACCAAGGGGTTGACAGTGGTTTGGACTAGTGGTTAATGTAGAGTTAAAGCTGAGTCCATTCATGAGAGACAGGTTACAGGTTTGACATGGTAGGACTACAAATTGTATACAGGTAGGAAGGTGGTAAAGAAAGGATGAAAAGTGAGTATTCTTTGTGTTTGGGGCTGAGAAACTAGGTACAGGGGAGGACCATTCATAAGATGACTCCATGACAGCAGGACTGTCTGGAAAAGTTAGAGTCTATGCTCATGGGAAGGGCACAGGAACTGCAGAAACAGGGCCACTTATATGGAGCAAGGTGGAGAAGAACAGTGCAATTGCAATTTTGTTAGATAGTTTTACAGAGTTGAATAGAACATAAAGTAGTACCCAGTCCAACTGTTGGATTAAAGAGATGAGCAGACTGAAGCTCGGAAACTATAAACTTGTGAACCTGTCTAAATCATCTAGAAAGCCAAAGGGATGTTTTCCTTACCAGGTAATACATTATTTATTTAAATAGTTTCAGTTATTTTAGATGTTTTATTTACTTTCTTGATCATACAGTTGTAGATATTTGCTTCCATTTTTAACTTTGCTTACTTTCCATAACTTCATGTAAAACCCAATTCAAAAATTATAAATTTAGCTACTGAATTTTTACGAAGGCTATGTATTCCAAATACTGAATATACAGAAAAAAATTTTGATGCTGAAAATAATATTAATTGGAAGTTCAAAAGTTTACACTATTTACAAATAGATGTCATTTGAAATAAAGTCCATTTAATTAAGTATGCTGAATTTTAAGCTGGCTTAAAACTCAACATTCAAAATACTAAGATCATGGCATCCAGTCCCATCACTTCATGGCAAATACATATGGAAACAATGGAAACAGTGACAGACTTTATTTTCTTGGACTCCAAAATCACTGTAGATGGTGACTTCAGCTTAAAATTAAAAGATGCTTGCTCCTTGGAATAAAAGCTATGATGGACCTAGACAGCATATTAAAAAACAGAGACATTACTTTGCTGACAAACACTCATATAGTCAAAGCTATGGTGTTTCCAGTAGTCATGTGTGAGTTGTACCATAGAGCGAGAGCTGGACCGTAAAGAAAGCTGAGCGTTGACGAATTTATGCTTTTGAACTGTGGTATTGGAGAGTCCCTTGGACTGCAAGGAAATCAAACCAGTCAATCATAAAGGAAATAAGTCCTGAATATTCATTGGAAGGACTGATGTTGAAGCTCCAATCCTTTGGCCACCTGATGTAAAAAAACTGACTCATTAGAAAAGACCCTGTTGCTGGGCAAGATTGAAGGCAGGAGGAGAAGAGGATGACAGAGGATGAAATTGTTGGATGGCATCACTGACTCAACGGACATGAGTTTGAGCAAGCTCCGGGAGTTGGTGATGGACAGGGAAGCCTGGCGTGCTGTAGTCAATAGGGTTGCAAAGAGTCAGACATAACTGAGCCGCTGAACTGAACTGAATTATATATGCAACCAGAGTGCCAGTAATTGTATGAGAAAGTGAAAGTGTTGGTCACTCAGTTATGCCTGACTCGTTGTGACCCCATGGGCTGTAGCTCACCAGACTTCTCTGTCCATGGAATTCTCCAGGCAAGAATACTGGAGTGGGTTGCCATTCCCTTCTCCAGGGAGGCTTCCCAATCCAGGGATCAAACTCCAGTCTCCTGCATTGCAGGCAGATTCTTTACTGTCTGAGCCACCAGGGAAGCCCCTACATATGATAAATATATTTTTCATGCAAAAAGAAACTGGAAATGTTAGAGTATTATGTGAAAAAATCTTTGCCTGCAAGAAAAAACTGCCATCTTCTTATGAAGGATTGCTTTAGCCCCTTTGACAGGGGTAGTGAAAAAGAAGTTAAAAACACATCAACATGATTAGCAAATGTGAGCTTAGAAATATCTCACACTTGAAAACAGAATTCTATTATCACCTTTGTAAGGCTGATCCTCTTCCTCCATATTTATGTAACTTTGTCATCTAGAGAAAGATTATGGGAATTTTGAAAATAGCTGATAGTTAAGAAACACAACCATAGCACTTTACTGAATACATAATACAACATTTCCATCTCCTCTAAAAGCCTTTTTAAAATATACCATTATCAGTGTAGCTTGGTAAGGACATTGCCCATGATCAAGCTCTCCTATTTAATCAGGGTAAGAATCCTTTTATCATCATCTGAGGATGATGCTGTGCTGTTTTTCCACCTGGTTATCTCTACTTTTCATTCCTCTTTATGTATTTACATTTTATGTATTCAGACATTCTTTTTTCAAAAGTAAAAAGTACTGCTATACAAATGAGACTAGGTTGTTTATGTCACATGGAAGTTTAAATATAATTTGACCTTATATGGTGTTTGTTAGTTTCTGAGGTTCCTGAATCACTGCTTTAATTTTTCCAAGTGTAACTCATAAAGTTCATCCAGGTGCTGCTCATTATTTCATGTACTACTCCTAAAGGTATTCATAAGCTGGAGGTATAAAGGGATTCATAGAGAAAATTAGGCTTCTGAATTAGAGATTGTAGCCCCACTATGGACTAGAAATATATTGAGATTATTGAGACGATTTTTAAAAAATAATACACGTTGTAGAAAGAAAACAAAAAAATCCTCTGCACTCTAGCTAGCTATGTGACCTCAGGCGATTTCTTAGTGTGCCCTGACCTCATCTCCTTCATCTCTAATAAGAAAGTTTTTACAAGTCCCAGCTGTTAGGTCTTTTAATGCCTTTGACTTTTAAGATTCCAAAAGGTCTCTTCTGGGTGGTAAATGACAGTATCTTTATTTGCATATTGAATTTTACAGTAAAACATTAACGAGCTACATGGACTTATGCCGCTTTAATATTCTGTGTTTTTCTCAGTCTCTTTTAGGGATTTTATGCAGTTTCCTCAGACATTGACTGATAGAATGGGTGAGGAGATCAAATGGTATGAGCCAGCAATAAAAGAAAAGCAAGGGGGCTTTGGGAAAAATACAGAGTGGCTGGGGTATACTTCTCTCCAACAAAGAGACCAGGGTCACAACTCTAACTCTTTAGAAGTCCTTCTGCCCTTTCAAATGTCTGACTACACAGAAGTCCCACTCATTGCTGGGTTTAAAGTCAGTGCTTTTTGTGTGCACCTGCCTGTAGGAAATGAGGAATATTGGGGGAGGTACAGTCTCTAAGAAACAAGTGAGAATATCTGGTAGATTTTCCTAGACTGTAAATCTTTACATTTCTGCAAGCCTAATGAAGTGACTTATCGTCCTGTAGTGCACCGTAAATCGTACAGACACTTCTTTGTGATCACATTGCAGGATAGAACTAAACTCTAAACACCAAATAGGATTCCCATGATTCTTATAGATGTCATTCATATGGCATATTCATGCTCATTTTTTTCTTATATAGCAATTCTCATTCTTAGCTTTTTGGTTGTTTATGGATTTTTTTTTTTTTTGGTCACTTTAATCATCTTACTCCATATAAGAAATGTAAGTTGGAAATTCTACTTGGAAAAACTATCTTGCTTTTAAACTGGACACTATGAGAAAAAGTACTGAAAAAAAAATCCTACACTGATTCCTTTTAGTACCTGAATATTTTTAGAGCTACTTCATTACAATTTCTCAGGGATGGTATTTGGTATTTCCCTTATTAATCTATTATAAACGGTGTTTGAAAAATTATTGGAAAGGCTTAAAAAGTCAGTCATGTATAAATAAAATTAATGAATAGAAGGGAAACCACAGTCAGGAAATGGAAGGAGGAAGCAAATGTATTAACTATGAGGTAAACAGAGCTTTGGTTTTGGAGTGACATAGCTTGAGTTTTCAAAACCTTGCATGATTTGCTAGCTCTGTGACCTTGGGGAAGTTACTTAAAATTTGTGACTATCAGTCTAGTGAGTGTTATTAATGGCAGCTTCTTAGAATTATAGCAAGTATTACATAAAAAACTGCATTTAGTGTCTGGAAGAAGATTGTTAAGATTTATAAGATTACTAAACGTTACTTATGCTGTTAATATTATCATTATTATTTTCATAATTATGGTATATTATTTCCTTGACAATGCTATTTGAAAATGAAGGGAATTGTAAAACGGTGCTTCTGAAGTTTAAATGTGTATATGAATCATTTGGGTCTCGTCAAAAATGCAAATCTTAGTTCAGTAGGTATTGTTTCTGAGAAGCTCCAGGGGTTGCTGAAATTTTTGGTCCACAGACAGACCACACTTTGTGCAGTAACAAATCTCCATATATAGAAGGTCACAATCATGTCAATTTCTCACATAAAACAAAATTATGGATACAAACAGGGAATTCCTTGGTAGCTTAGTTGGTAAAGAATCTGCCTGCAGTGCAGGAGACCTGGGTTCAATCCCTGGGTCAGGAAGATCCCCTGGAGAATGAAATGGCAACCCACTTCAGTATTCTTGCCTGGAGAATCCCCATGGACAGAGTAGCCTGGTGGGCTACGGTCCATGGCGTCACACGAGTCAGACACGACTTAGCAACTAAACCATCATGGATATAAATACCAATCCATATATCTTCACCATTTAGCATTTATCTCTCACCTTAACGGTATGTGAAAATGTTAGTTGCTCGGTAATGTCTGACTCTTTGTGACCCCATGGACTGTAGCCCGCCAGGCTACACTGTCCAGAGAATTCTCCAGGCAAGAATACTGGAGTGAGTTGCCTTCCCTTTTCCAGGGTATCTTCTCGACCCAGGGACTGAAGCCAGGTCTCCCACATTTCAGGCAGATTCTTTTCTGTCTGAGCCATCAGTGAAGCCCAGTTAATGGTATAATTCAGACTAAAAAATCAACAAAGAAAAAATTCAAATAATCTCTTTATTCATTCAGTAAACATTAGATTACTACCTCTGGGTTACTTGCTGTAGGTGATAGAAAGAGGGCTTTGACACAGCTCCTTAAGAACCCCATTACAAGCTTATTTTTATAGGAATATAGAAGATTTTACATAAATAACCATAATTCTAGACAGATATTGAAAAGCACAATAAAACACCAAAGCAAACTGCTAGAAAAGGTCAGTGTAGGGGGGAATGATCCTAAAACAATATCTGCCTGTAATATTAATTTGACTGTCTTTTCCAGGCAGCCCTCAGCCATTGTCAAACTGAATCTTGCCTTTAAGTTTTGTGTTTTACTATTTCTGGAAGTTCTCAGTTTTTTCATATAATAGCAAATACTTGATGTATACTATGTATCAAACTATTCTGTGTGGGTTTTTTGTAGAGATGAATTAATCCTCACATAATATATAACGGAATCATATATTGTCTTCCTCATTTCACAGATGAGGAAAGGGAGAATCAGAGTCATTAAATTAGCTCAAGTTTCTAAAATTCAGCCCTCACCAGACTTGTTTGCTGCTGAAGCTAAGTCGCTTCAGTCATGTCCGACTCTGTGCGACCCCATAGATGGCAGCCCACCAGGCTCCCCCGTCCCTGGGATTCTCCAGGCAAGAACACTGGAGTGGGTTGCCATTTCCTTCTCCAATGCATGAAAGTGAAAAATGAAAGTGAAGTCGCTCAGTTGTGTTCAACTCTTCGTGACCCCATGGACTGCAGCCTTCCAGGCTCCTCCATCCATGGGATTTTCCAGGCAAGAGTACTGGAGTGGGGTGCCATCCAGACTTGTTTACCCCTTCTCAAATGGTAATACTCCTGGCCTCTTCTCTGAGAAGTTCCCTCCTGCTTTGCTCTCCCCTATTCATCCTCCCCACAAAAGCTTACCTCTTATTTCTTCAAGTAACTTTTTTAACAGATGATTCCACATTAACTTGTGATAGCAGACCTCAAACATATTTGTCATATAAAATAAATGGATAAGTATATAAATGCATGCTAAGTTTTAGCAAATTATTTAATAGCCTAAAGAAGTATCTATTCTTCTGCCAAATAAATTTGATTTTAGTATATTCAAAGGCATGACTCCAGTGATAAAAATTTTACCCTATAAGTGAAGCAGATGTTTAACTATGGTATGTTCTAATAGCTCACTTTCATAGTACTGAAGTATATTCCTCTTTCTTCTATCAAAAATGCATGTTATTTTCTGAGATGCAAATGCATGTCACTTCTATTGAAAATAAAGAGATATGGAAAACTAAGAATCATATCTAGTAGAGACCCTTGATTTGCTTATCCTTATTTTTGCTATCCTTATTTTTATGTTGTGCTTTAAGCCTATAGACAATGTATAGACTTATGAATTATGAGCTTTTAAAAATTCATTCAGAACAGATAGTCTTTACATCTTTCAGAACATTTTTTATTTTTGTGAAACATTTTTTTCTCCCAACTACTCACTAGTTTACACTCCTTTCCTTAACTCCACTTTATGAACACCTATACACAAATGAAAAGATATTTTCAAAATTAAAGCCATTTTAGGAGACAATTTTGGTCATAAATAATGAAGTGTGAGATTAAATAACAGGTTTGAGATTCCTCAGCCATACTAGGTCCTGGCTGCCAATCCCTTCTTTAAAATTTCAATAAGATCAAAAAGCAAAATGGGTAAGGGAGGCAAAATTTACAAACTTTCAGTTATAAGATAAATAAGCCATAAAGATATAATGCACAGCATGGTGACTATGGTTTATAATTATTGTTGTTTATTCACTTGTGTTCATTTCCATGGACTGTAGACTGCCAGGCTGCTCTGAGCATGGGATTTCCTGGGCAAGATTACTGGGGTGGGTTGCCATTTCCTTCTCCAGGGGATCTTCCCAACCCAGGGATCGAACCTGTGTCTCCTGCATTGGCAGGTGTGTCCTTTACCACTGAGCCACCAGGGAAGCCCCATAGTTTGTAATAGTGTATTGTATAGTTGAAAAGTTGCTAAGAGTAAATGTTAAAAGTTCTTCACTGCAAGAAAAAATGTGTATGGTGGTGGAAGTGAACTAGATTTTTGTGATCATTTACATATATATAAATATATATATTCAATAAGTATAAATATTGAATTATTGTATACCTGAAACTATTATGTACCCCAATAAAACAAAACAAAACACTACCACCAACAAAATATTCTGGCCTTAGATGATGTGATAATCCCTTGGATATTCTTCCAAACATCTTTCCCCTAGTTCCCTCTGATATCCCTTTTCTGATTTAGAAGTAAAGGCTCACAAGCTCTTATCCAGTCCAAAGTGCATGAATGTGTTACTACGTGATGGTTACCAATAAAAGCAGAAAAGGAATTTTATCATCGTAAGCAGAGAGGCATCAGAGAAATGAGCTAAAACGTGGGAATATGGCTCATAGACATTTGTTCAGTGTCAAAATATTTTCACTAGAAAATCCATTAGATTCAGCTTGAAGTTAAACCATTTTAGAGAAAAACAAAATGAAGCATGTGAAAAAGGTATGTGAAAAAAAAATTGTACTCTATGCTAAGATTAATACCACCCGCAGTGTTGAAAGGTTTGTGGTCTTTTCCTTTGAGCAAGCTAAAAGGTCAGGAAACACAAAGATGCGTGTGTGCTATCATATGCACACTTACTAATTTTTCTCATTATTTCCATAAAGAGATGTACTCTTTCAACAGAGAGTCCCTCTTGGGAGTTGATTTTAGTGTTGTGAGGCAGGCAGCTCTCTTACTTTCATGTATGGCCTTGGCCAACAAGTTCAGATAAACTTTTCATTTATTCAGCAAGAATGTTTAAATTTATTATTATTTGTTCATTACTTTTCGTTACTATACTGTAAATTCCATGAGATCAAAGACCATATCAAGTTTGAACTCCCCACACCTTACACAGGGTTTAGGCAACATTAGCATACATATGTATTTTTTTAATAAATTAAAGAATGATTAAGTTTAAATGCTTTGCTTTCAGCTCTGGTCTAGGATTTTAGATTGATACTATGTGGAAAACAAAATTTGTGGACAGAATCCCTCTCCTTCAGAAGTTTTTGTCTACTTGAACATTAAATATATGAACATTAGATTTTGAGGAAGAATAACTAGGCTTTTGTGTGTATATGAATATTTAACCTAAATCTTATGTCTATTAAACCATTTTATTAAAAGTTCTATTATTTATACAATGCTGGTTAATAGTTTATATGTGAAATAAACTATAAAAAGTTGAGAATAAGCATTGCAAAGAAGAAATAGAGTGTTGTTAACATTCAAAGGAGGGAAATATTTATATTGGATAAACAAATCAGAAAGATTTATGGGTACATGTGCACTGAGTATTGAAGGATAGTTATGACATTATTATGCCAAAATAAATAGGAGAAAAATGTAAGTGTACATATTATCTTTTTGTTTTAATTCAGTTTAGTTTAGTTCAGTCACTCAGTTGTGTCCGACTGTTTGTGACCCCATGGACTGCAGCACACCAGACCTCCCTGTCCATCACCAACTCCCGGAGTTTACTCAAACTCATCTCCATTGAGTTGGTGATGCCATCCAACCATCTCATCCTCTGGCATCCCCTTCTCCTCCTGCCTTCAATTTTTCATAGCATCAGGGTATTTTCCAATGAGTCAGCTCTTTGCATCAGGTGGCCAAAGTATTGGAGTATCAGCTTCTACATCAGTCCTTCCAATGAATATTCAGGACTGACTTCCTTTCGGATAGACTAGTTGGATCTCCTTTCAGTCTGAGGGACTCTCAAGAGTCCTTTCCAATACCACAGTTCAAAAGCATCAATTCTTTGGCACTCAGCTTTCTTTATAGTCCAACTCTCACATCCATACATGACTACAGGAAAAACCATAGCTTTGACTAGACGAACCTTTGTTGGCAAAGTAATGTCTCTGCTTTTTAATATACTGTCTAGGTTGGTCATAACTTTCCTTCTAAGGAGTAAGCATCTTTTAATTTCATGGCTGTAGTCACAATCTGCAGTGATTTTGGAGCCCCTCAAAATAAAGTCAGCCACTGTTTCCACTGTTTCCCCATGTATTTGCCATGAAGTGATGGGACTGTATGCCATGGTCTTAGTTTTCTGAACGCTGAGCTTTAAGCCAACTTTTTCACTCTACTCTTTCACTTTCATCAAGAGGCTTTTTAGTTCTTCTTCACTTTCTGCCATAAGGGTGATGTCATCTGCATATCTGAAGTTATCAATATTTCTCCTGGCAATCTTGGTTCCAGCTTGTGCTTTCTCCAGCCCAGTGTTTCTCATGATGTACTCTGCATATAAGTTAAATAAGCAGGGTGGTGATATACAGCCTTGAAATACTCATTTTCCTATTTGGAACCAGTCTGTTGTTCCATGTCCAGTTCTAACTATTGCTTCCTTACCTGCATACAGGTTTCTCAAGAGGCAGGTCAGGTGGTCTGGTATTCCCATCTCTTTCAGAATTTTCCACAGTTTATTATGATCCACACAATCAAAGGCTTTGGCATAGTTAATAAAGCACAAATAGATATTTTTCTGGAACTCTCTTGCTTTTTTGATAATCCAGTGGATGTTGGCAATTTGATCTCTGTTTTAATTAGAAGTAATATTAATATGAATAAAATAGAATACAGATAGTCATACCTTGATCAGTCTTTTGTGATTATAAGCATAATTTATTCTTAATTAGTTGATTACTGATTGGCATTGATGTACGTGCTTTAAAATTTTTCACCTCCTGTGAACCAATTACATCTCCCTTTATTTCTGAATTGTCTTGAAAATAAAGAGAAATAAAGACCACCCTGAATAATTTCTACAGTGGAACACAGAATGAATAATTAGGTTGGATTTAGTTACAGAAAATCTGATTCTCCTTAATTTACTTAATATTTTTTCCACCGATAATATATATTATTATATATTTGATGTGTGTGTATGTGTGTATGCTCAGACGTATCCAACTCTTTGTGACCCCATGGACTCTAGCCCACCAGGCTTCTCTGTCCATGTAATTTTCCAGGCAATAATACTGGAGCAAATTGCCATTTCTTTCTCCAGATTGTCTTCCTGACCCAGGGTTTGAACCTGAATCTCTTGCATCTCCTGATTGGCAGGTGGATTCTTTGTCACTGCACCACCTGAAGATCAAAGTAAATTTAGTTTTCAATGCTATTTAATAGTCTGGAAGCTTGAATAGATAGTGAATTTTTCATATAAGATTAGTTGAATGATTTCTGCTTTTTAAAAATTTAATATTAGTGAATAATTGCATACTTTTAATCGGAAACAAGTGTGTTATTGGTTTGTGTGTGTGTGCTCAATTGCTTAGTTGGGTCTGACTCCATGGACTGTTTTACTAGGCTTTTTATTGTAAAAAGGTGATACCCATTTTAGGCTTCTTGGAAGAGCAAATAATCTGACCTTTTTCTTCCGAATGTGAAGTTCAACTCACAGGTGACTGAAAATTGATTCTAGTGATATTGAATAGCATTTCCCTTTCCTAATTCCGACTGTGTCCTTTTATAAGTAATCATCATGATTTGCATGCATCTAAACTGTTGTTGCTTGGAGTACTTGACTACTCCCAAATCTCACCATGATTCTGGAAATCATCAGATGCCTGGTGTGTATTTGTTGATATTAATAGTTCTATTATCTTTATTGGTTCAATCACACAATGTCATCTAAGATGCTGCAAGACCTTGTACACAGGGTGTGGATTGTGGGAAATAAAATTTCAGTTTTTATTTTAGACTCAGAAACTGAGAATCTCTGTGACTTTATTCTTTCTTTTTTGGCCATGCCTCACAACTTGTGGATTAAACTGGGGCCTGGGCCCTAACCACTGGACCACCAGGGAATTCTCTGTGTCTCTGTGACCTTCCTTAAGCCGATAAATTACTCAATCTCTTAATTCTTAAAATACAAAACAGAGTTGTGTATAGTGCTTCACAGAATTGTGGCAAAGATTAACTTGTATGGAAATGAGGTTATTAAATAAAGAACCCAATATTTAATAATTGTTAGTTGCCTCTGTAGGATTGCTGGTTTGGGTTAGAAACCCCCGATCACAGCCCACCTGTGTGAAAATAACCACTCTTTGGACTTTTTAGTCCCAGAATCTAGGCATGCTTACCATCTCTGAACAGAGAATAATATTAATGCACATATGTCCTCAAACCACTCATTTGCTTTTTGGCACATGTGAATTACTGGATATGTTTAGGAAGAATTCTGAGGCTATTGATCATTTAAACCGACAAGTGAAGGTTAGATGCCAGAGGGTACAGCTGGTCTCCTCCTCGAGCCCATTTCTCTGGTGGCCACAGAAGACATCTCTGTGGCTCCTAGGACCCCAGGGTCAGGCAGGAGGGACTTAACCGCACACCATCTGCCAGGGAGGAGCGGGGAACCTCCTGTTTAGCACCACGGACAGCTCGCGTGTCTGGAGGAGGGAGGCGGCGGGACTCTGCTCTGCGCCACCGCCAGGAAGACGGAGTGCAGTAGCGGCAGACGGGGGAGGAGAGCAGAGAGGAGAGGAGGGACGGCTGCTCCAGTGTGGGGAGTGGAAGAAAACCGGGAGCAGCCTGAGCAGCAGGTCCGGGGGTAGACGCTCAGCTCCACTGCCTTCCTCACTCAGGCAGACGCTGCTGAGCTCCCCCGGGTTGTTTCCCAGTCCCGCTGGGCGGAGGCTGCCGTCTAGACCTGACTCCAGGTGAGTTAAGCAGGCAGATCTACTGAAAGGTCTGAAATAGAGGTTTCGAATTGTCGAGGCTTAGCCGCTTCTCAAGCGCTGGGGGCTTTGCAGTATTTCACAAAGTCACAAACAGACTGGTCTTAGCGTTGGCCGCACAGGCTGAGGATGGGCAATGCAGAGGGGTGGGATGGGGTGGGGGGTTGTGACCCTCCCGGCAAGGATGGGGTGGTTTAGAGGAATTCAACTGAAGTGAGTGGGCTTTAAAAATGTCTCCAAATGCACACGTTATATGTAAGCCTTCTCAACAGGCATTTGTTTTGCTGGCAGCCCATTTTGTCCTTCTAACCCTCCTCGTTTTTGGCTCAAGATCTGTTCGCCAAGCCAAGTCAAAGGATTTGGAAGGTGTGGATTTAGGGGATCTGGGTACACAACGGGACAGGGCAACCTTGCCGTCTAAGTGGAAAGTGGGATTTCTTTTTCCCTGATCTACCAGAGGGTAGCCCTCTGAATAACTGGAGGTTCTTTTGCTCCGTGTCCTCCCTAAGCCTCTTAAAAGGCTAGAAACTTCAGGCTATCTAGAGGCGCTCTGAAGTCTGATGGTAATTTAGCTTAATAGTCATGGTGATTCATTCATCTCTTCTTCATCCTTTGTTTGCAAATTATTCACACTTTGGATTTCTTTAAGATCACAACTTGTAAGTGTCTGACTGAACAGGTAATATGTTTCTCATTCTGCAAATGCATGGGAAAGTGATGAGTTCACATTGAGAGGAAAGCAAGTTTGTTTTCAAGGAGGAGCTTTGGTGAAAGCGAGTGATGAAGAAATTGTGGGACAAAGTTAGTAAAATTTCCCACAGAACTCACTTAATTTTTTTCACATTTGCTTCACTTAAAAAAATATATATATGTATAATTTGTGTGCGTATGTGTGTGAGCAGCAAATCTCCTAAAATGTATTATAAGTTTATTGGGTGTAGAAGTTACTTTATAACTAGATACAGGCTCAGTCATGTTTGACTCTCTGCGACTTTATGGGCTGTAGCCCTCCAGGTTCCTCTGTCCATTGGGATTTCCCAGGCAAGGCTACTGGAGTGGGTTGCCCGTTCCTACTCCATTCTTACTAGGAGCATAATCATAATTTGCCATGGCCACAAGAGTGTTCTAAACATTTTGCTTTTGGGTGGTTGGGGTAGCTATTTCTGTTTTTTGATTCAATACTTCCTCCATGGGCCTTGCTGGATACTTTTTAGTAGAGTTGGTATGCATACAACTAGTCATGTGGGCTACTGTGCATTTAGATAGTAGTGAATTATACAAATTATAAATTTAGCAAATAAATATAAGAATTGAAGTTTGGGGATGAAATTTAAATATCTTCCCATATTTACTAAATTTTCTAAAAGGGCCAGTGTCATTTTATACTTAAATGAGAACTTACTGGTTTTTCACATTGAGACATATACATCTCAAGTTTTAGTAATTAAAGTATAATATTTTACTTTGCTCTTGTTTTAACTTAACATCAGCCTGGAATTAACATATTCTTTTTGATGTCTGCCACTGTAAGCCAGGTTCTTTCATATGTATTCCATTTCTAATAACATCTAGAGTTTAGATAGGACAGTAATGCTTGTTCCATTTTTTCAGGTAAAGAAACCATGATATAGTGGAATTGATTTTCCCAAATTTCTACAATTTCTATATTGTATATAGAATAAAATAGAACTATTCTAATTATTATAACATAATAGTGTTGTAAACCGTGAATTTAAGCTTCAGCTATTCAACTAAAAATTCAGTTCTTGAAAAAAAAATGTACTGCTGCTTTTAGTTGAGACTATTGCAATAGTGATACATGAATACTACTTATGTAAAAATATCTTAAAATATATCTTGTTACTTCTTATTTATTAAGACTGGTTTCACTTTTTATGTAAAGGATGCTTTAATCATGCAGAATTGTGCTCATAGTCTCACCTTTAAGCAATTATGAAAACTCCTAACAGCTGACTTTGTGTCCTCCTTAGTAGAGTGGATTGAAAGGCCATCTCAGTATTATACTAAGAATATTCTGGGGAAGAGTTTATGTCTTATAAGCAAGATAGAAGACTGTCTACATTTAAATGCGTCTTAAAACGGCAAAGTTCTCACCTTGAATCTATAGCTACAACTTTCTTTCAGAGTAAACTGCCAGACTTGATATTGAACAGTCTTTAAGATACTTTGAGCACACTGGGAGATATTGTATATCTAGTGTAGGATGTATGAGAAGAGGAGGGTTAGGAACTGAATGGCTGTATGTTTTAATATGTGGCCACATTCATAAAAAGTTTCCCGTGCAATATATGTCATGAGAGCTTTGGTGTCTGATATGATGTAGTTCAAAGTAAGCTCATTATAACTTGTGGGAGTGAAAAAACCTATAATCTTGATTCAGCTTTTTCCTTTTCACTCTTCAGTGATAAAAATCTGCTCTACATTGGCCCTTAAAGAGCCCATTTGAGTTTCAAAACGGGTTGTTTTTTTGCCCCGAGGAGGAGTTGTGTTTGTGTGTATAGGCACACTCAGCAGACAGTTAAGGAATATGAGAAGAAAGTGAGCAGGAACAGTAAATACTTTACAGGAAATTTCTTGAAATCTCATATACTTTGAAACTGTTTTTCCATTTCACACACATAACAGTCGTAGCTGAATTTGGGAACTAAAGATGTGGTACACAACTTTATATCTGCTTGCAGAATTCCAGCCCACTCATTGCTCAGATGTTCTTGAATGTATCTGGATAATAAATTCTATGGCTCTTGACCATCTGATCAATTCCCTTTAGGTCCTGGCACAAAAAGGATAGCTTAAATGATTTTTTTTTTTTAATCTCAAGATGTCCTCTTCTCTCAGAACCCATAGAGCAGCCCAAGCAGGGTATGTGTGAGGCTTCTCTTCATTTTAACCTTTCTGAGAGAAGAGGTCCTCTTGAGAGTATAAACCAACGCCTTATTTCTCTTCCTTTGCAATAATTTCACATAGACAGCTGAGCAAGGAAGGATGGTGATAGAATAAGAGAATATATATATACACACATAACTTTATTCCTCAGGAAAAAATTAGGAGCATTGTACAAGTGAACATACTTATTCAGAAATAGTTATCGACAAACATTTTTGATCAAGAGAGATTTGTATACACATTTTAGCAGAATAGTCAATTTCTAGTCATTTCTGAACGATATAGGAAGTTGGAAATAAGATGAATAATAGGACTCAATTCTGTTGGGGAACAATGGGAGCCAATACAGACTGTATACAGGGCAAGGGAATGGGGCAGTTTTTTCAATAAATCATTATTAAGAGCTGATCTAGAAAGAGTGTTGAGGAACATTGTTGTTCAGTTGCTAAGTCATGTCTGACTCTTTGTGACACCATGGTCTGCAGTATGCCAGGCCTTCCTGTCCCTCACTATCTCCCAGAGTTTGCCCACATTCATGGGAGACATTAATGCTGTAGAATTTCTGAAAAACCTTAAGCACAGGCTGTCTCCCTGATATTGTTTGAGCCGTGTGCATGAGAATAGTGAGTGCTGAGAAGGTGTGTGTAGAATAGTCACAAATTCTGCTATCAGAGTATAATGAACATGCATTGATGAAAGTGAGTGCTTATTTCACATATGTAATGCTCATTTGGTCAAGAAATTGGATAACAATTTGTAACAGTGTGAATTGCCTTTTGGACTTTGCTTTCCTAAAAGGGGCACGTTCACCTGTTTTGTTGTTCATTTGCTAAGTCATGTCTGATTCTTTTGTGACCCCATGGACTGTAGCCCACCAGACTCCTCTGTCCATGAGAGTTCCCAGCCAAGAATACTGGACTGGGTTGCCATTTTCTTCTCCAATGTTCACTTAGTTGCTCATTTTAATATGAATAGTTCAGGGGGCTGTTTTTTTTAACCATCTCCATGAGATACTATGGAGATGGTTAGAATTTAAATTTTAGTGTGTATATATTCATTATGATCTTCATCTCTGATCCCCCTTTATGATGATACTGATTGCATGAGTATTTTGGGAGGTTTAAGGCAGAAAAATACAAAGACATATGATCAGTGGACATAGTTAGCAACCACAGTTTTCATGCAATCATTTCACATGTCAAGGTAAATTTGGACAAATATCTTTTATTTATGACTTGGTAAGAGATGGTAGAGAGATTGGTCTTAGAATATTGAATTTAACACACATTTTTAATTCTTAAAATGGGCGACATTATAGGAAAGAAAAAGCAGAAGTCACTGAACAAAAATTTTGTCATGTGTAATTCATGGATTATTCTAATTTGTTGAACCAAATCTTTAAATGTATTATTTAAGCATATGAAGAATTATAGAAAATTATGCTGTTTTATGCAAATATATACTTAATGAACTGTATTGTAGGTATAGGAATAGACAAGCCAATTATTTTTTACTGAGTGAAGAATTTCCTTTTTTTAAATTCCAAACTAAACTCTCAGCTTAGTGTGATGTGCTATGTATTACCTGAGCTCCAAAAAAAATTGCCATCAAAAGGGATTCATATATTTAACTTAGTAATTCTCATACTAAATAATAATAAGGATAAATTATAGCACACTTCAGTTCAGTTCAGTCACTCAGTCATGTCTGGCTCTTTGCGACCCCATGAACTTCAGCATGCCAGGCCTCCCTGTGCATTACCAACTCCCGGAGTTTACTCAAACTCATGTCCATCGAGTGGGTGATACCATCCAGCTATCTCATCCTCTGTCATCCCCTTCTACTCCTGCCCCCAATCCCTCCCAGCATCAGAGTCTTTTCCAATGCGTGAACTGTTTGTATGAGGTGGCCAAAGTATTGGAATTCCATCTTTGGTATCAGTCCTTCCAAATAACACCCAGGACTGATATCTTTTAGCATGGACTGGTTGGATCTCCTTGCAGTCCAAGGGACTCTCAAGAGTCTTCTCCAACACCACAGTTCAAAAGCTTCAATTCTTCGGCACTCAGCTTTCTTCACAGTCCAACTCTCACATCCATACACGACCACTCGAAAAACCATAGCCTTGACTAGACGGACCTTTGTTGGCAAAGTAATGTCTCTGCTTTTGAATATGCTATCTAGGTTGGTCATAACTTTCCTTCCAAGGAGTAAGTGTCTTTTAATTTCATGGCTGAAATCACCATCTGCAATGATTTTGGAGCCCAGAAAAATAAAGTCTGACACTGTTTCCACTGTTTCCCCATCTATTTGCCATGAAGTGACGGGACCAGATGCCATGATCTTAGTTTTCTGAATGATGAGCTTTTAGCCAACTTTTTCACTCTACTCTTTCACTTTCATCAAGAGGCTTTTTAGTTCCTTTTCACTTTCTGCCACAAGGGTGGTATCATCTGCATATCTGAGGTTATTGATATTGTTCCTGGCATTCTTGATTCCAGCTTGTGCTTCTTCCAGCCCAGCGTTTCTCATGATGTACTCTGCACACTTATGAAGTTTCAAACACTCAAGCTTAGCAAGAATTAGCTCAGCTAATCCTGAAAATAATGTGTAAGGATACTGGAGTAATAAAATGTCTTACACACCTGGATTTGAAATCATCTCTTGCCAGCTCTGTGAGCTTGAAAGTAATGTAGCCTCTCTTCCCTCCCGTTGCTGCTTCTCTAAAATGGGACATTACCAGTACCTAACTAACAGGATTTTTGTCCATGTTTTACTTTTTAGTGAAGTTTCAGGACCACTTAAGGGTGAGGCTGCTACTTTTATTAATGTCATGATACCTACTATACTTCTAACTTTTACTGTGTGTGACACTGATCAAGTTTCCTTTCTGTATTCTGATTTCTTTATCTATAAACTGAATGAAATGCCTGTTTTGTAGAGTTTTCATTGGTATATTAAAGAGATTGAATAAAATCATTTATGTCAGAGACTTAGCACCAGGTAGATGTTCAATAAGTATTTTCCTGCCCTCTCACATATTGCTGTGGATATATTTCTACATATTCTTTTACAGTTTTATATTTTTCTTTTCAACTTGCGTGTCCATCTTGCACATGATATTCCCATCTCCTGCTTCTCTTCTAATGTTATGTAATCATTAAGCTCTAGACATGTAGAATAAGGCATTTTTATAATTTTTACTTTGATTAAACTTTTGAAGAGAAGCATGCTAGGTCTCAGGACCAATTTTGATAAGAAAAGGGAAATATTTATTCCACACAGCATTTATTCTTCACACCCTTGACAGTTTTGTACTGTCATTCTGTCAGCAATAAGTGAGATTTTTCTATTTAAATGGTTTTCTATTTGTGGTAGCATAGTTCATGTCTGGACTTCATCCAGTAAGCATAAATATAATGGAGACTTGGGTAATTATTTATTTTTAATAAGGGGAGAAATGGATACAATATTTTTAATATTGTTTCTAAAATCTTTCAAATTAACTTTGATTTTGTTGGCAAAGAGCATCACAAACTTACTCCTAGGTAGTGTTCTTGAAAAATGTTTGAATTTTCTAGATATCATCCCTAGTTTGGCCTCATAGAATTTACTTTCAGATGTTCCTTGTCTGCTAAATAGGAAGATTCTTGTTATTAGCATCATCAGATATAGTGTTGCTCAAGGCCTATCTGCATGGAATTATAGAAAGGCCGAAATGGAGAAAAATTCATCTCTAAATTAGACACACTAGTGTATTAATATTGATTAGATGGTCATGATAATGATGTTAGTAATGTGGCTCAACATATAGACAAGTAATATATAATAAGTTGCCAAGATAAATCCTATTATTGAGTTTAGTACCCCATTTTTTTCTAGGATCTCTCCATTTCATCATTCTTTCATTTTCTTTCATTTGCTTATCATACTGGTGTGTTAGTTTCCTTCTGCTGATCTAAGAAATTACCACAAATATAATGACTTAAAGCAACACAAATTTATTGTCTTAGAGTTGGGAGGTCGGAATCCAAAATCAGTTTCCCTGGACTAACGTTAAGATGTTCGCAGGGCTTGCTCCTTTTAGAGGCTCTGAAGGGAGATTTCCTTTTCTTGCCTTTTTCTGCTTCCAGTGGCATTCATTCCAGTGAATTCATTGGTTTATGACCCCTTCCTCCATTTTCAAAGTACGTTTTCCCTATATTTGTTTCTGCCTCTACAGTTCATCTTCCTCTCAGCTCTGAATTCTCTCCATCGTACTTGCAAGAACTCTTGTGATTATGTTGTGTTCACCTGATGATGCAGGGCAATTTTCTCTTCTCAATATCCTTAACTCAAATCTACAAATTCTCTTTGATTATGTAAAATAATACATTCTTAGGGCCTGGGGATTAGGAGGACATCTTGGGGTCTCTTATTCAGCTGACCACAAATGGTAATGACATTTTTGTGCCCTGAGACCCCAAAGGGCTTCCCTGGTGGCTCAGCGGTAAAGAATTTGCCTGCAATGCAGGACACACGGGTTCAATCCCTGAATTGGAAAGATCCCCTGGAGGAGGGCATGGGAACCCATTCCAGTATTCTTGCCTGGAGAATTTCAGGGACAGAGGAGCCTGGTGGGCTACAGTCCACTGGGGTCACAAAGAGTCGGACACGATTGTAATGACTGAACACCCAAGCGGAAGACCCTGAAAATAATGTGCTTGCTTCCCGCATGGGAAGAGCAATGTGCATTTGAGATTTTTTAACAGATCTGTTAGGAGATATTGATACAGAATCTTCCTAACAAAGATGATAATCAATTAAACACCCTTTAATTTATTAAATCTAGTATTCGTAAAATATACGTGGAATTACTAACTTCTAGTAATTTGTACTTCTAGGTTTAAAGCTATTAATTAAATCCATAATCTATCAAGGACAACATCTGGATTAATTAGGTTTAAATTACATAGGGCAGAGTCTATGATGGCTCTTTCTTAGGAAGTTTACCTCTTGTTTACAAAGCCAGATCCACAAAAGAAACCACTGAAAGCTTGATTCTCTTTTAAAACTTTTCAGGATGTAATTTTCAGGGATGTCAGACAGTGGTTTCATAAAAATTGGTGCTGTTCATAAATTTGCATTGTGAATATTTTGTCTCATGAGCTATATACACTAATTGTAGACTTCTCAGAGAAATTTAATGATGGTCATGTCAGCTTTCAAATATTTCTATAACTTGAAAGAGGATTACTGCATGAGATGGATTCATTTTCCCCCCTATTCCATTGTTGCCAAAGGGAACTTGAAATGCCCTGTTTAAATTAATTTAATGCAAATGAATTCCTGCTGCCTCACAAGTTTGTCCTTCATTTTTCTTAAAATTATGTGTAAATGGATGTGACATGCTTTACTGGTTGTTGTGCAGGGAGCATTGTCCTTCCTAAAAGCTCCCTCATTTGTCAAAAAGAAGCCATTAAGCAAAAAGTAAATTATCTTATCTGATCACAGTATTAAGAATGACCTTAAAACTATAAATTGTATTATCAGTATAATAGCTAAATGGTCTTTGCAGTTGTGGAAATCCCAAAGAAAACCCTTGTTGAAATACAAAACTAGCTATTACAATCATCCAAAATCCATGTTGATCTTTTACCTTGTAAAAGGTAATGTAGCTGGAATGTACTGTTGCCTTATCGCTCTCTGTCCTTGCATTCCAGAAACTCTAGTTCCAATACTTTTTTAAATTTAAATTTAATTGAATAATTTATTTTTGGCTGTGTTTTGCCCGTTGCTCTGGATGGGCTTTCTCTACTTGAGGTGAGTGGGGCTGTTCTCTAGTTGCGGTGCATGGGTTTCTCCTTGCGGTGGCTTCTTTTGTTGTGGAGCATGGGCTCTAGGGTGTGTGGGCTTCAGTACTTGTGGAACACTGGCCTAGTTACTCTACAGCATGTGGCATCTTCCCAGACCAGGGGTCGAACCTGTGTCCTCTGCATTGGCAGCTGGATTCTTAACCAATGAACCACTAAGACATCCTCAAATACACTAAAGTTTTTAAGCTTTTCTGGTTGTCTTTAATAGTTTTAATATCAAGCAATATAGTTTTATAGAGACCCACGTAAAAATAAAACAAGTTTATGTAACATGGAATTACACAAGGTTGATCATGAATGGTCATTTTTGATAAGGGGCTACCCATCTACCCTTAGAATGGAAATGTAAATCCATTATTAAGGGAAGTTGAGATTAAACTAAGGAACTCTGCTAATGTTTAAGCCTTAAGAAGAAGAGTAAGGCACAGGCATATTTTTAGTTTCTACGCCTAGAGATATAGTAGTTGTACGATAATCTTTTTCTACTATTGAAGAAGCATCTTCTCCAGCCATGTATTCATCTGAGCAAGAACTTAAACTCAGTCTTCAGCAGCCATAGTCGAGAGGATGGCATGATAGGCTCCTTGTACATATGGCCCTCTTTAGCAGGCCAACTGTTACTTTGTCCACCCACATCACTTAGGACATATGGCATTACTTTGGCTGTGGCAGCAAGTGTGTGTGGACGTGTCTTGGTGTGGGTATAGACTGCTGCTTGTCTTCCTTTTGATGCTCGTGCAACCAACTGTCACTGGGTAGAAAATTTATTATCCAAAGCATTAGATTTGAGGATAGCAAATGATGATAGTATTAATTGATATTAAAATAATATGATGAATTTTCTCTTTAGTTTGAGTACCAGACCTAATGGATATTTGCTATTGCAAAGCTTCAGAAGAAATGATGCCTTTTCCAAGAATAGAGTCAGTGCTTTTCAAAGACTAACTCATTCAAATGTTTGAGTTTTATAGAACCAAGATAGCAGGGGTATCAGAAATCCTGAGAGAAGTTATTGTGAAATAATCAATTCCTGAAATTTAGCCATGAATCTGTTTTTAGTTTTGGCTATGAGGGGGAAAAAATGAGAAAACATGATCAGATAGGCTGGAATGAAGAGTTATGTAATCAAAGAGTAACTTATTTCAGAGAGTTTACAGTGTTCTATAAAACAACTTTTGAACATTGGATTCATTTGTTTTCAGTATTTTGAGTTCTGAATTTGCAAAGCGAGGCCTTTCAATACCTGCAACGAGTGTGTACTTTTCAGTGGTGGCCCTAAAACTCCTACATACAGGGGCTCTTCTACTGCATTCTCATAGGACGACGAGGCTGAAGGGTATTTGCTGAAGGTACGTGTGCAGAGCTTGACTGAGATTATACATCAAGTCTCTGAAGGGAAGAATGAGTGGTTATGAGTGCTGAGGATTATGGGCGAGATAACATTGCAATGTACTTTTGCTACCATTGCTTGAAAATGTTTACAGTCAGATTTGTTGCCGATCTCTCATAAGCACACAGCTATTCACATGCTACATTTGGAAAATCTGAAAATTGTTCAGTAAAACTGCATTGGCTAAATATTAGGTAAATCAATCAAGATTTGCTTAGGGAATATTGATAAGCAGTATTTCCAGATGTAGAAAGAATAAGTTTTTAAATTGCTTTTGAATATCACTTGTTTACAGAGTCTCCTTTCAGTTTCAGTGCTATGGCACATCTATTCATCACCATTAAGGCTGTCTGTGAAATATTTGGCAGTGTAGGTATCAAAGCTCTGTGGTAATGGTGATTGATGCATGGAATATAGCATCAGTATTGTTATTCACTGGCCTTGAAAATTTAAGTTTTCATCCTTTTTCACCTTGCTGTACCTTACTGACAACTTTAATTTATAACTCACTGATTTATTTATTTTTTATTTTGGGGGTCATTCTATATTTATGGTGGTGAAGTATCAGATTATCAATGTATTATACCAGTGTGGAAGTTTAGAGGGAAACAAGCAGAAAGTAAATATTTACTACCAATAAATCTACTGTATCAGTTTCATTGACAGAAAAAGAATACAGCTAATTTTACTCAGACTTCTTTTTAATCTTTTAGTTGTGTGTATATATATTTCTACAATTGACCTTTCTTTGTTGAGTATGTGTTTGCACACAAAGTCAATTTTAGATATCTTAGCCAAAGGGTGAATTTAAGGTGACTATTTCAAGTATATGTAAATTTTGGCAAAATAGTCACACAATGGCAATATAAGAAGCCAAAAAAGTGGGCATAAAATAGTAAATAATGGTTAAAAACACTTGCAAATGAATAATTGAGTTAAAAAATTTTTATTTTTAGCTTATAAAATTAATAGAAATGAAATTATGCAAATCATTTTTATATACATATATGTGTAAATTATAAATACAAAAATGGTGTATAATTTAACATATATAGTCATACTCATCTATATATATGTCTTCATCGTAAAAATGAGTACATGTGGTATATACATATATAGAAAGCTTTCATTTTTATTTCTATTACTTTTCTCATTTTTTAGTAATGAACTAAAAGTAAAGAGAAATTTTATTTGGTAGTTTGATCTTTCTTATTTTGCCTCTTTCTGCCTCAAATTTATGGTTTTCTTTGTGATCAGACCTCTAGGGTTCACATATCATATCATCCTTTTGGATGTTTTGGTGGCAGCATGCCACTATAAAGTGTGCATGTGCAAATCTGTGTGAATGTTTTATCCTTGATGGAGAAAAGCCAGTTAAAATGATTAACTGTGTGGTAGCACCAGTGCCATGAAAAATCAGATATCCATTAACCAAATTTTTTGAGCACCTGTTCAGTACCCAACACAATTTTGCTGCTGCTACTAAGTCACTTCAGTCGTGTCCGACTCTGTGTGACCCCAGAGATGGCAGCCCACCAGGCTCCCCCATCCCTGACATTCTCCAGGCAAGAACACTGGAGTGGGTTGCCATTTCCTTCTCCAATGCATGAAAGTGAAAAGTGAAAAGTGAAGTCGCTCAGTCGTGTCTGACTCAGCGACCCCATGGACTGCAGCCTACCAGGCTCCTCCGTTCCATGGGGTTTTCCAGGCAAGAGTACTGGAGTGGGGTGCCATTGCCTTCTCAGAATACAATTTTAAGTAGTGAAAATACAGCCATTAAAAATTAAGTCTGTACCCTTGAAAGCAAATGTGCAGGACAAAAGATTTGGCAAGCTAAACACAGTTCAGAACCAGAAATTAAAGTTTGTGTGCAGTTTAGATGTTATTTAAACCATGTTATGTTATTCACCCACTTAAACTAGCAATTCCTCCATCCATCCTTGGGGGAGTAATGGCAGAGAACTAAGTCTGTTATGCTTGAACTTAACTCAATAAACTTAAAATCTGATATATGATAAAAGTGTATTATATCTGTGGGAGAATTATTAAAAAATTATGAAATGATGTTGAAGTAATTAGCTATATGTATTTTTTTGTGGCAAAAACTTATAATGCACTGCTCACAAAAATTAATTCCAGAGTAAGTATCAAACTCCTCAAAATATAAATAAAAAAACCCTGGAAGCAAATATCATTTCTAATATTAAGGGGAATTTTAGTTTCCTAAGTATAGCCCTGATCAAAGACAGAAACAGCCAGATGGGTTGGACTTCAAAATAGAAAATTTGTATATTTCAAAAGACACTATGCTTCTGCTGCTGCTGATGCTAAGTCATGTCAGTCATGTCCGACTCTGTGTGACCCCAAGACGGCAGCCCACCAGGCTTCTCCATCCATGGGATTCACCAGGGAATAATACTGGAGTGGGTTACCATTTCCTGCTCCAGTGCATGAAAGTGAAAAGTGAAAGTGAAGTCGCTTAGTTGTGTCTGACTCTTTGCAACCCCATGGACTGTAGCCCACCAGGCTCTTCTGTCCATGGGATTCTCCAGGCAAGAGTAGTGGAGTGGGTTGCCATTGCCTTCTCCAAAGACACTGTGAGTAGCTATAAAAAGCAAATGTCAAATCAGTAAAAAGTATTTGTAATTTATTTGACTTATTTGACATATAAATAGTTTCAAGAAATCAATAAAAAAGATTAGTAGTGCAATAGAAAACAAGGCAAGGTGTATTGGCAATAAGCAGCAAAAACCTTGTTTGAAGGAACACTAAATGTATCAGAATCTCTGTTGTTCATAAACAAAATGTAAAAAAAAAAGTACAAAGACTTATATAGAGATATATGTAATATTTTAACAAAATTATAGTTTGAATTTATTCATGTTATACATATATGTATCTGTGAAACTATTTGTAGGTTCATATCATGTAGTTTATTTTCTATTCTTTTAAACTTCTGTATTTTCAAAGGTATATTCGAACCTCAGAACACACCCTTTGCTGTTGAAAGCTCACGTATCATTTTCTTTAAGTTCTATAGAGAATAAGAACTAAAATTCCTTATCAGAAATTGTATTTCAATAATAATTTGTTATTGTGTTTAATAATTCCTACTCAGGGCTTAACTGATAAAGGAAGATTTCTTTTTAAACAAAGCTTTTTGATGTACCTTTTTATTGGAAAGAGCTTTTATTTCCTTAAGTATTTTGTTGCCTAAGCGTGATGAGTATCCGGCAGTGGGATGTAGTTGAACAGATGCTTATTGTGATATATGAGATGAACTTGCTTCCCTAAGCACACATAGGCATGAAATGCAGCTGGCTTCAGTACATAAAAGTCAATTAGTTTCCAAATGTGTTTCTGCACATTACAGACTTTTAGGGGCAGAAATCCTACTATTCTCTCAAATGGGGGCTCTACTTAATTATGAAATTTAATTTAGACTAGCAATTGGAAAATACTAAATTCTGGGCTGCAGACAGAGCCTGATTTGGTGATATTAACATTGTGTACTAAGGGTGGTAAGTCCTGCAGAGAAAGCAGCTTCTGTGCGGAGGACATGGTATGTATAAAGCTAGAGAATGTTTTAAAGCAAAGTAAAATCAAGGGTGTGAACATGTGGAATACAGAAGAAATAAAATCAAGTTCAGAGGCTGGGGAAAAGAAACTAATGAAGGTAAACCTGAAAAAGACTCAATGCAAACAGTGATGAGAGTGAAGGCAGTGGCTAAGCTTGGGGAAACAGTCTGGACGGAAAGGAATTTGGCGTGTGTGCATACTGTCAGGGGTCTAACCTATGGCAATCAGGCCTCTTGAGACATAGTAACTGTAGTTCATTTCTATTGTCCAGGGAGCCTTGAATATTCCTTTTCATTTAAAAAAGACCATCTACTGTGTGTGATGAGTTAATATCAAGGACATTAAATTTTTTTCTTGTTGTTCAGTCACTAAGTCATGTCTGCCCCTTTGCGACCCCATGGACTGCAGCACAGCAGATTTCTCTGTCCTTCACTATCTCCTGAGTTTGGTCAAACTCATGCCCTTTGAGCCAAAGATGCCATACAACCATCTCATCCTCTGTTGCCCACTTCTCCTCCTGTCTTCAGTCTTTCTGAACATCAGGGTCTTTACCAGTGAGTCAGCTCTTTCCATCAGGTGGCCAAAGTACTGGAGCTTCAGCCTCAGCATGGGTCATTCCAATGAATATTCAGGGTTGATTCCCTTTAGGATTGAGTGGTTTGATCTCCTTGCTGTCCAAGGGACTCTCAAGAGTCTTCTCCAGCACCACAGTTTGAAAGCACTAATTCTTAGACACTCAGTCTTCTTTATTGTCCAGTTCTCACATCATACATGACTGCTGGAAGAACCATAGCTTTGACTACACAGACATTTATCAGCTGGGTTTTCTGCTGCTGCTGCTAAGTCGCTTCAGTCGTGTCCGACTCTGTGCGACCCCACAGACGGCAGCCCACCAGGCTCCCCCGTCCCTGGGATTCTCCAGGCAAGAACACTGGAGTGGGTTGCCATTTCCTTCTCCAATGCATGAAAGTGAAAAGTGAAAGTGAAGTCGCTCAGTCATGTCTGACTCTTAGCGACCCCATGGACTGCAGCCCACCAGGCTCCTCCATCCATGGATTTTCCAGGCAAGAGTACTGGAGTGGGGTGCCATTGCCTTCTCTGATATACCAAATTTAATCAATTATCTACTAGATAAAACATTTAAAAATAGCTTGTGTAGAGATCTTTATAAAATATATTCTTATATTTTATGGCCAGAATTCATTTATATTTCTTTCCCTTATTTCTTAGCATGTTCAGTAGAATAATAGCCTTCCAATATCTAGAACCTGTAAATATATTGGGCTTTCCCAGTGGCTCAGCAGGTAAAGAATCTGCCTGTGATGCTTGTTCCATGGCAAGGAGGAGTTAATGGAAATGGAATGAAGATGGAATTCATGGAATTTTTTAAAAATTTTTTTTATTTTAAGCTTTTTATTTTGTATTGGAGTATAGCTGATTAACAGTGTTGTGATAGTTTCAGGTGAACAGTGAAGGGATTCAGCCGTATGATACAGAGATTTAATGATCTGACTTTAAAATGGGAGCAATTATCCTGAATTATCTGTGTGAGCTAATGTAAGAACAAGGGGTCCTATGAGATGAAGACTGAGAGAAAGAGATGGAATATCTGAAGCAGAGGTTGGAATGATCAATACATTTTGTATACAGAGGCTGGAGTTGGGATCCAAGAAATGAACTGACTTTAGAATAACTCCAGAAAAAAACAACAACAGCAAAAATCAAAGTCCTGAGAATGATTTAATTTTAGCCCAGTGAGACCCATTTTGGACTTCTGACAACCAGAACTTTAAGAAAATAAATTTGTGTTGTCATTTTAAGCCATCGAGTTTTTGGTTACAGCAGGAATAAGGAACTAGGAATCACAGTTTTCTTATTTTTTATTTATTTCTTTTTTTTTTTTTTTGCTCAAAATGGTGTACTGAATTGAGTTAGACATTCCAAGAAATATCTAGGAATTAATTTTCTTGAGAAAATCCTTTATACCAGAGTAATGAGAATTTTAGAGATGAACTATCCTATTTATGAAAGATAATATATGTAAATACCATGTGAGCCAAAAAGGAGGTGTCATCTGAAGACCAATATAAAGTGTTCTCCAATTATATAATGCTTAGATGGTGCATCAAATGTTGTAGTGGAAGAACCATAGTCTTTCTGGAACTATATTAATAATTTTAATTTAATAGTGCCATGAGTCAGGACCATTGGACCAGTACTCACAAAGAGGGTTAGGGTTGTGAAAGAGATTTGAGTTATTTGAATTGAAGATCAGGATATAAGGCAATAGCCATTGGTAATCCAGTTTCTATTACTAGAAACCACTCATTCTAGTAATACATTCACCAACCATTTATTTATGGGGCATTACATGGTTGGTGAATTTATTACTAGAATGAGTAGTTTCTGGCAATGGCACCCCACTCCAGTACTCTTGCCTGGAAAATCCCATGGACGGAGGAGCCTGGTGGGCTGCAGTCCATGGGGTCGCTAAGAGTCAGACATGACTGAGCGACTTCACTTTCACTTTTCACTTTCATGCATTGGAGAAGGAAATGGCAACCCACTCCAGTGTTCTTGCCTGGAGAATCCCAGGGACGGGGGAGCCTGGTGGGCTGCCGTCTATGGGGACGCACAGAGTCGGACACGACTGAAGTGACTTAGCAGCAGCAGCAGCATGTTAAATAATACAGACATAGTTTAGTGGTGGAGACATGAAAAATATGACATGTAGAGAAGCTTCTAGTGAGGGGCAACGTTGAAAACTGTTGATACCTGACAGTTCTAGAGAGCAGCAGGATTAAAGGATATGAAAGATTGAATTCACTCAAGATCTCTAACTGGATAATTGATTACTAAATAAATCATATTTTCTTACAACTCAAAGAATGTTTCTTTTGATGAAAACTTTCAAATATAATGTACATTTGGGCTTGAGTTAAAAAATATTTTGTAGACTGCTCACAGGAAACTAGAAAACAAATCTGATGTATGTTGATCATTAAATCTGTGGAGAGTTCGTCCAGAGAATAGAGGATGTGACAGCTAGGAAATAAAATTCTTATAATATCCCTATAATAGGCAAGGCATATGGTTGAAATTATTAATACAACTTTATGACAAAAAAATTCCATAAAGTTTTATAATGACTTCTAATTTTCTTGACAATTCTGTCAAGTTCATAAATTGAAATTATTTTTCAGTAATTTAATTCCCTCTGAAAAGTTTTTTGACAAGTGTTCCTTAAGTTCCCAAGTCGTCTTTGTTAAAATTTTCTCTAAATGTTAAATAAAATTCATTTTCTCTAATACATTATGAAAAGCTCATCTTCTAGGTTTGAGGCATTTAAAAGTTTTTAAGGTGTTTGTAAGAAGTGGTATGTTCCACAGTTTAAGGTAGTCAATTAGTCTGATTAAATCTTGGCAGTAAATTGGATTCAATAACAATTTCAGTGATAAATCTCAGAGTATGGCTTGAAAGGTCTCCATGAAACATTGTAAAACAATTTTTAAGTTCATTAATTTGAGTCATTATACTTGGCCCTAATAGTAGAATGCCCTTAAAATGAAGCTGAATTGAACTTGGCAAATATTATACACTGTTTTTTCTAATAACAATTCCTGTGCCTCACTAGGAAAATTATTGTTTCCAGAATCCCAGTGCCTTGACCAGAAATGCATTTATTATTCTCTAGCACTTTTATTGAGAAATAGTCCTGATTTCTCATTTATATTTAAGTTTCAAAAGCAAGATTCTATTTATGAGTGTAAATAAAACTTTAAGGCATTGCAGCAGCTGGAAGATAAGAATGGAAAGAGGATCATCCTCCTTCCTCATTCCATATCAAGACCTTCTAATTAGATTATAACTTTATGAACAGCTTGGTTTGATGTGTTAATTTTAATTAATTAACTAATTTAATTTATAAATTATAATAAATTAAGTATAAATTATAATAAGTTGTAATTTAGTGAATTATAAATAACTTTATTAGTTCATATATTTCCCCCTGCATTAGAAGGGCATCCATTTTTATTTCTCTGCATTTCTTGAGATTTAAAAAGAAAATAGGAGTCTTGTGAAATACTGAAGTTTACACAAAGTTCTATGCTGTTAAATTTATTGTTTAGTAGGATAAATCTATTAAAATCAACATAAATGTAACCTGTGGGGTAAATTCATCTCCTTCGATTTACCACTAAAGAGATTTAATGTTAGGTTAAGTAACTACTACACGTCCATCAAGTTGGTGATGCCATCCAGCCATCTCACCCTCTGTCATCCCCTTCTCCTCCTGCCCCCAATCCCTCCCAGCATCAGAGTCTTTTCCAATGAGTCAACTCTTCACATGAGGTAGCCAAAGTACTGGAGTTTCAGCTTTAGCACCATTCCTTCCAAAGAACACCCAGGACCGATCTTCTTTAGAATGGACTGGTTGAATCTCCTTGCAGTTCAAGGGACTCTCAAGAGTCTTCTCCAACACCACAGTTCAAAAGCATCAATTCTTCAGCACTCAGCTTTCTTCATGGTCCAACTCTCACATCCACATAGTTTGGGTGAACTCTGGGAGTTGGTGATGGACAGGGAGGCCTGGCGTGCTGCAATTCATGGGGTCGCAAAGAGTCGGACATGACTGAGTGACTGAACTGAACTGAACTGAAGTAACTATTGCAAGGTCATTTACATATTTAATAACTCAGCATACCAGGTTTCTTAACTTTAATACTATTGTTCATCAAACTGCCTCTTCCTCAAACAGTTGTGGATAATTACAAGCTAACACTAGCAGGAAGAACAAAATATGTGTTTCACGTAGAATACAAAGCAAAACAAAGAATTGTTTTCTCTTTCCTTTTTAAAATCCACATGAACAAAATGATTTGTGGAGTTTCTCAAATGCCATGATGGCTACATATAACTTGAGAAATCAAATACTTAAGACTTTTAAACCCTAGAAAGTCTAAATAATGGAAAGCAAGGGGCATACTACATTGATTTTACATATCCTAATTTTTCCACTCATTGTAACTTGCCCTGAAGTAAAATACTATGTATTTGTCTTGTTTGGAGTTTGTCGTTAAGACAGTGGAATGGCTGAAGATCGATAGCAATTCCAACACACACACACATAAGTGCATATAGACATATGTATATGTGTGTGTGTTATATGATATATATATCATATGATTATATAGTCATGATATAGAAAATGTATAAATATATATGCCATATATGTCATAGCTTTTCTGTGTGTTTTTCTTTTTAAGTTAGCTCTTTCTAGGAAAAAACAGCAAGCTATTTAAGTATATACCTATCCAATAGTACAAAAATTATGCCTGCCTGTATCTCCCTAAATAGATCTCTTATTTTGACAAGTATCTACTTCATCTTCACAAAATTTTATTTGAGTCAGTGAACTCTCATCCAGATGCTATGGCTTGGCCAGGAAATCTAGAATTGAGCTTCACAGAAAGGTGACTCCCACTACCTTTAAAAGACTCTGCCAGCCCTGGGTTACTTTTTGATGCCATACCAATGGCGCAAGTATGACTCAGCTGAATCTGCCTCCAAAGTTGAACTCTTTATCTTTTGTCCTCTACTTAGTCTAACTTCTTTTATAAAAGATATGTGCCAATTTTTCAAAAATCTCAATGCTTGCAGGTTATGGAATGATTTCTTTACTTTGAATATAGCTTCAAAAATGATCTACAAATGGATAAGACTTGCATGCACACTTGAATGTGTATGTGTACGTGCATTTCACTGGACTAGTACTTTTCACTGAATAAGACGAAGTAAATTTTGTAGTACAAGAAGAAATGTAGAAGAACAACGAGGTATCTGGTTTGGGAGATTTTGAAAAAGATTTGGTGCCACTGGATTTTGCTACACCTTTGTGTTCAATCTAAATTTTACATCGTATGTATTTACTAAGCTCCTGAAAACTGTAAAAATGACTGTTGTTACGTTCTACACTGCCTTTTTAATTTTCTTAAAATTGACACAAGGGAAGACTTTTCTGTAGTCTCCATACGTTGAGACTCAGCCTTTTCTCATCTCCACATACCTTTCAACCAGAAGTTATTCTTGCTCCCTAATATGACTTGCAGATTTCTATTTTATCTGCCTCTTGCAAATCACACTCTTCCTTTGAAATGCAAACGCTTCGGAAATAGAAGTCATGCTCTTTTTGTATCGTTGACATCAGCAGACCTCTTGGTCACTCTTGTCATTTATGTAAGGCGTTAGGTCCTCACTGAAATCTTCTTCAGTCAAATCATCTTGTCATTTTTAGTGACTTCAACATCTGCAAGGAAGGACCATTGAAATCCTCCATTTTCTCTGTTTCTTGATGTCCTTATCTTCATTGCTTTTTTAAATTTCCATTTCAGTTACCCCTCTCATGATCAAACCTGAGATCATTCCTATAACAGTAACTGTACCCCCAAGATCTTGATGGCAGGTAGCCCACCTTCTGGACATCATTCTGCTTCTGACTCATTTGTTCAGTTATCATCATTCCTACAATTCTTTATCTGCACTGACACTCACCCTAGGCCACAGCTTTTGCTATTCCCTCCTAATCTGTCACTACTCCTCTGTCTTCATTGCCACATTTAAAAATACAATATTGTAAAGTAATTAGCCTCCAATTAAATTAATTTATATTAAAAATAATAAAAATAAAAGTAAAAGAAAAAAATAATAAAATATTTGGAGGAAGAAGACTGTGGGGAAAAAATTTTAGACGTTATGATTCATCAGTTCAGTTCAGTTCAGTTGCTCAGTCCTGTCCGACTCTTTGCAACCCCATGAATCGCAGTACGCCAGGCCTCCCTGTCCATCACCAACTCCTGGAGTTCACTCAGACTCACGTCCATTGAGTCAGTGATGCCATCCAGCCATCTCATCCTCTGTCGTTCGCTTCTCCTCCTGCCCCCAATCCCTCCCAGCATCAGAGTCTTTTCCAATGAGTCAACTCTTCGCATGAGGTGGCCAAAGTACTGGAGTTTCAGCTTCAGCATCATTCCCTCCAAAGAAATCCCAGGGCTGATCTCCTTCAGAATGGACTGGTTGAATCTCCTTGCAGTCCAAGGGACTCTCAAGAGTCTTCTCCAACACCACAGTTCAAAAGCATCAATTCTTCGGCACTCAGCCTTCTTCACAGTCCAACTCTCACATCCATACATGACCACAGGAAAAACCATAGCCTTGACTATATGGACCTTTGTTGGCAAAGTAGTGTCTCTGTTTTTCAATATGCTCTTGCAAATATCATGAACTCAACTTCCCCACTATTAATAGGACAGGCTAGTATTTTTTGTTTCTATCCCTCCGTGTAACCTTTTTTTTTTTCTGGTTTATTTTTATTTTTCCTTTTATTTATTTTATTTTTTAACTTTACAATATTGTATTGGTTTTGCCATATATCAACATGAATTCACTCCATCCTCATCACTCTGTTCTCTCCATACACAACCTCCCTAAGTACTACACACCACTTCTATACTAAAGAGCTAGTGATTTCTGGTTGTTGAGTCTGGCCCAGACCTTTCCTCTGAGAGGATGTGCCTCTCTTGACAATTGCACATGAATAATTCAAGAGAAACATGTCCTAGTAAATGTCACCACTAACCATTCAGATAATTAAGCCATGAGCTTATGGGTCACATTTGTGTCCTCCTCCTTTATTCCTATAATACTCAATCCAACATTCATTAAAAATATCTTGGTTCCAAATATATCTAGAATTTTTCCACTTTATTTGTTTCCAGTCTAGCCAGATCCAGATATTTTTATTGTTGTTGTTTAGTAGCTAAGTCGTTTCTGACTCTCTGTGACCCCATGGACTGTAGCCCATCAGGCTCCTCTGTCCATGGAATTTCCCAGGCAAGACTACTGGAGGATTGCCATTTCCTTCTCCAGGGGATCTTCCTGACCAGGCATCAAGCGTGTGTCTCCTGCATTGCAGGCAGATTCTTTACTGCTGAGCCACTGGAGAAACCCAGATCTTTTCTTACCTACTCCATTATCCTAGCCTTACCATTAGTCTACTTAATTTCGCATTAACTCCCTCTACTACTTAGAAAACAGAGTGATCTCTTAAAATGTCTGTCGGTTCATACCTCTCCCTACATTTTCAGTGTATTTGTACTAAAGCCTACATTCTCTGAGATTAAAAATAAAGCCTTTCTAATCTCACATCATATCTTTTAGTTATGTCTCATCAATCTTTCTTTGGGCTTCACTCCAATCAAAAAAGATTCATATACCCCATTCCTTCTACATATCAAGATTCTCCTCATATTGGGGTACTTAGATATTCTGTTTTATTTTCTTCCTGAAAGACTTTCCCACTGTATGCAAAGCTAGCTCTTATTTTCGTGTCTAAGCTTAAATATTGTTACCTGACAGAAGTGTTTAAAATAAACTATCTGATGTTCCCCCAACATCCTTGTTGGCTTTTCAGTTCTTTGATTTTTCATGTGACTATATCTGGCAATGATTTTTCTCTTTGCTTAATTTGATGTCTGCCCCTGACTTCCTCTCTAGAATTCAAGCCCTAAAATCCCAGAGACCCTGGCTTTCTTGTTTGCTATTGTAGCTCAGTAACTTGTATAATATCTGATACATATTTGTTGAGTGGAATAGCTAGATCCAGTGGGGTCCACAGCCTACCGCTTCCTATAGTTTCCAAAGCTGAAAGGCTTCTCACCCTATCTTAATGAGAGATGCGGGTCAGGAAATCTGGGCTAGGAATAATTCCTCTTTAAGTCACTTGAGAGGATATCAGGACACCCAGGAATGATTTTATTCTGCTTCAGTAATTCCACCGAGGTTAGGAAGATGAATCATTCTTCCTATCCGAGAGATTTTATGTCCCTAGTGGCTCAGATAGTAAAGAATCTGCCAACAATGCAGGAGACCCAGGTTTGATCCCTGGGGCAGGAAGGTCCTCTGGAGAAGGGAATGGCAACCCACTCCAGTATTCTTGCCTAGGAAATCCCATGGACAGAAGAACCTGGCAGTCTACAGTCCATGGGATTGCATAGAGTCAGATATGACTGAGAGACTGAGCATGCACACATGTGACTCTCTTGGACTCTCAAATGTTAGGGTGATTACTGCTAAACTTGTTTTGGGTCTTTTCCTCATATTCAATATTTCACTGAAAAGTCAGTCTTTAAGATTAGAAAAAAACTGTAGATTTCTATGAAATCTATTTATCCCTAATTTTAAAGTATCATGGTATAAACTGCTGCTGCTGCTGCTGCTAAGTCACTTTAGTTGTGTCCAACTCTGTGTGACCCCATAGACAGCAGCCCATCAGGCAAGAACACTGGAATGGGTTGCCATTTCCTTCTCCAATGCGTAAAAGTGAAAAGTGAAAGAGAAGTCTCTCAGTCGTGTCCGACCCTCGGCGACCCCATGGACTGTAGCCTTCCAGGCTCCTCCATCCATGGGATTTTCCAGGCAGGAGTACTGGAGTGGGGTATGGTATAAACTAGTTATTCCCAATTTTATGATTAAAAATAACCACTTGGAAGATTTATTGCAGTGCATATTCCGAGGGCTTACCTCTCGGGTTCTGATTCAGCATGTCCACAGTGATGCCTATGCAAGCACATTTTAGCAGCATCCTGGATTATTCTGAAGCAGAGTGCTCATGAACCACAGCACAGAAGTGCATGCTATGTTACATTTTGATACGTCTGATTTTTTATAATGCCAATTGGCAAGTGATTTATCTGTTTCCCTTGAACCAATGACATAGTAAAATTTTCATACTTTATAGAATACAGGAATTTTAGAAATATTTTTATTTGTCACATATCATGGAGACTGAATCTTAAAGAGATTAATTAATTTGTCAAAGATATTAAAGGGGGTCAGGAACCCAGTGTCTTTTCGTTGTCTGGACTCTTTATTCTAAAGCATGGTGACCTAGAGTAACATTTTCAGCTCCCAAGTTTTATCCTATTGGAAAACAAAGTAAATATAAATGTATCCATGGACTGTATCTGTATATATATAATTTATATAAATTGTACTACTTATTGGGCTTATAGAAGACTTTGCCACTATTGAATGCTAGGTATAGTTTGGACAGAGATAACTTCTAACTTTGAGAATTTACTAAGGTCAAAAAGACCCCTTTTAAAAAATGACTCCATGGCATTTAGACCAAGGACAATGTCAAAGTGAGGCTTCAATATATGTCTTACTCTAAGTTATTACTGAATGTAAGTCATGTGCTGGCTTCTAATGAAAATTTCCCATTGAACAAAATCAATGTTAATAACTGGAACTTGAGATCTGTAATGGGCTCTGCTGTTTTTCTGGCTTAGATTGTGTTCCAATAATATGCTGAGAACTGATGACCTATGAGCCATGGTCACTTCCTGATCCCATTTGATTCTTTGGGCTTTAGTTTTAAAAGGGTAACCAGAGAGGTTGCTTTCTAATAGAGAAGTTGAGCAAAAAAGAATCAGCCTGTAGGCTCATTGGCTCATCTCAGTGCTCATTGAATCGCTTCAATAAAGAAAACCAATACAATATTGTAAAGTAATTAGCCTCCAATTAAAATAAATAAATTTTTAAAAATTCAAAAAAAAAAATCTATTGCCAGGATGGGGGCTTTCAAGGAAACTTCTTTTTCCAATAAAGAATTTTCTTTAAGGGAGTTGGTGAAAAATTATTCTAGAAGCAGACTAGAACCACTCTATATATCATAATGAAGCAGTGAATCTGAAGGCATTACCTGTCTGGTTACAGAAATAGACACGTATGCATGAAACCGAGACTGGTTGGTTGGGTCTGCTGGCTAGGGAAGAAGAAAATATCAAAAGATCCACATGAGAAGTAGAATGACTGGAGAGGGCATACATATAATAATAATATTTAGTAGTTAGATGCAGATATAAACCAAAGTGGTAACAAAAGTGACCCTAATGCCTAGATGCTTCCACTTGCATTGATGTTAGGTGTTCTACAGCTGAACAGTCTTGTTAACTCAAGTCCCTACTTCCTAGTGAGCACCTCTAGATCTGAAAGCAAGCCTCAAACCAGGTGATATGAGTGTGTGCTCCATCGGACACAGCACAATCTGGAGAGAGTCTAAGGAGCTATAGCACTCCATGACACTGTCTCCTAATGCTGTTTGCTACAAATCCTTGCATATCCAAACTGTTGGGTTAGCCACAAAGTTCATGTGGGTTTTTCCATAACATCTTATGGAACTTTGTGGCCAACCTAGTAATTTTGCTATTATGTATGACAGGATATAATACACTATAAATTCTTAAGATCTATTTTTTTTTCTTTGGTGACTTTCCCTGTTAATAGAGCAAGATGAAAACTACTGAGTGAAGGTGTATTTATATAGTCATTACCGACCTGAAGTCCTAAGCTCTGCTTTTCTGCTCACTGAATCCCACATTTATTTAATAAAAGCATAAAAGCATAATGGATACAACTATTCATGTTTTCGGACTTATTCACATCCTTAAAGAGTAACAGTTACAAGGGAATGTTCATAAAATAAAGTAGCTATTTTTCAGTTAGTTATTATTCACGGGCATGAAAGATGTTCCAAAACAGATTGAGAAGTCCATTGCATGTTTTATGGTATATGATAGCTTTATTTTCTGGCTTATCAAGCATACCTCTTTTCTAGTTACTTTGTTTTTCTCTGAAAAGAATTAAAAAGATGGATTGGTTTGATCCTATGTGAGCACAGTTGTTAATTAATATAAAAGTTTCTTAGAAAGTTATGATTTTTCGTATTTATAGAACAAGAACAGCATATAGATAATCTATCATAGAAACTTGGCATTTATGATATATTAGTTTTCTATAAACATCAAATTGGAGAGGAAGGTTACATTTTCTTTTGATTATAATAACAATTTGAAAGCCATCTGTTCTTGAAAATTTTACTAAAATATATAATGGAACTGGTATTTTATATGCCAGTCCTTCGTGAGGAGTATTTTAAGATTTTTCACATGCTGCTTCAATTCTGTGTAGAATAAATGATGATTTAATTGTGAATTTTGACATTATTGCTACCAGATAAAAATTATTACAGGATATTAGAAGTGGACAAAGAACTATCAAATGATGGTTATAAGTCTTTGTGTGTTTGCACATGTGCACATGTGTGTGTGTGTGTATATATATATAGAGAGAGAGAGAGAGAGAGATGCATTCTAGATGGATACCATTAAGATTGGTTTTTGATAAACCTCTTACTCTGACCCTTGCCTCCTAAACAAATACTCAGGCATCACCACTGCTCTTTTGTAATATTATTCATCTCGTTCTTCAGTGTAAAATTACTAGTAATGCTAAGGTGTATTGGGAAGGTGTTGAGATTTGCTCTGGGCACCCCACATTGCTCTGGAAAGGACTGATGCTTTTTTCTTTAACTGTGATAGCTCAATTGTCTTGTGTTTCAATAATTTCCAATTTGAAGGTGTATATTTGGGATAAGTACACAAAGTTATATTTGTAAGCTATTTCCTTTTCTTCTTCTCAGCATCCTCTTTGGAATGATTATTGGACCCTAGTTGGGAGATCTAGAAGTAAATTCCTGCATAGTGATCACTAGTTGAGAGCATAGGTTCGGAAGTCATCCTATTGTGGCTTAAGTCACAGTAGCTACTAATCACATGACTTGGGAATTGTGTAGCTTTTCTCTAAACTTTCATTTTCTCAGATATGAAATGACAATTGAAATATTTATTATTTCATAGAATTTATTCGAGAGTGAAAAGGGACTAAGGTTGCGAGGCAATTAGAGTACTAATAAAATCTGGGAAAATAAATTTTCAAAAAATATATAATATCATGTAAGAAACAAATTGCCAGTCCAGGTTCAATGCGTGATACAGGATGCTTGGGGCTGGTGCACTGGGATGATCCAGAGGGATGGTATGGGGAGGGAGGTGGGAGGGGGGTTCAGGGTTGGGAACACGTGTACACCCGTGGCGGATTCATGTTGATGTATGGCAAAACCAATACAATATTGTAAAGTAATTAGCCTCTAGCTAAAATACATAAATTTAAATTAAAAAAAAGAAAACAAAAACAACAAAAATATATTTTTTAATTGCTTTATCTTTTTTTAATTTAATTTTATTTTTTAACTTTAGGGACAGCAAAAAAATATGTTTTAGTACTGAGACTATTATCGCCATCATCATTCTCTTGTTACACGTGGATTTGGAAATGTCATCCCAACCTTCTTGGCCTGTTTGTTTCAAATGAGGAGGATGGACTAGTTGGTTCTAAATTTCCCTCTAGCTTTGACACTATGAGTTTAAAATAAAGTAATACAAAGTGAGGAATTAAATCCTTTTTCTTAATGTATAAAAAAGGAAGAAGAAAAAGCTCCTCATGCCTAGATTCCCTTCCAAGTTTACTAGAATTATGATTATGTAGCATTTTGAATATAGAGTTTATTCAGGAAATCATTAAGTTCACTTAACTTCATATTGTGTTAACTGTGGAAACACTGGAACTTAACGATAGTCTTCTCTTAAGATTCTTCTTGAGGACTGTATAACTTTTAAAATTGAAATTTCTTAATTTTAGAAGGTGTTGATCATCCTTATGGCTTATTATGTAACCATGTAAACATGTATAATCATTAAAATTGTATTTATATATGTTTATATATATAAGATACATTATTGAACCTATCAATTCACAGCTTGCTATTTTTGTTTAAATTTGTATTTTTGACATTGATCCATTTTGGTAAAAGTGACAACTCTATTCTTCTTAGCTACTGTATATGATTCAGCTATATGAACATATAATATCCCTTTGAGTATTTAAGCATTTTTAGTACTAAAAACAGTGTCAAAATGAACACTCCAGTGTGTTTTATCATCATATGTATATGTATATGTGTATATACATATATATATATATATATGTATATGTGTATGTATATCCGGAACTGGAATTGAAAATGTTTTGTGGTTTCCACAATTAATTTTACTCTCAATTTTAAGCATGCAGTATTAGTTTTATGTACATGATGAATCTCTTTATGCCATTAAAGTTGATGACTAACTAGAGTATCATTTTACTCTGAACTTCAGAGAAATGATATATGCAATGTTTACATAAATGCATTGAAAAGTCATATTTGTATATGTTCATAGAACTGGTACAGTGTTATAATGCATCAATTTACTTAAATAACTACTTATAAATAGTGTCCAAGTATAATTTTTTGCTTGACTGTACTCAAGTAGTTATTTTGGAAGTCCTTTTTAAGCATTCATAGGTTTAATGGCCTGTTTTGCAAACTGATAGTGAAAAATTTTCAAGTGAGTGTTGAGAATATGAGGTTCAAGATGAATGAACTTTCATATTAATCATTATAGTGAGAACACAAAATAGAAGCATGATTTTCAAATTATCTCCTTGTAAGCAGGATGATTTGTAAATGCACAGTGAATATTAGATATGGAATGAGAATGATAATACATTTCTCTAAGGCTGTAATTTATTATACTTTTAATTACCCATGCCTCTCAATATGCAGAATTTAAAATGCAATGGCCAGAAGACAGGGAAGTGTTACTAGAAGAATGTGGACATGGACTCCAGGACTGCTGATAATGACTGTGATCTTTTGGAGTCAGCAGGGGAATGGACAAGGCCAAGGTAGGTGCGAGCATGTTTTCATATTCTGAGCACTGGATGTGAGTTTCACATTGAGATTACATGGACCTTGGGTTGATGTTTTAAGTGACTTCTTGTAATCTGTCCCCAATTTTTTTTTGTCAAAGTGGTCTGTAATGGTTCTGAAAACAGTTAAATTGAACTAGAATTTGGTGTAAGCTGGTGTTATCAAATTTGAAGTCATTGCTTCAAGACCGGCTGTGTTACAATAGATGCTATATATATATATAGCTATATTTGTGCGTGTTTATGTGACTCCACAAGAATCTATTAGTTAAAGGTATTATATTTTTGAAGTGAAGCTTTTGGATTTCTTTCCTTGAGTGACTTTTATGTTTTAATTGTTTAAAATTTCAAGAATCTAGTCTTTAAAGGGAATAATGTTATTCAGAAATTAAGTAGAAAATTTGGCATTCCTCATTGCCTTGCCAAGTGTATATGGAAGAGGTTAATGGTAGAGAGGAGCTTCAGGTCTGTTGTGTCCTAACATATCCTTTGCAGAGTTGAAAAACACCATAGACTTTGTAATATGGTTTTTTAATATACCAGTTTTATGAATAGTTCCATGGAGTGGTTTATGCCAAAGCTGGTGTCTATGAAATGTGTTTTGTGATAGGCGTTATTTTTGGAGATGTGTTGCCTACTCAGATACACATAGCAATTGAATTTTTTGTATGATAAAAGAAGTGACCCCTATGAATTTTGTTTTGTCTTGGAGGAGATTCCATTTTGTCATTTCTTCTGCATTTGTTAAGCCTTGAAATGTGTGAGCAGGAAATGCATGAGGGTGTTGCTCTAGATAAAACTGAAAATTTATAGTGGTTCATAGTGGTGTTGACCTCTGTTAGTCCTGTGGTTTCCAAAATATCCATAACATATTGTGCATATTCAAGTAAGAGTATTAACTCTTCTGAAAAGATTGTTCAAAAATAGCATTGTTTTCTTATAATATATAATTTCATTAATTTTTGAAATAAAATAGGAAGATGTTTTTCAAAAATAAAAAAGTTTGTGTCTTATATACAATTTGGTATATATAAATTTTAATAGTGAAATAGACTTTGTTTTTTCTTTTATGTCATTAAGTGTTTATATTAGCATCTAATTACATTCTCATTTTTGCTTTTCTTTTTTGATAAAAATAGTGTAAGAAAATCATACTTAACACACTTTTTTTTTTATTTTTTATCAAAGGTCTAAAACAAGAATCTGTAGGCAGCATTTCTGTTGGCTAAGAGAGTTGTTTATTTCTCTGGCAATGTGTCGGATCACTAAAATGTAGCAGGACAACTGTCTCTCTGCAGTGGTGATCCAACAGTGCATTCAGTATTACAAGAGATTACCAAAACCTTTCTGTGGCCATTATTTCCAGGGATTATGGCTTATCCTCACTGGTTAATAGCTTATTGGATATTTCAAATATTTGAGAAATAATACGTATCATCTCTCTTATTTATTGAAACTCTTTTATTCTTTCTTCAATATGGATTGCCTGGATATTCTTTCCTTTGATAGTGACCATCATTTGTAAAAACCATGCACCCAAATCAATACCATGCTCAGCTATATTGAAGCTTAATGGTTAATGCAAGTAAGTAATTTAATTTCTTTTAAAAGTATAAATCAAAATAAGCAAGGATTCAAAGAACAAAGCAACTTAATAGAAAGCATAATGGAATGCTTTAATATTATGGTTAAGGGAATTTTGCTTCCTTTACAGTGGCTTGAATGAATGAAGCAGATTTCTCAAGCATGATAAGCAAATTTTAATTTGAAGTACAACCCAAGCAGCATATTACCCTTTAGATCAGTAAGCCTCATCAAATATTACTTTCTTTTTCACTTTGGGACATATAAATATGCAGGATTCTGAAATAAAAATTTTAAAACTGAAACTTTAATCTGGCTATCTTTTTAAATAGAAATCTCAGTACTTCACTATTGATACGAAAATAATACATTAAAAATCTGTAGTAAAATTTCTTCTGTGTTACGTTTATAGCTCACTCTTAAACTTTAATTATTGGGACCTCCAAAGTCTGGAATTTGGGTTAAGTGTCAATGAAGTATGATTTTTTGTAACAAATGTGCATGTAAAATTAATACAGTTATTTTCATGTAAATTTAAATTTCTTAGGGATAATAAGCAAGCTAAATTGTATTTTTTATACAAGTGCTCCATATTTATTAGTAGATTTTATTCTAATCATTTGTAAGTCATTGGAAAACCTGGATATTCTTTCCCCAAAAAACACTTTAGGAATGGTAATTAAGTTTGAGGACAGAAGACAAAAATCCACTTACTCTAGAATGTATATGAAACATCATAATATTAATTCAACTGTATGCAACCACCACTTACAATGAATGTTATAGAAAATGCATTCTGAATTCTAAATAAGAATGTTGGCTAATGATCCCCTTCAGGGCATCAAGGTCAAATAAGGAGAAGAGAATGGAGAGAGTGGGTGAGAATCAGGTGGGTGTCCCTGGTCAGTTTTTTTTAATCTATCAAGAAAAGCATCCAATTGACATCTTTCCATGACATTTGCTGATCCTTAGACTGACACTCTTGGACTTAAACTCTACCCATTTCTATGCTGCTTAAGCGATAGCACATTACAGGCTGCATAAAAAGTGAGAATTAAGTCAATCCTTAAGTTAAGGTAGAATATACATCATTTTTAAAGAAAATATGTCTGCTATGCAAATAAAAGCAAGTAACATAAACATTCAGATTTTTTGGCTTTAAAGGAACTATTGTAAGATTTTTGTATACATATATATTTCCAAACACTAAATTACACATTGACTTTGAGGATAATCAAAATAAAACTAAATAATACCTGATATGTAATGGTGTACTTTCAAAACTCAACAGGTGGGAATTTTGTGGGAATTTTGACTGGGAAGAGAATTTTAAGAAGTGTAGGCAACAGTTATTATAATCAGAACTGAGACATTTTTTCCAAACTCAAAAGCACATTTTCTTTCTTTCCCCAAAAATATGCTCAAATAATAATGAGGTGTGTATAAAGGTAAAAGTGTAACTTATATGTAATTTATTTAAATAGTCACTGAGATGCCAGTGAGCTTAAAGGCAATGTGAGGCAGTTTGGCAATATGAATGCTTGTTAAAAATTAAAAAAAAAATTATTTGACTTTTAACAAATAAGCCATTCAAAATATTGCTAGGTAAATAATAAAAATGTATTTCTCTTTTAATGGCTTCAGTAAAGGAGTTCTGTTTATTCAGGTACATAATAAAGGCATGCTATTTTTCTGGTACATCTTAAGAATGATAGAAAGAAGAATAAATAGTCTGTCTCTAAAAACAAATTTGTAAGAGTTTTAGATTTAGCACTACTTTTCTTATTTTTGTAGCTAAAATAGGGTTTAAATACAGTAATAACTTTTAATATATGATCCTGAGTACACCTAGAATTTTAATCAGTTTGATTTCCATGAAAATATACATGTTAAAATTCCGAGTAGTCACCCTAAAGCTAGATACAAGAGAGTTTGAAATTTTGAGGAGGTAAGTGGAGATCATTCATATAACAATATTACTTTTGAAGACAAATCAATTTATTTTATCTTCCATTTTCATGACCAGATTTTGTGTTATATACTGAGCACTTGAAAAATAAAACCTGAAAATATTTAACATTTATAATCTTTAGTTTTATGATCTTCATCATGAAATATTTTAGTTAAGAGGCACTATTTTGAAAAAATTATTTGGCTGTCCTATTTTACAAGTTGTTAAAGTATATTATTTTTGAATCATCATATTTATACAAAGCTAATCACTTGTGTTTTGCATTCATCACACGTTCATATTTTTCTCTAGAATGATCAGAGTAAACTTTGTGAGGATGGATGGACAGAGAGCTAGAGAGTCTCTCTATATTTGTATCTTTCTCTTTTTCCCTTGAAATCTTTTCCCAGTGTGTGCAAAGTTTATTTTGTTTCTCTCATTTTCTCTTTCATTCAATAAATTTCAATGATTATGTAATTTTATCAGTAAATGAGGGTAATATTCAACTTTGAGTTGAGGTTTATAAGTATAGCTTTTAATTAGAATATCTCAGAGATGTGATCCATGAGTTTTAATAACATCTTAGAGTCTCTACTGGTGATGAATAATTACCTTGAAGGAGCTTAATGCCACTGAGGTTTATGTTCCTCAGGGTTATGTGGGTAAAATATTTACATCTTATAATTGGATGTTGTTTAAGAGAGGTAAGCTCAGACATTTGGCAGTGAACATTGCAAGATGTTTATTTGTGTATCTCAGGAAATCTGACCTTAATTTGTTATTCAGTCGCTCAGTTGTGTTCTACTTTTTGTGACCTGATGGACTTCGGTACTCCAGGTTTCCCTGTCCTTCACTATCTCCCAGAACTTGTTAAACTCATGGCCACAGAGTCAATGATGCCATCCAACCACCTCATCCTCTTTCACCCTAGTCTCCTGCCCTCAGTCTTTACACCATCAGAATCTTTTCCAATGATTCAGCTCTTAGCTTCATGTGGCCAAAGTTTTGGAGCTTTAGCATCTGTCCTTCCAATGAATATTCAGGGTTGATTTCCTTTTTAATTGACTGGTTTGATCTCCTTGCTGTCCAAGGGACTCTCAAGAGTCTTTTCCAGCACCACAGTTAGTTTAAGCTAAGTAGTGATGGAATTGAAGTCTTATTTTATCAAATGTAAAGAATTTCCCATTGTTCTAGTTAAGGTGTGTGTATGTATATATACATACAAAAATACATATGTCAGAATTTAATTTAGTCCAATGCAGACTTAGGGCTTCCCTTCTGGCTCAACTGGTAAAGAATCCTCCTGTAATGCAGGAGACCTGGGTTCAGTCCCTGGGTTGGGAAGATCCCCTGAAGAAGGGAAAGGCTACCCACTTCAGTATTCTTGCCTGGACTATATAGTCCATGGGGTTGCAAAGAGTCAGACACGACTGAGTGACTCTAATGAATGAATGAATGCAGACTTACGTATATCCACTTTAGTTTTGTTTTAAACTTAAAATATAAATGCATATATCCAAATATTAAAAAACCTGTAAATGCCCACCTCAACAACATTTAAAATCCTACGAATAATCTTACCAGTACATTTTTTTTTAGTGTTCTTACCTTCTTTTGATCATAAATGTCATTGCCATGTGGGCAAAAAAGGCTAGCTGCAAAATATTCCATTTTTATGGGGGAAGAACATGCTAATTGATGCCCTTCTATTTACTGAAATTATAAAACATTACCCAACATTCAGATGGCATTTGTTCCCAGTATTTTAAAAGTATTTTACAGTGTAACATAATAAAGTATATTTTAATTCTCATTAATTATTTTATTATTCAAGGTAAATCTCATTTTATGATGGTTCCCTTCAACTCTAAAACAATAAATTTATTTAGGGAGAAATTATTTTAAACATTTTTTCCATGAGCCTTTAGCATTTTTTATAGGGGAACTTTAATGTTTTATTTTTGCACATTTAAAGACAGTGGGCACCTGGTTTAGAATTTAAATTTCATTTGACTTTTTGTTGCATTTGAAATTTGTTATGGAATTTGACTTGAAGAATAGATAAGTTTACAAGACATTATCTTCTATGTGATATGCTAGCTTTAGCTTTCTCCAGACACATCCATGGAGAGAAAAAAGAATTTAGACTGGGAATAAAGAGACCATAAATAGCTAAAGAGATAGAGGAGTAGAAGTAAGTGGTATAAACAGGAAAAAAGGGAGAAGTGATAGGAGCAGGTGTGAGAAATATGTAAGCTAGAAATATGTAATTCTAACATATGCTATTAATAGTAAAATATGATGTAAATTCTTAAGCTAATTTGCATATGAAGTTTTTAAGTAGAACTTTTGCCACAAAAAAATGGAATTAAATTGGAAGAAGACAGAGGAAAGTGGCTTTCTCCAAGCAGGCACTTACTTTAGTCCACTTTATTTTGTAGTCATCCTCATAGACAACTTGTGGTATGAAGTGTTAAGACTGTGCTTTAAAAGCAACTTAAATTCTTTATGTACTGATTAAGGATAAACAGACTAAAGAACCTAGATATTGAAGTCAAGAGATTCAAAATAGTCTTGTATGTGAGACTGGGTATCTCAGTCTTTGGCAGAAAATACTGCTAATTCTAATTTTTTGTTTGTTTTTTTCTACCTCTTCAACCTATAATATCATACCTACCTCAGTGTAGAGAATCACTTCTCTGTCACTTATGAGGTGTCCTTTAAAAAACTCATGAATTACACATGAACTTCAAAGTTGCCAACTTAGATTTCAAGAGACTTAAAATTAATCTGGCACCTTTCCATGATGAAGGCTGGACACAGTGATCACAAGCTCGGTATTATTTTATGGGTTATGTGCCTCATCCGTTAGTGAGTTTGCCTCCCTAAATCATCATGTGTCTTGGCAAAAGGCTTTTTCTGAAAATTTAGAAATGCAGATCTATATCTGGTCATGTCACAGTGTGACCTGTTTATCAATTTAGCTTTATCAAAGTATAAACTGTGTTTAGTTTTTATAGTAAATGTATATAACATAATAATTGGGATGCAATATATCTTACACTTTTCTATATGATGATATTTCTTTTACTTATTTTTCCTGTGGTCATTTCTGATGCTCGTTTGTAAGATCTTTCTTTCTTTCTTTTTTCCTTATGTCTTTCTTCCTTAAATCCCTTAACTCAGATGTCACCTCCTCTGCCTCTTCCCAGAGTCTACATTATTATTTTGACATGCTGCTAAGTCACTTCAGTTGTGTTCGACTCTGTGCGACCCCATAAATGGCAGCTCACCAGGCTCCCCCATCCCTGGGATTCTCCAGGCAAGAGTACTGGAGTGGGGTGCCATTGCCTTCTTCAATTATTTTGACATAGCTTCCTGCAATTTACCAAGCTCCCCATATACAAGCAGATCAGTATTTCTCAATATACACTATACTTGTTAATTTGCATCTTTCCTTATTTATGTATAAGTTCCTTGATATCTCAAAGTGCATATTCATCTACTCAACAAAGCTTTATATTTACTTTGAACAGCTTAGAAAACTGACAAAAAGCCCTGTAATCATGAAACTTGAATTCTAATGTGACAGACAGATGACAGACAATGAGCCATGTAAATATGTGAAGTATGGGTAGTTAGGGAGAAGGCAATGGCACCACACTCCAGTACTCTTGCCTGGAGAATCCCATGGGCGGAGGAGCCTGGTAGGCTGCAGTCCATGGGGTCGCTAGGAGTCGGACATGACTGGGTGACTTCACTTTCACTTTTTACTGTCATGCATTGGAGAAGGAAATGGCAACCCACTCCAGTGTTCTTGCCTGGAGAATCCCAGGGACGGGGGAGCCTGGTGGGCCGCCGTCTATGGGGTTGCACCGAGTCAGACACGACTGAAGTGACTTAGTAGTATGGGTAGTTAGATGGTGAAAAATATTGCTGTGATGGAGACCAGATAATTCTGAGAGGCTGTTTTTATTGGGTAGTTAGAAATTACCTCACAGAGAAAATAGCAGTTGAAAGTGCAAGGCAGAGAGAGACTGAGCACACAGATTTGGGGCAAGAACATTCCTTGCAAGGGTAAAAGGGTCATGCCTGGTGTTATGTAAGAACAACAACAATAAAAAAAATGTGGCTGGAGCAAAATGCATGTGGTGAGGAATTAGGAGAAGAGGTAATAAATGGCATAAGGGAAGCCTGGTGTGCTGCAGTCCATGGGGTTGCCAAGAGTTGAACATGACTGAGCGACTGAACTGATCTGAGGAAGGGACGGACACCAGTGAGAGTCTTACTTGCAGTGGCAATGAGTTTGACTTTTGTTGGAGTGAAGTGGAAACTATAAAAGGACGTTGGGATCTCTTTTGGTAATTCACTTAGAGTTTTCAAATTACGCAATGGTCACTACTTAGGAGTCAATGACATCTTTTTACTGCTCTTGCAGTCAACTACAAACTAGTATGTCAATGTAATGTTAAATTTTATTTTAAATGATTTGTTTTCTATTACTGAATATCTCTTTATAAATTAATTTGACAGCTTTCCAGAATGGTAAGCCAGTGCAAATTTAACATAATGTATAACAAATTCTTCATCAGCTTTAGGTGTTTTATTGAATTTGCTAATTAGAAAAGGCATTTGTTCTGTTGGGAAATGTTGACAGAACTTCTTTTGAATTACTATCACATCCATCAACACCATATTAAGTTGTAGACAGTCATAATGAGCTAATAGCCCTAAGTGTACACCTTTCATCTCTATGGTCAAGGGTGCTTGAACATGGGAAAATTCACTGGCTTCAAATCTGGGAACTCAGAATTGCCAGCAGTGTTTTTGTTTGTTTCCTGGTGGAATTATCCTTCCATATAAACGTGACTCCTTATACCAAGCAAACATTTACTCTATTTTGTCTTACCTTATGCCTCTTTTCCTCTCAAATAAAGGTTTTTGGGGAAATTAAACTCTCAATTTAGAAAAAGAAATTCTAAGGACATGAAATAATATGCATTTTATAAGTGAGTAGAAAGCCAGAGGAGGGATAAGGAGATAAGTACAGAGAGGGAAGAAAAAAAAAATTATCACACCTAATCTTCTTCCTAGTAGTAAACTCTTCATATCCATTCACTATAGCTAGATATAGAGAGGTCAAGAAATTCTCTCTCTGAAGACATGGTGTTTCAGTTTAGATTGGAATGAAGAGAACGAGGCAGGTCTTTCAAAGATACAGGGTGTTCTAAGCAAAAATAACAACATACAAAAAGATTCTGAAATAAAAATTAGCTTGCTATTTTCTTGAGAAGGCTAGTTTGGCTGCAATAAAGAAAGGGCACAGGCGACATGTGAAGATAGGACCTCACAAAAGACCAGAAAAATTAGGATCTTGTAGGCAGTGTTCAGATGCCAAACAAATCTATTGAAAGGTTTAATATATAGATGTGATATGGTTAGATTTATTCTTGCCCAGTTCCTTATATCTACATGGAGGTTGTATTATTGGGGAGGGATAAAACAGTGGTTGAAGAGGGGTCCTTTAGCTTACGATTATACCTATCCAGGTGAAAGACTGTGGTTGGGATTATGATTGTAGCAATAAAGTTGGACAAAGTTTGTTGAGACTGGAAATTGTTTTGAAGGTAGAGCTGATAGGATTTATTGATCAAGCATTGCATTTTGGATTTAGGGGCATGGGGTTATCATATTTTATTGGATTGGGGAAGTTTGATGACATGGGATAGATCTCAAGTGGCAGAGATATAGGTAAGTACCTGAGTTGGTTGATTTAACTTATTTTTTCCTGTTGGGATACCTGTTAGAATTCAAGTGGAAATATGAAGTAGGCATCAAGAAGCTGACTTGGCTAGAGGTATAGGTTTGAAAATCGTAGGCTATATATCATATTTAAATACTGTGTCTAGGTCAGGCATTGGTGAGCTATAGCCCATCAGGTTAGATATGTTCTACTGCCTGATTTTATGTGATCCATGAGCTAGAAGTATATTCTTTACATTTTAAGTATAAAATGTAAAATGTTCAAAGCATTTATCTGTCTCTTGACAGGGACAATTGCTCAAATTTGCCTTGGGCCATGAAGCTCACAATATTTACTGTCTGGCTCTTCACCAAAAATTTTGCTTACCCTTGGTTTAGATGAAACTATAAGAGGTTTATAGTTTACTTCTTTCTTCTGACAAAGAAGATGGCAGCATAATCGTGTAAATTAAAATTATGTCCACTGTAGTGTACAAGGTAGAGAATTAAAGCCTAGTAGTAATAGACATTGGAGAAGGAAATGGCAACCCACTCCAGTGTTCTTGCCTGGAGAATCCCAGGGACGGGGGAGCCTGGTGGGCTGCCGTCTATGGGGTCGCACAGAGTCAGACACGACTGAAGCGACTAAGCAGCAGCAGTAATAGACATTAAAACTTTAAAACAATGCTTTAATTATCAACATGATTACTGAAACTTGGGGAGTAAAAGGATATCACCATCAGACTATTCTTTCTATCTTACAAGGAGCCTAGGCAGGAAGCGAGCATTTGAAGAAGAGAGAAGGCTAATGTGGTTTGAACAAAGAAAGCACACAGGAAGATGACATTAGATCTGGCTGGAGATTGAAGGGGGGTTACAAAATAGTTCAAGCTTTTTAGAGTGATCTTTAGAGAAAGATCCCTTCCCCACTCTGAAGGGGAGGAAATCTAATCATATCTGATGGGAGATGGTCACTCTGACGGCATGTGAAGCCAGAATGGAAGGAAGTCAATATGGATGAGGAATTAAAATTGCCAATTGGTATTAGTAAAGACCCCAGGTAGCCTCAGCGAGGGGAGGTTTGGTACAAAATCCATACGGCACAGTTAAGAGTGAATGGGATAAGGGCCTAGTTATTATGTTTAGTGAAATTTTGTAGTCTTCTCACTGTATTAAGATACAGATATGGTCAAAATAAGGAGCTTTTGGCTTGCTGTTGTTGTTTTTGAAACTTAGATTTGTAAATCTAACCCCTGGAGATTGTGATATAATAAGTATATAGCAGGGCCAGAATTTTTTTCTAAACTCTCTTAGTGAAGAGACTGCCAATCATGGCTCTATTGATACTGAAATACTTCCTGACACTTTATATTTTTTACACCTTCGTTATTTTTGCACATACAGGAAGTTTTGCCGTAGCCCCATGCAAATGCTTAAATTTAGTGCAGCTCAAATATGTCCTTCCATCTGCAGTTTCCATGGTTCCTCTCATGGAGTATAGCTCTCCCTGCTCAAATCTGCCCTGTAGTGCTAAGATGATGTGCTAGTCTCATAACAGAATCATCACATTGTATAGTAATGTCCATACTACCCTCACTTGAAAATAACCTCTCCATGAGTCCTGAAATCATACTATTCCTCTGAGATGTAATCCTACTTATACTCAACTGATTAAGCAAATTCTTCTCTTTTGAATATACCATAGCATCTAATTTGAATATCCCTTTTTCCATTATGCTGCTTAGCAAGTGAGTTATGTGGGCTTCCCAATGGCTCAGTGGTGAAGAATCCACCTCCAGTGCAAGAGACACAGGGGATAAAAGTTCAATCCCTGGATTGGGAAGATCCTCTGAGGAGGAAATGGCAACCCACTGAAGTATTTTTGCCTGGAAGATTCCATGGACAGAGGAGCTTGGCAGACTACAGTCCATGGGTTGCAAAGAGTTGGACATGACTTTGAGCAACTGACTGAGTTGGACACCACTATTTCACATGAGTGAATTATGTTATGGAAACAGATTTTAGCAGCCTACAAACACGTTCAAATCTAAACCTTACAATAAACATTAATGTCTGTGTGCCAAGTCACTTCAGTCATGACCGACTCTTTGTGACCTCATGGACTGTAGCCCATCAAGTTCCTCTGTCCATGGGACTCTCCAGGCAAGGATACTGGAGTGGGTTGCCATGCCCTTCTCCAAGGGATCTTTCTAACCCAGGGATTGAACCTGCATTGGTAACTGGATTTTTTACTCCTAGCACCACCTGGGAATTCGAAAGGTTAAAGTCTAGTCAACATCTATAAAGTTATTTCTTTCCATATAGTATTTATAGCCTTTATTGTTGTTTTCAAAGTGATTAATGTTTATTTTGGAATAATGCACCATGACGATTAGAATGATAAATGTATAATTCTTATACAAAGATAATATTTTTGTATCTAAAAGACCACTTATCAAAAGCAAAAGCCAAGTGTTACCTGTTTATGTTTCTACTTGACTACTGAACTGGTTTCAAATCATATTTTTCAGTTTGAGCATATTTACTTATTTTTGTTGAAATAATTATATGCTATATTTGAATGCTTTTCTTTCTTTTTTTTGGGGTCATAATGGGTACATGATTTATTCACCTTCCAGCTCAAGTTCCTCCCAGATTTACTATTCAAGAACAGCCTAGGGCTTTCAGTTCAGTTCAGTTCAGTTGCTCAGTCGTGTCCGACTCTTTTCGACCCCATGAATCGCAGCACGCCAGGCCTCCCTGTCCATCACCAACTCCTGGAGTTCGCTCAAACTCACGGTCATCGAGTCAGTGATGCCATCCAGCCATCTCATCCTCTGTTGTCCCCTTCTCCTTTTATTTCTTAATATGTTTATGTGCCATTCACTATCTCTGTACACCACCACCACCCCCGCCCCCAACATCCATTTCTTAGATATCTTTCTTTGGTATGCTTTAACTCTGAGGATTCTTCCATTTTGGAAGTTCTATTGGTTTCTAATAATTTTTACTTTCCTTGCAAATAAATAGATATTCTTTCTGATGTGCTTGAGAATTTATCTCAGAAGCATTCCATAGTACCTTTACCCATAAGTCCTCAGAGATCTCTTTAAGAATACTGCTTTAACACATCACCTAATATAAAGCTTCAAGGACATGATGTCTGCTAACTTTGCTTTGACATAGTTTGAAATATTCATTAAGTATGGGCTAGTGGAAAGTTTGTACTTTTTTCCCCTTTAGCCTTACATCATCTTAAAAATATTCAGAAACATTTAATTTTTGTGTTTTGGAAAATAGTCCCTTTCTGAATAAAGCTGGTTTCTCAGTCAACTTTGTATGTCAATGTTGAATACATAGAGTATTATATGAACACTCATTCACTGGGCTAGGAAACATTGCTAGACAAATCAAGAGAAAAAATAAATTCTTCTTGTTGTTCATACTCCAGAGATGACTCTTCTGAAAGCTATTTGAATTTATTATAAATTACAGTTGTGTTTAACTTTAATTTGTTTGTAATCTGAACTTTATGCATACTGCATTAGTTCTTATGATGAATCATTTTTGTATGCTAAATCATTTATTAACAAATGGCTTGTCCTTGAGAAAGAATTTTAATGCTAAAGTTACATTAAATGTCAGCTAGAATTCAGTGCCAGTAGCTGCATCACAAAAAAATTGACAAAATTGATGTACAGTCTCTAAATCATAGTGGCACTGAATTCAGAGTTGTCCCCCAAATTTAAACTTTCATCCTAAAATTGATAATTACCTTTGTACAAAGAAAAGCCAAATAAAAAACAAAACAGTAAACTCATTAAAAAAAAAATTAGAGGTCAGATTTCTCTTGCAGGCTGTCCAATCCCTTTCTTTTTCTTTCCACACTCCCCACATACCCACATGTTAATATATAGTTTGTACATTTAGAGCACGTATCATAAGAGAACATGTTCACTGTGCTGAAAAAAAAATGTAGTATTACATGTTTGAGATTATATCTTAATTATGTGAAAGATAGATATACATGTAAACTAAATTCTATTTATGATATAGTTCTATTCCAATGTGTTTTGTGGGTAGACTAAGAACATATTTCAGGGAAATCTTATTAGGAGACACATCATACAGAATAGAGGAAAATGTACGTATGTCTTTTAATTTTGAAATGATTGGAAATGAGTAGTCCTTCTCTGGTAAGACATGTTTTCATTAGGATTGGCACATTCTTTCTGTAAAGGACTAGACAATTAGTAATATTTTAGGCTTTCTGACCATATTTAGTCTTTCTCTCTTTCCTTATCTTCCTCTTCTTCATTCTCACAACTTTGTAAAACTGAAAACCGTTCTTAGCTCTCAGGCATAGAAAGTAAAGCATGGACCATTGTTTATTGTGGTCTGTGGGCCCAGAGTTTGTAGATCCCTTTACATCTTCAGAGTGCTGTTTTCTTTTTAAATGTACTATGTTTACAGTCAGCGGTGCTTATAGCGGAGACAAATTAGCCTAGGTGAGCTTTGAGCTTCAGTGCAGTAGAAATGCCATGGCAGCAAATCTCTGCTTTGAAAAAAGTTACACACTATGCATTCATTCTTAGACTAGAAATACATGAAAGCTACTTCTTTTTTTTTTTCAATTTTATTTTATTTTTAAACTTTACATAATTGTATTAGTTTTGCCAAATATCAAAATGAATCCACCACAGGTATACATGTGTTCCCCATCCTGAACCCTCCTCCCTCCCCATACCATCCCTCTGGGTCATCCCAGTGCACTAGCCCCAAGCATCCAGTATCGTGCATCGAACCTGGACTGGCAACTCGTTTCTTGCATGATATTTTACATGTTTCAATGTCATTCTCCCAAATCTTCCCACCCTCTCCCTCTCCCACAGAGTCCATAAGACTGTTCTATACATCAGTGTCTCTTTTGCTGTCTCGTACACCGGGTTATTGTTACCATCTTTCTAAATTCCATATATATGCGTTAGTATACTGTATTGATGTTTTTCCTTCTGGCTTACTTCACTCTGTATAATAGGCTCCAGTTTCATCCACCTCATTAGAACTGATTCAATGTATTCTTTTTAATGGCTGAGTAATACTCCATTGTGTATATGTACCACAGCTTTCTTATCCATTCACCTGCTGATGGACATCTAGGTTGGCTTCCATGTCCTGGCTATTATAAACAGTGCTGCGATGAACATTGGGGTACACGTGTCTCTTTCCCTTCTGGTTTCCTCAGTGTGTATGCCCAGCAGTGGGATTGCTGGATCATAAGGCAGTTCTATTTCCAGTTTTTTAAGGAATCTCCACACTGTTCTCCATAGTGGCTGTACTAGTTTGCATTCCACCAACAGTGTAAGAGGGTTCCCTTTTCTCCACACCCTCTCCAGCATTTATTATTTGTAGACTTTTGGATCGCAGCCATTCTGACTGGTGTGAAATGGTACCTTATAGTGGTTTTGATTTGCATTTCTCTGATAATGAGTGATGTTGAGCATCTTTTCATGTGTTTGTTAGCCATCTGTATGTCTTCTTTGGAGAAATGTCTATTTAGTTCTTTGGCCCATTTTTTGATTGGGTCATTTATTTTTCTGGAGTTGAGCTGTAGGAGTTGCTTGTATATTTTTGAGATTAGTTGTTTGTCAGTTGCTTCATTTGCTATTATTTTCTCCCATTCTGAAGGCTGTCTTTTCACCTTGCTCATAGTTTCCTTTGATGTGCAGAAGCTTTTACGGTTAATTAGGTCCCATTTGTTTACTGAAAGCTACTTCTTTAAAGGACTTTTCTTAAGTTTTTAGTGCATCTACTCATGTATGGTGCACCAATGGCCTTTTCAATTTGAACCTTCATGCAATGAGAAGTTCCAAATCTTTTTTCCTAAACAATTTTATATCTACCATGCCTTATGTACATTTTGCTGCTACTTTTTTAAGTAAATATAATGGTACAATCTCAGCATTGTGTTTTTTCAAGCAAAGTGAAATAAGAACGTTAGATAATATTCATATTAAGTTGAAGTGCAAGGTATTATTAGAGGGATGGTATGGGGAGGGAGGAGGGAGGAGGGTTCAGAATGGGGAACACATGTATACCTGTGGCGGATTCATCTTGATATTTGGCAAAACTAATACAATTTTGTAAAGTTTAAACATAAAATAAAATTTTAAATAAAAAAAAAAAAAAAAACCAATCTTTTGATAAATGATAAAAGATAAATATTTATCTTTTGATAAATAAATAATATGCAGAGGACAGCATATTAAAGGGTAGACTTTAATATCTTATACTTAAAGATCTGATTCATTAAGTCCATCATGTCCCAGAAATAGGTCTTAAACCAAAATTGCAGTGCCTCACGAGACTATCATAACATGGGGTTTTGTGGAGAAAGTGAAGTTAATGTGCCCCTAGTGTGTCTCTCTTTGTATCAAACAGTATTTAAGTCAACTATACAATGAGCTATTTGGGTCTCAAGAGCAAATTCTGACGCTGGAGGTGAAAATGTTTTTACTATGATTATTGAAATAAATTTCTCTGGAGATATGCTTTTGCAACATAAAGAATGAATTATATTGTTGAAAGAAAAAGAATCTAGAAAAGCAGTGTAAGTACACTTGTCAGGCACTTTCCAAACTTGTGTCAGATTTTGTATGACTAGGTGGAAAAATCTGCTCTACTTGTTTCATAGACTATTTCTTAAGCAGTTTCAGGTTGACAGAAAAGCACTGAATGAAAAGTATAGAGTTCCCATTTCCCTGTACTCCCAGCCCAGTTTCTCCTATTTTTACTGTGTTGTTGTTGCATTGGTGTGAGATTTTTATTGCAAGTGACCCATATTGATACACTATTAGTAACCACAGTCCATAGTTTACATTAGGGATCACCGTTTGTGTTTTACTTTCTATAGATTTGAGAAATGTATGCAAATGCACTCACCATTATCGTTTCGTACCGAGTAATTGTTTCACTGCCCTAAAAATCCTGTGCTCCATCATTCTTCTGCAGAACTTCTTTTTTTTTTACTCTCAGTGTAACGTCAATTACTTCTTTGAAAGATTCTAAGCCCAGAAATGTAGAAAGCTTTCTACCATTTCAGATAACTTAATATGCAAACACTACACAGGAGTCCTTGAAACAGTCATAGAGTCTAAAAGCTCTCACATCCAAACAAGATTAAAAAATGAAAAAAAAGAAACAAATATGACTCAGATTATGATTCTATTTGTTTTTTATTTTCAGTTCAAGAACAGATTACTGAAAAGTATAAGCAAGGCATGTAGTCATTATTTTTGCAATGAAATGCCTTGTAAAAGTTAGCAAATCACCTCGAGTCTGATTTACATTACTGTCATTAAACGAAAGTGTAATTAACCAAAGATGAGAAATCTTTTTTGTAGTATATTTTGTTCAGCAAAGTGTATCTTTTATTATTTTTGTTTCTCCTTTGCTGTTTCTCTAGTATGGTTTCTGTATTGCTGACATGGACTTGTTAATCTCAAGTAATTTGTGATACACTTGTCTCCCCCACGTACTTCACACCCTTTCTGTCCATGTAGTCAGCATAAAGGAAGCATGTCAAGAGGAAAGCATGTGCCATGTACCTTCTAGGTAGAGGGGAAAGGTGATAAGTGGATCTCCCATGTCTGAACTTCCTTCTGCAGCCTTTCCATTTGAGGCATATAAGTTTTCTGCTGCTCAGGCCTCCCAGCCCTGCCACTCTCAGCTGTTTTGTTGCAGCAAAAACAGAAATGAGTGAACAGCCTTTGGCACATACCATCCAAACAGGCCTACAAGAGTCAAATTATCTTGGTTATTCTCTAGTTGTTACTACTAACAAACATTTGTATTTGGGTTGTCCTTCACAAAGCTAATTACTCTCTGATTCCATGTAGATTATACTCTACACCTGGCATACTTCTCTCCCTACACTCTCTTGTAACATTCTACATTTCAGAAAGAAGGTCATGGGCTGACAACTTCAGAGGCACAAGACATAGAGAAGTTGTCTGATGCCAGCTGTGGCCGTTTTGAAACTTTGCAAGAGAAAAAAAATGCAAGACCTTCAAGAGTATATAAAAGCTCTCCCTATTCCCTAGAAAGGGAATCACAGTTCTTGAGAAACTAGCCTGCTGTGTTTCCTTTTTGCCTGGCAAAAATAATAAAGCTACTCTTTTTCTATTTCCTCCAAACTCTGTCTCCAATATTTTTGTCATTATTAGACAGGGAGCCAAGATTTTGGCAACACTGCTTGGTACAGTCTTGAAGCTAGATCTGTACTGTATCCCTGATATGGATAAGACAGTGCTTGTATCTTCATTTTCTAGGATACAGAGCAGAGACATAAGACTGAGCAGGCAGCGTGTCTCTTCTTTAATCATAAATCACCCATCCTTTCAATTCCTGCCACTTAGAGGACTAAACTGGATTCATGATTTACCCTCATTTGAGATACTAAGGCCAAGGGACACGCTTCATGGTATGCTTCTCCACCACTTTCTCCTCAAACTTGCCTTAGCAGAAAAGTTCCCAAACTGAAGCTAATGTATGTCCTCTCTCCTCAGCCCAAGCACAGTTTTCTAAGCAAACTATATAAATTTAGGGGAAATTGTGCACTTTAAGTTTGCTTTGAATTTCCTCATTTGCTGTGGATAGTAAAGCTCTGAGAAAAACTATAAAAGGACCATATTTGATGTTTTTTGCCTAGTATTTTGCAAACATTATGAAGAATAATGCAGAGCTAATGTTCTATGAGAAAGCTGAGCAGAAAACCAGGTGTTCTGGGTGGTAGTATACATAAAAACAAAATTTAATCATGATATAAATGAATTTGTTTTAAGTATATGTGATCCATTTTATTTTGTTGTTCTTCAAGGAAGGTGATTAGAAGTTAGAAAATTAAGATCATGGAACACTCCAAATTAGAGAAAGGAATGCTACTGCATGATGGCAGCAGAAGGACGTACTATGGAAATAAAATAAATTCACCCTTTTGCACTCTCCCTATTTAGTTTTTTGCTGGTACAAATGGAAACAAATCAATTTCATGGTTTTCTCATTGTAAATGTATAACTTAGCAGTGGCTGTAGCCAACATGCCGTGTATACAGCAAGAGATTAGATGTAGCTTTAACATTGTTATTTTGTTGATTTGCATGAGTGCCAGTGAGGAATTTCCACTTATGTTCCTGTTTTTAAGATGACTATTTAATTGAATTACAGAATTCGTTTTACAATAAGATTCTGAGTATAATATAAATATCTTTACAAGAAAACCATTTTGTATGCATGGGTCTGAGAGCAATTTAAAGTAGCTGTAACTGCATTCCAGACTTCCATTTCCTACTTTTTCAGAAAAGGAATGATCTTATAGTGTGGTTGTATAGGTCATAAAAGATAATGCTTATAAATATGCTGTTTTCACTCAAAGTGTGCTCTATAAACTTCTTTATTGTTAACATTTTGGGTTTATGAGACCACTGTTTGCTGGCAATCCAAATCTGACTCAGAGTAGGTTCTCTGTGTGGGAAGCAATAATTAAAGTTTAGAGCACAGAATGTCACCTCGACAATCTTAGTCGCCTACCCTTGCCACACGCCCTCACTGTGACCTTTTGTAACTGTTAAAAACAGCTTTTTATTATCTATAAGTTAGGCCATGACCTCAAATGACTGTCTTAGGAAAGATTAGTCTGTAAGAAGAGCTTTCCACAGTGGTTTGTCTAAATCAAGGACTATAGCGATGGCTGAGTGTTGCTAAACTAGAATACTTCACGCTGTAGCCTATATACCCATGCTTAATAAGGTGCCTACTATGCAGTATGAACTCAATCAGTGTTAGTGTTTTGACTACTCAGGAGTTAACTATGTTGTGTTTACCTTCCTTCAGGTGACAGCATTATCCCAAGACACCTTATTTAGCTGGAGCAAAAGCTCATGAGATCTGCTGCCTGTATTGTTAGGCTTTTTGTGCGCGTTTGGAAATAGACTGCCCTAATGGCACTGGAAAGCCATTTAAAATGACTCATTTTAGTTTCCTGTGAGTAATTTTTATGTCAACCATAATTACTTTGCACTTAACATTTTAATCTGGGGATGTGCAAATCCATTAGCATTTTCTTTGAAATATCATAAAGATATTAGATCACTGAAATGAATGTAAAAATATCTATCATTAGAAATCATCTTAGTAGACTATACAGTTAATATTTTTGTTGTTGTTCAGTTGCTAAATTGTGTCTGACTCTGCGACCCCATGGACTGCTGATGGAATTCTGTTCTTTATTTGTTCTCCATTTGGCCCCATCACTTCATGGCAAATAGGTGGGGAAACAATGGAAACAGTGACAGACTTTTTTTCTTGGGATCCAAAAGCACTGCAGATGGTGACGGAAGCCATGAAATTAAAAGATGCTTGCTTCTTGGAAGAAAAACTGTGACCAACCTAGACAGCATGTTAAAAAGCAGAGACATTACTTTGCCAACAAAGATCTGTCTAGTCAAAGCTATGGTTTTTCCAGTAGTCATGTATGGATGTGAGAGTTGGACCATAAAGAAAGCTGAGTGCCGAAGAATTGATGCTTTTGAACTGTGGTGTTGGAGAAGACTGTTGAGAGTCCCCTGGACTGCAAGGAGATCAAACCAGTCCTAAAGGAAATCAGTCCTGAATATTCATTGGAAGGACTGATGTTGAAGTTCCAATACTTTGGCCACTGATGCGAAGAACTAACTCATTGGAAAAGACCCTGATGCTGGGAAAGATTGAAGGCAGGAGGAGAAGGGGATGACAGAGGATGAGATGTTTGGATGGCATTACCCATTCCATGGACATGAGTTTGAGCAGGCTCTGGGAGTTGGTGATGGACAGGGAAGCCTGATGTGCTGCAGTCAATGGGGTCGCAAACAGACAGGCACAACTTATGTAAGTTTATTCACTTATATAAACTTAAGTGAGTATAAGTTTATATTTCACTTAACTTGAATATAAAACAAAAATATAAGATTCAAGTGGGCAAGTATTCTTGATTTATTTGCTTAATGAACAATGACTGCACATAACAGTCACTCAATTAATATTCATTGTTTGAATTCATATTGAATGACACGTCTATTATTTATCACCAGTGACTCACACTAGCATTGGCCCAGAAGTAAGGAAAAAACACACTAGACAATACATATTGATTCTTTCTGAGAAAATAGGGTTTTTTTTCTTTACAGTTATAACTCTAGTTGCTATTATGGCCTTAATGTTATTTTAGGCCATAATGGAGGATATTATGCAGGTTACATCTTAATAATACTATGAAATTTATTTTTCATTTACTGTAAAGAATTTATGATGGAGTTGATTATCTTAACTGATACTAATATCTACATATAAATATATGAATTATGTCATAACCTAATTTGAAAGAGAAGTTATACTTCTACCAGAATATTTTTAAATGGTACATATTTAAGTAAAATTACAGTTAATTATAGTTTTAAAGTTTTTATTTAACTTCTTTGTTTCTGTTATTGAAATTCCTGCTCTAATAACCCAATCAGTTTATAATATTCATTTTAAGAAGGAAAACAAAGCCTAAAACATAATTAGTTTGTTTTGGTGATTATTTTCCTTGATTTATAATTAAGTAATTTAATAAAATATGCACAGGCCATTTTGTAGGAATGTCTGTTGGAACTACCCACATAATTTCCTGCATAAACTCTTAAGTAGAAAGTTTTTTTTTTTTTTTTTTACATTAGTGTCCATGTTAAAATCAATGCCATTGAATGGTGTTTATTTTGCAAAGTCAAGCTGCTTAATGTGCAGAAAGACAACCTTCTGACTTCTAAAGCAGTATCTCTTTGATTCCTGTCTATAATCTAATTAAAGTCTTTCCCAATAGAATTGTTATTTCAGTCAGTATTTCTGTTGACACTTAAAAATAGGGTTTGTCAGGACATGGGATATCCACTCTTATAAGTTATATGAAATTTCTCACTTTTTAAAATAGCATCTGAGGAAGGTTATGCAGCCTCATATGCAAAACAAAACCATCATCAGACTGTGTGCATAAATTAGTGCAGTGTGATGATTCTGGTTATTTTATTGATGTGTTCCTGAAAGTAGAGTCAATTTGGAAAAACACTGGTAAAAGGGATTTTTATTTCATCCTTGAAGATTAATTTGAGATAAATGATTGCATTTGATCTTTGCCTTCCTCCCTGCCTTTAACTTCCCATATTTCATCTCTAAAGCTAAATTTGCACTGGACTTAATACTGTATTTTATGTTTCTTACCAAACTGCTAGTTACAACTTTGTTAAATTTATATGCTGCTCAAAGAAAATCCCTGCTTGTTAATCTCTTACTTACATAAAAGATTAGTTCACCTTCAAATTTATAATCATTTAAGAGAGAATTTCTTATTAGAAATGTAAGAATTTTACTTTACATGTAATGTTCAAGACAAAAATAAAAATCATTGCTTCAATGGCTTGCATATGTCATCCTGATAGAGAGCAACTGAGACTAGGAAAGGTGACACAGTATCACTGAATGTTGCTGCTGCTAAGTCGCTTCAGTCGTGTCCGACTCTGTGTGACCCCATAGACGGCAGCCCACCAGGCTCCCCCGTCCCTGGGATTCTCCAGGCAAGAACACTGGAGTGGGTTGCCATTTCCTTCTCCAATGCATGAGAGTGAAAAGTGAATGTGAAGTCGCTCACTTGTGTCCGACTCTTCGCAACTCCACGGACTGCAGCCCACCAGGCTCCTCTGTCCATGGGATTTTCCAGGCAAGAGTACTGGAGTGGGGTGCCATTGCCTTCTCCAACCACTAAATATAGACCCTGTTTAATTTTGAAATTAGGCGTAACCCAATTTTAGTACTTCATTGCTACAGTCCTTATATTTCTAGTGTGATTTTCATACAATGTGATTAACTGCTATGTTTTTGCCTGGAGTCCTATTCACACTTTCAGTAATCACAGAAATACCTATTGAACAACATTTATTCAGCAAATATTTATCATTGTTACTACAGACCAACACTTTCATAAGTAGGGGATATGCAATGCTAAGTCTGATCTGATAGCTGCATTTGAGGAACTTATACTTAGTGAAAGGAACAGACTATAAAACAAAAATATCTAAACTGTATAATTATAAATGGGATATGATTTTATGAAGGAAAATGTAATACCCTGAGAAAAAATTATAGGGGAGATGAAATATGTCAGGGACTATGGGGGTCAAAGAACTAAGATCTGGAATATGAGAGCAAGAGAGTGGGAGACAAGGTCAAAATGATAGGGTTTTATGTTTCCAAGGGGTGAGTGGATATCACATAATTCTGTATGTAAAATGGAAAAATTATAAAAAATGTGACTGACAGTTTTTTGAATTTCTTTGTTTTACTTTCTGAAACTCTTGAAAAATTTATTATAATAGTTAATAAAGAAAGATAAATTAAAACTAATAAAGCAGACAACTGAAAATGATGCTAGCATAGTTGGGAGATCCATTAAGTTCTTTAGTCCACAAAAGTTACCCTGATATTAGTTTGCTAGGACTGCCATTACAAAATGCCATGGATCAGGGGGCTTAATACCATAGATCAGGGGGCTTAAGCAAGAGAAATTTATTTTCTCCTAGTTGAAGTCCAAGATCAAGGTGCTGCAAGGACTGATCTCCTCTGAGGCCACAATGTTCCCAGCTTATAGATGGTGCTTTCTCACTGCCTTGTCCTCCTGTGTCTCTCACTCTGTGCATGTAAACTCTTCACATCCCCATGAGTCCAAATGTCCTCTTCTTACAGGGATGTCAGTTAAATTGGATTAAAATGCACCCAATGCTCTAATTTAATTTAGTCATCTCTTAAATACCTTTTCTCCAACTAGATTTACTTGCACATATGAATTTTGAGCGTAGATAGTTCAGCCCATAATACTGATCTATGGTACGGAGCTATTTCCCAAGTTACTCTGGTGGCTCAAAGAAAATGATTCACCTAGTTTAGAGAAGGCAATTTTAGAAAAAAATTCTCAGCTGTATATCAGACCAAAAGTATGTTTGAAACAGAAGTAGCATTTAATATAGTGTAAGAGATGTAGCTGAACCCTAATAGAGGAAACTATGACGGTTTCTTGCATTTCAAGTTCTCTTTGAAAACCTCAACAGAGTCATCCCTGTGATCACTACTCAGGGCTGCCGACTCCACAAGTCAGGGGATATTTTTGAGAAATTCAGCACAGTCTAATGAATTAATTGGAAGGAAAAGGAAAGAAACTGTTATATTTTGAAAATAAAACCTTTGCATCATTCCTTTACAAACATCGCTTTACTTACCTCATTCTTCATGTAGATATTGGAATACATTTTGTTATTTTTTGATTCAGTTGTTCATTCTAATGATGGTATTCCTTCAAATCACCATTTGTTGCATTTGGTTAAATGTTTGTATTATGCATATAATCTCAAACTTGAATTTTTGCTTCCATTTTATGCATACATAGTTCAATCATAAAATCATGTGGCTAATTATTTCCAGTATAATGGAGGCTATAAGAAATTCATACTTCTAATTGCTAACTTATTTTTCATCTACAGTTACCTACTCAGCAGTCTTTTTTCTTTGCTTATCTTAAGCAATTGAAATTTCCATCCAAACTCTAGTCCAGTGTGAAATATATCTTATAATTCAAATTCCAAAGTGTCAAGTTCATACCTTTCTACAACATAGATTTTCACTCCCGCTCAAGAACCCACACCTTTTAAACTCTTTGTGTGGTGGGTACAAGCCATGTAGGTTATCAGTTTACATGCAGTGGCTACTTTGTATTTCGGTGATTATTGTTTCTTAAGCAATGAGTGTGCTGAACTTGTTCTATGGTTACCATTTATGCAAAAGTTAAATGCGAGGCATATATTGGATATTAATAATGCAGATATACAGCCTGCACAGGGATCTTTTGCCCATGTGATTGGTATAATTATGAGTGCCCAGCTTCATTGTGAGTCTTTGGATCATTCCAAACTAAACAATGGAGAAGGCAATGGCACCCCACTCCAGTACTCTTGCCTGGAAAATCCCATGGACGGAGGAGCCTGGCAGGCTGCAGTCCATGGGGTCGTGAAGAGTTGGACACGACTGAACGACTTCACTTTCACTGATCACTTTCATGAACTGGAGAAGGAAATGGCAACCCACTCCAGTGTTCTTGCCTGGAGAATCCCAGGGACGGGGGAGCCTGGTGGGCTGCCGTCCATTGGGTCGCACAGAGTCGGACACGACTGAAGCGACTTAGCAGCAGCAGCAGCAGCCCCAGCAAACTAAACAAATCATTCTTTAATGAATTTTATGTAGCAGGTTTTTTTTCCTTGCTTATTTCTGTTAATGTAGTATGTTATCTTTGGAGAAGGAAATGGCAACCCACTCCAGTATTCTTGCCTAGAGAATCTCAGGGACAGGGGAGCCTGGTGGGCTGCCAGCTATGGGGTCACACAGAGTCAGACACAACTGAAGCGACTTAGCATGTGTGCATGCATTGGAGAAGGAAATGGCAACCCACTTCAGTGTTCTTGCCTGGAGTATCCCAGGGACAGAGGAGCCTGGTGGGCTGCCGTCTATGGGGTCTCACAGAGTTTGACACGACTGAAGTGACTTAGCAGCAGCAGCAGTATGTATCTTAAGGAGACATAAATATTTTCAACTATATGGAAATATCTCCTAGAAGTTTTCCATTTTATCAATGAGAAAAGGTAACTAAGGCCAATACTTTAAAAGATTTAAAATTTAACTAAGTAGAAAAGGCTTGGAATTCTTAGAACACATATCTATTCCTGTACTTTTCTTATGAAAAATGAAGTAACAAGAAATGAAATAAATCCATTAGAATATCTTATTTCATATAACTAAGTGGTGCTTTGAAAAAGACTTTAATGCTGTATCTTTTGACATAGAAGTAAGAAAGTAATTTTTTTTCTTGAAATCCAGTAGGATAATGACATTAGTACAATAGTTATATCCTCACATTTTGTTGCTCTTTAAATTGCAAAATCTTAATTATTTCTACAAGAGGTCACAGATATGTTTATATTAAGTTGGCTATTATAGAGACAGGAGTTTAATTAGTTCATCTTAAGAATCAGTCAAACCATTCATTCCATGAATGGGTAATTAACTAATCCTACTAAGACAGAGAGACCATGCCTAAAATTGCCTGGGTGGAATCATAATTTCAGGAAGGTGAGATAGCTTCCCATTAGCACTCTGCCTAAGGAATACATTTTTACTGTTGCACATGCAAAAAGAATATGAATGCATACCTGTTTAATTTGTGCATGGTTCCTCATAAAACAGTCACAATAGCAATCAAAATAAAGATAAATTGCAAGTTGTGAAGGTAGATTTTTTTTTAGATGAGCAATTTTCTTCTAATTTAATTCTGGCTTATTTTTTCTGAACTTCCATACAATCCTCATAGTTTTTCTGGTATAGATTTATCTGGAGTTGGAAATCAGTGATTGTGGAATGGATGGTACATGGACTGTATGGTCCACATGTCTAGATTTGAATCATGTCTGAATACTAACCAGTATGGCGTAAGTGAGTCTCAGAACCTTGGTTTTCAAGTATAAGAGAAAACCAAAAATCATAGGAACACTAATCTCAAAGTACTATTTAAATGAAATAACTTATGTAAGGTGCAAAGCACAGTCTCCGACACATAACAAACAAACATTAATGCCTATTTCCTAATCCTTTTCTATGCCTCCGAACAATAAAAGTAGCTTTGTTTTAAAAGTTTTTCACTACATTTTCTCCTGAAGAAAAATAGAGAATTGTTGTTTTCCTATCTAGTAACTTTTATTCCCTTCTCTCCTTGAGCTTCTTGAGTTAGATGTTATCATGGCAACCCACTTCAGTATTCTTGTCTGGAGAATCTCATGGACAGAGAAGCCTGGCGGGCTACAGTCCATAGGATCGCAGAATCGGACATGACTGAAGTGTCTTAGTAATATGGATTTAAATTGACCTCATGTCTCTACAGATGACTTTTTTATCCACATACTGCTTATGGTCATCAGGTCTTGGCACATAGGCTATATCTCTTATTTCTATTGGGTATGTATATGTGTATTTATTCATTTATATGCTCTAGATTTTGCCATTTGAGTAGGTGGAAGAAAAAGGGTAGAAATCATAAGTAGAATTTTTACTTCAAATTAATTTTCTAGCTTTTCTTTGAAGAAAGATAACAATATAATTATTTAAACTTGGGACCTGTTAAACTATCCTTTTTTTTCCTCTCTCTTTTTTTTTTTTTTTTTTTGAAAATCTCAAAATGAAATGACTGTCAGCAGGATGAGGCACATGCCAGTATATACTGCCAGCTTGAGATAGATCTTATCCCAGGACTTTTTTAGACTTGTCTATATGCCAATATTGAGAAAAATCTCAGTTACTTGCTGAGTTTTTCTGTGTATGAAAGTGAATTCAGTTCACATATCTTACCAACTAGATGTGCATAAGTCATTTTTTTTCAATAACTGGAGCTCAGTGACCCATCTTTCCAAATAATTCTAGGTGTCTCTGGACTCACTATATATATATTTGTCCAAAAATGTGTACTATAGTAACTACAATAATTAAAAGTTTATTGTGTATTGTGTGTTCCTTACTACACCTGTGACAAACTTATTTGTTCTAATAACTTGTTTTATAGGCAAAAATGTGCACAAACAGAATAATACAACTCTGGTACATGAAATAACCTTGTATTTTCTATTATCTTAATCACCACCCATTAAAAACAAGCTTATTTTTAGGCTCCCTAAATGAATCCTTAGAGTTAACAGGATGAAAGTGACTTTAAGAAATTACTTGAGTAAGGTGCCATTCCTGATAGTGATTGGAGGTAGTTATTAATGGAAACAGTATTAAGCATCTCATAATCACATTGAAGTAATGTTGACTTGAAGTATTTTGAGTACCTTGCAGTGTTCCTGCCATATAGAAAATACTCAGAATTATGTGTTGAACAATTTTAAAAGTTTTTAGAAACCAAGAGATAGAATCTTGAACAAATAACTTAAAATATAAGTTTCACATGATATTTCTATGTATGTAAGATATGCAGTGGTGTTTTTGTTTTTATTTAACTTTGGTGACCAGAGTGATACACACAGAGACAATCAGAGAGGCAGTCTATTACTAAAATAGATACTGGAATCAATATTCATTTCATGTTTTGAAGCAATAATGTATTTAAGCCAAGTAGTTTGATGATTTGACTGTCAATACTCTGGATGTTATTAATGTGCCCACAGGCTTCACAGATTAGTCAGCATTTATTAGATTATCTCCTCCTCATACCCATTTATTCTCACTCTCATAGTATTGAAGCAATTCTAAATTCTTTCTATTAAAAAGTAACAAAGCAATAGCACACCTCTTTCTCCCCCCCTTCTTAATAATAGAAGTTGATAATGATACATTAATCATTGTAGCAACCAGTATTTCTTAATGCATTTAATACTTTCTCTATTAATGAAATGTACAGTTATCTTCCTTACATTGTCTTATAAATCTTCACAATAACTTTGAAGTTACATCTATTATCAACGTAGAACTTAAGAGACTGAGGCTTAGAGAAAGTAACTTTCTGAAGGACAAATAGTGAGTAAATGAAGGGATGTGAATCCATCTCAGCTATATCTCACTGTCCATTCTTCCTTTGTTTGGGACCCAGTCTTTCTCCTGCCTTAACTTTTCCTTTCTTACCAACCATTGAAGTAGCTCATCTGATCCTCTCTTCTTGACCCCCAGATCTTTAAAGCACCCCACAAAAACTGCCCTCAGGTCTTTAGTGGTATCCCAATAGTTAAGGGATGACGTTCATCAGTCTGTATTTTACTTGCACTCTTGCTGTTTCGGCCTATTTTGACCCCACCCATCATCTAGAAATATTCTTCTGCTATCTCCTGACACTCAGTCTCCTAGCTTCAGTTTTCACTGGAGGACATGTTTTCTAAGTCCCTTTTTCATGCTGATCCTCTTTCTCTTTCTGCCCTAAAATCCTGCATCTTCATTAGGGTGTAATTTATTCACACCTAAGAAATCTATATTACCATGAGCTCTGCTTCCCACATAGTCAAGAATAATTTCAAATCTATAACTGTGTTGATCATCTCCTATCAGAGATAGACCCTCACAGCTTCTTCTTCACTGGGACTGTTCCTTATTCTTCACTCCATTTTTTTTTTTCTTTTTACATAATAACTCCTACTCATTCTTCAAGTCTAGATAAGTGCAAATGTTCCTTCCTCAGGAAAGCCTAAAAGGCCTCATAGATGTGGTTAAATTGCCTTCTCTAAGGGGTTTTTGTTTTATTTCTCATTCAAAATTCCAACTTTAAAACATGTATCCCATAGAATATATAGTTTGCAAAATGAGAATAAAATCTCACTTGCTCTATAAGCTATTATTGAAGTGAAGGAATATTTTTGACATATAATAAATACTGAGAACCTTTTGTTGAATTCAGTGAAAACCTACAACTCATGTTTTTTGTTGCTGTTATGTCAGGTGTGGATACCAAGCATTTCCATGATAAGGTTTTTCTTTCTCTCAGTGATGTCAAAGACACGCCAAGAGAGTGTCATGCCTATATAAATGAAGCATTCCAAAGAGTATATGTGGTTTATTTGAATTGTTTGTGGGGGAAGGAAAGACAGTTTTCTAAAGGATATTTCTTCTAAATTCTGTCTTAAAGCTGTTTGTAAGTAAGAAAATTGAGTTTATAATACATTAGAAGATAGTATAAAGTCTTTATTAAATTCACTGTGCAATCTTTAATCAAATAAGTAAATGCATTATTTATTCCCAAGGTTAAAGCACACATTCTCTTCATCTGGAATGCCAGTTCTGGAAGAAAACATGTCTAATAATATATGAATCTGAAGAACGCTTTTACTTTTCATCATTCATATAGCATTTAAAGATCTAAAGGCTGTCTTACTTCTTGTAGCATGTTTTCAGCAAATTTTTTTTTAGAAATTACAGCTATTCTTATGCATATGAAATTAACCTCAATAAATAATTTATTTTTGTATACTTCATGAAAATGTAAAATTCTTGGCCGAAACATTTTTAATCCTTTAATTTATTCTTCAAGCAACTTTGACAATAAATTGACTTTTAAATGGAGAATATTTCAAATGTCTGCTTGAGATTAAAACCTTTCTTTTGATCAAAGAATCCCTATGTTTCTAATGCTTAAAACACAAAGAATTAGATGTGACTTTGACCACTAAATAACTAAGTAAAATGTACATCCTTAGATTGGGGTGTTTAGAGGAACAGAGCTTATAAGAATATCCTGGGGAGATCATGAAACTCAATTAGAAAAAAAGAAAACAAATTATCGAGTTGTAATATATTTTGTACATCAATGTATGTTAATGAGCTGTCATCTCAGTCAGAGACCTTTGACCACCATCATAAAATGTTAAAGTACTGCTTTTTAGTGACATTGATATGAGAACAGCCATCACAAACTTGGAACAAAAGAAGCACTTGAAGCAGAAGAGTAACAGAAACAACTTAGGCCCAAATCCTAGTTTAGTTGCTAATGGCAAACCTTTGACAAGCAATTAGCCTCCCATTTTCTCCTTTGCTTCAATTGTAAAGAATGAGTAACTAAACCCATCCTACTCTGTCCACAATTTTTGTGAGGAAGTTGCATAAATTTGAATTTTCAAGGTAGTATATAATTATTTAGTTAGGTTATCAAAATTCATTTAAAAATTAGCTCTCTGATTTGAAATAAATATTCCAATTCCATAAATCTATGTTGTCCAATTTTGTAATATTTTAGGCAATATGGCTACATCGGGGGAAATACAGCATCTAGATACTAATGTATTACTTCTTCTTGTATACTTTTAGATTATTGAATTTTATAGTTTATGCATTCACAAGGAGCTTCCCTAACGGATCAGATAGTAAAGAATCTGCCTGCATTTGGGAGACCTGGGTTTGATCCCTGGGTTGGGAAGATCCCCTGGAGGAGGGGATGGCAACCCACTCTGATATTCTTGCCTGCAAAATCCCAAGGACAGAGGAGCCTGGTGGGGTCCATGGGGTCTCAAAGAGTCAGACATGACCACGTGACAAAACACAGGCATTCACAAAAGGAGTTACTTTACAAGGTTAGAAATCCTTCAACTTCTTCTATCACATAGAAAAAAACTGTATAATTGAAAAATCCCACTGGTTCAGAGTACATTATAAAAAATAGCATGCTGAAATAAATATTTCTCTCATTTTTCTTTTGCTATGTTATGAAAACAAGGCAAATAAAAGGAAAAGCAAAACTATTCCATCCATAAAAAATGATATTTATGGCCCAACGTTAGACGATTCACCTTACTCATAGAAATGGAATATGATGCTAAGTCAGCTATATGTTCGTTTTTTCCTGAGTCCCCTGTGGGTCCAAATAAATACTTATTGAATAAATGCTTATCAAAAGGCTATTTTGAGTAAAATACTTTAGCAGCAAAAATTATTAAGATACACTTAGGCATTTGTAAGACAGTTATGAAATATGCATAGAAAAGATCAATAAAAAGCAAAATGTGCTAAGTACTACAAAAGGAGAACACCAGACTGTTTGCTGATGCTGTTTAGTTGCAAAGTGGTGTCACACTGCTTTGTGACTCCATGAACTGCCAGGCTTCTCTGTCCACAGGATTTCCCAGACAAGAATACTGGAGTGGGTTGTCATTTCCTTCTCTAGGGAGTCTTCCTGACCCAGGGATCAAACCCACGTCTCCTGTGTCTCCTCCTCGGCAGGAAGATTCTTTACCACTGAGCCACCTGGGAAGCCCTATACCAGGTTATTATGGGAGTACAAAGTTAAAATATTCTAGGATGAATGAGAAGTTCTGAAAATGTTTTGAATGTTGACCAGGACTGTGTTTCAGTGGAGGAAACAGCAAGGGAATGTTGGTGGAGCAGGAACACTAGACATCATGTTGAAGGAAAAGTAAAGGAAAAAAAAAAAAAAAAATGCCATACATGAAAGGCCTTTTGAGAGGAAAACAAGTTGTATTTTTGGGACCAGTTCAATTTGGTTGACCTGAAACAGACTGCCAGGCATTTCTCCAGCACAGATAGGTTTATTTGGGATCAGCAGAGATTTTCAATACAGTGTCTGCCACCTCAGTGACCCACATGCAGGCCCCATCACAGCCAGGGGACTGGAACACTTTCATAGAGGGGAGAAGGAAGCTGGGAGAGAGAGGGTGAACAAAGAGCTTATCCATGGTTGAACCCTTGACTGGAAGTAAGAGGAGTCTTTCTTCTTCCTGTTAGGCTCTTCTGTCTTCAAAAGGCATAAGACCTCCCTCTTCTGATCTAGTTCATTGAACTTTTTGTTTATTAATTTTTATAAATGATTATTCTCCTCCAAGCGAATTACAGAAAAGTGAAACTCCATTTGATTATGTTAGGGATTAGCTAGACAGAAACTTGCATTTTAGATACATTTAGTACCTGTCATCATTTGTCTGAAATTAAAACTTGTAGATCAGTGGCATTCAAAGTGCAGTGTCTGGGCCCAAAGCATCTGTGTGACATTGAGACAAAAATTCATGGACCCCTCCCCAGATCTACTGAATCAGAAACTCAGCACGTGGATCCCAGCAGTCCCTTTTGTAACAAATCCTCATGGTAACTCCATTGCACATTTTACTTAGAAAATCACTGAGTAGACAAACAACCCAAGCTTTGCAAGTCTGTCTGGTACTAACTATGGTAGCCCATTAAATGGGGCTCCTGTAGTACTAGCTTTGTTCATCCTATTTAAAATCCAGTGACATATGAAATGATGGCAAATGAGAGGATACAGCTTTGTATACAAGACCCATGGGGTAATCTATTTTCAAGTCTTCTGACTAGAAGACACAACTCCATGTTTAAAAAAAAAAAAACATAAAATATTGATATGAGAAAACCTATGTGTCAGGGATTATTCCAGATACTTTCCATGTGCTATATCATTGAGCACACCTACATTTCCAAATATCAAGAAAAATCATATTAAATCTGCATGACACCACATGATAGTATGTAGTTATAAAACCATATGATCAAAAAGCAAGACGCTAAACTACACAGAATGAACTGTCAACTTTGTTAAAATAAATACAATAATAGAAACAAGACTAAAATTTAATTTAGCAAAAGATGCATACAGCTGATTAACTCACATTTGGTAGGTTTGCTGCTAAGTCACTTCAGTCGTGTCCGACTCCATGCGACCCCGTAGACGGCAGCCCACCAGGCTCCCCTTCCCTGATTCTCCAGGCAAGAACACTGGAGTGGGTTGCCATTTCCTTCTCCAATGCATGAAAGTGAACAGTGAAAGTGAAGTCGTTCAGTCATGTCCGACTCTTCGCTACCCCATGGACTGCAGCCTTCCAGGCTCCTCCGTCCATGGGATTTTCCAGGCAAGAGTACTGGAGTGGGGTGCCATTGTAGGTTTAGAGGCAATTATATAATAGTAGTAATTTTGTATGGGTTTCCCAGTTGGCATTAGTGGGAAACAACCTGCCTGCTAATGACAGAGGCCTGAGAGACATGGATTCGATATCTGGGTCAGGATGATTCCTGGAGGAGGGCATGGCAACCCTCTGCAGTATTTCCTCCCGGAGAATTCCATGGACAGAGGAGCCTGGCAGGCTACAGTCCATAGGTTTGCAAAGAGTTGTAACTGACTGCATCAAGTTAGCATACATGCACAGTAATTTTATGTTTTGTATATTATATAAATTAAAATTGTGTATCGTTTAAAATAATACTGTTATTTGAGTGTACCATATTCTAGCATTTAACAAGGTAGTCTCTAGAGGCTGACTACATGGTATAAATTCTGTCCCCATCCCTTTCTAATTGGGTGAACTTTAATATTTGAACATCTTAGAACCTTAGTTTCTTCATCTAATAAGTGGTAATAAAAGTGTTTACCTTAAATGAGAAACAAAATGAGTTAAACTATTTGCAGAGAATATAAAGGTGATAAGTATTATAATTAATAAATATTATATATAATAAAATTTTTTTACTTTCATGTTAATATAAAAATTCTGTTAAGGTTACATAAGGATGAACATATTTCAGCCTGAAAATGTTGACACTGCAAAGACCAATTCTCTAATAAGAAAACGATAAAGCAATACCAGGCAGATTAGTTAGTGTTCTGTGACCAACATTTAGTAACAACATAAAGCTGCACCTATTAAAAAAAAAAAACATATTGCTGTCCAGTTCAATGAGTTAGAGTAGCTGAGAGGAAGGTGAATTTGCATTCCATTATGACTAGGGGATGTTTTATGGAGTCAAGTTCAGGGGCATTTCTTGGATGATATATCTTGGGCCCTGTGACAGTTTGCAGCAAGATGGGGAGCACAGGTATTTAATTGCTGAGATACGGCCCGGGCAAAGTATGAACATTTAAGGAGTTGTTCATACAGCAGTGTGTAGAGTTGTGGCCACTTATAATGGCAGACTTGTCTGTGTTTGCCAGTTCTAATTGCTGTTGATCTTGCCCAGACTACCAAGGAATTTGGTGATCAAGTCAGTGAAAGAGAGAATGTGACTTGGAGAAATGTTAATAAGGCAAGAGTTTCTTTCTAAAGAGCAACAGGAAAGCATGATTAGATTACAGAAGACCTGGGAGTCTAGGAACGAAAAAGGGAGGACTGGTATGAAAAGAATAAAGAGTTGTGAGATCTTGTTAATAACGACAAAGTAGCTGATAGAATGTATTACCTGAATATAAATATATAGGAAAAAGAGCAGTCAAAATGTTGTCTGGGAACATAGTGGAAAATCTGAGAATCAGGAGAGTAAGAGAAGAGAACAATTAGAGAGGATGTTAAGTTCGATTTTAGATTAGTCTGAGATGACAGCAGGATATGATGAAAGTAGCTATGCCACAGATGGAAATGCTGATGTGAAGTTCTAGGTAAGAGTGGTATCTGAGTCATCACATAGAAGTAATACTCAAACTCTCAGAGGTAGAAGAAAAGAGGAAACCTAAAAGCAGAAGATGAAACGAAAGGGCTCAGGTTTAGAGAAAGAAGTGGTGAAAGAGAAACCAATTGAGGTGGCAGGAATGAGCTGACGTGTCATTAGGAGGATGAGGACAAAAATACTGGTAACGTGGTAAGTGTGGAAGAGAGGGGACATTTTTTTAAAGGAGAAAATATGGGGAAAGAGCAGTGTTTGATGGAGAATATCAAATACTGCAGAGGGCTCATAGTCTGCTAAAATTCAAAGGCCATCAGGGTTAGCCATTGTGAGGTCATTATTATTGTAAAATATAAAGTAATTGGTGATCATAAAATGTAGAGATGAAAGGAGTGTATGAAGATGTTTAAACACAGGAGAGAAGTGAGTACACTCAGTAAATGAAGAATGTAGTAGACAAAAAATATGTTAAAGTGTATGGGAGAAAGAATAGGTCCAGAAAAATAATTTTTGGTTCAGAAACAAGCAGCTAGGAAGGGAAATCATGTTTACTGTCGCAATTATTATCAGCATACTAAGAGGAAAAATTGTATTCCCAGTATTTTGAATGGTAAATGCACATGAGGAATTGAGAGTAGCTATACTTTGAGGTAACTAACATGGAAGTGTTGTTGTTTAGTCACTAAGTCGTGTCTGACTCTTTGCTACCCCATGGACAGTAGCCCACCAGACTCCTTTGTCCATGGAATTTCCCAGGCGGTAATACTGGAGAGGGTTGCCATTCCCTTCTCCAGATCCTCCCGATTCTCCAGATATTGAACCTGTGTCTCCTGCATTGGCCGGCAGATTTTTTTTTTTTTACCACTGAGCCACCAGGGAAGCCCAATGTGGAAGTATTACTGAGGGTTAAATCCATTAATAAAATAACTTTCTAAAAGTCAAAATACTGTTGATTACAACAGACAATTCAATTTTCAATTTCTATGGCTTGTCCAGTAATCCCATTAACTAATTCATATGTAATTTGGCAAAATGATGTCTTAAACATTACTGTAGTTACAATCATTGTATTATGTTTGTTATATAAATATTTGTAATATTTTCAATGCCTTGAGTTTAATTTCACAAATGACTTCTTGCAAACATTAGTATGTTTTGTAGTTCTGTAGTGTAAATAAGAACTAATTCTTGAGAAACTAATATATTATAGGTATATTTATTTTCAGTAACTTTTTAGTCTTAATTCATATAATATTTTTTCAATAGCATAAGGAAAGAATTTGTTGATTTCATGCATATACACAGATATATGTTTATACAGATGGACTATCTGATAAATCAATAATAGCTCTGTTTATCTTTGTGGTGCCTTAGCATATTATTTGATTATATCCTTATAATCTGAATAAAGAATAACAAGTGAAATGATAGTCTTTTTCACAGTAGCTGAAAACATTGTTTAAGTCTTAATGTATCTTTTACATTTGGAAAAAGAGTAGGTTGCCATTTCCTTCTTCAGAAGAACTGTGTATCTTAGTCTGTTCATGTTGCTCTAACAGAATATCACAGGCTGGGTAGCTTATAAACAAAAGGCATTTATTGCTCACAGTTCTAGAGCCTAGAAGTTCAAGATCCTGGATCTGGCATGGTTAAATGAGGATCCTCTTTTGGATCACATACTTCTGTCACGTGGCAGGAGGGACTATGGAGTTCTCTTGAGCCTTTATGAGGACACTGCTGCTGCTGCTGCTAAGTCGCTTCAGTCGTGTCCGACTCTGTGCGACCCCATAGACAGCAACCCACCAGGCTCCGCAGTCCCTGGGATTCTCCAGGCAAGAGTACTGGAGTGGGTTGCCATTGCCTTCTCCAATGCATGAAAGTGAAAAGTGAAAGTGAAGTCGTTCAGTCGTATCTGACTCTTCACGATCCCATGGACTGCAGCCTACCAGGCTCCTCCATCCATGAGATTTTCCAGGCAAGGGTACTGGAGTGGGTTGCCATTGCTTTCTCCACTAATCACCTTCAAGTGGGCTCTACCCTTATGAGTTAAGTACCTCCTGAAGGCCACACCTGGTAATACCATCACCATTGGGGGTTAGGACATCAGCATATGAGTTTTAGGAAGATACATTCAGACCAGCACTGTCATAGATTGTTTTGTTTTCGAATTGGGTATGATAAATGAATATTGGTAAATTAGGTAAATCAGATTTGCTCAGATACAAATTTAATTAAAAACATTTGTACCAACTTAACAGTTTGTTGACCTTTCCCTAGATAATTTCCTAGGAACAAATACCTTTTCAGATTATTTATATAAAAATAAATAGCACATGTAAATGATTAAGATATTTACATATTTGAAGAGAAATTTTATCTACCCCTTATTTATAACTGCTAAGAAATTTCACAAGTCCCTATTTGAATTATTTTTAAATGCACTTCTCCATTTATCAGACTTTTCACATTATTCATCTGCTGCTACTTACTAACATTTAATTTTGTCAATGTGCCCCTTAACATCAACAACTATAAAAATAATGTGGCTTAGAAAATTACTCATCCTCTCTGATGTATTTTCAATAAGGAGGGGAGGCTAACATGACTGTAAAAGGTTCCTGTGTAAAGATTACACTGAGATTGTTGGTGAATCTGTGGTTAACAATTGATTAGCACAAACTAGCTAAACAGTGAAATTCCCTCTGACTGTAATTAGAAAAGGCAATTAATAATATAAGACAGGAAGTAGAATTAAACTGACTTTTATATAACAAGGAGGCTTTTTTGTTGTTGGGCACCAGCTGGAGGCTGTGCTAAGGACCACCTAAAAAGCTCGGGGCCATAAAACACTAAGTGCTACTTTGAAAATCAGTACTGAATAGTAACTCTGAGTGTATATCATATAGAAGCACCACTGTCAAAGTAATAGGGATTTGTAGTGTTGTATGTGAGTTTTCAGTGAAGACATGGGGACTATCTCAAGATCTGTACAGATGGGGAGGTGAGAAACACAAACTGTAAAAGTTAAATGATAAAAAAAAAAACAAACACTTGATACTTAAAACTTACATGTTTCATGTGTTATGATCTAGTAACCCCAAAGAAATGTCTACATGTTTTCAAAATAAAAATGTATTGGAATGTTTGTGTCAGCAGTATTCTAATAGCAACATGTTGGAAGCCACTCAAATGCCCAGCCAAAGTGGGATATATACATTTATCATTGCACATTCAGGCAATGTAATACTTCAGAGCAATAAGAATGGGCTACAACCATAGGCAGCAATATGAATGACTCTCACAGGTAGAAAGTTGAGTCAGAGAAGTTGGATATTAATGTAAAAAACACACATCCTGCATAATTTCATTTGTATAAAGTAGAAAAGTATGAGTTCTTTTCTGACTAGAAGTGGAAAAAAGGGAGTTTCTAGGTCACTGATAATATTTAATTTCTTTACTTGACTTTTGGATATCTGAGTGTGTTCTGTTTGTGGAGACCAGTGAGCTGTACATTTACATGTTCATTTTTTCTGAAAATATATTACACATCAATAAAAAATTTAAATCAATTTTTATTATGAAAAGTAATGAGGATTTTAATTCACAGTAAAAATCTCACATTAAAGGAACTTCCCATTGTGATGGAGAACATTGTAAGACATAGACTACACAATATATGAGAGGAATTGGAAACAACGGACTCAGGAGGAACAGCAGAGGCAGAAAGTTCACATATGACTTGCATGAAAAGTCTTAACCACACATCTGTGGAATGGGTACTTCATACTGTAGACTGGGGTGGTTGAAGATGTATTAGCTATGTGGCATGATTTTAGTTGGTTGCCTCTAAAGTTACTTCACCTTTGCCTGTTGGTAAGAGTTCTCCTCCTACAGTTTAGTTTATGTGTTTTCGATTATTCCTGCTTTCTTTATAGAACATTGCATTAAATAACTCTTGCATGTACTATTAAATAATTGCTAATTACTTTTGTGCCTAGAATTATATGATACAGTCATCAGCAACCATGTCAAAAAATATGGTAATAAACAACAAATCAAAGATTAATGAAACTAACTCTTGCCTGACCTCACTCTGTCTTGCAATAATGTCTGGCAGTATAATAGAAATTTAGGTTCTGAAGTAGCCAGATCACATATTAGAAGACAGGTCCAAACATACACTAAATAGGTAGCTAAGCAATGAATTTGAAGAAGAAAATGTATATGTATATGTGTATGTATATTCATATTTTGTGCTTTTTAGAATTGTTGATCTCAAATTACCCTTATTTTTTATTTAAAAAATTAATTTTGTATATGGGTTATAGCTGATTAACAATTTTGTGATAATTTCAGGTGAACAGCAAAGGGACTCAGTCATACGTATATCCATTCTCGTCTAAACACCCCTCCCATCCAGATTGCTATATAATATCGAGCAGAGCTACATGTGCTATATAGTAGGCCCTTGTTGGCTCTCCATTTTAAATATAGCAGTGTGTACAGGTCCATCCCAAACTCCCTAACTATCCCCTTCAAATTACCCTTAAAGAAGATTAATGAAAGGGTAAGCCATTGCATATAAAAGTGTTGAGGTGCATATGTGTAGTTGGTTTTCAGTTGATAAGATGGAGAAGCAAAATTTTCATAAGACAGAGTAGAAATTCCTCCCTTTTGAAAATGTGTAAAAATATTTTTGCACCACTAGCAAGTCTCTCTATAAGCTATATTTTATACCACTTAGATACATTTTAAGATAACTTAAAATTTAAGGAAATAGATGTATCTGAAGATCTGAGTAGAAATATGCTGCTGCTGCTGCTGCTGCTGCAAAGTCGCTTCAGTCGTGTCTGATTCTGTGTGACCCCATAGTGGCAGCCCACCAGACTCTCCCATCCCTGGGATTCTCTAGGTAAGAATACTGGAGTGGGTTACCATTTCCTTCTCCAATAGAAATATGCTAGTTGCAGTTTAAGCAGAATCAATAAATATTCACAATAAAGACATTTGAAATAATGAAGTTGTCATGTTGGTATATACACTGTAGCATGTAGTATGGGCTCTTTTCAAAGATCTAAAAAAGGTAAGAATTGATAAAGATGGATCACATTATATATTTTTCCTGTTATAGATTATTTCCACCATTTCTTTCTTGTTACAGTTTTAGTATCAATGAGACATTCTTGTACACATTCTGAGTAAATCATTGGGGTTACTTTAACATTTTCTCATTGAATTGATCAGTTTAGAGATACTGTCTTAAGATCAATATTGTTGAAAGATGATTATACTGTCAAGAAATTATAAAAGAAAAGCAAGAAATACAACATTATGTGATATATATTCCAATTTCTGAAAAAAATGATATCTGACACATAAAAACAGTTTGTAAGACTGTACACAAAATCAGCAACAGTTTTCGCTGAGGGTTATAAGAAAAAACATGAAGCTGAGACTAAGAAGAAACAAGTAGGTGATATTCAGATAATTTTGAGGAGAAAGTGATCAACTGAATTCAGATCATTTGTTGAAGATAAATCTGGTAATGTGAGGACTTGAAAGTGACACTGGATTTAGCAGTGCACTTGTCATTGATGACATTGATAAAAGAAGTTGCAATGAAATTAGGGAAATTAAATCAGACTAGAAAGATAGGTTCAAGAGAACCATGGCAAAGAAAACAGAGGTGTGAATAGAGTGAAAATTTTCAAGAAATGTCATTAGGAGAGGAGAGATGTGGGATAGTAACTAGTAAAGAATAAAAGGGAGATTGAAACCTTTTTAAGAAAGTGGGAAAGTTTGTATATATAAATGGTATATAACATATTATCATATGTAATGATCTTGCATATTTAGTTATATGCTAATTATCTTATCTACTAGAAAGACAGGAGAAATGCTAAGACAATTTCTTTGAATATGTAGGGAGAAAAGGAACAGGATCCAAGGTGGAACTTGAGATAGGTGTCCTATAGATGATGAAATTTATAACTGAATATTATTCAGTTAAGTGACTACAATGGTAAATAATTCTGAGGACAGGGTCCTACATACTCTAATGACAGCATGTTAAAATTCTCTTTTGATATATAGCTTTTAGAGTTATTAATGAAGACTGAGGACAGAATATGTGTGAAAATGCCTTGCCTATTGGATGTCCAAAATAAAGCGAGTGCTTCCTGTGTTTCTTTCTTCCCATCAACTTACATGTTAATTTCATCTTATGAGCCCTGATGTCCTAAAAATCAAATCAAGAGCCATAACACATACATTTTACTTCTTAAGTCCTGAAAGTTATACTTTTTTTCTGTCAAATTCTTAATTGCTTCAAAAGTAGAAGTTTTGTACAGATTGATGTTGATATCCTTTAATCCAGAATTTGCAATGTGGGTCATTTAATCCTGTCTTGAGGTGCATAGTGTTGTTTGTCACATGGCTTTTCAAGATATTCTATTTCCTAAACATATTCATAGAAACATTAAGAGAAAGCTATAAATATTGAATAATCTTATTAGTAAAAATTTTAAAGTTACAAAGGTTTAAAGTTTTGTGAGCTTGTCTAACCCTTAAAATAGTTCTACATTATCATTGGCCAGAGGAAAGATCACATAAATCAAAATCTTCTCTTTTCAAATTTCCAGATTACATAGGGCAAAGGCCTTTGTCATTATGGACTTAAATGTTGATAAAGTGCTTACATCTCTCTTAGGAAATGAAATCTCAGAATCCTGAAGTAGATGAACTTTAGGAGTATGTGGAACATAATCTTCCCCTCTTCCTTCTGCTTTCATAAGAATGTCACCTCTTAAAAAAAGAAAATACTTAAATATTTTTGGTTGTCAAAATCAACCAAATGTTATTTATTCCATTAACTATCTTTAAGAGTGTCCATGAGAATTTTTGAATTTGATTTTCAATAGAACCTAAATATATATGTCTTTACAATTTTTCCTGGTCAGTATGCATCTTCACACTTACTTTTGAACTTGTAAGCACTGTGGTGCAATGAATAAAAATGGATGAGAAAAGTTTTGTCTCAGATCTCCTTATATTATTTTTGAACATCTTCCAAGCATAAGTACCCTTGGATATGGAAGAAGAAACAGCTTATTTTCACATGAAATATGGTGAATTTCTCTATTCAAAGGTATACAAAGCTGGACGGCACCTGACTACTGGTATGAATTATATGTAACATGTTTACAATGATAAAATGTAAGACTCAAAGCATTGTTAGTCACTAAAATCCAAATTGGATTGTGATGAACATGTACATTTCTCACTTTAAGAAAAGAAAAAGTTCCAGAATAGTATAGATATCTTCATTGGCTTTCTTTTATTTCTCACCAGTAATTGTTCCCCTTCTACTTTTCTCCATTATTTTAAGAAAATAGGCTATAAAGTATAGGGACGAATGTTATAATGAGATAGAAAATTATAAATCTATATTGTAACTTGAAAATAAATTAAAATTCATGTTTTCATTTTGTGTAGAAATTTTACAACTACATTCACCATGTAAAGTATTGGAGAAGGAAATGGCAACCCACTCCAGTGTTCTTGCCTGGAGAATCCCAGGGACGGGGGAACCTGGTGGGCTGCCGTCTATGGGGTCGCACAGAGTCGGACACGACTGAAGCGACTTAGCAGCAGTAGAAACATGATGGTTAATACTTTTGATATAATAACATTAAACTAGTTCAAGTATTAGCTAAACCTTTCCATTTGAATGTCAGAAATTATTGAAAAGATTGTAGCTCTTGCAATGTAATTTTATTCTCCAAAGAATGTAAGATCCTTGAAGGCAAGGGCCCACATGTTCGTCAACAATATCTCCTCTTGTGGTGAAGAACCTAGGAAAGGAATCACACAGTCTTACTTGGAAAAAATTTATTATCTTTTTTGTTTCTCAATTTCCTCATTTGTAAAAGGGAATATCTATCTATCTACATCATAGGGTTGTTGTAAAGATTGAAATATGACTCATATAAATCTTAAGAGACAAAGTCAGTTCCATGTTATGTATTAAACAAGTGTTATTCTTTCTCATTATTATTCACAAACATAATTCATTAGATTGTAGGTATTGAATGCCTACTATGGATGAGAGGCTATGAGATAACACTTTATATCAATACTTTATTTTCATTATTAAATTATTAATGTTTACATTAATATTAAGCATATATTGCAACAAGCTAGTATAAGAAATGTTTGTTTTTTAAATCTTAAAATCCAAATTTTTCAGCTTTAAACACTAGTTCTAGGATTTTGCTCTCTTACCTCTATAATTTCAACCACATCTTGTGTTTTGTGTAAAAAATCTCTGCCATCATTGGCTTTTTTCTAGGATGAATATGAAAGTTGGATCACACTTTTACACTTGACTATGGAGTTGCCTCCTAGTCACCTTCAGCCTTGCCAGCAAATCCAATCAGCTTAAGAGCATCTTAATGTACCTATGTTAAGTCCTCAGAATTTAAGATTAGAGAGAAAAGCAGGTCTTGTGACCTTCATAAGCACTACTCAGTGGTTACTTTGGAAATGATAGACTTAGTTTAATTTTAGCTGCAATTTGATTGAAGTGTTTTCCAGCTTAAAATCAGATATTCGACTAGCACTTATGATGTGAGGGAGGTTATATGCAGTGCATTTCTAATGCAATAGAAATGCAATCGAGTCAAACAAAATCATTTTGTCATCAGTAATCAGGAAGAGGTTTGCCCTAGATGTTTTAGATTCCAATTTTTAATTTAACAAGAAAGCTTAAGTGTACAGTAGTGTAGAGTATACACGACTCAGCTCTTTTTACTTAGGGAAAACAGTGCACTATTTTACTTCACTCTGACCTTGAGTCAAAGCTTTGTGAAGAATCTGATTCTGAGTGGATTGGGGGTGAAATGAAATGAAAAAGAGGGAAGAACTGCTTTTAACATGACCAGATGGTAATTTTTACTAGTTGGCAGTGTATTAAAACACATTTTCTGAAAGGAAACTCTACATTATAGACTGGCATCACAAAATGTGTAAAAGCATCCCAAAAATAGATAAAAATATTCTTTCACTTTGAAGTAAAGTTTTGATAAACTTGTGCAAGTGTATGGTTATTTTAGGGTAAAGATACCGATGAAGACTAACTGTACAATTAAAGGTCCTAGAGGAATTAGCACTGAGTTCACAGTATCTAGTCTCTGACCTCATATCCTCCAAAACATGAATCATGTTCATTGTGCTGGTTCCAAGAAAAACCAGGTATAACAATTCAACATGAACTGCTTTCTTGCCCATTAGTGCAGTCTCACTAATGCACACCCTGGATTTCCCAACTAAATTTTGAAATCAATTAAAAAAAATTATAATCATCACAGGGTAGACATCTCAGAGTCTGATAAATTATTCATTAAGCAGTTTACTGCTATTGTTTATGCACACTGAGAAAGTTGCAACAACATAACCTAACAACCATTCAAAATTACTTGCCGGAAGACCAAAAAACACAAATGTTTAATTATGATCAATTACTCTATAGTTAGTGTCATGTGTCTTATTTTTGGCACTAATGCATTGATTAGACACAATGACTCTGCCTAATCCTTTGATCATTGATATGCCACCATATGAATTCTTTGAAAGATGTTAATTTTTGGTAATTTTTAAATTTTTCTAGTAGTGGAGTATATAAATATTTTCTATGGAAATGGCTGAAACACTAAGTTAACACACCACTAAAAGTTGAAATTATAGCAGTCTCACATTTTGGAAAAGGATCCTGCAAAAATTTTATAATATTGAATAGACACAATGTATTCTTCCAAGGTGTATGGATCAAATCAGAACATATTGCTTTATTGAACAATCATACATGCACTGTTTAGAAGCTCACTGTTTGAAAGGAGTTATTAAACCAATTACTGAGTTGATTTCTCTTTCACTCTAGTTTTATGTCTTTGATTCATTTTGAGTTAATTTTTGTATATGGTGTTAGTTAAGGGTTTAACTTTATTCCTTTTCATGTGGATATCCAGTTTTTCCGACACTACTAGTTGAAAAGACTGTCCTTTCTCTGTTGAATGATCCTAGTCTTCTTGTGAAAAATCATTTGCCTATGAGAAAGCTTATTTTGGGGCTCTTGTTTCTGTTCTGTTGGTTGATATATCTGTTTTTAGCCAGTACCATGCTGGAGCTTTGTGGTAAATTTTGAACTCAGGAAGTGTAAGTCAATTGGTTTTGTTCTTTATCAAGATCATTTTGTTTATTAGTAGTTCTTTAGAAGCTCCATATGAATTTTAGGATGAATCTCTATTTTTGCAAAATGTTTCATTGAAATTTTAATAGAGATTGAATTGAATTTGTATATTGCTTTCGGTAGTGTTTACACTGAACATGGAATGTCTTTCTGTTTATTTGTTTTTAATTTATTTCTATTTATATCTTTAAATTATTTAAAATTGTTTAATTTCTTTAATGTTTTGTAGTTTTCATTGTACAAGTATTTCAACTCCTTGGTTAATTTCCTAAGTATTTCATTCTTTTTGATGATATTCAAGATGAAATTGTTTTTATAATTACTTCTTTAGACTGTTCATTGTTAGTGTATACAAATGTAACAGATTTTTGTATATTGACTTTGCTGAATCAGTTTGTTAGTTATAACATTATTTTCTCATAGATCTTTAGGATTTAGGGCCATATCACATAATCTGCTAAAGGGATAATTTTCCATCTTCCTTTCTGATTTGGATATATTTTACTTCCTTTTCTTCTTGCCTAATTCAAGCTTTCCTGGTAGCTCAATGGTAAAGAATTCACTTGCCAATGCAGGAGACATGGGTTTCATCCTTGGATTTGGAATATCCCCTGGAGATGGAAATGGCAACCCACTCCAGGATTCTTGCCTGGGAAATCCTGTAGACAGAGGAGCCTTGTAGGCTACAGTTCATGTGGTCCTAAAGAGTCAGACACAACTTAGGAACTAAATAACTAGAGCAACTTGTCTGATTCCTCCGGCTGTTCAGCTTCTTTGAATAGAAATGGCAGAAGCTGGTATGTTTGTCTTATTCCTGGCCTTGAAGGAAAAGCTTTTAGTCATTCTCTGTTGAGCATAACATTTGCTGTGGATTTTTCATGTGTCACTTTTATTACTTTGAGGCAGTTCTTTTCTATTAGGTATTAGTTGTTTTCTGTTAGCTATTTCTATTTCTTAGCATGTGTGATTTTTATTACTAAAGGGTACTGACTTTTGACTACTGTATTTTATGCATATATTCAGATGATTTTTTTTTTCATTCTATTAATGTGTTTTAGCACAATGAACAATTTTGGTATGTTGAACCATCTTATACTTTAGGAATAAATTCCACTTGGTTATTTTAATAAGCTGGTAAATTTATTTTACTGATTTTTGTTGAGGATATTTCCATTAGTGTTCATAAGGGATATTGGTCTGTAGTTTTCGTGCAGTGCATTTGGCTTTTATATCCTAATAATGCTAGCCTCACAGAATGAGTTAGAAAATGTTCTAGCCTCTCCAATTTTTATTTTGGAAAAGTTATTAGTTCCTTAAAAGTTTGGTAAAATGTAACAGTGAAACCATCAAATCCAAGGCTTTTTGTTGTTGGGAGAATTTTGCTTATTTAACTAGATTTAATCTAGTTACTAGTCATAAGTCTTAGCAGATTTTGTCCATTTTCTAGGAATTTGTCCATTTGCCTAGGTTACCTAATATATTGGCATATAGTTATTCATTGTCCTCTCTCATAATTATTTTTATTTCTGAAGTTTGGGCAACAATGTCCCCATTCTCATTTCTGATTTCAGTAGTTTGAAACTTCTGTTTTTTCTTAGCTAAAATTTTGCCAGTTTGGTTGATCTTTTTGAAGAACTCACTTTTGGTTTTATTGATTGCCTCTATTGTTTTTCTAATCCCTCTTTTGCCTCTGCTCTGATCTTCATTATTTCCTCCTTTCTACTAGCTTTGGGTTTAGCTTATTCCTTAAGTTTTAAATGTCAGTTGCTCAGTTGTGTCTGACTCTTTGTGATCCCATGGACTGTAGCCCGCCTGGCTTCTCCGTCCATGCAATTCTCCAGGCCAAGAATACTGGAGTGGGATGCTATTCTCCTTCTCCAAGAGATTTTCCCGACCCACCATTGGTCTCTAAGTAGTTTCTAAATTCCTTATGATTTCTTCCTTGAGACATTGGTTGTGTAAGTGTGTGTTGTTTAATTTCCACAAATTTGTGAATTTTCCAGTTTTCCTTGTGTTACTGATTTCTAATATTATCCTGTTGTGGTCAGATAAGATATTTTATATGATATATATCTTTTAAAATCTGTTGACATTTAATTTTGTTATTCCAGGTATATTTTTAACTTATAAGATTATAAAAATTATTTCTAATACAATTTAGAATTCTCATGTTGGATATTTTTATAAATTGAATGTATAAGGCTGATTTTTCTTGGTTTTGTATTGTAGCGCAGGCTGACATTTCATTGCATACTAATATATTTGTTAACTTTAATGAAGCTCTTTTGCTCCTCTTTATTTTTTCATGAATTATTGCATTATATGACTAAGGGGCCCCTACATATGATGGAAATTTCTAGAGCCAGTTATTTCAATAAAGTGCCTTTGCTTCTCACATACAGTTTATAAAAACTGTTTACACATGGGGTCTTATAGCTCCCATGTGTATGAAGGCTCACATACAGTTTATAAATACAGTTTACACATGGGGTCTTATAGCTCCCATGTGTATGAAGGCTCAGTCACTCAGTTGTGTCCAACTCTTAGTAACTCTGTGGACTGGAGCCCACCAGGCTCCTCTGTTCATGGAATTTTCCAGGTAAGAATACTGGAGTAGGTTGCCATTTCCTACCCCAGCTATAGGTCCCTTTCAATATTAAGCTACTTTATAATCTATAGCCTTCCCCACATTGGTATCCAACACTCTCCAGGGTTCACTGGTTTTCAAAGATCAGGTTGAAGGTAAGTCTGAATATTTCTGGGGAAGATTTGTTTTTTAAACTTCTCTGCTCCCACTTAAGCTTTGCTAGAGCTATGTTAACATTGTGCATAATGTCAATATCAAAATGAAATTTGAAGGCAAACTGCAAAATGCATAGAGATATCATAGGCACTGTGGGTGAAGAATTGGATTACTGTATGAGAAGTTGTAGAAGGGTGTGCTAAGAATGTTGAACACGCGTGCCGTTATTGGTGAAAATTTTTCCTGTGAAGAGTTGATTTAATTTGATAGTATTTCTGCCATGATGACACTGATCGCAGGTTGATTGCTTAGCTGGTGTGTCGTTTTTTGTTTTGTTTTTTTTTTGAAATAAATAACTGATTTCTCAGGATAAAAGAATTTTATCAAAAGTTCATCACTACAGGGTTTCTACATTTTTTTTCTAAAAAATTATTGTTAAATCCATTAAAAAATTAAACTTACGAAGTATGTTTCTAATACTTAGGTCTCTCTCTGTCATTCAAGTTCCTGAAAATCTGTTTAGAGATAACAGGATTATAGTAGTTAGAATTTGAAGACTAAAGGGTTTGTTCTGGGTCACATGTCTTTTGTTTTTGTCCATGGATTTGTTTGGCTCTGGCTCTGGAATAACATGGGGAAACATTTGGAGTAACTAAAACCTTACGAAATATGTTTACAAAGAAATGTCTTCTAAAGATGTTTTCTTTTTTAACTTCAAACTGAATGGAGATAAGGTGTGTTAATGCTCAATTTAATTCTATCTGAGGTTATGTAGCTGAATAGTGTTTTATTTTCTCATAAGATATTATAAAATAGATGAGCTTTTCTGTGGTCTGTTGCTAAAATGCAAATCAATAATTATATTCTTTTGAATTTGAGAAACAGTACTCATCACTATAGGGGGTTGAAGGTAAGAGTTTTATTTATGCTTTAAACTAAATCAAAAATACATATATCTTTTTTTTTAATCTTTCATCTTTTGTCATTATGGTTATAAAAGATTCATGATGGCAGTTAATGAATTCATATCACTAGTCCCTTAGCTAAGTCTCTTCAAACTTTCAAAATTCTAGGTTAGAGTTCTCCTCTGCTTGTTAACACTACTACTGTACTTCCTGTGGGAGGTTCTGTCATTAAGTAATGGTGATAGGCAGGATGTATCTGGAAACAGATTCTTCAACTCTTGGCTTATTGCACTCTTAAAATAATCTACTTTGTGGCAATGAGAACTGATAAGCAGTTATCATGTCCAGGAACACACACCTCCATCTGGTCCATTGATTTATCAGTGAATCCCTTTTATTTCCTCACTTTTCAAATTGCTCTCAAACTCAAGTCATCCACCAAGGTAAAATTTGATAGTACATGTGTTGCTTTGTTTACCATTACTATTCACTTTAAGGCGGCTTTTCTCATCATAATGGTTTTGATGGCAATATAGAGCCCTTTGAGTAAAGATAGTAAGAATATCTAGACAGCAACACCAGAAAATTTCACCAAATCCATGACCTTTCTAAGACTGAGACCCTTTATGACTGCTCATGAAGTTAACTCAATTAATACAAAGCATCCACACCAAAATAAATCTGGATTGTTATCAGAGTAGTTTTATTTATTTATTTTTCCTGAGCTGGACCTTTTGTTCTATTTATTCAATTCAAGCTGCACTTTTGACTTTTCCTTATTTCATTCTTGTAATTTCAAGAATATCACCACTCTGAAGTTTTAACTTTTTAATAAACTTTAGGGACTAAGACATATCTTCATAAATCTACCGATTTAGCACTTTCTGTATGATGCTGTGCTGTGCTTCGTCGTGCAGTCCTGTCCAACTCCTTGCAACACCATGCACTGTAGTCTGCCAAGCTCTTCTCCCCATGGGGATTCTCCAGGCAGTACTGGAGCGGGTAGCCTATCCCTTCTCCTGGGGGTCTTGCTGACCTAAGAGCTGAACTAGGGTCTCCTGTATTGCAAGCAGATTCTTTACCAGTTGAGCTACCAGGGAAGCCCTTCTGTATGGTGGCTCAGTGTTAAAAAATCCGCCTGTGAATGCAGGAGACACCAAAGGCACGGGTTTAATCCCTGGGTTGGGAAGATCCCCTGGAGTGGGAAATGGCAACCTGCTCTAGTATTCTTGCGTGGGAAATTCCATGGACAGAGCATTCTGGCAGGCTACAGTCCTTGGGGTCGCAACGAGTTGGACACAACTGTGCTTGCACACACACACACATACACACACACACACTCACACACATACTCATTTGAGTACAACTTTACCGATTGTCTAACATTATGCACTGTACACCATGTTTAATACTTTATTTTTTCCTCCTAAAGTACAGGATATTATATTCTGCAATGTATGTTCCCTCATTACTCTACATGCTATATGATCCTTGCCAATTTCTATGTATCTATGAATTTTTGTGCTTTGTTACATTTCTTCATTTGATCTTTAGGTTCCATATATAAGTGAAATCAAGATATTTTCTTTATCTGATTTATTTCATTTAGCATAATACCCTCTAGGTCTATCAATATTGTTACAAATGGCAAGATTTTACATTTTTATGGCTGGGTGATGTTCCATTGTATACATATGCCACTTACTCTTTATCCATTCATTTTTTAATGGACACTTAGGGTGCTTCCATATCTTGGCTATTGTAAATAATTTTGCACTGAACATTGGGGTGCATATATTTTTTGATTTGGTGTTTTCATATTCTTTGGATAAATGCACAGAATTGGGATTTTTGTAGCATATGAGTTCAGGTTTTAATTTTCTGAGGGAACTCCATACTGTTTTTCATAGTGGCTGTACCAGATTATATTCCTAACAACAGTGTATGGAGGTTCCGTTTTCTCCACATCCTCTACAAGACTTTTTATTTGTTGCCAATTTGATCATCACCATTCTTAAATGTGTGATGTTAAATCTCATGATGGCATTATGTCTTATACTTATTAGCTTTTCCCTTATGACTAGTGTTATTAGTTGAGCATCTTATCATTGCATGTTGATCACCTGTATGTCTTCTTTGGAAAATGTCTATTCATATCCTCTGCCCATTTTAAACTGGATTCTTTGTTTTTATGATAATTTTGGATATTATGCCCCTTATTGGACATATCACTTATACATATATTTTCCCATTCAGTAGGTTGCCTTTAGTTTTGTTGATGATTTCTTTCATTGTGCAAAAGCTATTTAAATTTGATGTCAGATGAGATCAGATCAGATCAGTCGCTCAGTTGTGTCCGACTCTTTGCGACCCCATGAATCATAGCACGCCAGGCCTCCCTGTCCATCACCAAATCCCAGAGTTCACTCAGACTCACGTCCATCGAGTCAGTGATGCCATCCAGCCATCTCATCCTCTGTCGTTCCCTTCTCCTCCTGCCCCCAATCCCTCTCAGCATCAGAGTCTTTTCCAATGAGTCAACTCTTCACATGAGGTGGCCAAAGTACTAGAGTTTCAGCTTTAGCACCATTCCTTCCAAAGAAATCCCAGGGCTGATCTCCTTCAGAATGGACTGGCTGGATCTCCTTGCAGTCCAAGGGACCCTCAAGAGTCTTATCCAACACCACAGTTCAAAAGCATCAATTCTTCGGCACTCAGCCTTCTTCACAGTCCAACTCTAAAAATCCATACATGACCACAGGAAAAATCATAGCCTTGACTAGATGGACCTTTGTTGGCAAAGTAATGTCTCTGCTTTTGAATATGCTATCTAGGTTGGTCATAACTTTCCTTTCAAGGAGTAAGCGTCTTTTAATTTCATGGCCGCAGTCACCATCTGCAGTGATTTTGGAGCCCAGAAAAATAAAGTCTGACAATGTTTTCAATGTTTCCCCATCTATTTCCCATGAAGTGATGGGACCAGATGACATGATCTTCATTTTCTGAATGTTGAGCTTTAAGCCAACTTTTTCACTCTCCACTTTCACTTTCATCAAGAGGCTTTTGAGTTCCTCTTCACTTTCTGCCATAAGGGTGGTGTCATCTGCATATCTGAGGTTATTGATATTTCTCCCGGCAAACTTGATTCCAGCTCGTGTTTCTTCCAGTCCAGCGTTTCTCATGATGTACTCTGCATATAAGTTAAATAAACAGGGTGACAATATACAGCCTTGACATACTCCTTTTCCTATTTGGAACCAGTCTGTTGTTCCATGTCCAGTTCTAACTGTTGCTTCCTGACTTGCGTACAAATTTCTCAAGAGGCAGATCAGGTGGTCTGGTATTCCCATCTCTTTCAGAATTTCCCACAGTTTATTGTGATCCACACAGTCAAAGGTTTTGCCATAGTCAATAAAGCAGAAATAGATGTTTTTCTGGAACTCTCTTGCTTTTTCCGTGATCCAGTGGATGTTGGCAATTTGATCTCTGGTTCCTCTGCCTTTTCTAAAACCAGCTTGAACATCAGGAAGTTCACGGTTCACATATTGCTGAAGCCTGGCTTGGAGAATTTTGAGCATTACTTTACTAGCATGTGAGATGAGTGCAATTGTGCAGTAATTTGAGCATTCTTTGGCATTGCCTTTCTTTGGGATTGGAATGCAAACTGCCCTTTTCCAGTCCTGTGGCCACTGCTGAGTTTTCCAAATTTGCTGGCATATTGAGTGCAGCACTTTCACAGCATCATCTTTCAGGATTTGGAATAGCTCAACTGGAATTCCATCACCTCCACTAGCTTTGTTCATAGTGATGCTTCCTAAGGCCCACTTGACTTCACATTCCAGGATGTCTGGCTCTAGGTCAGTGATCACACCATGGTGATTATCTTGGTCGTGAAGATCTTTTTTGTACAGTTCTTCTGTGTATTCTTGCCATCTCTTCTTAATATCTTCTGCTTCTGTTAGGCCCATACCATTTCTGTCCTTTATCGAGCCCATCTTTGCAGAAATTTTCCTTTGGTATCTCTGATTTTCTTGAAGAGATCTCTAGTCTTTCCCATTCTGTTGTTTTCCTCTATTTCTTTGCATTGATCGCTGAAGAAGGCTTTCTTATCTCTTCTTGCTATTCCTTGGAACTCTGCATTCAGATGCTTATATCTTTCCTTTTCTCCTTTGCTTTTTGCTTCTCTTCTTTTCACAGCTATTTGTAAGGCCTCCCCAGACAGCCATTTTGCTTTTTTGCATTTCCTTTCCATGGGGATGGTCTTGATCCCTGTCTCCTGTACAGTGTCACCAACCTCATTCCATAGTTCATCAGGCACTCTATCTATCAGATCTAGGCCCTTAAATCTTTTTCTCACTTCCACTGTATAATCATAAGGGATTTGATTTAGGTCATACCTGAATGGTCTAGTGGTTTTCCCTACTTTCTTCAATTTAAGTCTGAATTTGGCAATAAGGTGTTCATGGTCTGAGCCACAGTCAGCTCCTGGTCTTGTTTTTGCTGACTGTATAGAGCTTCTCCATCTTTGGCTGCAGAGAATATAATCAATCTGATTTCAGTGGTGACCATCTGGTGATGTCCATGTATAGAGTCTTCTCTTGTGTTGTTGGAAGAGGGTGTTTGTTATGACCAGTGCATTTTCTTGGCAAAACTCTATTAGTCTTTGCCCTGCTTCATTCTGTATTCCAAGGCCAAATTTGCCTGTTATTCCAGGTGTTTCTTGACTTCCTACTTTTGCATTTCAGTCCCCTATAATGAAAAGGACATCTTTTTTGGGTGTTAGTTCTAAAAGGTCTTGTAGGTCTTCATAGAACTGTTCAACTTCAGCTTCTTCAGCGTTACTGGTTGGGGCATAGACTTGGATTACTGTAATATTGAATGGTTTGCCTTGGAAACGAACAGAGATCATTCTGTCATTTTTGAGATTGCATCCAAGTACTGCATTTCGGATTCTTTTGTTGACCATGATGGCTACTCCATTTCTTCTGAGGGATATCTGCCCGCAGTAGTAGATAAAATGGTCATCTGAGTTAAATTCACCCATTCCTGTCCATTTCAGTTCACTGATTCCTAGAATGCCGACAGTCACTCTTGCCATCTCCTGTTTGACCACTTCCAATTTGCCTTGATTCATGGACCTGACATTCCAGGTTCCTATGCAATATTGCTCTTTACAGCATCGGACATTGCTTCTATCACCAGTCACATCCACAGCTGGGTATTGGGCACTTACTGACCTGGGGAGTTCCTCTTTCAGTATTCTATCATTTTGCCTTTTCATACTGTTCATGGGGTTCTCAAGGCAAGAATACTGAAGTGGTTTGCCATTCCCTTCTCCAATGGACCACATTCTGTCAGATCTCTCCACCATGACCCGCCCATCTTGGGTTGCCCCACGGTAATGGCTTAATTTCATTGAGTTAGACAAGGCTGTGGTCCTAGTGTGATTAGATTGACTAGTTTTCTGTGAGTATGGTTTCAGTGTGTTTGCCCTCTGATGCCCTCTTGCAACACCTACTCTCTTACTTGGGTTTCTCTTACCTTGGGTGAAATTTGATGTAGTCTTGCTTATTTTTGCTTTTGTTGTCTTTGCCTGAGAATACATACCCAAAAAAAGTGCTGTTAATACCAGTGTCAATAAGTTTACTGCTTATGTTTTCTTCAAAGAGCTTTATAGTTTCAGGTAATTTTCAGTACATTTTGAGTTTGCTTTTGTATATGGTAAGAGGAAGTGGTCTAGTCTCATTCTTTTGCATGTAGCTGCCCAGTTTTCCCAGCACTACTTATTGAAGAAGCTGTCTTTTCCCCATTGCATATTCCTGTCTCCTGTGTCATAGATTACTTGATCATATGAGGGTGGGTTCATTCCTGGGCGCTCTATTCTTCTTTTGTGCCAGTACATTACTGTTCTGATTACTATGCCTTAGTAGTATATTTTGAAATCAGGAGTGTGGCATCTCTAGCTTTGTTTTTCTTTTTTAAGATTGTCTTTAGTCATTCAGGGTCTTCTGTTATTTTATACAAATTTTAAGATTATTCGTTCTGGTTCTGTGGGGAAAAAACACTGAAATTTTGATAGGGATTTCTTTGACTCTGTAGATTACTTTGTAATCAACAATGTATGGATATTTTAACAATGTTAGTTCTTCCAATCCATGAGTAAAATATATCTATTAATTTATTTGTGTCATTTCCAATTTCTTTCATCACTATCTTAAAGCTTCAGAGTATAATTCGTTCACTTCATTGGTTAAATATATTCTTATGAAAGTTATTCATTTTGATACAACTGTTAATGGGATTGTTTTCTTAATTTCTCTGATAGTTTGTCTTTAGTGTATGGAAATGCATTAATCTCTATATCAGTTATTTCCTGTGACTTTATTGCAGTCAGTTATTCATTTAAATGGTTTTTTGATGACCTCATTTCGGTTTTCTATATATAGTGTCACCTCATTATAAATAATGATAGTTGTACTTCTTCCTTTCATTTTAAATGCCTTTTATTTCCTTTTATTGTCTGATTGCTGCATATAGGACTGTATTCAATGGTAAGTATGAACATCTACACTTTGTTCCTTGTCCTGGAGTAACAGCTTTTAGGTTTTCACTACTGAGTATCACGGTAGCTGTGAGTTTGTCCTATACAGTCTTTATTGCATTGAAGTGTATTCCTGCTATACAAGCTTTATTGAGACTTTTTTTCATAAATGGTCATTGGATTTTGTCAAGTGATCTATCTGCATCTAATGAGATGATGGTGTAATTTTTATTCTTAGTTTTTTTTTTTTCTATTCTAATTAGATGATATGTACTATTCTGTCTTCCAGATTGCTAATCCATTCTAATCTGCTGCTGATTCCCACTAGTGTATTTTCCACTAAAGTTACTATATTCTTCAGCTCTAAATGGTTCTTTCTCATACTTTTAGTTCTATGTTCCTCCATTCTTCCCCCAAGTTTGGTGAACATTTTTATGATCGTTATTTTGAACTCTTTTTATCAGGTAAATTACTTATTTCATTCATTTTTTTCCCTCTGGGGTTTAATCTTCTTCCATTTGGAAGATATTACTGTCTCTTCGTTCTGTTTGACATTCTGTGTTTGTTTTTATAAATTTCCCTGCTGGCTCAGATGGTAAAGAATCTGCCTGCAATGCAGGAGACCCAGGTTTGATCCCTGGGTCAGAAAGATCTCCTGGAGAAAGGAATAGCTACCCACTTCAGTATCCTGGCCTGGAGAGTTCCACGGACTGTATAGTCCATTGGATCGCAAAGAGTCGGACACAACTGAATGACTTTCACTTTCTGGGCAGTAAGTCTGCACAGCATTCCTCAAGATATCCCTCCCTAACACAGGTCACTGTACTGGGGAGAATTTCCCCAAAATACTATATTTTTGCCTCTCCAACCTGTCTTTATGTGGTCCATCCATCTTCTGTTGTCCATAAGCTCTTCAATCAGATCTCATTCCTTCTTTAGGAGGAATAGCTTTGCACAGAGGTGTCTGTAGGAAGAGGAGAGTTCAGTCTTTCTATACCATCTTGGACCAGAAAATTCTCATTATGGGCAATTTTAAGTTGCCTTACATTAACAATCCTTGTTAATACTTCCATTGCATGAGTTTTTTTCAAACAGTCTTAATAAATGTTGTAGTATTTGAGCATATCAAATGTAAAATCAGCAATGCTGGACAATCTGTTTCATTTATGAATTTATCTATCATAGATCAATTTTTGATAACTCTATTTTGATAACCTCAGAGCTTCTTCAGTATATAATGATATCTTTAAATATACTAAAATGCAGAGACATTACCTTGCCAACAAAGGTCCATCTAATCAAGGCTGTGGTTTTTCCAGTAGTCATGTATTGATGTGAGAGTTGGACTGTGAAGAAAGCTGAGTGCAGAAGAATTGATGCTTTTGAATTGTGGTGTTGGAGAAGACTCTTGAGAGTCCTTTGGACTTCAAGGAGATCCAACCAGTCCATTCTAAAGGAGATCAGTCCTGGGTGTTCTTTGGAAGGAATGATGCTAAAGCTGAAACTCCAGTACTTTGGTCACCTCATGTGAAGAGTTGACTCATTGGAAAAGACTCTGATGCTGGGAGGGGTTGGGGGCAGGAGGAGAAGGGCACAACAAAGGATGAGACGGCTGGATGGCATCACCGACTCGATGAACGTGAGTTTGAGTGAACTCCGGGAGTTGATGATGGACAGGGAGGCCTGGTGTGCTGCAGTTCATGGGGTCACAAAGAATCGGACACGACTGAGCGACTGAACTGAACTGACACATACACATAAAAAAAAAGCTTCCAAATATATTGCTTTTTTTCATCTAAGTGCCTAGACCTTCACCAGGGTCCTGATCACACCAGGCCCAAATCATTATTCTTGTATCCTTCACATCATCCCTACCTCCTGTCTCTCACCACTCACTTTCATCTGTATTTCAAATTGATAAAACTGAAGTACTTCCATCCTCATGTGTCTTTTTGAATTAGTAACCTAAGTACCTCCTTTGCCTCTGTTTGAAACTTTGAACTTTGCATCAGACTTCCTTTTTCTTCCTAGTGTGCATCCTAGTCTGAGCAGAGAGAATTTATTTCTATCTTTATCTCCTTGTGAAAAGTGACTGTTTTATTACTTGTTCTGCAACCCAGATTTTCTTATTCTTTTGATACTTATTCTCCCTTTACAATCTGTATTTATTTCACACATCTTTAAACTTGTGTCATCTTTATAATGGCTAATAGAATTTAGTACAGCTATCCCTTGTATGCATGGGGGATTGGTTATAGGAGCCTCCTCAGATACCAAAATCTGTGGATGCTGAATTCCCTTATGTGACTTGGTATAGAACTGTCCACCATCTGTAGCCACAGGTTTTGCATCCACATGCTCAGTTGCTCAATCGTGTCTGAATTTGCGGCCCCATGGACTATAGCCTTCCAGGCTCCTCTGCTCATAGAATTTTTCAGGCACAGATTCTTGAGTGGGGTCTCATTTCCTACTCCAAAGGATCTTCCACACCAAGGGATCAAACCTGTGTCTCTTGTGTCTCTGCATTGGCAGGTAGGTTCTTTGCCATTGGTGCCACCCAGGAAGCCACTGCATCCATAGAGTCAACCTACTGCCAGTTGAAATTCGGTCCCCAGTTATTTGAATCCATGAATGCAAAGCCTGCAGATACAGAAGACCTCCTGTACATTTATGGAAAAAATTCTGCATATAAATGGACCTTCTCAGTTTAAGCCCATGTTATTCAGTGGTCAAGTGCATTTAATTTTTTCTAGCTTGTATGGATGGAAGAAATTGTGGGTGCTTCATGCAGGTAAAAATGAACATTAATATTTTAAAATACCTAATGTTACTCTCCAAATATGACATTTCAAATATAGCATAATTAAATGTAAAAAATAATTGAATATTTTCTCTCTCTTAAAAATCATCTTTGCTCTGCAGAGTATCTGCACAGAAATATATATTGCTTATAAAAGCCATATTTTGGACCTCTTATGCTTCAACTGTATGGGTGGCTCAACTGTATGGGTGGATGTGTACATTAAAAAAAAAAAAAAAAGTACCTTTGAAATAGTTGTTGCTGCTGCTGCTGCTGCTGAGTCGCTTCAGTCGTGTCCGACTCTGTGCGACCCCATAGACGGCAGCCCACCAGGCTCCCCCGTCCCTGGGATTCTCCAGGCAAGAACACTGGAGTGGGTTGCCATTTCCTTCTCCAATGCATGAAAGTGAAAAGTGAAAGTGAAGTTCAGTTGTGTACAACTCTTAGCGACCCCATGGACTGCAGCCCATCAGGGTCCTCCATCCGTGGGATTTGTTAGTAGGATTCTATTAAAACCTCAACTATTAAAGTTGGCAAATGACAACTTTCTAAGGAGAGAAATTAAAACCTACATGAGTGATGTTGATATAATTTGTGTTTACGATAAGAACAAACATTGTTTTATGACAGTGGATTTCAAAAATTCAAAAAATACATTTGGAAACAAGATATAAAACATAAATAATATGAAATAGGAAGAATTACAGCAAATATTTGTCAGGAGATTAATATGTACATAACCCCTTAGGAAGTATTGGCCACTGTAGACAATATTAATAAAGTAGCGTGCATAGTAAAGGTAGGAAAAGATATCTAATTTCATAAATTTTATGTAGATCAGAAATGTTAAAATTTAGCTGTCTGATTCTTGATAACTATAATCTGGGTAACCTGTGGACAGAACTTTGGCCTACCTTTAGTTAGATTCTCATGAATTGATGAAATTATTTATCATCTTTTCAATTCAAATGGCATGAGACTTTGGAAATTCAGGGTATTAGCAATCAATATACTCAATATAATAGATAAATGACTTGAGCAGGTGGTACTTAATGCTTTTACACTTATTGGTCACTTGGGAGGGTTCATAGTTTCTGAAGTTAATGCCCGTTAGAATAATGTTCTCAGTGACTAAAGAAACTAAGTCAAAAAACACAGCTCCCTTAGAAGAATGCACAAACAGTATATATAGTATCTTTCATTCAGTTCAGATTTCAGTCTGGCAGCGACAAACTAAATTCAGCAGTAAATTGCCTTTTGGGGATAAAAAGATAAAGACACAGCCTTATCCTTTAGTATGTTCTGCTTCTGAGATGAGATCATCAGACACATTAGTGTAAGATAGTGTAAAACCCTGGAGTGAAAAAATACAAAATTTGACTCTAAGGTTTTAATTTGCAACAAAGGCAGGTAACTTGTTCTCTTTTAACCTCAACTTCTCCATTTGCCATTGTTAGATACATTGTAGGTTTTTCTCTGATTCAGATTGTCAGGGGAGTTTGTAATTTCCTTGCTTCTGTCTTGTTGCAACAAAAATTTGAAGCGATGACAGACCAGTGTTAGAGCCCTGTGTTATAGCTCAGTTTTAAGGAAAATACATCCTCAAGGCATGAGGGTGGGCTGACCCAAAAGACACAAAGAGAAGGGAAGCTGCAATCATTCTAGGCTTGCTCCTTTTATCCATTTGTCTCCTCCCTGCTGAGCCTGCCCTATGTAAATTGGACTAGCTAGAAGGGGTGTTTGTTTCATCTGAGGTCCTCACCTTGGTCCTCAGACCTTCCTTTGTTCTATTTTCACGGGCTTTGTCCCTTCTTTGCCTTTTAGCCACCGACATTTTGGACTCCTTTTTCCTATTCTAGGTACATAACATTCCCCCCTGAAGAGATGGGAGGCCCAATTCTTTGGGAATAGGAGTGTCGAGGGCTCTCTGGCTACTTCTTGCTGAACTGGGACGGCGAGGGGAATTGGCCATCCCCCTCTTGCTAGTCACAAGCCTCAGAGTCCTTATAGCAGTGTTCATCTAAGGGTGAGTGATATTTTCTGTGGTCAGCTGTAGTTTTACATATCCTTGTTGAACTGGCACTGCATCTTGTAGCTTGTTGACCTGCACAGAGACAAAAAGAGTTAGACAATTGATAATACATGGAGCAATCATAAACGGCATCAATATGGTGATGACAGGAATTAGTAGGAGCAGTAGGCAACTCCAAATTCCCCCTCGCCAGGAGAAGGATCCCCCAAAGAGAGATTGTAGCAACCCCAAGAATTCTCCAGCTCATTCTTTGAGGTCCTGTAGGATCTAGGATGTTTTTCTTGAGGAATGTGAAACTTTCTTTAACTTAGCTAGAGGGTCAGTTCAGTTCACTTTAGTTGCTCAGTCGTATCCGACTCTTTGCAACCCCATGAATTGCAGCAGGCCAGGTCTCCCTGTCCATCACCATCTCCCGGAATCTACCCAAACCCATGTCCATCGAGTCAGTGATGCCATCCAGCCATCTCATCCTCCATCGTCCCCTTCTTCTCCTGTCCCTCAATCTTTCCCAGCATCAGAGTCTTTTCAAATGAGTCAGCTCTTCGCATGAGGTGGCCAAAATATTGGAGTTTCAGCTTCAATATCAGTCCTTCCAATGAACACCCAGGACGATCTCCTTTAGAATGGACTAGTTGGATCTCTTTGCAGTCCAAGGGACTCTCAAGAATCTTCTCCAACACCACAGTTCAAAAGCATCAATTATTCAGTGCTCAGCTTTCTTTATTGTCCAAATCTCACATCCATACATGACCACTGGAAAATCCATAGCTTTGACTAGATGGACCTTTGTTGACAAAGTAATGTCTCTGCTTTTGAACATGCTATCTAGGTTGGTCATAACTTTCCTTCCAAGGAGTAAGTGTCTTTTAATTTCATGGCTGAAGTCACCATCTGCAGTGATTGTGGAACCCCAAAAATAAAGTCAGCCATTGTTTCCACTGTTTCCCCATCTATTTGCCATGAAGTGATGGGATCAGATGCCATGATCTTAGTTTTCTGAATGCTGAGCTTTAAGCCAACTTTTTCACTCTCCTCTTTCACTTTCATCAAGAGGCTCTTTAGTTCTTCACTTTCTGCCATAAGGGTGGTGTCATCTGCATATCTGAGGTTATTGATACTTCTCCTGGCAATCTTGATTCCAGCTTGTGCTTCCTCCAGCCCAGCGTTTCTCATGATGTACTCTGCATATAAGTTAAATAAGCAGGGTGACAATATGCAGCCTTGTCATACTCCTTTCCCTATTTAGAACCAGTCTGTTGTTCCATGTCCAGTTCTAACTGTTGCTTCCTGATCTGCATACAGGTTTCTCAAGAGGTAGGTCAGGTGGTCTGGTATTCCCATCTCTTTCAGAATTTTCCACAGTTTACTGTGATCAACACAGTAGCTAGAGGTATTTACCCATAAACAACACATCTCATTCAAGATGGCTCAAGTCTCCCCTTTTTCAGGGATCAGGAGATCTATATCCTGTCTGTTTTGGAGTACAACCCCTGCCAAGCTGTGTTGGCTCTTCAGAGCTTATCCTGAGAAATCTTATTCCCAGAAACTTAATTTTGGGGGTGTTCATTAGAATGGCACTCATTTGTAGTTCTGAATAGGTATCTGAGATTGCCCAGGGGTTCACAGATGTATTGAGTGCTTCTTCTGTTTTCTTCCATGACTTGACTCATGAGTAGTGAATCCAGAAGTCATGTCCTGGTACCTTTACTGCTGTGGGGGTAGAAAGTATTACAGGGTAGGGGCCCTTCCACTTGGGCTGGAGTTGAGCCTTTGGGGACCATCTTTCCAGACTTTAATTAGGACTTGAGTTCCTGGAACATACACTGGTGACTCTTTAGAATCTTTTGGGTCCTGATTGACACCCAACAAGTGTATATCCTGTTGGACTTGTCCAATGGCCATGGTATAAGACTGGAGGGTCTGAGCCTCTGGATCTAGGAAGAGATCATTGACATAAGCAAAAGGTTTCCCATATAGCATCTTATGAGGGCTAAGACCAACCTGTTCCTTAAGGGCAATACGGGTGCAGAGGAGAGCTATTGGTAAAGCCTCCTTCCATCCCAGGGAGGTCTCCTGGGTTAACTTTTTTATCACTGATTTTAAGAACTGGTTGGCTCTTTCTACTTTTCCTGAAGACTGAGGCCTCTAGGCACAATGCAGATAATAAGTAATGCCCAATGCTTTAGAGACCCCTTGGGTGACCTTAGAAGTAAATGATATCCCATTATTGCTTTATAATGACCTGAACAGACCAAATCTTGGAATGATTTGATGGAGCAGTGTTTTTTTATTTTTTTTTACTACCTCCTCAGCCTACTCAGTCCAGGTGGGAAAGCCTTCAGTCCATCCTGTGACTATATCTATCATGACTAATAAGTATTTATACACTTGAGAAACTGGCATCTGAGTGAAGTCCATCTGCCAGTCCTCTCCTGGGTAGGTCCCAAGTCGTTGGATAGGCTAGGTCAGCTGGGGTCTTCAAGCTCCTTGGGGGTTGTTTAATTGGCAAGTGGGACAAGAGGAGACCACTTGCCTTATAGTCGTTTGGAAGTCTGTTGCTCTGAAGGACCTTTTTAGTAACCTTTGGAGGGCCTTTTCCCCTAAATGAGTGGTGGTATGTAAGGAGTTAACCAACTTTCATTGGAGGTTCCCAGGCAGAAAGAGGAGTCCCTCCTTTTGGAACCACTCCATGTGATTTTCTTGAAAGCCTTCACTCTTAGCTTTAAGAGTCTCACTTTCAGTATATGAAGGAGTTTCTGGCAAATTAGTCTGTGGAACTAAGGTAGCAACCTCTATTAGGTCAATGTTCTGTAATGCTGCTCTCTTAGCTGCCTGATTGGATGCTTGGTTCCCTTGGGCCACTTCCATGCTCACTTTTTGGTGTCTTTTACAGTGGGAGGCTGAAACCTTAGCAGGCTGAAGGACTGCCTCCATGAGCTTAAGGATTTGATCACCGTATTTGATTGGGGACACTCGGGTGGTCAAGTGGTCTCTTTCTTTCCAAATAGCAGCATGTGCATGTTAGCACCAGAAAGGCGTACTTGGAGTCAGTGAAAATGGTTACTCTTTTTCCTTTTCCCAGCTCTAAAGTTTGAGTCAGGGCTATGAGCTCAGCTAATTGGGCTGAAGTACCTGATGGCAAAGGTTTAGCCTCTGTGGTAACAAAATTGGAGACTGCTGCATATCCAGCTCTTCTTTTTCCATTCAAGACAAAGCTGCTTCCATCATTGTACCAGATTTCCTCAGGACTGGTCAGAGGATCTTCTGACAATCCCTCTCGAGGTTTTGTCAAGTGGTCCAAGGTTTCTAGGCAAGAGTGAAAGGGAAGGGAGCCCTCAGGGGTAGGCAGGAGGGTGGCAGGGTTAAGAACCTCACAAGGGGATATAGTCAGGCCTGGATTTTCCATTAGCGCTACTTGATATCTGTGGATTCTTTGATCAGACATCCATAAACGGCCTCTCCCATTTAGGAGTTGTTTCACTTGGTGGCTGGTAAAAATAGTTAGTTTGCCCCCAAAAGAGAGTTTTAAAGCATCTTCTATCAGGATTGCATTAGCTGCAAGTATTCGAAGGCAGGGAAAGATCTCTTCCTAATATGGGAATAGGACACTCAGGGGCCACCAGAAACTGGTGGGGAAATACTTGTCCACCCCAGCAACAAAGAAGTGCTCAGGTGAATCTTTTTGTAATTGTTTTTCCTGTAGCACCCAAAATGGTACAGGTCTGGGGTTGCACAGAGTAGGACATGACTGAAGCAACTTAGCAGCAACAGCAGCAGCAGCTGCAGGGAGAAGGCTCTGGAGCAGGAGGTCAGGACAGAGTAGGTAGCCCCTGTGTCAACCAGGAAATTCTTGGAACTACCTGCCACATCCAGTTGCACTCTTGGCTCTAGCCCCGTGATGGTTATCTGTGACAGGTGGGCTGGCTGGGGCAGGCTGCTTTAGTCCTGTTCAACTATGGTGAGGGAAGGCTTGGCACTTGACCTTGAGGCTCTTGGGTCCCAAGGGCAGAGTGCCACCCAAGGCCCCAACTGATGGCATTTGTAGCAAGCCATTTTAGGAGACTTGTCACAGTTTGGACACTCTTTGGCCCAATGTCCTGCCTGTCTACCGATTAGGCATTTGCCTCATGCCTTGTCCTTTAAGGACTCGAGTTTCACCATAGGGCTTCCCTGGAGGGTGGCCAGCATCTGGGCATGCCTTGTCTCTTTCCTTCTCTCCCTTTCCTGGGCTTTGGCCTCTCTCTCTTGTTCTCTGTTATAAAAGGTATTGGTGGCTGTCTGGACCATCTCATTTAAAGAGGCTACAAGGTCCTGCTGCTGTAGCTGTTGTAACTTTATCCTGATGTCTGATGCACATTGGGACAGGAATTTGTCCTTTAAAATCACCTGTCCCTTGTAAGAGTCCAAGTTCAGATTGGAAAACTTTTGGAGGGTCTCTTTTAGACTTTCCAGAAAGGCAACAGTGTTCTTGTTAGACTCCTGAGTTGTTGCTGAGACTGGGCACAGTCCCACAACTAAGAGGCTTCCTTCTATTTTCATGGGTAGACTTCCTTAGGAGTGAGTCTTTCTGAAGCTTATCCTACCCAGTACTGTTGCAACCTGAGAACTAGGCATCCCTGGGTCAGGGTGCAGATCCCCAGTCAGGCTGAGGCATGACAGCCTTCTGGAGGTCAAATCCCTGGGCAGGTCGAGGCATGTCAACCTCCTGGGACCCCTGGACTGGCGGATCCCTGAACGGGTTGAGGCATGACAACCTTTTGAGAACCAGATCCCTAGGCAGGTCGAGGCAGGTCGACCTCCTGGGACCCCCGGACTGGAGTTGGTCATCCTCAAGGTCTCCAGCATGACCAGTGCTGGGTAAGATTAAGGGGTTGTAATCTTAACTCATTGCTGGTTTGTCCACCACAGATGGGAATAGATATCATGATGTAAAGCAATCGAAGCCTGTGCCCTGAGACTGGGAACCTGGCGAAACAGCCATAAACCTTATCCTCTTATTGCTCTGAGGGAATGTAAGTCACTGATTTCTTCCCCTAATCCTCCATAAGAGCAGATTAGGGTGTCTCCAATGGTAAACATTTCATTGTCACAGACCCAATCTAGGTAATAGCAGAAATAATGACAAAGGGGTAGATTATCTAGTCCTGTTAGGGGTATTAAGAGTATTTTCATAATATCTGGGGTGGAGCAATGTTGCCTACAAGGGGCAGGGTCCTGGCTGTAGAAGTTAGTAAGTAGCTTAAGAACAAATTGATAAGAGGAAGCAGACCAGATGTTCCATAAAAGTGGAGTAAAGATTTGATCCAGGGGTATATTTATAACTTTAGGAGAAGGGTGGAAAGTGGGCCCAAATGGCCTGCAGGGCTAATTCCCAAAGTGGCGAACATTATCCCTGGAAGCTCAATTGCCCTTGAAGGGATGCCAGGAGATAGGCTTCTGGCCGGCATTGTGTGCCTGTCACCCACCTTAGCAGGTTCACTGAGAGATGCTATTGTTGCACATGTTGTAGGAAACATGGAAGATGAAGGCCTGAATATCTAGAGGGATTGGATATTATACAGTATTTCCCTCCCATAGGCCAGCTAGCCGGTTGTCCCTCTAGAAGATTGTAGAGGCAACATTGTGGGCTTGGATGGGGCTCAGGAGAAGAGCATGGAACAGGAGGGAAGGGGGCAGGGCACAACTTTTGAAAGCATGATATAGCCCAAGGGCATAACATAAACCGATTAAAATCAAATGGGTCCAAGATGACAAGTCAAATTCAACTAAACCTTGATCCTCAATCTGCAAGCTAACTGACACAACCAGAGGTGCCAGGACTGTTCCAAGGCACTGTCAAAAGATGCAGGAGTGGGTGGTTCCCCCAGTTGTTAAAATGATCCTCCCACTCATTAGCATATGAAATCACCCAGCTCACAAAAACTAACCACACCACTTTCCATGGCCCCTGCACTCTCCTCTGTGATGATCCACACCATGGAGTGTGTTTCTCTCTGAATCTGAACAAATTCATCTCTTAACCTATCACTGTGTCTCTAACTGAAATTTTACAATGAGACATCAGAACCTGAGCTTCATTAGGTCCTGAAGCCAGGCACCATAGGTTTTGGCTGGGCTCAAATTCCTGGAGAGGAGAGAGGAGGTGAAGGATGGGAGGAAAAAGTAGTGGGAAAAGCGTGCCAAGGAATCCCCTTCATAATGTGCCAGAAAATCTGCTAAGTACCTGACTTGTGCTCCCAGTTTTCATTGGCCTGACCCTTGGCACAAAGATTAAGGACAGAGGAAGGCGCCAAGATGGCGGAGGAGTAGGACGGGAAAACACTTTCTCCCCACAAATTCATCAAAAGAGCATTTAAACGCCAAGTAAATTCCATTAAAACAACTTCTGAATGCCGGCAGAGGACATCAGGCACCCAGAAAAAGCAACCCAACTCCTCGAAAGGAGGGAAGGAAAAAATATTAAAGACAATAAAAGAGACAAAGAGGGAGGGACGGAGTTCCGTCCCGGAAGGGAGTCTTAAAAAGAGAGAAGTTTCCAAACACCAGGAAACCTTCACTGCCGAACTCCGTGCGAGCTTTGGAAGCACAGAGGACAACATAACAGGGAGAAAAATAAATAAACAATTAAAACTCGCAGATTGCAAGCCCTACGGTAACTCCTCCAGCGGAGAAGCAGCGCAGACGCCTGCATCCGCCATTAGCAAGCGGGCTGGGCAGGGAGGCGCGCACGGGCTGCATCGCTTAGAGTAAGAATCTGGCCCGAATACCCTGAGCGCTATCTGAGCGAAATAATTTGGGCTAGCAAACCAGACTGTGGGATATCTACCATGCGAAAAGCCAGCCCTAACCTAAGACACCGCCAGCCAGCGTGACGGAACAAAGGACTAAACAGAGGTAGCCGGCTGCAAACCTTCCCCTCCGCTGACAGGCAGCCAGAGCCAGAAGGGGGGCAATCGCAGCCCCAGAGAGACATTATCTATAAAACTGGCTTTTTGCTAACTAAAACTTATTGGGGTCTGGACGGTCAACATCTGCCTGAGAAGGTGCGCCGGTTTTACACCCAGATAACCAAGTGGCGGGAGGCGATAAGTCGCAGCATTGGCGCCGCCAAACACCTCATCACCTGAGCTGCACGGACCTGGGAAGAGCACAAAACGCAGCCCCAGCTGAGTCTGCGCCTCTGAGGACTACCTGAGTGCCTGAACCTGAGCGGCTTGGACCTGGGAGGTGCATGCAACCCAGGGCCAGCCTCGGATTGTTCCCCGCGGAACAACCTAGAGCCTGAGCAGTGTGGGCAGGGAGGCTACACGCGCCGTGAGCGGGGGCAGACCCAGTGTGGCTGAGGCACTGCGAGCGACGCCAGTGTCATTTGTTAGCAGCATCCCTCCCTCCCTCCCCATAGCGCGACTGAACAAAGAGAAGAAATACAGCTCCACCCACCAGAACACCGACACAAGCTTCCCTAACCAGGAAACCTTGACAAGCCACCTCTACATACCCACACACAGCGAGGAAACGCCACAGTAAAGAGAACTCCACAAACTGCCAGAATACAGAAAGGACTCCCAAACTCAGCAATTTAAACAAGATGAAGAGACAGAGGAATACCCAGCAGATAAAGGAACAGGATAAATGCCCACCAAACCAAACAAAAGAGGAAGAGATAGGGAATCTACCTGATAAAGAATTCCAAATAATGATAGTGAAATTGATCCAAAATCTTGAAATTAAAATGGAATCACAGATAAATAGCCTGGAGACAAGGATTGAGAAGATGCAAGAAAGGTTTAACAAGGACCTAGAAGAAATAAAAAGAGTCAATATATAATGAATAATGCAATAAATGAAATTAAAAACACTCTGGAGGCAACAAATAGTAGAATAACAGAGGCAGAAGATAGGATTAGTGAATTAGAAGATAGAATGGTAGAAATAAATGAATCAGAGAGGATAAAAGAAAAACGAATTAAAAGAAATGAGGACAATCTCAGAGACCTCCAGGACAATATTAAACGCTACAACATTCGAATCATAGGGGTTCCAGAAGAAGAAGACAAAAAGAAAGACCATGAGAAAATACTTGAGGAGATAATAGTTGAAAACTTCCCTAAAATGGGGAAGGAAATAATCACCCAAGTCCAAGAAACCCAGAGAGTCCCAAACAGGATAAAACCAAGGAGAAACACCCCAAGACACATATTAATCAAATTAACAAAGATCAAACACAAAGAACAAATATTAAAAGCAGCAAGGGAAAAACAACAAATAACACACAAGGGAATTCCCATAAGGATAACAGCTGATCTTTCAATAGAAACTCTTCAAGCCAGGAGGGAATGGCAAGACATACTTAAAATGATGAAAGAAAATAACCTACAGCCCAGATTATTGTACCCAGCAAGGATCTCATTCAAGTATGAAGGAGAAATCAAAAGCTTTTCAGACAAGCAAAAGCTGAGAGAATTCTGCACCACCAAACCAGCTCTCCAACAAATACTAAAGGATATTCTCTAGACAGGAAACACAAAAATGGTGTATAAACTCAACCTAAAACAATAAAGTAAATGGCAACGGGATCATACTTATTAGTAATTACCTTTAAACGTAAATGGGTTGAATGCCCCAACCAAAAGACAAAGACTGGCTGAACGGATACAAAAACAAGACCCCTACATATGTTGTCTACAAGAGACCCACCTCAAAACAGGGGACACATACAGACTGAAAGTGAAGGGCTGGAAAAAGATTTTCCATGCAAATTGGGACCAAAAGAAAGCAGGAGTCACAATACTCAGATCAGATAAATTAGACTTTAAAACAAAGGCTGTGAAAAGAGACAAAGAAGGTCACTACATAATGATCAAAGGATCAATCCAAGAAGAAGATATAATAATTATAAATATATATCCACCCAACATGGGAGCACCGCAGTATGTAAGACAAATCCTAACAAGTATGAAAGGAGAAATTAACAATAACACAATAATAGTGGGAGACTTTAATACCCCACTCACACTTATGGATAGATCAACTAAACAGAAAATTAACAAGGAAAAAAAAAAAAAAAACATGTATCTATAAAGCTCACTAAAGCAAAGCACAGTAAAATGAGGTATGGCAATAAAAGGCATTAAATTTATCAAATAAAAAAATAAATAAAGTGCTGAAAAATTAAAAAAATAAATAAATAAAATGATAGTTGTAATTATTCTGTTGGTATAGAAAGTTGTTTGAAAAAAAAAAAAAAAAAAAAAAATTATTAGGACAGAAGAACCCCCACCTGCTTGGGTAATAGCTACTAGGGTGCCAAGGATAGTGGAGCCTGTGGGACACGCTGGGGAGTAGCCTCTCCAGAGTCCCTCAATTGCACCCACTATTGTTCACCTGTTTGTGGGGACTTCGAGGAAACAAGAAATGAGAGGTTGTAAAGGAATTACGATTTTGTTAGCCATATGTCCTTCTAGCCTTAGGAACAAGGACCTCCTACCTTAACCAGAGGTCTTCTGGAATCTGAAACTGAGCCACCTGAGCTTTCTGCTGAGTTTGATTTTCTGTCCTGGTTTCCAGCACTCTGGGCTTCTTGTCACTTCCCCTGCACTGGGTTTTCTTTGCATTTGCTTCTACCATGGGAGCTTTCATAGAGTTGGGCTTCTGCTCTACTTGGCCTCTGCCTGGAGAAGGCTGAGCTGAGTTGTTTCAGCTGGGTTAAATCTGAGTCAGGGCACCATAGATATTGGGGGAGTTTGTAATTTCCTTGCTTCTGTCTCATTGCAACAAAAATTTGAAGCAATGGATGGACCAGTGTTACAGACCTGTGTAATTCCCTCGGATCAACCAGTGTTACAGCCCCGTGTTACAGCTCAGTTTTATTTAGAAAGTAAAAGAAAATATATCCTCGAGGCATGAGGGTGGGTCAATCCAAAAGAAGGGAAGCCCCAATCCTTCTAGGTTTCCTCCTTTTATACATTTGTCTCCTCCCCCCTGAGCCTGCCCCATGTAAATTGGGCTAGCCAGGAGGGGTGCTTGTTTTATCTGAGGTCCTCACTCCAGTCCTTGGACCTTACTTTGTTCTATTTTGCTGACTTTTCCCTTCTTTATCTTTTAGCCACTACCATTTTGGACTCCTTTTTCCTATTCCAACTACCTAACAAGATGTTAATAGAAGTTGGCTTAGAAATAGTTTCTCTTTCAGTACTGACTTCATGTCTTTAGCCTTTAACTAAATCTTAATCCTGAACATCAATAAACCATCAGATATTATTCAGAAACAAGGCTCCTTGAAGGTGGTAGAGTGCAGTGATTACTGGTTCTTAACATAAATGCCTAATTTCAAATTCCACATCTTCTATCTTCTCACTGTATGATTTGGGTCTAGGTAATTACTCTGAGCCTCATTTTTCCTTGTCTAGATTCTTTTGAAGACATTGGACATACATATACATATATGTATATGACAGATGAAATTAAACAATATGCAAAAATGTATGCATATTCAAATCCTCAAGAATATTTGCTGTTGTTCTTATTTAGGAACATGAAAATGATAAGGTTTGATCAAATGATCCTTGATGAATTTGAGTCAAATGGGAATTCTCTTGCTTCAGGGATGATTAAGAAAGCCAGACTCTTGAAAGAGCAAGTGTAACAGGGAAGAGTAAAAACTGTCTAAAAGTGTCTTTCTTTAGATGCCTGTCAACCTGTAGATGGCAGGAAGGAAGAAATTAACACATTCCCCTGCCTGGGGCTTGCCATTCTAGGAGATATTTCAGGAGTAAATGAAATTTACTCCTCACCTACACCCATTTCTGATCTATAAAAGAACCTGGCATCAGGATGATTATTTTGAGACTTCAATCTGCAATCTTCATCATCCTGATCTTGGGTGGCCTTGGCCTGCACCAGCTTGGAATTTGGCTGGGTCGCAGTAGTGGAAGCAGCAGATCCTAGCCACTAGACAAGTGGCTTTGCAGAAAAGAATTTACACAAAGAGAGAAAGTAGTGAAGCAAGTGAAGCATTAGAAGGAAAAAGACTACAGTACCTGTGGATAGACGCATGAGTACATTTCGAGACTCCCTCAGTTGCACCTGCATAGCAGTTTAAATCACTTATATGGGGCATTTCTTCCAGGTTTCCTTTGGCCAATTATTTTGATTTGCCTGGTTCACACTCCATGCTTGGTGTATCTAAGGATCTTTCCATGTGTGCACATGCCTAGATGGATCCTACTGAAAAGGCATCTGGGTAGAGCATCCCTTGACATGACTCCCCCCTTTGGCCTCCAAGGAGCCTTTTTTGCACATGTATGGTAGAGGAAGTCTCCTGACTTCGGGAACAAAAAATATGAGGTCTGTGCAGGGTCCAGCCTCCTCTCTTAATTGCCCTGCTATTCTTGGAGTTTTCATCCATAGGGAATGAATCTCCAATTGCTTTCAACTGAGGACCCCATCTCCTCCTGCCTCAAACCAGCTTTCTGAATGAAGTCTCCTTGCCTCATCACCTTGTCTCTTTGATTCATCGGCCTATTGTATGGTGAGCAGAGTGAGCTTGGACTTGGCAACTCAAGGAGACGTTACACAGTGCATGGGAGGAGTGATAGAAAGCAGGTTCAGAAGTCAGTTCTTGGTTATTCACTTGCTAAGGGTGAATATTCCAGGAGTGATTCACGTATGCATGGTATGGTTGAAACACATGGAATATACCTGAGCTTTACCTTAGTGATAATTGATAAATCCAGAACTGCTCAGAATATGTAAAAATAAAGGTATTTTAGGTTTTTACATTTCCCCTAAACTTAGAATTGACATTTCGCTCCTTAGCAGTGGATAAAAGTGGGAAAAGAGCATGTTAAGCATTTCCTTCTTTTTCAGAACTGTAAAATAAGTAGACTAAGCAACAAATAAAGATATTCATATATTTGTTCATTTTATAACAACTCTTAGAAATGACAGATAGCTTTGCATTCCTTTAAAAATTTACATATAAAAGATAACAACAATATTTGACTCCTAGGCTAATATTATTCACTTTCTGGGACTACACATGAAGCTTCAAGAGAAGTGATTTGAGGTTGTGCTGTCAACATAGTTGGAAAAAAATAATCACTTCACATGAAAATGTCGTGAGTGTTAAATTAGGGAATTGTAGATGAAAAGATCACAGGAAATCATCTTCTGTGAAAAATACTTTCCTTCATTTTGGGGAAATTAGTAGAAATAATATTTAGTAATTTTTTAATTAAAAATGCTATATTGAAAGTGACATAGTTTTCTATGACCACTTTTTTTTTAATTGCTTTCTTTATTTTTTAATTGGAAGATAATTACTTTACAATGCTGCATTGGTTTCTTCCATACTTTAGATTTCTCAGGTAAATGTTGAAACAACAGTTAATTTCCTTTAATCAAATCTTATTGTGAAGACACTACAAAATATATTCTCAGAAAAATTGTTTTAAGCAGGGATCTTGGTAAGTCCAAAAGTTTATCACAAATTATTAAATGTTAGAAAATAAAATAAAACATGCAGCTTTATTTTTAAAAAATAGAACTAAAATGTTTGAACCCAGAAAAGGAAATGATAATTCTGTGATGTGATGGAGGTGTTAGCTAATGCTGTAGCAGTAATTATCTTACAGCATATAAGTGTATCAGATTATCACATTGTACATCTTAAACAATGTTGTATGTCAACTGTATTTCAGTAAAGCTGGAGGAAATGATTCAAGATTGATAGATATTTTCTCTCAGCACTTTGAAGAGTTTATTTTGTCTCCTGTAGTTTTAAGGTACTTTTTTTTTTTTCATTTTAAAAGTGAAATAGAGAAATTATCTAAAAGTGTACAGTTAATAGATTGGCCATGTTATGGGCTGAATTGTGTTTCCCAAAAGATGTTACAGTCCTAAACTCCGGTATTTGTGAATGTGATTTTGTTTGGAAATAATGTCTTTGCAGATGATCAAGTTAGGTCAATAATAGAGTGGGTCCTAATCCAATATAATTGTATCCTTTTGAAAAAGTTTAGACACAGTGACAGAAATGCATGGAGAGAACATGCAGTAAAGACAAAGGGAGAACCTTGTCTCCAAGCCAAGGAACACTCGAAGTTACCAAAAGCTAGCCATGAAGGATGGGACAGATTTTCCCTCACAGCTCTCAGAATGAACCAATCCATAAATGCCTTCATTTTGGAATTCAAACCTATGAGGCATTTCTGTTGTTTAAGGTACTGCTGTCTGGGAATTTGCTATGGAAGCCCCAGAAGGTTAATCTAGACACAGATATTTTAATCAACAGAAATAAAAGCCAGAGAAAACTTAGCACTTCCTGTTGTCAGTGAAGGACCCTATCTTGTCTTTCTTGATGCCTTTATGAGGCACTTCAAGCATTAAGACGCACCTTAGTAGACCCTCATAATATCACCCCACCGTTTCCCCTACTCCTTTCCTGCATGGGCCGCCACAGTCAGATACCCGCCGTGCTTACCAGCAGTAGTTTTACTTCTTCTCATTGACACTCCTTTCTGTCCTTTCAGAATCATGACAGCTCCCAACTCTCTAGGTAAATAAATACGAGTGGACATAGCCACCAATGTGCCAGAGTCCTTAGTACTTGATATCACATGTAAAGAAGAGCTCTTTTAATTCCTTATTGTTGTAGTTTATACCAGGCAGGTATCCAAGTATACCATAAGTGCACCAGTGACTCACAGAAATTTCAATGAAAATACTTTTTTGTTTAAGAAGGTACACGATGAAGTCAGGCTTGAAATCTATGAGTTCCTGTGAGTTTCTATGAGTTTTATATTTCATATAAAAATCTATGGGTTTTTATAAGTGCATTTCCCAAGTGAATCTTCAAACCTCCATTTAAAGTCAATTTACTAAATATATTAGTTATTAGGAATGTCAATGATTGACAGAAATAGACTCAAAATGAGACCCCCCCCCAAATATGTATCAGTGGCAAATAAGCACTAAAATTTGCTTGAAATCATTAGTCATTAGGAAATATACAAATAAAACCCACAATAACTTGCGACTACATGGTAGCTCAGCTGGTAAAGAATCCTCCTGTAATGCAGGAGACCCTGGTTCGATCCTTGGGTCAGGAAGATCTACTGGCGAAGGGATAGGCTACCCACTCCAGTATTCTTGGACTTCCCTTGTGGCACAGACAGCAAAGAATCTGCCTGCAATGTGGAAGACCTGGGTTTGATCCCTGGGTTGGGAAGATTCCAGAGAAGGGAATGGCTATCCCCTTGGTATTCTAGCCTCAAGAATCCCCATGGACAGAGGAGCCTGGCAAGCTACAGTCCATGGGATCCCAAAGAGTTGGACATGACTCAGGGACTTTCACTTTTACTTTCATACAGCTACTAGAATGGCTGAAATAATAAATCACACGAGACAGAGTGCTGTTGAGGCTGTGGAGAAATGTAAACCCTCATGCATTGTTGGTGGGAATGAAAAATGTAGCTACTTTGGAAAACAATAGAGAAGCTTCTTTTAAACATATACTTATCATGTGACTGCTATTTCACATGTGGGTATTTACTCAAGAGAAATAGAAATATGAGTTCGTACAATGACCTGTTCATAGCAGCTTTATTAATATAGCTCCAAACTGAAAGTAACCCAGATGTCTGTCCATTGGTAAAGGGATAAACAAAACACTACTCATTAATAAAAGCAATAACTCATAAATATATATATAACAATATATAAATCTACAAAGCGTTATATTACAGTCAGAGAAAGCAGAGAAGACTATATAGTATATGATGCCATCACCAGGATATTCTGCAATAAGCATAGCTCTAGGAAGAGAAATCTGAATGTAGTGGTCAGAGACTAGAGGTGATACCATGGAAATAAAACACCTTATAAAATTTTATTGATGATGGAATGGTATCTCATATACTTGTTGTTTAGTCACTAAGTCATGTGTGACTCTTGTCACCTCATGTACTATAGCCTGCTAGGCTCCTGTGTCCATGGGATTTCCCAAGCAAGAATTTTGGAGTGGGTTGCCATTTCCTCCTCCAGAGGATCTTCCTGGCCCAGGGAGTGAACATGTGCCTCCTGCATTGACACGTGGTTTCTTTTACCACTAGTGCCACCTGGGAAGTCCGAGTGCTTTAAAAATTCACAATTACGAAATTAATTAAGGAAATTTAAAAAAATGCAATGTTTAACAACTTTAAAATTGCTTCTAATTGCACTGCTGGTTATTACTAATTTCTTTTCATCCTAGTCTAATTTATGTTTCTCTTTTTAGTAAAGGACTGTACTATTATAGGACTTCCCAGGTGGCACAGTGGTAAAGAATCCACGTCCCAATGCAGGAGACACAGGAGACACAGGTTCAATTCCTGGGTCAAGAATATCCCCTGCAGTAGAAAATGGCAAACCACTCCAGTATTCTTGGCTGGCAAATGCCATGGATAGAAGAGCCTGGCAGCCTACAGTCCATCGAGTCACATGGTATTAGACAGGACTAAGGCACTGAGTACGCATGCCTACACTATTACAGGAAAGCACATCTCTGAGTAGAAGAAGGTTTGAATTCCCATGGGGGTTTGGGGTCAACTCCAGTGGGTTAGGACTAACAGTGCCAGGGCCACCTACTTCCTGCAAACACAATGCCACACTTAATGTGAAAAAAAAAAATCAGATTTTTGTAACGTGCCTTGCAAGTTGAAATTCTTTCTATGAGGGCAAACACAATAGGAATTTGGGCCACCAGAATCCTCTGAACCTCCAAGTTTCAAGCATTCCTTTAGATGGTAAATTTCTAATTTTTTCCCCTAAGATGACACATCTCCATTCACGTTAAATCCTTATAGTAAGGGATTGGAATTTTCTATTTGCTCTACTTGTTGATTTTCTAGGTAAGAATACTGGAGTGGGTTGCCATTTTCTACTCCAGGGGATCTTCCTGACCCAGGATTGAACCCTCATCCCTTCCATCTCCTGCACTGGCAGCTGGATTATTTATCAACTATGCCACCTGGGAAGCCCAGCATGTAAAAGAGTGTATTTCCAGTTATATTTCATTCAGAAAGATACTAAACTTGTTTTCATCCACATCAAGCTTAAGAAGCTCAGTTGTAGCCCAACTTTGAGGTATGCTCATTTTTTATGTCACCCTTGACTTTGGGGGAGCTGGGCACATTCTGATATTTCTGTTAGCCTGGAATGAGAAAGAAAAGCAATTTAATTCAGGAAGTTTAAGACTTGATTCCCAGTTTTCTCGAATGTTATGGTTTACTATTTTCTCTTCACTTAACAGAAGGCATTCTGCTTCTTACCCAGATGCTGATCACAGATTTGTTACTGCCCTGAAAACATCCCCCTACTTATGTCTAACATAAAGCTGTCTTACTTTTTTTTCTAAGAAGAGCAAAGAAAATTTGTGAAACATCAAGAGAACAGTTATTTCTGCTGCTTTGAGAAAATCAGCTTAGGAAATCCTATGCTAAAACATACTCTTTGTGGCCCCATGGACTGTAGCCTGCCAGGCGGCTCTGTCCATGGAATTCTCCAGGTAAGAATACTGCAGTGGGTAGCCATTCCCTGCTCCAGGAGATCTTTCTGATCCAGAGATTGAACCCAGGTCTCCTGCATTGCAAGCAGATTCTTTACTGTCCTCGTGAGCCACCTGGGAAGCCCATAAAACATACAACCTACTTTTTATTTTTCACATCTAGAGTTAAATGGCAACCCACTCCAGTTCTTGCCTGGAGAATCCCAGGGACGGGGGAGCCTGGTGGGCTGCCATCTATGGGGTCGCACAGATTCGGACACGACTGAAGCGACTTAGCAGCAGTAGCAGCAGCAGAGTTAAAGTACATTTTTAAAAGAACAATGGAAATAGAACTGCCTTATGATCCAGCAATCCCACAGCTGGGCATACACACTGAGGAAACCAGAAGGGAAAGAGACACGTGTACCCCAGTGTTCATCGCAGCACTGTTTATAATAGCCAGGACATGGAAGCAACCTAGATGCCCATCAGCAGATGAATGGATAAGCAAGCTGTGGTACATATACACAATGGAGTATTACTCAGCCATTAAAAAGAATACATTTGAATCAGTTCTAATGAGGTGGATGAAACTGGAACCTATTATACAGAGTGAAGTAAGCCAGAAAGAAAAACACCAATACAGTATACTAACACATATATATGGAATTTAGAAAGATGGTAACAATAACCCTGTGTACGGGACAGCAAAAGAGACACTGATGTATATATCAGTCTTATGGACTCTATGGGAGAGGGAGAGGGTGGGGAGATTTGGGAGAATGGCATTGAAACATGTGTAATATCATGTATGAGACGAGTCGCCAGTCCAGGTTCGATGCACGATACTGGATGCTTGGGCCTGGTGCACTGGGACGACCCAGAGGGATGGTATGGGGAGGAGGAGGGAGGAGGGTTCAGGATGGGGAGCATGGGTATACCTTTGGCGGATTCATTTTGATGTTTGGCAAAACTAATACAATATTGTAAAGTTTAAAAATAAAATAAAATTAAAAAAAAAAGAACAATGGTAAAAAAAAAGTACAGTCAAAAAATTACAATCTAATTTCATATTAGTTTTTCTGACTTTTATTTGTGGATAGTATTTTAAGAAATTATTCTTCATATACATATTATTTTGGGAAATGAAAGTGTATAAGAATTCTGGTTGTTGAAGGTTTTGTATTCTGGAAGCATTCATGAATATTTCTTTTTTAAAGGTTGGCACAGATGAAAATTTATTTCCAACATTTTAATCTCTGATGCTACCCTATAGTTATTTTTTAATGAGATAAATTGGTTTTTCATTTGAGTTCTTTATTGAAAATTGGTCCACTTATTTGTAGAAAAGAAACTTTAGTTTTTGCATTTCTCTTTTGCTGGTCAGTGTTTCCTAAGTTCTATGTTGTAATTTTTCATTGATATTCAAGAAATTCTGTAAAATGCATTTAAAATTGTATTATCTGAACTGGACAAATGTAAACACCTGTACATTTGAAAATCTCTTCTGCAAAAGTGTCTTTGAAAGTTAGCAGAAACTTAGAAAACTAGCACGCTTGGGACTTGAGTGAGTTCAGAGGAGAGAGGTACCAGGTGAGGTTAGAGAGGGAGGCAATGGAAAAAGATGTGAATATTGTAATTATGATGAGGGCTAGTGGGCTGTTTCAAAAAGGGATCAACAGGACATGAATACACAGAACAGGCAGTACTGGGTATGACAGTGGTGGTGCTGCCTGTCTGTCCCCAGACCCCAGCACAGGTTCCAAATCAACAATTCCTCCTCCACTGATGAAGGTCATTTACCACTCAGCTGGAGCTCTGACCTTCTTCTGCATCTCTGTGAACTTCTTGTCACTGTCCCAGAGGCTTCAAATTAACATTCATGACCTGAAAAAGAGTCTGATTTCCCCAGGGTCACTCAACAGTGTTTTGACCTCACTAGGCTGAAAGCCATATGGTATAAATTGCAAATGTTCTGCTACCATTTCTACCTAACCAATTTACTGTAATGATGGGATGCTCACCTTGAGTCTGGATATATTTACAAAAATATTTCTTTAAAAAAATTTGGAAAGGAGTTTTATGTTTATAATTAACTTTTTTCCTGTCAAGATTCTTAAGGAAAAGGCTAAAGTATCTTTCCATTGTCAATTCAAAGCAGTGTATGAAACCATTTGGAGAAAAGTGTTTGAATAAATTTAATTGCAATTGCCATCTTGTAAGTACAGACATGTAGGTTGTTGAAATTATAGTTTTGAGAAATTTGCAATGTAAAAATTTGATAGGAATGTGCAGAGAATAAAACAGGTATGATGCATATTGAACTTTTGAACTCATGTAATTTTTTATGTATGAATTTAGTCCAAAATAGTACCCAAATGCGTTCTAGAGTTTGGAGCTGTTTAGAAAAGACAAGCCCCTCTAAAGTCCCAAATTATTAGGCAGAATCTGTAAATAACAGAAGATAATAGATTCAGAGAAAATATATGAGGCAAACAAGCGGGAATTTACAACTGGGAGAAATGAACTTTGGAGAATTAAAAACAACGGTAGATAGACATCTAGGTTGTATCCATGTCCTAGGTATTGTGAATAGTGTTGTAATGAAAATAGGGATTCTTTTGTCTTTTTGAATTATGATTTTCTCAGGATATATGCCTAGTAGTGAGATTGTTGGATCATATGGTAATTTTATTCCTAGTTTCTTTTTTAAATTTATTTTATTTTTAATTGGAGAATGATTACTTTACACCATTGTGATGGTTTCTGCCAAACATCAACATGAACCAGACGTAGATGTACATACGTCCCCTCCTTGTTAAACCTCCCTCCTACCTCCCTCTCCATTCCACCCCTCTAGGTTGTCACAGAGCACCAGCTTTTAGTGCCTTGTGTCATACAGCAAATTCCCACTGGCTATCTCCTTTCCTTTCATCTTTCATCTTGATGAAAGTGAAACAGGAGAGTGAAAGCTGGCTTTAAACTCAACATTCAAAACATGAAGATCATGGCATCCGGTCCCATCACTTCATGGCAAATAGATGGGGAAAAAATGGAAACAGTGACAGAACTTATTTTCTTGGACTCCAAAAGCACTGCAGATGGTGACTGCAGCCATGAAATTAAAAGATGCTACTCCTTGGAAGAAAAGCTATGACCAACCTAGAGAGCATATTAAAAAAGCTGAGATATTACATTGCCAACAAAGTTTCATCTAGTCAAAGCTATGGTTTTTCCAGTAGTCATGTATGGATGTGAGAGTTGGACTGTAAAGAATGCTGAACACTGAAGAATTGATGCTTTTGAACTGTGGTGTTGAAGAAGACTGTTGAGAGTCTGTTGGACTGCAAGGAGATCCAACCAGTCCATTCTAAAGGAGATCAGTCCTGGTGGGCTGCCGTCTATGGGGTCGCCCAGAGTTGGACACAACTGAAGTGACTTAGCAGCAGCAGCAGCATTCACTGGAAAGACTGATGCTGAAGCTGAAGCTCCAATACTTTGGCCACCTGATGGGAAGAATTGACTCACTGAAAAAGCCCCCAATGCTGGGAAAGATTGAAGGCGGGAGGAGAAAGGGACAACAGAGGATGAGATGGTTGGATGGCATCACCAACTTGATGGATTGAGTATAAGCAAGCTCCAGGAGTTGGTGATGGACAGGGAAGCCTGGCGTGTTGCAGTCTTTAGGGTTGAAGAGTCAGAGAGGACTGAGCAACTGAACTGATCTACTTTACATATGGTAATATATATGTTTCGATGGTATTCTTTTATGCAGATGTAGAGAACAGACTTTTGGACACAACTGGGGAGAGAGAAGATGGGATGACTTAAGAGAGTAACATTTAAACATATCCCTAGTTTCTTAAGGAACCTCCATACTATTCTCCATCGTGGCTATATCAGTTTACATCCCCACCAGCAGGGCAAAATGTTCCCCTCTCTCCAGATTCCCTTCAGCATTTATTGTTTGTAGACCTTTTGATGTTGGCCATTCTGACTGGTGTGAGGTGATACTTCATTGTAGTTTTGATTTGCATTTCCTTAATAGTGAGCATGTTTGACAGTGAAGTAAGAAAGAGAAAAATAAATGCAGTATATTAATGCATATATATGAAATCTAGAAAAATGGTACTGATGAACCTATTTGCAGGGCAGGAAGAGAGACACAGAGGAAGAGAACAGACTTGTAGACACAGTGAGGAAAGGAGAGGGTGGCGTGAACTGAGAGAGTAGCACTGACATGTATACCACGTTGTGTGGAATAGATGGCTAGTGGGAAACTGCTACAAAAGCACAGGAAGCTCAGCTCAGTGCTCTGTGGTGACCTAGATGGGAGGGAAGAGGAATGGCTGGTGAGGGAGTCTCAAGAGGGAGGGATCATATAGCTGATTCACACTGCTGTGCAGCAGAAACTAACACAATGCTGTAATGCAATTATATTCTAATTTTAAAAAAATTAAAAATATTTTAAAGGTAGGAAAAACTCTGAAAGGAATCTCAAAGTAGTGTGTGGGCATTGTGTTCATCAATTAAAATTTTAAGAATGTGATATGGTTCCCAGCTGTCTCCCTTTCAGCTCCAAAGCCTGGTGACTTCCTGTTAAGGCACCATCAGTTCTTTTCAGAGGAAGCAGTGTTAACGATGATTCAGAGCTTAGCCAGTCAATGAGAAAGCAGCTTTATCCAGGATTCTTCAATGTCTGTTTTAATTGATTTAGAGTGATACAGTTCTTGCCAAACAAAAAATCTGAATTCATCAAGATTGACTTTTTATTTTATATCTCTTGAGAGGTGGTGAACCACTCTTTGGCAGAGGCATACATCCATTCACTCTAAAGTAAAGGCTTTGTATGTAATAAGTTATTTGTCATAATTCTAGGTAGTGGCATGTTTTAGCACTTATAAAAACAAACTATATTATATTCAAATAAAGTATTATGCTATATCATTAATGTCAAACTAATGTTAAAAAAACTAACTCTAATATATTATGATATGATTTATTACATAATATTTTGCATTGCAACAATCCCTGCAAGGCAAATGACATTTTAATATTCAAATATTCTTTGGTTCATGCACAATAAGATGAATACAATAAGAAATGTGTATAAATATTTAACAAAATCTATTTCTTTCAGATTAGTTTTTATTAATTCAATAAGCATTTATTAATGACCTCCTGCATACAGTGCATTTTGCTGGTACTGGGTATATTTGATTTTCTCCTGAGGTCATGAATTATAAACTTTGTTTCTGGATGATGTGATTTATTAAATATTTGGGAGAGATTTTTATGTAAGCAAATAAATAAGTAAATAAATGCTGAAATTGCTTAAAAAGAAAAAGGCAGTATTATTTTGAAAAATTATGTCCCTTCTCTAATCTCCAGTTTCTTCTATTGGAAAGATACCTAGTTCAGAATTAAATGATATATAAGAACAATTGACACATAGCAGGTACTTAATAACTTCAGCTGATATCAATCTATGCCCTCATGCATTCTGTTATCTTATGTACTCATAGCTTCTAAATCTGTTATATTCTGGTCTTGGGCTCCCTTTTCTGTAGCCTTACATATTTATACTTGATTAGGGTAAACTATCATTATATCGGAGAAGGCAATGGTGACCGACTCCATTACTCTTGCCTGGACAATCCCATGGACAGAGGATCCTGGTAGGCTGTGGTCCATGGTGTCGCTAAGAGTTGGACACGACTGAGCATCTTCACTTTCACTTTTCAGTTTCATGCATTGCAGAAGGAAATGGCAACCCACTCCAGTGTTCTTGCCTGGAGGATCCCAGGGATGAGGGAGCCTAGTGGGCTGCCATCTATGGGGTCGCACAGAGTCGGACACGACTGAAGTGACTTCGCAGCAGCAGCAGCAGCAGTATATAAATTTTTTCCTTAGCTGTTTCATGGTTATTTTCAGATTTATGTTTTCATTATTTCAGTTCAGTTCAGTTCAGTCGCCATGAATGGCAGCACGCCAGGCCTCCCTGTCCATCACCAACTCTCAGAGTTCACTCAAACTCATGTCCATAGAGTCGGTGATGCCATCCAGCCATCTCATCCTCTGTCATCCACTTCTCCTCCTGCCCCCAATCCCTCCCAGCATCAGGGTCTTTTCCAGTGAGTCAACTCTTCTCATCAGGTGGCCAAAGTATCAGAGTTTCAGCTTCAGCATCAGTCCTTCCAATGAACACCCAGGACTGATCTCCTTTAGGATGGATTGGTTGGATATCTTTGCAGTCCAAGGGACTCTCAAGAGTCTTCTCCAACACCACAGTTCAAAACCATTAATTCTTCAGCACTCAGCTTTCTTCACAGTCCAACTCTCACATCCATACATGACCACTGGAAAAACCATAGTCTTGACTAGATGGACCTTTGTTGGCAAAGTAATGTCTCTGTTTTTGAATATGCTATCTAGTTTGTACATAACTTTCCTTCCAAGGAGTAAGCATCTTTTAATTTCATGGCTGCAGTCACCATCCGCAGTGATTTTGGAGCCCAAAAAAATAAAGTCTGACACTGTTTTCACTGTTTCCCCTTCTATTTCCCATGAAGTGATGGGACCAGATGCCATGATCTTCGTTTTCTGAATGTTGAGTTTTAAGCCAACTTTTTCACTCTCCTCTTTCACTTTCATCAAGAGGCTTTTTAGTTCTTCACTTTCTGCCATAAGGGTGGTGTCATCTGCGTATCTGAGGTTATTGATATTTCTCCCGGCAATCTTGATTCCAGCTTGTGCTTCCTCCAGCCCAGCGTTTCTCATGATGTACTCTGCATATAAGTTAAATAAGCAGGGTGACAATATACAGTCTTGACATACTCCTTTTCCTATTTGGAACCAGTTTGTTGTTCCATGTCCAGTTCTAACTGTTGCTTCCTGACCTGCATATAGGTTCTCAAGAGGCAAGTCAGATGGTCTGGTATTCCCATCTCTTTCAGAATTTTCCATAGTTTATCATGATCCAAGTTATAAATGACCACATATAAAAATATACCTTTCTGAGTGTTTTAGCTTTTAAGATTTTAAGGAACTTATATATATATATATAATGCTGAAATCATATAAAATATTCCTATGTTAAATATATTTATTTAAAAGATATCTAATGAAATTTAGAAATTGCAATTATATTACACACACAGTTAAAATTAGCAAATAGATATAGAAAAAGGTATCCAAATTTGGATTGAATTTCCACTTCAGAGTTCTTTCCAGTCCCTCATTAATAGGGTGATAAATTTTTTATTTTTAAATTAAATAGTTTGCATATATTATATATTGTACAACTTTATTGCTGTTTTGTTGCTTAGTCTCTAAGTCATGTCTCACTCTTTGTGACCCCATGGAATGTAGCCTGCCAGGCTTCTCTGTCCATGGGATTTCCCAGGCAAGAATACTGGAGTGGTTGCCATTTCTGTTTCCAGGGGATCTTCCCGACTCAGGAATCAAACCCGTGTCTCCTGCTTGGCAGGCAGGTTCTTTACCACTGAGCCACCTGCAAATCCTATTTGGTGATTTTTAAATTAAATAGTCTGTATATGATTACATTTTGTACAACTCTAGCCATCAACAATTTATATTAAAGACTACATTCAGCCATACATCTGATGAAACACAGAGAATTTCTTGTGTTCTGGTGTGGGAAGAAAAAGACATTTTTAGTACAAAATTTACTATGCAACACAAAATGGACAGATGGTGTGCACAATCCATTTGTTGAAATTCTCCTACTTCTGTGCATTGGAAGAAAACTAGGTGACAAATTAGGGAGCAGTTTTTATCTAAGACATTTTCTAGTTGCATACAACCTGAAAGATCTAGAAAACTGCTTCCAACTAAAACAAGCCACTCTTAAAGTCTCCAGATTACACTATTAATAATCACAAGCATGTTGTCTTTTCAGGCTTATAAATCTCCTCTCTTCTCGCTTTCAGTTTTTATAGGACTTTTGCATGCATAATCGTATTTTTCCCTCTTAACTACAGGGATTGGTAGCAAAGATGAGAGAGAGAATCACTCAGCACAGTTGATGATTTTCCCAAGATCACAGAGCTGGTAAATACACCATGTGGTTCAAATAAAACATAAGAATAACTGGTAGTGGGTACCTAAAAATGAGCAGCACTGAAACTATTATAATAATAAAAATATCCCTTGTTTTATTAGTTTGGCTGATTACTGCAGTAAACATGAATTCATGCATTATACTGTGAGAAAAATCATGTTTTTAATTTTTTTTTTATTGCATACATCTGCTTGGGACAGATTGTGTTTTTTTTAGATGAACAACTTCATCCTGCGCTAAGACTCTCTAGAGATGTGTGATGTCAGAACTCAATAGGACTTGATGGTTTAAAGTCTTTGTACTAAAATACTGAATCTATTCTGAAAAATTCGTGAATGAGATTCTGGCATAAAAACTGTAGCATATTTAACATATTGGTGACTAGGGTATTTTTTCACAAAAATATTCAACATTTTCCAACATCAGACATTTATTTGAAATTTAATAAATGTCTCTTTGGTAGGGGTACTTTAAATAAGGAATCTGGGGGAAGAATTATGGTTCTATGTTGACTTGAAGACTGATAACTGAAATGTTTAAATGGATCATTTTGATTAGTATTGGCATAATCTCAATTTTCTAGAAAAATAATAAACTAGAATATACAAACTCTCATGCTGTGGGCCATATTGAAAGATAGTACAAAACTGAAATAAAATGCCAAGATACCGATGGGTACCCATCTGTGCCTACTAGGATCTCAATTTTACCTGGGAACCCTTCAGCCCTTCAGTACTCGAATATGTCCTAGAAGGCAAGGATTTTTAATATATGCTTACTTGTCTATTACTGAAAGTAATTTTTCAGGGAAAGAGGGAAAATAAAAGCAAAATGTGTTGAGAACTAAATTATGGATTAAATCCAGTATAGAATGGCAAGTGATGGGACACTTCATGTTAAAGCTCATTTAAAATTCTATCAGTAACATGAAGTTTTAGAACAACCAAAAAAAAACACAAAACAACCTGTTTCATACTGGCAAGCAACATGAAGTGTGATGAAAAATATGGATGAGTTAAGGGGAAAAAAAATTCATTTCTTTTGATCTTCATCTTCCCTGTGGTTCATAGCTAAATAGCACAATTTGCTTCATAGTTTTGCATTGGGCACCTTCTCTGGAAGCTGTTTCTTGCTCATTTTGACAAATGTCACTTTTTTAACTATCGTGATGTACAGAAAGGGGGTCAACACCCCTTCTAGCTATGCACGAGTACCTTGCAAGGTACTGAAGACTACTCACTTCATGACAAGTCGTGATATATTTCCACTGTTAAAGCCAGTACAGTTTGACACAGATTGCCAAAGGATAGGTGCTGATTTATTCTTGAGGTCTTTTTTACTCTAAAAATTATCCTGATTTGTCAAACAAATTTTTATCATTATCATACCTAACGCTCATCCGTTCCCCTTACAAGAAATGCTGGTGTTACAGTTTGGGAGCAAAATAGAATAAACTTTATGATGTAAGCAAGTGTGAAAGGGTATCTTAACACCACGCCTGTCACCTTGCACTTACTAGGATGCTGTTTGCTAAGGCAACAAATCCACATACTTTAATGTATTTGTGTAACCTGTATGCAGCAGTTTATTCATATATTCATGTATACACTTGTACACTGTAGCAGCCCAATTAGAAATAAAAGTTTCAAAAAATCAAGTGAAGTGGAGCACAGCAGTATAATATTGTCTTATTTGATTGAGCTTTAAACTTCCCTGTAGGCTCAGTAGGTAAAGAATCCACCTAGAATGCAGGAGACCCCCTGCAATGCAGGAGACCTGGTTTCAATCCCTGGATTGGGATGATCTCCTGGAGAGGGAGAAGGCAACCCACTCCTGTATTCTTGCCTGATTTATCCCATGGACAGAGGAGCTTGGGGTCCTAAAGTTAACGGGGTCATGAGAGTCAGACACGACTTATCGACTAAACCACCACCATTTAAGCTTTAGGGTTTTTTAAGTGATACTATGCAAGTGATTTATGACTAAGGTTATTCCATTTAAATAAAACCTAAATCTCTGAATATTTCTCAACTCTTCCTTTTATAGGGACACTAAGAAGCAGTCCAAGGATTGTGTGTATGTTTAGGGGAGGAAAAAGATGCATTATCAGATTTTCTTGAGGAATATTATTTAAACAACTATTTTGATAATATTGGGGAGATTTGTATTCCCCCTTTCTGAAAAAAGCTGATTTTCACTTCAGGGACCCTCTAAAACATTTGTACATGAAGATCCTGGGATGTATATCAAAATACTGTTAGACAACAAAAGAGAGGATAGACAAATAAAATTTAGTTTATAGAATATTGTGCAAGAATTAGAAGGAATAAACCATATACATCAATCAAGTAGATCTCAAAAATAACCTTGAATGTGAAGAAACATTGACATAAAATAAAATGGATGTCACAAAGTCTTTTGTGTAAAATTAAAATGGAAAAATTACTAAAAATAGCTATAGATATATATTCAAGCAAAAATGATTAAAAGTTTAATTATAAATGTAGGGTAAACATACATACTTTAAATACAGAAAAATTAACCTTTGGGTTTGTTGATTTTCTTTTGATTACTCTTTTGGTAATTGTTAAAGTAATGTTCCTTTCCTCTGGTTCACTTTACTATTCGCTCACTAATGTCTGAAATTAGTGGTTTAATAAATTTTCAGTGTTTGCTGATTCCTGGACTGGCAACCCACTCCAGTACTCTTGCCTGGAAAATCCTATGGACGGAGGAGCCTGGTAGGCTGTAGTCCATGGGGTCACTAAGAGTCGGACATGACTGAGCGACTTCACTTTCCTTTTTCCCTTTCATGCATTGGAGAAAGGAATGGCAACCCACTCCATGTTCCTGCCTGGAGAATCTCAGGGACCGGGGAGCCTGGTGGGCTGCTGTCTGTGAGGTCGCACAGAGTCGGACACGACTGAAGTGACTTAGTAGAAGTAGCAGTATGTTCTAAGTATCCTCATGTATAGTCAAATACACACTTTTTTAATTACTAAATTTTTTTTCTGATTTCTACTTTAATTGCATTGTGGTTGAAGAAAAAGGATCTGCATGATAATTCCTTGAAATTTCCTGATATTTCTTTTATGGTTTTGGACATGGTCAAGTTTTGTTTGAAGTTTCATGTGTAGCTTAGAATATTGTTTATTCCTTAAAATAATGTAATTGCCTTCTCATATCTATAGTTTTTCTTTATATATTTTGATGGCAAGTTATTAGAAGCATCAAAGTTTATAATAATTTCTATAAATGGAGCTATTATCATGGTTCTGTGATCTTTTCTGTACTATACAGGTGCTTTTTGTGCCATAAAGAATATTCTGTCATATCAATATAGATGTATGAGATTTCTCTTGGCTAATATTTTCCCTACTAATTTTCTGTCCTTTGTTATCAGTTTTCTCATGATCTTATGTTTAGTTGTGACTCCTGTAAACAGTGTAATCCTTTATTTTCTTTTAACTATAGCTTTGATAAATTTAATCTACTTATATTTATTAGGGCTGCTTCTTATAATTGAATTCACTACCATCTTGTTTCTTATCTTGTATATTTCTCATTTGTTTCTCATTGCTCAACTTTTTTGCATCATTCAAATTGTTTTTTCCGCCACATTCCATTTATCCCCTCTACTATCTTAGTTGTTACCATACAACTGCAAAAGGTATATTTACCTTTGAATCTATGTTAATCGCTATTGCTACTCCTACTTGTCACTTCCCTTGTGGCTTCCTACTTGGGCTTCTCTTGTGGCTCAGCTGGTAAAGAATCCACCTAAAATGTGGGAGACCTGGGTTCAGTCCTTGGCTTTGGAAGCTCCCCTGCAGAAGGGAATGACCACCCACTCCAGTATTCTTGCCTGAAGAATTCATGGACTGTATAGTCTCTGGGGTTGCAAAGAGTCGGACATGACTGAGTGACTTTCACTTCACTTACTTCTGCTTGTAGAACAAATGGACCTTAGAAATTTAAAAATCAAATCACCATCTCCCTAAATTATATATTTTATTGTTTCACACACACTGTGTGTATTTCAATTTATCCACATGCTCACCACTTCTATTGTTGAATATACTTTCCTACGTCTCTAGCTTTCCTTCTTTGCTTATTTTTTGTCTTGCAGAAATAGCATTAGATTTTTTTTTTCTTTTTTTAAGTGAATATTTATCAGAAGTACACCCATTTACTTTTAGGTTACCTGAATAAGATAAGTTTTTCTTTTATATTCAATTATATTTTATTTAGAATGATTTCAAACATATAAATATGTAAGAAGAGTACAAATAATTCATATATAATCTGTGCCTATAATTCCACTTCTTTACTTTTTACTAAATGTATTTTATCAACCTTCCTCTCACCCTTTCCTTCGTTTTCAGCATTCAGTTTTAATACCATGTTGACAAGAAGAGTTGTATTTGTTCTTATGTGAGATTTTTACTTTAGCTTTGTTTATTAGCAATGCAGGTTTCCAAAGGATAATAAAAATGTGACTATGTGAACTTCTTTGTGGCTTTTGTTTTAATGGAAATGCAGGTTTGAGAGATTCCTAGTTTGGAGGAAGTTCATACAGAAGAAAATCTATGATCATGATGCTATCATAGAAGCAGTGCATTTGTATTCAATAATTTCATTTCCTTAGTCATTTACATTTTTTAAACTCTCAAATCCAATGAACTTATATAAAAAAGGCTATACCTTATTATGTTTGCTTATTTACTGGTGTAAATATGTATTTACTACTGTTTACTAAATAAACATGTATGTTTATTTACTAATGAGAAGATTGCTGTTGTTCAGTCATTCAGTCCTGTCCCATCTTTGTAACCCCATGTTCTGCAGCACACCAGGCCTCCTTGTCCTTCACTGTCTCACAGTTTGCTCAAACTCATGTCCATTGAGTCAGCAATGCCATCCAACCATCTCATCCTCTGTTGCCCCTTCTCCTCTTGCCCTCAATCTTTCCCATCATAAGGATCTTTTCCAATGAGTTGGCTCTTCTCATGAGGTGGCCAAAGTATTGGAGTTTCAGCATCAGTCCTTCCAATGAATATTCAGAGTTCATTTCCTTTAGGATTGACTGGTTTGATCTCCTTGCTGTCCAAGTGACTCTCAAGAGTCTTCTCCATCACCACAATTAAAAAACATCAATTCTTTGATGCTCTGCCTTCTCCATGGTTCAACTCTCACATCCATACACGACTACTGGAAAAATCATAGCTTTGACTATACTGATCTTTGTTGGCAAAGTGATGCCTCTGCTTTTTCATATGTTGTCTAAATTTATCACAGCTTTTCTTCCCAGGAGTAAGTGGCTTTTAATTTTGTGGCTGTAGTTACTATCTGCAGTGATTTTGGAGCCCAAGAAAATAAAGTCTCTCACTGTTTCCACTGTCCCCATCTATTTGCCATGAAGTGATGGGACTGGATGCCATGATCTTAGTTTTAATGTTGAGTTTAAAGCCAGCTTTTTCACTCTCCTCTTTCATCTTCATCAAGAGGCTCTTTAGTTTCTCTTTGCTTTTTGACATTACAGTGGTATCATCTGCATATATGAGGTTATTGATATTTCTCTTGTCAATCTTGATTCCAGCTTGTGATTCTAGCAATGAGAAGAGAGAATAATGGATTCTTCCTCCCAAAAGTATTGTTCATTTAAATGGTTGTCAATTGAATATCTAACTGCTCAATATGAAATATAGGATTTAATTTCTGTAGTAGTGATATCAGTAGTAATATTCTCCTTTTCTTATATAAATGAAGACATAGTTGCTCCAGATAACAGGGCAAAACAGTGGTAGATTAGATTCAAATCCAATCTATTATGCTGAAACCCATTTTCTTAATCATTATACACCCTGTCTCCAATTTTATATTTAACCAGGTAGCTTAGTGGTAAAGGATCCACCTGCCAATGTAAGAGATACAGGAGATGCAGGTTTAATCCCTGGGTTGGGAAGATTCCCTGTAGGAGGGAATGGCAACCCACTCCAGTATTCTTACCTGTAAAATTACATGGACAATGGAGCCTGGTGGCCTGCAGTCAATGGGGTCACAAAGATCCAGAGAGGACTACGTACACATGCAATATATACTCTAATGAGACTTCACAGGTAATATAAAAATGTATCCTTTAACATCATCTCAATAATAATACATTGTTTTCCTACAAAGTAGGAAATGCTACATACAGTCAAATGTTGTTTTTGTTCAGTCACAAGTTGTGTCCCATTCTTGATGAACCCCATGGAATGCAGCATGTCAGGCTTCCCCGTCCCTCACCATCTCCCAGAGTTTGCTCCAGTTCATGTCCATTGCATCAGTGATGCCATGCAACTCATCCTCTGTCACCCTCTTCTGCCTTCAATCTTTCCTAGCATCAGGGTCTTTTCCAGTGTGTCGGTTGTTCGCTTCAGGTGGCCACAGTATTGGAGCTTCAACTTCAGCATCAGACTTGCAGTGAATATTCAGCATTGATTTCCTTTAAGATTGACCGGTTTAATCTCCTTGCTGTCCAAGGAACACTCAAGAGTCTTCTCCAGCACCACATTTTGAAAACATCTACTCTTTGTTGCTCTGCCTTCTTTCCAGTAGTCACATACAGTTGTGAGAGCTGGAACAGAAAGTCAAATGTATGGTTAATTATGTACTAGAAGTGGTTTCTCAATGAACTACACCTTGATAAAGTATGAAAGAAATCTTAATCTGTAGTGTGCATTTAGAAGTAGCATTTATAGCTTTAAAATAAGTTGTTGCTCATTTCTAAAGTAGAGAGGTAAGGAACTGTATCCCCTTAAACCTACTATAATTTATAAATAGAAGCACCCATTTTTTCATCTTTTATAAGGGGGGGGTGCAACCTGATAAGATATTGCAGAATCTTAATTTAGGATATTAATGAACGAACTGATGCTTATACTTTATAACTCACAACTTAGTGACTAAACAACAACAACAAATGCTTTATAACTAATTTTATTTTTCAAACAGCTTCAGTTGAATTTCTTTCATATTTTTAAGGTATAATTTTTAAGTATTTTGGCTCATTTGTTTGTAGCTGGTTTCTGAATTTTAGCACAATCCAATACTTAATTTTGTTAATTTCTGGTGTACCTACCAAATAATTTAAACAGATGACTATAACGTAGGAATTAAAATTATAACCATGCATCTTCAAGCCTAAGCTATATGGATAGAGTATTAGAAAATAAAAATAAGAAAACAAAATATACTTAGACCTAGTTTCTCTTGCAGTTTAAAAATTGTGTGGGAAAATTCATTAATGATGTTTAAATTGTATCTGTAGTGTTTTTTAATGTTGCGTGTCATGCATTTTGGGAATTTAGTTGAAAATGTATGTGTGAACTAGGCTTTGGAGGTATTATTTTTGTCTTTGTATTGGTGAAATGTGAACTGCCATGTCTTTATATGGCCACTTGATGGAACTCTTTCATTTTGCTTTCAGCAGTTTCAAATAGTTAAAACCTTATATTTCTGTCTAGGTATGAAGGAATCTCTTAAGAAAAAAAAAAGTAGCTAAAGGAACTCATTATTTAGCCTGCTATAGGATTGTAGTTCTCTATAGAATATTAGAAAATCAATATGTTGAAATAAAAGGATACAATTCAACTTTATCTCAAATGAATTTTTGTTCCCTTTGCTGCTTCAGGAAATCTTTATAGAAAGCAAGTGTTAAATTATCCTAAATATTCAAATGTAATCTTATGTAAAATATTCTTTTTCTTTATAATTAAAACAGAAACTCTATATCTGGGATGTCTTTAAAGTTAACAGTTTGTGCAAATATTATTAGGAAGTTTAGCTAGAAGCACACTTAGCCTCTGCAGGGTTAGAGATTGTTAGGTTAATAGTTCCTAGCAATTATCTCAGTTGTGGAAAATAGTCTGGGAAGGGGAAAGATTGATTGCAATGCAAAGTTTTCAGTTAGGTCCTATGAAGCAATTAGGAATAACTAGAAGTAAAATTCAGGGAGAAAATCACAGTATTTCCACTTCCATAGTGTCAATTATACATCATAAAATGTTGGTGGATTGGGGATCAGGGACCTATTTGTGACCTTGTCATTTTAACTTACTGAAATTTTACATAAAATAGAAATAATTATAAGGTCTCTTGAGAGGTCCAAATTTAATACAATCCACTATTATATTTGTAAACTGTAAAAATGTTATATATGTTAGTGGTGGAATTACTACATCGATGTAGAGCAAGTACCCAGTGAGTGTGTCAAACAGATCCCAAAGAGAAGGCCAATCTTCAGTGATTCTGTACTGTAAAACCTTTTGCATTTAGAATGTTTCATAAAGCCTGGCTCCTGATTGCAAAAACCCAAGTAAGTGAGCTATCTTTTTCGGTTTACCATTCTAAGTGATCTCTGTAGCTGCAGTGACATCTAGATTGCCAAATCCCCTTCACTAGTCTTGAATCTCCACCCTAACTCTTCTATTCTCTTGGATATTTCCTCCTTGACATTTCAGTCATTTCAATTTTGTTTTGTCCCAAATTGAACTCACTGTGTTTACCCCACAAAATGTTGTATCCACTTGGTCGATGTACATTTTGTTCTCCAAATTGGTGACCATGATTTTCTTCCTGTTATTTGGATCACAGTAATAAGCAAGCAGTTAACCACTGAATAAATAAAACATTGTGAAGTTGAAGACATGGCTTAGAACTAGTGTGGATAATGTTAAGCATTAACTTGCTTTATTGTTACTCAAGTACAGGTTTATATTTCTGACGTATACAAGGCATTGAAAATATAAGGCACTTATATTTTATGTGCTTTTATTTTCAGATTGTATGGAAGAAATTCCTCTGCTTGAATAATGACAAAAATTCAATTAAACCTCTTTTAGGGGTAATTTATCCAATATCATTAATACTTTTCTATATGCGTGTTTGCTCTTCTTGAATTATTAGCATAAAGAAATTCAGTTAAAGAAATGACCTTCAATATGAAAAGCTATAAAAATAAGTTGTGTATTACTCTCACCTCAAAGTAAAGCTAGAAGGTCACATATATTAACTATACCAAAGATTATAATGGTTTATATAGACCTGCCATATGCCATGTACTTATAGATATTGTACTGATATAGACAGTATCTTATTTATATTTTAATCCAAACTATGATAGAACTATGAATACATGTGAAGCAGGTTGAGGTGATGGAGTAATGGAGACTGCTTTTCCTAATGGGTTGTCAGAGATTTTTCTAAAGAAAAACTTCAGAGTAGACACCTAAGTAAATAAAAAAGCAAGTCATTTAGAGAAGAATATTAGAGAATACTATTCTGAAAGGAGACCATTCTTGACATAAAGAACAGCTTAGATGTCCAGTGTGGACCAAGCAGAGACAGCAGAAAGTGAAAGATACTGAAGTGGGAGATCTAAACCAACTCTCCTGTGACCTGGTAGGTTACAAAAGGAGCTTGAATTTTATTCTATGCTTGTAGGAAAGCCATTGAATGACCTTAATACTGAGAGTGGTTACACTTGAATATATAAATTTTAATGTCACAAGTATAACAAGATTGGCGTTTAAAGCTGTGTGAATAGATATCACTTTTCTCAAAATTTTGGCCTCAAGACCCCTTTACATTAAGAAATATTCAGTACTCTGGAGAACTTTTGCTTATGTGGATTTTATTTCTTAATATAAATTACAACATAAATTCTCAAAATACATACTACTTGATTTTAAAAAAAGAGTAATGTGCTTTTCATATGAATATGATTTTTATAAAGTATAATTATATTCTCCAAAACAAAAAATAGTGAGAAAAAAAGAAATACTTAATCAATACATATCTATACTCTTGAGAGTCCCTTGGACTGCAAGGAGATCAAAGTCAGTCAGTCCTAAAGGAAATCAACTCTGAATATGCATTGGAAGAACTGAGTCTGAAGCTGAAACTCCAATGCTTTGGCCACCTGATGTGAAGAGCTGACTTGTTGGAAAAGACCCTGATGCTGGGAAAGATTGAGGGCAGGAGAAGAAGGGGGCAACAGAGGAGGAGACGGTTCGATAGCATTTCAGACTTAATGGACATGAGACTGTGAAGGAGATGGAAGTCTGACATGCTGCAGTCAATGGGGTAACAAAGAGTTGGACACGACTTAGTGACTGAGCAACAACAAATGCCTTTCTTTAATGGTTTTGTAAAAAAAGACAACTGTTTTCTCATATCTGCTTCTAATTTCAGTCTGTTGAGATATCATCTGCCATGTTATCTTTGAAAAATCCAAGTTTATAACTGTGAGAGGTAAAAATATGAGAGGATAGTTAAAAGGAAATAACTATGGTTTTTCCAGTGGTCATGTCTGGATGTGAGAGTTGGACTGTGAAGAAGGCTCAGTGCCGAAGAATTGATGCTTTTGAACTGTGGTGTTGGAGAAGACTCTTGAGAGTCCCTTGGACTGCAAGGAGATCCAACCAGTCCATCCTAAAGGAAATCAGTCCTGGGTGTTCTTTGGAAGGACTGATGTTGAAGCTGAAACTCCAATACTTTGGCCACCTGATGCGAAGAGTTGACTCATTGGAAAAGACCCTGATGCTGGGAGGGATTGGGGGCAGGTGGAGAAGGAGATGACAGAGCATGAGATGGCTGGACGGCATCACCGACTTGGTGGACATGAGTTTGGGTAAACTCCGGGAGTTGGTGGTGGACAGGGAGGCCTGGTGTGCTGTGATTCATGGGGCCGCAAAGAGTCAGACACGACTGAGCAACTGAATGGAACATCTTACTACTGTAAAATTTTTAACTTTTAAATCCATTCAGGTATATCTAAGTGTCTCTAGACCACACTTTATGGATCTCTAACTAACAGACTGATCACAGAGAAGAGATATCTTAGGACTAAGCTAAGACAATCCAACATTTGGAGTATTGAAGCAAAGAAAGCTCCAGAAAATTACATTAAGATCATTTTTATAGTTCACTGGAAATATTTTTTGTGAATCTCAGTTTTACGTTTGGTCAGCACATTTTTCTTCCTAGGGTCACACATACTTAACCATTTTGTTGACTGTAAGGAAATCTATATATGAATACCCTAAATTCCAATATAGCATAAGCTGTTTTTAATAATGAGAGTATAATTTATCAGTAAACATGCGTCAATCAAAGGATTGATACTAAAGAACTGGTACAGGTACTAAATCCAGTAAAAAAAAAAAAATCACTTTCTATATATTTTTCCCCATTTACTAAACCTAAAATTTTATGTGGACAGGATATCACTTGTTCTTTGTGCAATCCTTGATTTTACAATACTTGTCATAGAGTAGGTGGGCAGTGCTTATAATTTGAATAAATGAGTTCATTCCAAGCGACCCCATTGAACAAAAGAACATTTTTGTTCCTCATTCCAGAGAAAGCTGTAGCAGTGAGGCCCTATTGGTGGCCATGCAAGCCTATTCTTGAGATGTAAGTTCTCATATCATAAAAATTAAGTACATAAAAACAAAACGACACCTGGCCTTCTCTGTTTTCAGTTTTTTGCTTCTGGAGATGAAACTAGTGATGTAATCCAAGATTCCCAATTAAGGTTTTGGATAAAACCTAGAGTTATTCCATTTGAGTATGATTTTATGATAAAGGATATTTATTTAAATTTGATCTTCATAAAAATCACAGGTAATTTGGCATATATTTACTAAAGAGCTATTTTTATTTGAATGAATTTTTAGTGGGAATCCATTACTTTGATTTGCCAAGTCCAATCATCCTATGTTAGGAATACTTGGGGCTATGAGAATAGGATGTAATTTCTGGAAGCATCCAGTGACTACTTTTGTTAGTCCATCAATCAAAGCCAAGGAGTGAGAAGATAGATGGGTAGGGCTAAGTGTTTTAGGCAGTTGAAAAAGTATTTGGATGGAGTGTTTTCAAGAAAAGGAAAAGAAAGGAAAGCTACTTGGAGAGAAATTTTCTGTTCTTAGGCATGATTTTATTAAAAATATACTGGATTAGAAAAACTGATCCTTTTTTTAGATGGGGAGTAAGCACAGTAGACCATGTGAGGGAGTTAAAGCATGTTCTGTATAATTAAATATATACTCAAATATATTCTTTTTTTTTTTTTTCATTATTATTATTTTTTTTATTTCTCATGTGTTCCCCATCCTGAACCCTCCTCCCTCCTCCCTCCCCATACCATCCCTCTGGGTCGTCCCAGTGCACCAGCCCCAAGCATCCAGCATCGTGCATTGAACCTGGACTGGCATCTCGTTTCATACATGACATTTCACATGTTTCAATGCCATTCTCCCAAATCTTCCCACCCTCCCCTCTCCCACAGAGTCCATAAGCCTGTTCTATACATCAGTGTCTCTTTTGCTGTCTCGTATACAGGGTTATCGTTACCATCTTTCTAAATTCCATATATATGCGTTAGTATACTGTATTGGTGTTTTTCCTTCTGGCTTACTTCACTCTGTATAATAGGCTCCAGTTTCATCCACCTCATTAGAACTGATTCAAATGTATTCTTTTTAATGGCTGAGTAATACTCCATTGTGTATATGTACCACAGCTTGCTTATCCATTCATCTGCTGATGGACATCTAGGTTGCTTCCATGTCCTGGCTATTATAAACAGTGCTGCGATGAACATTGGGGTACACGTGTCTCTTTCCCTTCTGGTTTCTCAGTGTGTACGCCCAGCAGTGGGATTGCTGGATCATAAGGCAGTTCTATTTCCAGTTTTTTAAGGAATCTCCACACTGTTCTCCATAGTGGCTGTACTAGTTTGCATTCCCACCAACAGTGTAAGAGGGTTCCCTTTCTCCACACCCTCTCCAGCATTTATTATTTGTAGACTTTTGGATCGCAGCCATTCTGACTGGTGTGAAATGGTATCTCATAGTGGTTTTGATTTGCATTTCTCTGATAATGAGTGATGTTGAGCATCTTTTCATGTGTTTGTTAGCCATCTGTATGTCTTCTTTGGAGAAATGTCTATTTAGATCTTTGGCCCATTTTTTTGATTGGGTCATTTATTTTTCTGGAGTTGAGCTGTAGGAGTTGCTTGTATATTTTTGAGATTAGTTGTTTGTCGGTTGCTTCATTTGCTATTATTTTCTCCCATTCTGAAGGCTGTCTTTTCACCTTGCTAATAGTTTCCTTTGATGTGCAGAAGCTTTTAAGTTTAATTAGGTCCCATTTGTTTATTTTTTGCTTTTATTTCCAATATTCTGGGAGGTGGGTCATAGAGGATCCTGCTGTGATGTATGTCAGAGAGTGTTTTGCCTATGTTCTCCTCTAGGAGTTTTATAGTTTCTGGTCTTACGTTGAGATCTTTAATCCATTTTGAGTTTATTTTTGTATATGGTGTTAGAAAGTGTTCTAGTTTCATTCTTTTTACAAGTGGTTGACCAGATTTCCCAGCACCACTTGTTAAAGAGATTGTCTTTAATCCATTGTATATTCTTGCCTCCTTTGTCAAAGATAAGGTGTCCATATGTGCGTGGATTTATCTCTGGGCTTTCTATTTTGTTCCATTGATCTATATTTCTGTCTTTGTGCCAATACCATACTGTCTTGATAACTGTGGCTTTGTAGTAGAGCCTGAAGTCAGGTAGGTTGATTCCTCCAGTTCCATTCTTCTTTCTCAAGATTGCTTTGGCTATTCGAGGTTTTTTGTATTTCCATACAAATTGTGAAATTATTTGTTCTAGCTCTGTGAAGAATACTGTTGGTAGCTTGATAGGGATTGCATTGAATCTATAAATTGCTTTGGGGTAGTATACTCATTTTCACTATATTGATTCTTCCAATCCATGAACATGGTATATTTCTCCATCTATTAGTGTCCTCTTTGATTTCTTTCACCAGTGTTTTATAGTTTTCTATATGTAGGTCTTTAGTTTCTTTAGGTAGATATATTCCTAAGTATTTTATTCTTTTCGTTGCAATGGTGAATGGAATTGTTTCCTTAATTTCTCTTTCTGTTTTCTCATTATTAGTGTATAGGAATGCAAGGGATTTCTGTGTGTTGATTTTATATCCTGCAACTTTACTATAATCATTGATTAGTTCTAGTAATTTTCTGGTGGAGTCTTTAGGGTTTTCTATGTAGAGGATCATGTCATCTGCAAATAGTGAGAGTTTTACTTCTTCTTTTCCAATTTGGATTCCTTTTATTTCTTTTTCTGCTCTGATTGCTGTGGCCAAAACTTCCAAAACTATGTTGAATAGTAATGGTGAAAGTGGGCACCCTTGTCTTGTTCCTGACTTTAGAGGAAATGCTTTCAATTTTTCACCATTGAGGATAATGTTTGCTGTGGGTTTGTCATATATAGCTTTTATTATGTTGAGGTATGTTGCTTCTATTCCTGCTTTCTGGAGAGTTTTTATCATAAATTGGTGTTGAATTTTGTCAAAGGCTTTCTCTGCATCTATTGAGATAATCATATGGTTTTTGTTTTTCAATTTGTTAATGTGGTGTATTACATTGATTGATTTGCGGATATTGAAGAATCCTTGCATCCCTGGGATAAAGCCCACTTGGTCATGGTGTATGATCTTTTTAATGTGTTGTTGGATTCCGATTGCTAGAATTTTGTTTAGGATTTTTGCATCTATATTCATCAGTGATATTGGTCTGTAGTTTCCTTTTTTTGTGGGATCTTTGTCAGGTTTTGGTATTAGGGTGATGGTGGCCTCATAGAATGAGTTTGGAAGTTTACCTTCCTCTGCAATTTTCTGGAAGAGTTTGAGCAGGATAGGTGTTAGCTCTTCTCTAAATTTTTGGTAGAATTCAGCTGTGAAGCCGTCTGGACCTGGGCTTTTGTTTGCTGGAAGATTTTTGATTACAGTTTCAATTTCCGTGCTTGTGATGGGTCTGTTAAGGTTTTCTATTTCTTCCTGGTCGAGTTTTGGAAAGTTGTACTTTTCTAAGAATTTGTCCATTTCTTCCTCGTTGTCCATTTTATTGGCATATAATTGTTGATAATAGTCTCTTATGATCCTTTGTATTTCTGTGTTATCTGTTGTGATCTCTCCATTTTCGTTTCTAATTTTATTGATTTGATTTTTCTCCTTTGTTTCTTGATGAGTCTGGCTAATGGTTTATCAATTTTATTTATCCTTTCAAAGAACCAGCTTTTGGCTTTGTTGATTTTTGCTATGGTCTCTTTTGTTTCTTTTGCATTTATTTCTGCTCTAATTTTTAAGATTTCTTTCCTTCTACTAACCCTGGGGTTCTTCATTTCTTCCTTTTCTAGTTGCTTTAGGTGTAGAGTTAGGTTATTTATTTGACTTTTTTCTTGTTTCTTGAGGTGTGCCTGTATTGCTATGAACTTTCCCCTTAGGACTGCTTTTACTGTGTCCCACAGGTTTTGGGTTGTTGTGTTTTCATTTTCATTCGTTTCTATGCAAATTTTGATTTCTTTTTTGATTTCTTCTGTGATTTGTTGGTTATTCAGCAGGGTGTTGTTCATCCTCCATATGTTGGAATTTTTAATAGTTTTTCTCCTGTAATTGAGATCTAATCTTACTGCATTGTGGTCAGAAAAGATGCTTGGAATGATTTCTATTTTTTTGAATTTACCAAGGCTAGCTTTATGGCCCAGGATGTGATCTATCCTGGAGAAGGTTCCATGTGCGCTTGAGAAAAAGGTGAAATTCATTGTTTTGGGATGAAATGTCCTATAGATATCAATTAGGTCTATACAGCTCCACCCATCAGAACACCGACACAAGCTTTCCTAACCAGGAAACCTTGACAAGCCACCTGTATAAACCCACACACAGCGAGGAAAAGCCACAATAAAGAGAACTCCACAAACTGCCAGAATACAGAAAGGACACCCCAAACTCAGCAATTTAAACAAGATGAAGAGACAGAGGAATAGCCAGCAGATAAAGGAACAGGATAAATGCCCACCAAACCAAACAAAAGAGGAAGAGATAGGGAATCTACCTGATAAAGAATTCCAAATAATGATAGTGAAATTGATCCAAAATCTTGAAATTAAAATGGAATCACAGATAAATAGCTTGGAGACAAGGATTGAGAAGATGCAAGAAAGGTTTAACAAGGACCTAGAAGAAATAAAAAGAGTCAATATATAATGAATAATGCAATAAATGAAATTAAAAACACTCTGGAGGCAAATAAATAGTAGAATAACAGAGGCAGAAGATAGGATTAGTGAATTAGAAGATAGAATGGTAGAAATAAATGAATCAGAGAGAATAAAAGAAAAAACGAATTAAAAGAAATGAGGACAATCTCAGAGACCTCCAGGACAATATTAAACGCTACAACATTCAATCATAGGGGTTCCAGAAGAAGAAGACAAAAAGAAAGACCATGAGAAAATACTTGAGGAGATAATAGTTGAGAACTTCCTAAACTGGGAAGGAAATAATCACCCAAGTCCAAGAAACCCAGAGAATCCCAAACAGGATAAACCCAAGGCAGAAACACCCCAAGACACATATTAATCAAATTAACAAAGATCAAACACAAAGAACAAATATTAAAAGCAGCAAGGGAAAAACAACAAATAACACACAAGGGAATTCCCATAAGGATAACAGCTGATCTTTCAATAGAAACTCTTCAAGCCAGGAGGGAATGGCAAGACATACTTAAAATGATGAAAGAAAATAACCTACAGCCCAGATTATTGTACCCAGCAAGGATCTCATTCAAGTATGAAGGAGAAATCAAAAGCTTCTCAGACAAGCAAAAGCTGAGAGAATTCTGCACCACCAAACCAGCTCTCCAACAAATACTAAAGGATATTCTCTAGACAGGAAACACAAAAATGGTGTATAAATTCAACCCCAAAACAATAAAGTAAATGGCAACGGGATCATACTTATCAGTAATTACCTTAAACGTAAATGAGTTGAATGCCCCAAACCAAAAGACAAAGACTGGCTGAATGGATACAAAAACAAGACCCCTACATATGTTGTCTACAGGAGACCCACCTCAAAACAGGGGACACATACAGACTGAAAGTGAAGGGCTGGAAAAAGATTTTCCATGCAAATAGGGACCAAAAGAAAGCAGGAGTAGCAATAGTCATATCAGATAAAATAGACTTTAAAACAAAGGCTGTGAAAAGAGACAAAGACGGTCACTACATAATGATCAAAGGATCAATCCAAGAAGAAGATATAACAATTATAAATATATATGCACCCAACACGGGAGCACCGCAGTATGTAAGACAAATGCTAACAAGTATGAAAGGAGAAATTAACAATAACACAATAATAGTGGGAGACTTTAATACCCCACTCACACCTATGGATAGATCAACTAAACAGAAAATTAACAAGGAAACACAAACTTTAAACGATACAATAGACCAGTTAGACCTAATTGATATCTATAGGACATTTCATCTCAAATATATTCTGAAAAAGCATGTATAAGAGAGGATAATATTACAGAGAACTATTAACCAAAAAACAAGCAAACAAACAAAAACACAATGTGAGAGTTGTGATTTAAGTTTTTTGGGGACCAAAGACCATAACCCAGGAGACAGGATCTCAGAGAGCTCTGAGAAAATGCTCCAAATAAGTGGGGGAAAAGGTCATCGTATATATGATTTCAGGAAACATGGCATGTGCGGTCAAGCACAAATTTTGGCAGAAGCTTGCTGCTGGTCACAAGAAGCCGGTGTCTCTGTTAATGAGTACTTTTCTCAATATGAGAAGCTGCAAGAGTTTGGACTTTTAATATCTTCTCTTAAAATTGTCTAACTATCTGAAGACCTATCCCTCCAGTTTTTCCCAAAACACAGAGTTGCCTTATTCCTGATGTCCTTTGAGGGTGTGTTGAAGGCCAGGAACTACAGCGGCTAGTGACCTCATCCTTGTAGAGGCAGATGACAAGTGCCCGTTTTTAGTTGGTAAAACTAAACTAGGTCTTGTTCTCTGAAAAACAGTAGGCTCCTATGATCTGTGGAGGACCTAAGTGACTCATAATTAGACAAAATGTAGATTCAAGTAAGAGTTACATAACAGTTTTAGCAGTCATATATGCAAGAAAAATCATTATGCTTATAAGTGAAGTGAAAAGTAACAGAAGCATTCCCAAAAATGTGATAAAGATATTAAAAAGCACCGTGACTGACAGAACTCGAACGCCATAGAGACTCATTAGTAGATTCTAAAGGAAGTTGCTAATGAATAAGAAAAGCTGTTAAACAGACTTTGAAAATCTCCAAAGAACTGGGACGTGCTTTAAGAAAATCTTGAGGTAAGTGCAATATAATAAAACTCAGACAAAATTTTTAACTATCACAGGAAATACCATTGCAATGGTATTGTAGGTTATAACAGTTCAGACATAAGTGCCTTCAGGATTTTGAATATTGTTTAAAGAGACAAAAAAGACCTATCAAAGCTCACTACTCTATCACAACCTTAGAATCTCTTAATAACATAAGCAGCTGCCTAGATTCAAACTGTGTAAGAAAAATGCAAGGATTACAAAAATTTGATGCAATATTTTTACATCCAAAAAAAAAAAGCATGTGCTATTTAAATTTGGTCTATAAGTCTGGTCAAATGTTTGAAATTAAAATCAGATCACTAGCACCCAGATTCTGCTGTGACTTTTGGGGGCTGTTTCTGACAGTGATGCTGTGATGTTTACTTGGCAAATTGTTTGGAGACCACCTTTTTGGTTAATCAAGTATCAGGAGTTGCAATTAATCATCCGTCATGTATAATGTGTCTATCTCTCTGTGTATCTATCTAATTGTTCTTGAAATACAAAGCAACTGCATATAAAACAAACTTATTTAGCTTAACTAAAGGTGGGGGAAGAGGATTTTATTTAGAAGAAAGGAACAAGGAACAAATATATTTCGTTTTTGTTAAAAATTTTCCATTACTTTGAAGCCAGAAAATAATTAAAATGGAAATTATCATGGAAGAGTAATAAATCTTTGTCATTTCTATTTGTTTTGCTCACCTCGGTTTGTTAAGTGTCCAGAAGAATCATCGCATCTTATTAGTGTCTCATAAATATTTGAAAATCTGTAACTAAGCACTTTTAAAATTTCTAGTGTACAAACTTTTAAAATGTTATATCGTGCTGGCTTAAATCATTACATATTGGGGTGCTCCACACAGACCATAATGTTATTCAAAAGGCAACATTCTTATCACACACGTTGAAGTTTGTGATACTATTATGACCCTGCTTGTTTCAGGGTAGTAAAGATTTAATATTACAATGTATAATATATTATAAAATTTCTGTGTTGAAGCATTATTGTAAAACTTCTATGTTGAAGCTTTAAAAAGAAAGATAAGAGAAATTGTACACATTCTGACTGGTTTTCGCACTAAGAATAAACAAAACTTCTAAAACATCATAAAGTGGATGTAATATCAATAAAATTGAGGGTTTTTATTTTTTCTTTGCTTCTTCAATGAAAGATTAAAAAACTTTTTTTTTTTTTTTTTTTTTTAGTATAGCTGGCCCATACGTCTAAAGGAAAAACTGGTCCAGGGTTTTCAGTGGATTTTATATCTTTCTTTGGCCAAGATTCCTGCTTGGTCGGGCCTGATTCATCTGTGGCAGACATATATCACTGCCTAGGATTTGCTGGACTCTTGCTTCTGCTTATTGGTGTAAGCTTTGAAAAGGCCAGTGGGTCACCTGCAGCTCTTTGTACACTGACTTCCTGTGTTTCCTGTCGAGTGCAGTGCCTGCTCCTGCGGCTTTGCCTCTGTGTCCTCTACTGTACAAAGAGGCATAGGCATGTTGACCGATGCTTTTGTACTATTATTTAGCCCACAGAAATCTTCCACATGGCAGCCTGGTCTCTGCTGGGGCTTTTCTTTGAAAAGGTGGCAATAGGTATGTTAGCACATGTATTGATTACCTGTTTTCTGTATAATAAATGACCCAGAACATAATGGCTTGAAACCACAGCTATTTTATTGCTCACAATTCTGTGGGATGGTGATTTGGGCAGGACTAGGCAGAGATATGGCACCCCACTCCAATACTCTTGCCTGGAAAATCCCATGGATGGATGAGCCTGGTGGGCTACAATCCATGAGGTCGCTAACAGTCAGACACGACTGAGCGACTTCACTTTCACTTTTCACTTTCATGCATTAGAGAAGGAAATGGCAACCCACTCCAGTGTTCTTGCCTGGAGAATCCCAGGGACGTGGGAGCCTGGTGGGCTGCCGTCTATGGGGTCGCACAGAGTCAGACATGACTGAAGCGACTCAGCAACAGCAGCAGCAGGCAGAGATAGCTTATGTATGCTTGACAAGGTTCTGGATGGACAGCTGAACTGAAGCTGGAAGATTCCACTTAACCTAATTTAGTTATCTAGGGGTTGTGGGCTTGCTGTTGCCTTCATTGCCATGGTTCTCCTCTATGTAGACTCTTTTGTACTTGGGTCTCCCCTCCCCCAGGGCCTATCTTTCCATGCATCCACCATCTCTGGCAAAAACAATGTGGATTTTCTGTGTGAGAGTTGGGTTCCAAGATGAAAAGTAATAGCTAGAGGACCTGAGCTCAGAAATCTCACTTGACTGTTGTCACTTCCGTTGGACATGCGCAGCCTGGATTCAAGACTGGAGGAAATAGACTTCAGCTCCCAGTGGGAGGAGTGATAGACACTAGAAAGAGGTGTAGGCATGTTGACTGGTAGTTGGCTTTTCACTTTTCACTGCACTCCTTTTAGGAACGATTCCCAGTGGCCTTTGGAAAAAAGGACTGCTGCTTCTGATAGCATTTCCTTTGAGGGCTCAGAAGTGTGAGCTTCAAGTTTTTCTCTCTGTGATTTCCTGTAGAAATAAAAAAAGTACCTGCTTGCTTGTGATTACCACATTAAGTAAAAAATAGTTTGAAATTTCTGACTAATCACCTTTTTCTCACATAGCTCAGTGGGTTAATTCAGGGGAACTACATGCTTCTGTTGGTCTTGTACTTCTCTCTCTCTCTCTCTCTCTTCAAGATAAGCAAGTCACTTGCACTGATTTCAGATGATAAGATGTGGAGATTTGGGTTATACTTCCTTGGAAATAGGCACACTCAGAACTGAAAGAATAAAATTGGAAATCTGTTGTTGCAGGAGGGAACAATGTTCGATACTTAATAACTGTCATCAATCCTGTTTGCTATAATATTTTGGTGGGGGTGAAAAGTACGTATTTGCAGGTAATTGCATAATTCTACTTTTCAATTCATGGGATAAAGAAATGTTTTGTGTTACTAACTTAAATCTGTATTTATATGATGTAGTGTCATTGTTTTGCTTAAAGCCTTTCAGTGTCTTCCCATGGCACATAAAAAAGCACGAAAATTTCTTGGTTTGACGCTGAAAACCCTGACTTGTTTCCAGATACAATTTATCATGCCCTATCTCTCAGCCTATGCCCCAGCCAATCAAACTGCTTGTAAATCTCCCAATTACAATGTGGGCCAAACCTGTAAGACTCTGCTATTTCAGCTCTCCCTGTTGAAGCATCTTATTTTGATCTCTGACTTATTTTACTCCCTCTCTGCCCCAAGTCATGTCCAGAGACACTGCTTCTCTTTACAGTCTTAGCTTAAGTATTAACACTTAAATAAATCTTCCTTAGAATTGCCTTTTCTTATTGTTACTGAACTTAGGCTTGGCTGCTTACTGCTCAAAAGCCAATAGTTTGAGAGGCAAGTGTTAATAGAAAGTACAGATGCTTTAATGCGAAAAGCCTGCAGTCTGAGGACAAGGTGAACTTGTGTCGCAAGACGAGCTCTGCAGACCCTGTTCATCCAGGCCAAGAGTCTCAGTGACTCACTGAGGCAGGAGGTTGGGTTCTGCATCGCTCCCCACTGAGTGCAGGCTGGCTCTGTCATCATATATTAGGTTGGCCCAAAAATTCATTCAGGTTTTTCCATAGCATCTTATAGAAAAACTGAATGAACTTTTGGGTAACTTAACAGTTTATTGCCTGCGTGATCTGTCTGCAGGGTTGGTAAGGGGGCTGTTGGGAGTAGTGTGCTAGTCATTCTTTAACTACTAAATTCTTCATTCATTCTTATTTTTATCTAGGAAAAAGAATCAACAGGTTAGGCAAGGCATGGTGTGTATTCAGGAGAGCGTAGGTAGGAGTTAGGTTAAATTGCATAGTGATCTCATTCCTATAATTAGGTTCTTTTAACGTTCGGGACAGAAGTGAGCAAACAGAAAAGGGACAGAAGAGCTGCTTTCAGTATGTCGAAGTGACTAATTTTTTCTCATGTGTGCCAATTTTCAGACTTCATGCATTTCTGTCTTTGTATGTGTTGCATTTTACTGCGTTTGATTATTTGTCTTCCTCTATCAGGCATCATGCAGTATACCTTTCTTTCCCTCTCTAAATCCCCTCTTCCTAAGACAATGCCTGGCATATGTTTGATGTTTAAAAAACAATGTTTGTGGAATTAATGAACCTGTACTAAAATCCTTTTTGATATTAGACTTCCCTTAGACAAGTCTCAAGGCAGATGTCATCAGTATTATCTTGGCATGGATTATCCTAAAATGATTTAGAGCAGGTTACTCATGGATGATGCTCTGTTCTTTTGGATGCTTGGGGCTAGTGCACTGGGACGACCCAGAGGGATGGTATGGGGAGGGAGGAGGGAGGAGGGTTCAGGATGGGGAACACATGTATACCTGTGGTGGATTCATTTTGATATTTGGCAAAACTAATACAATTATGTAAAGTTTAAAAATTAAAAAAAAAAAGACTTAAAGCATGATTAGAAGCTAAAGATGTGCTGGGCTAGCGTTTCTCTTCTATGTTACAAACTAATCAGTGGACTGTTTAACAGCAACAAGAAAATCCCTTTTTTCTTTCAAAAGTCTGTTAAGGCTCAGTGTTTGATGTATTTGCTTCTCAAGGCATACATTAGTTGAGTGCAGTTAAATAAATGCATGTTGACTATGTAAGCCATATTGCTCAGAGTATGTTTCACAGAACTGTACCTTGATATGTCATATAATTCCCATCTGCATTTGGCGGTCTGTGCTCATTTTCAGTTGGAATTGATCTCCTCCAAAAGTGACAGTCCTGATTGAAATTCTCATTTGATCTTGCCCATCACATATAAGGGCACAGTGTTGGCACATTTCTAATTCATGTGTCTCCTTTACTCTCTGCTGCTGGTTTATATGCTCCACTTCCACAGAAACAGGCAAAAACCCAAGTCATTTTGTTATCCTAGCATTCTTCAAAGCTAGTTTCCTCTTCCTTTTCCTTTCACTTAAATTTCTAAAGATGGAGTCAGAATGGTTACTCCTGGGGCTGAGAAAAAAATTAGTTGGTGTGCATTATTATAAACTACTTAGCATTTCTTTGAGATAGCGCTGGTGTAGTATAAATGGTGTGTTCAGGGGTCAGAAAGAAACTAGTTCAATATGCTGCTTTTTAGCCAATGGTTTTGTAGCAACTTTCACTTTTTTATAACTGCTTTCTCATTTACAAAATATATTCTTTATCTCTATGTACTGCTATTCAGCCAGAAAGTCAAGATAAACCTTGTTTCTATTAGTCCATGTGCTGTGTGCTTAGGTGCTCAGCCATGTCCCACTCTTTGAGACACTATGGACTGTAGCCAGCCAGGCTCCCCTGTCCATGGGGATTCTCCAGGCAAGAATACTGGAATGGGTTGCTATGCCCTCCTCCAGGGAATTTTCCCAACCCAGGGATCAAACCCAGGCCTCCTGCATTACAGGCAGATTCTTTACTATCTGAGCCACCAGGGAAGCCCTATTAGTTCATAGCATTTATTTATTTGTTTATTTATTTGACTGTGCCAGCTCTTAGTTGCAGCCTGTGAACTCTTGGCTATGGTATGTGGGACCTAGTTCCCTTACAAGGGATCAAACCCTCACCCCCTGCTTTGGGAGAATAGAGTCTTAGCCACTGGGCCACCAGGAAAGTTCCTGCTTCGCAGTATTTAGGTGTTTTATTGTGAGGAACTTAGTCATGCTTGTTTTGTAGCTTAGTCATTTAGCCAACTTCAGAAAAGCAAATTATTTTGCTACCTTCTATGTCATCTTCGGATTTCTAGCCCCTGTTTTTCATTGAGATTTTCTTCTTTCTTCTAGTAATAGGTGCTTATCCCTCTCCATTGTATCCCAATAGACCTCTGACACTAATCCTAATTAAATCCTACCTATCAAATAATCCATTTTTGGGGTCATGCTGCTTTGTTCAGCATATACATACATATAAATATTTCTGTATATCAAACGTTCTGCTAAGCACTTGAGATAGACTTTTCTCCCAGCCTTCTTGGAACTTACAGTCAAATAGAAAAAACATTGAAATAAAAAATTGTATAAATTGCCATTTCAATTAACACGAAGATAAAATGAGATTCTAGGTAAAATCCCTAGAATACTCTGGGGAAAAAATGAATGAAGGATTTTCTTTAAAAAGTCTCATTTAAACTGAGACTTTATGTATAAATACAAACTAGTCTCATGGAAGGGGTTAGGGAGAAAACTGGATTGAATACAATTAAATATAGGAAGTGGGGGGAAAAGTGAATCACAGTGTGCAGAGCTTTGGAAGAGTCAATTTTCAGAACGTTTTGCTTTTTCTGAAGGGAAATGGGGAGCCACAGAAAGATTGTAGCTGAAAAGTAATATGATCTAATTATTTTTTAAAAGTTGCATTCTAGCTTCTCTGTGTATGACAAGAATAAAAAAGTATATTGTTTGGGAAAAAGTAGGAGGTAGAAGGAGTCATGGGTAGAAGTCTACAGTTTTTTATGTGTAGGGCTAGAAGACACGTCTTTTATAGATACATATTGGAATTACTGCAGCCTGTGATTATTAAAAGCATGGAAGATGAGATTGACTTGAGAGAATATATTATAGGATGAGGGGTGAAAAGGAATCATGAGGTACTCCAACATTTAAAAATTCCGTGGGAAAAAAAATAAATAAAAATAAATTAAAATGCCATGGAGTAGGATCTGGTAAAGGTCAGTCTAGAAACAGGGGTTGTAGAAGTGTGAAGAGCGTCATGAAAACGGGGTCCCATTGTATTGTGGGTGTTATGACAACAATCTTCTTTGGGATTTGCTTTGGCTAAAAACACTGCCATACAGAAGGCTGCATCTTTGCTAGGAATGACCTACAACAGGCTGCTTATGTGGGTGTTTTAAGGCCCAACTCCTTGCTTCAACTTGAACTGGGCCTGTATACCACTCCAGTGTGTTGATCCAGCTTCACTAGCATTGCATGAAGTCCAGTTTCTCCCATTACCTTTCTTATCATGCTGTTCTCCCCTTCTTTCCTGGGTACTGATCCCAAGATAATTCTGTTACATATTCATCTTCATATCCATGTGAAATCTTCCAGGGAATCTTGAAACCAAGTCTGAAATATCCCAGGGAAATTTATTTATTCATTCATTTATTTATTTTAAGACAGTTGATTCTGTAATACATCTGAGCAGATAGAGGAAGTGGTCACAGTACAGATTGGCCTTAGACTGGTTTAGAGAAGCATGCTGCAGTTTCCTTTTCATGGATTCTATTTATATCAAGGAAGAAAAAGACACAGTGTAAGGAGAATAGAGGGGATGTAGAGGATCGTACATATAAAGATTGAGGTAGTCATTCTGAAGGGTGATGGATTGAGTTGAAAGAGAAATACAGTAATAATTTTTCTATTCATTGGGAGTCCAGTTGATAAGAGCAGTGGTTTTGAATACAATTCTTTTTGATTTTTTGTTTCATATAAATGCCATACATTTTAGGTTGCTTGGTAAATGGTGCTTGTGATGAAAACATCTGCTTTTATCCTCTTCCCTTAAGAAAAAGCCATTCGGAGAAACTTTCAATTACCTTTCGTGTAAAAAGAGCATACTAATAAGCTTACACAAGCATTTTATCTGTTGGAGAATACTTCCTAATGAGACTTATCCTTCTACACCTGTCTATAGAGCAACATGAAGGAACATTTTTGACTAATAAGTGAAAAGGGGTTCTTTGTGAATTTATAATAAGCACATTTGCTTGTCAGTCTAAATTCACCCTATATAAGCTTTGTACTTTGAATGTGACTGAAGAAGAGAAGGAATATATATATGTGTACAATACAATGAGTGGCTTTGAAAAATATATTTTTATAGGAATGTAGGTAGATGGAAGACTTAGATTAATTAGTATCAAATGAAGAGTTGGTCAAAATCTGCCACAGAAAATAAACTACATTCCATCTTGAAGTTTCTTTGAACTCTGTAAATTGCATGAAAGCAGATTTATCAGTCCTCTGTTAAATATCTTATTTTTAATTAAAATGCATACAGCCCTTCTGATTTTTTCTTATTGTCTTTTCATGTGAAGAGAACACTTCTGGAGCTTATTTTTAACACTTGTTATTCAATTTACTAAATGACAGATGTAGAAAATTATCCTTCCTTAGGCTTTTCATTACCAATTTTATTTATAAATCTATAAATGTTTAGCAGTTATCTTAAAGGTTTTAAATAATATTTCATCATTTAATAAATGTAAAACATCTTCAAATACTTTAAATGTCTTAATAAATTTAAATATTTCATTTTTAAATGCTCAATTTTCTGTAAGTAAAATTCGGGATATCGGTAGGCTGCAGTCCACGGGGTCACTAAGAGTTGGACACGACTGAGCAACTTCACTTTCACTTTTCCCTTTCATGCATTGGAGGAGGAAATGGCAACCCACTCCAATGTTCTTGCCTGGAGAATCCCAGGGACGGTGGGGCCTGGTGGGCTGCCGTCTATGGGATGGCACAGAGTCAGACACGACTGAAGCGACTTAGCAGCAGCAGCAAATAACTATTACAAATCTGATTAACAAATAAAATGAATCAAAATGTCTTCTGGTTATTCTAAAACATTATATAAACAATAAGATATCAACTTAAAATACTATGCCTAAATCAAGCAATTAATTGCATATTTTACATTTGAAATTATGAAGAGGTAATAATTCGTAAGCATTTCTTTCCTAAAATTTGTATTTATTTGCGTATTTTTGGCTGCACTGGGTTTTGTTGTTGTGTGTGGGCTTTCTCTATTGCAGCAAGGGGGGCTGCTTTCTAATGTGGTGGCTCCTCATTGTGGTGGCTTCTCTCATTGCAGAGCACGGGCTCTAGGTGTGAGGGCTGCAGTAGGCGCAGCTCGCGGGCTCGAGAGTGCATGCTCTGTAGTTACGGCACATGGAATTATAGGTCATAAGCATTTCTAATATTTAGAATTTTATTGTAATTAGCATTTTATTGTAATATAAACTGTTTTAATTTTTAAGTTCTTCAATTTTCTATAACATCCAACATTTCCCTGATAATTTTGTTCTTAAGAGAACAATAAATAGGGTGAATCCATAAGTTTTGTAAATGTGCCAGTGCTATTCATGATAAAGTAAGAAATTTAAAATCAAATATCTATACAAAATATTCAATTATACCTTTAATAGTTTACCTTTAAACTATTACTCTAATGCTTAAGTATTACAAATGTGTACATTTCCAAATATGCATTGATTCCTTCTTAATGCAAAACTGTCTTCCATGATTCTAAATCTTTTATATATTTCTATATTTAATTGTGAATACGGCAACCCACTCCAGGATTCTTGCCTAGAGAATCCCACGGACAGAGGAGCCTGGCAGACTATAATCCATGGGGTTGCAAGAGTTGGACATGATTTAGTGACTAAACCACCACCGCCACCCTTGATTAAGAACAAATATATGCCCACTGAGAATGTAAGCACTGTCTCGGTAACTGAAGATACTCAGGTTACTCTGTACTTAATTCTAAATCTTTCTGCTGAGCAAGATGATGTCAACTACATGACTGTGGTGTATTATGAGAAGAGACTTTGAGCGGCTTGTTTATTGACTGGTCCCTTTTCCTTTTCTGTCTTTTGGAGAGGTGGGTAGCTGCTAATGGAAACCTAACCTATTTAGAGTTGATGTCAGAGATTCCAAACCTCAAGGAGGCAGTCACAAAGCTCATAGCCCCTGGAACTCAGTTGGCACAGGTTTCTTGATTCTCTTATCTCATAATGGAACTCTCCTTCCACCCATGTTATCCCTTCGTATGTATATTGAGGGCTTCCCTGCTGGCTCAGATGGTCAAGAATCCGCCTGCAATGCAAGAGACCTGGGTTCGATCCCTGGGTTGGAAAGATCCCCTGGAGAAGGGCATGGAAACCCACTCTAGTATTCTTGCCTGGAGAATCCCCATGGACAGAGGGGCCTGGCAGGCTACAGTCCATGGGTCACAAAGAGTTGGACCCAACTGAGTGACTAAGCACAACACAGCATGTATATTGAAGGTATTACTTTAGCTCTTAAGAAATGTATGTATATATGTTTCCAACTAAAATTTAAAAGTTCATTGAAATCTCAAGTGTTTTTTCCATCTAAGTTTAAAGAACTTGGAACTTAATGGATTTTTGCATTCTTTCATATTCTTAGTACCACAAAATGCTTCCAGGTATTAATGAGATGAATGTATTTATCATATAACATTTTACGACTTGGGTTTGAAAATTATAAAGTCATTCTATTGGCATTTATTTAATTATTGCTTCTGACATTTTCTTTGGATTGATCCCTACATTATTGGCAGTTAGAAGTAGAGAATGCTGTAATTTTGCTTGTAATGACAAAAGCACATGCTATTCATTGATATATGAGTGTGCTTCAACTTTAAAAGATGTTCAGATGATGCTTTTGTTTTTCTTGATTGTCTGAAACCTCAGAGTTCTCAGTACTTAGGGAGGTAATTTTATATGGGAGAGAAAGAAACAGAGAAAAGGAGACTAAGAAGAATAAGAAAGAAAAACCTAGATTATTCTGAGATTTTAAAACCCAAAGAAAACCAGAAAATTTTTGGCAGGCAACAACTGATAAATGTCTTCCAAAGCTCATTAACCTGGAAGAAACACACAGAGCAAGCACACACACACACAGCTAAAATGGCTAAAAATAAAGATGAGTTAATTTCAACTTTAAATGCAGTCATTTTGTATTTTTGAAAATGTTAAGTTGCTGCTGCTGCTGCTGCTAAGTCACTTCAGTCGTGTCCGACTCTGTGTGACCCCATAGACGGCAGCCCACCAGGCTCCCCCGTCCCTGGGATTCTCCAGGCCAGAACACTGGAATGGGTTGCCATTTCCTTCTCCAATGCAGGAAAGGGAAAAGTGAAAGTGAAGTCGCTCAGTCGTGTCTGACTTTTCATGACCCCATGGTCTGCAGCCTACCAGGCTCCTCTGTCCATGGGATTTTCCAGGCAAGAGTACTGGAGTGGGGTGCCATTGCCTTCTCCAAAATGTTACGTTAAGACTTCTTAAAAAGACCGGGTAGTAGTAAAAGACTGAATAGCTGATTAGTACAGCGACATGATTTTAAAGAGAAGGAATGAGTGAAAGACTTGATTTTTAATGTGTGATATGCAGGTGTATTAAAAAACTTTGATAAAAGTTGTTCTTTTCTAAGTAGTAACAGATGTTTTCAGGTGTATAGAGGTGTGTATGAATGTCAGAGATTAAAATAGAAACTGAACAGAAAAGCAGTGCTACTATGGAAAATTTATTCATTTAACACTGTTCCACTGAGGAAGTATTTTAATGCTGCATTGTATGTATACAGTTATTCACATCTGCCTAAATGTTTTTTATTCGACTTTCAGAAAATTTAAGTTTGTTGCAATCCTATTTTTACCTTTAATAAACAGCTCCTGAGTCTTAGAAAGGAAAAAAGATGGAATAAGTAGATATCTAAAATAATGCTTTTGACTTCTAAGAAATATTAAAATCCTGCACATAAAAATATTTAAGGACCACAGATAATTCTAGTCTGTTGGCTTCCTTTTACAAACCATTGTCCTGTAGACTCTGCCCATTAATATTCATGCCCTTATTTGTAAGGGAATGGTGCCTTTGTGCTTTTGAAGTTTCTTTTTCCCTTTTGTCCTATCGGTCCCTGGAATTTTCCTTCCCTTTGCACTTGGAAGTGTGCTGTCTCGGGCTGGAGTTTTGATTGCTCTTTTCCCTCCATTTCTCTGCTCTTTATCCAGTGCCAGGCCCTGGTAGCGCCTCCTATAGGTGAGAATGTGAAGGAAGCACAACTGTAAAGCTACTGACGCGTCAGGGCCAACGGTTATCCTCTAGGTTACAGAATTTCCTTTAGTCCTCATCAGGCTTGATCCTCTGCTCTCTGAAGCTGGAAAAGAGCTGGCATTTGCTTCAGCCTACCTGGACCGCTCAGCCTTTGGTGATGGACCATAATTGCAGACCTTAGGTCCACCCCAGCTGTTCAGTAGTAGAAACACAACATCTACTTCCAGTCAACTCTGGCTTATATTCAAATATTCACAAAGCAACCATTTACTTAATGAACAATTTATGCTGTGGTAGCATACTAAGCATGGGGTAAATATGAGTGGGCAAATGGCTGCTCCCCTTTTGGAATCCACATTGTCATGGAACTTTAGGAAGATGACCTTTCACTCACTCAGGCCTGCAGTGGTTTCCCTGTACCTCATACACTGTGTCTGTCTCCTTTCCTATCGCTTCATAAAACTGTGCTGTGTTGAGTGCTGGTGTTTCACACCCTACTGACCCATTAACAGATATTTTAATATCTGATATCCCATAATAGATATTTTTAATATCTCTCTATTGGTGATAACTATGTGAACATTTTATATGTAGCAGTGAGTGCCTGTAAAGCTGGAAGATAAAGGAAAACCATGGAACAACAGACTGGTTCCAAATTGGGAAAGGAGTCCATCAAGGCTGTATATTGTCACATTGCTTATTTAACTTGTATGCAGAGTACATCACACAAAATGCCAGACTGGATGAAGCACAAGCTGGAATCAAGACTGCAGGGAGAAATGTCAATAACCTCTGATATGCAGATGACACCACCCTTATGACAGAAAACAAAGAAGAACTAAAGAGCCTCTTGATAAAACTGAAAGAGGAGAGTGAAAAAGTTGGCTTAAAGCTCAACATTCAGAAAACGAAGATCATGGCATCTGATCCCATCACTTCATGGCAAATAGATGGGGAAATAATGGAAACAGTGACAGCTTTTATTTTCTTGGGCTCCAAAGTCACTGGAAATGATGACTGCAGTCATGAAATTAAAAGACGCTTGCTCCTTAGAAGAAAAGCTATGACAAACCTAGAAAGCTTATTAAAAAGCAGAGATGTTACTTTGCCAACAAAGGTCTATCTAGTCAAAGCTCTGGTTTTCCCAGTAGTCATGTATGGATGTGAGATTTGGACCGTAAAGAAAGCTGAGGGCCAAATAATTGATGCTTTTGAACTGTGGTGTTGGAGAAGACTCTTGAGATTCCCTTGGACTGCAAGGAGATCATATCAGTCAATCATAATGGAAATTAATCCTGAATGTTTATTGGAAGGGCCAATGCTGAAGCTCTCTGAAACTCCAATATTTTGGCCACCTGATGCGAAGAACTGACTCACTGGAAAAGACCCTGATGCTGGGAAAGACTGCAGGCAGGAGAAGAAGGAGACGACAGAAGATAAGATGGTTAGATGGCATCACCGACTGGATGGACAGGAGTTTGAGCAAGCTCTGGGAATTGGTGATGGACAGAGAAGCCTGACGTGCTGCAGTCTATGAGGTCACAAAGCGTCAGACACAACTGAGCGACTGAACTGAACCCTTTATCTTCATTTCTACCTTAAAAAGGTAAATGCAGAACAAGGCAGCAAGGAAGATATGGGGTCTTGGGTCATGACAAAAGTGTGATGAAGCAGGCAAGGGTAGCCTTCTTTCTTTAATGCTTTGTATTCTTCCTGAGTCTGTGCCCTTACCCTCTCCAGAGAACAGGTTTCTAAATAGAAGAGTTGCAGTCTTCAATCAAGAGTGTATCAGGGACTTTGTGAGCACAAGGGAAAAGGCAAGGGTGGTATGGATTGAGAGAGTAGCATTGGCTGATAAACACTACTACTACTACTAAGTCACTTCAGTCGTGTCCGACTCTGTGCGACCCCAGAGACGGCAGCCCACCAGGCTCCCCTGTTCCTGGGATTCTCCAGGCAAGAACACTGGAGTGGGTTGCCATTTCCTTCTCCAAAGCATGAAAGTGAAACGTGAAAGTGAAGTCGCTCACTCGTGTATGACTCCTAAGGACACCATGGACTGCAGCCCACCAGGCTCCTCTGTCCATGGGATTTTCCAGGTAAGAGTACTGGAGTGGGGTGCCATTGCCTTCTCCTGATAAACACTACCATGTGTAAAATAGTAGTAGGGAAGCTGCTGTATGGCACTGGGAGCTCAGATCAGTGTTTTGTGATGACCTAAATGGGTGGGATGGGGAGTGGGAGCGAGGCTCAAAAGGAATGGGATATATGTATGCTTATAGCTGATTCATGTTGTTGTATAGCAGAAACCAGCACTAAATTGTAAAGCAATTATCCTCCAATTAAAAAAATTTTTTTTAAAGAAATAAAAAAGTATATCAGAACAACCCTTAATCACTCTAACCTCTGAACATCTTCTCAGGTGTATTTGGTTGGAAAATATTAGTGACAATTATAACTGTTATTATTGTAAAGATTTGCATAGGAATGTGGGGCTCACTTGAACATGTGGGTGGGCACAGACATGTGGGTAGACACAGAGATAAGCCACAGACATAGGGACTCATTCATTCATTCAGCTATAGTTCTTAAAGCTTCTTTATACCCTACTATAGTACACTTGGGGATTAAAGAGTAACCCAGAAAGTTTAGAATTTTAGCTTCATCAGCCCAGAGCATACTGGAGGAAATAGAAAAACTAAAATAGGGAAAATGCATAAGTAAAATACTTATAATCTGGAATAAGTACCATGGCTGAAATACATGGTGGGAGGTGGGGGGGGGGGGCGGTGCGGAACTACGTAAGATGTTGCGTGTTGCCTGTGGAAGATTTGCATGTACAAAAGGTAACTATATAAGACTTATCTAAGGAAATTTCATTTAAACTGGGACCTGAAAGATTAGCGTGGGGCAAGAGTGTGTCCTAGGTAGCAATAAACAGGATGTGCAAAGGCCTTTACATTGGAAAATTCCTAGGCTGTTTGAGAGAGGCTATGTTGGAGGCAGAGTAGGCATGAGAGCAAAATTCAAACAAGCTATTTCAGTTTTATTCAAAACTACCTATGGTTCTGGAAACTTTAAAAAGTAGATTCTTTGTAATCTTTGAGAGAACGTGATTTTGTTCCCTTCAGGATCTTGTTTTCATAAATTTTCATTTTATTATTTTCAAGTAAGAAAACTGGCCATGTACTGCCCTCGTGTGGCGAACTGCTGCAGTTACATGAGCCTTGCTTCTGGTGAAGTCTGAAGCCATGATTTTAGCAAAATCCTTGCACATATATTTCAGCTAATCTGAATCACTTCTAGCAGCTGTTGCTCAGATTCTAATATATAAATATACCTGTTTCCATTATTCGTTGGGTTTGTGTTTTACCATTCGTCCACACTTTACTGTGGAATAAAGATGATGTATAGGAAACATAAATTTTAGTAGCTTCTAGAACCAGGCAGATTAAGAGAAAGTGAGTGAAGATAGACTGGGTCTCAATCAGTGTTGTTGTTGTTTAGTTACTAAGTCGTGTCCAGCTCTTTGCAATAGGGTAAAGTGAAGACTATAGAGAAAGTCATTCAAGTACACATACATATTTTATAAACAAGGAATGCCAAAATAAATAGGCTTACGGGCCGCTTCTATTTTTCAGTCTCTCTCCTCAAATTCTACTTCCAGCCCATGCACCTGATTAATTTGTCAATCCTTCACTTGATGAACTGATACCTGGTTATTTCATATATCAAGTTGTCTAATTCTATTTCCAAGTTGGACATTTTGCCACAAGTGTATTTTGGAAAGTGTTTCAGAAAGTTTTGTTGCTCAAAATTAGGTACTTTGTAGATACTCATTTCTTCCTTCTTCCCTCCTTCCTTTTCTCTCCTCCTTTTTCTTCGGGCAGTCATTTTCATGACAAGTGTTTTTCAACAAATTATTGCCTCTGTGCTTTACGGACAACAGCTGCTGGACTTACCTGCCATTTCTGTTTGCACTGGGGTAGACCGAGGCATTTTCTGAGAAGACCCTGAGCTCTTCCAGCCAGTACTGGGTGTACACATTTTAAACTCAGAAATTGAGTGGTTTTCTCTTAAGGTTCATCCTTGTCAGGTTTTTTCTTTCCGTTTGAGGAGCTTGTACTCCACACCATTTAGTTGAGTTTTAGAATGTGCAGTTCTGCTTGTAAATGGAAATATAGAATTAAAGTTTTCCTGATACTTTTCAGGGACCATAATCTCAAATTCACTGCCGTTCAATGCCTTTTAGACACTTGGCTAAGAAGAAAAATATTTATGGAAGCTTGTCTGGAGGAAATGTGGTCATCCATCTGCCATAGCATCTAAAATCTATTTCAGGATTAAGGGAGGCCATCAGAGATCTATCTAACTGGACCACACACTGCGTCTGCACAATTGCTTTTTTTCTGAACTGTGCTTTGCTATCATGATAAAATGTGCTCTCCAGGAGGGCTCCAAGGAAAGTATTTTCTCTTCATATCGGCATTTGTGTCAAATAACTGGTTTGTTTTGTGTATATTCTTGTTACTGGGTATAGTTTCTGTTTTCTAAATATTAATTATAAAGTGCGCTTTGTTGCTCAGACATGAGGCAAGAATACTGGAGTGGGTTGCCGTGCCCTCCTCCAGGGGATCTTCCCAACCCAGGAACTGAACTCAGGTCTCCTGCATTGCAGTCAGATTCTTTACCATCTGAGCTACCAGGGAAGCCCACATATTAGTTGTAAAAGTCAACATCAAATGCGTATTCTACCTTGGCTGAGTATGTGATTTGTCAAGGCATGTATTGGTTCACAAGCCACATTCTTGCCACCACATTTTGCTTTTCTGTTTTCCAAAGGATCTCTTTAAAGAGTTTAAATATTTATCTTACTAATTTGTATGCATTTACTTAAAAGCAACTTAAAAGCTCATGGGACCAAAGTGATATGTAAATAACCATAGGGTTTATATCGATGGCATGCTTAATTATAAAAGTGATTTCCTTGCCGACAGGACTTTAAGGATAAAGTGCACTGTGATTCCACAAGGACTGAAGCCTCCCTTCAAATAACATGGATTTTAGAAACCAGGCTAATCCTGTTTCTCAGTGTTGAGTGGTTGAACTTGTGGACTATTGATGTGTTGATTTTCCCCAAGGAAAAATATTGCTAAATAAGGTGAGAGGAGATGAAGAGTAAATTGAAAATGGCTGAAATATTATCTTTAGGATAACATTTGAGCCAGTGTATCTATTAGTTCAAGCTGAGTCCTCCTTCCCTGCCTCTCCCTCATAATGAAAGATCTGTGCTGCACCCAGTGTGGGTTTGTGAAATCAATACATGTTTGTGACATAGAACTTCCCTTCAGTGAAGATTGGCACCCACAGAAGGCGCAGGGGAAAATGAGTCTTATTTACCCATTGGGATCTGGATCTATGATCTGATTCATTGTCCAATGTAATCCTTCTGAGGTTTTGAATGATAATGAGCTTCAGAAATAATTGTATTAAAATGCTTTAACTTTATGTAAACGTAATTTAATAAGATGTTGGATGTGTGTAGTGGTGCAACCGTCTAGCCTTGAGTGCAGTCCTGAGACTAGAGACAATATGCCTGCATACAGGATATTTGGAAGGCATGTGCATTCTTAGACCCTAGTTAATTTGTTCTAAGAGGTATGTTCTTTCTGCCCACAACATAATAATCAAAGCTCGAAATTAACTATTTTCTAATGACAGTGAAGAATTCCTGGCTTAACAATACTATTAGGTTATCTTACCTAAGATATTGTGACAAGACAAAATTTATGATTGACAGCCAGGTTTAAATTACAGAGTAGGCAACAAATGAAATGAAAAGTACATCCTTGAGAAACTTTTATTGCTAATGATGTGAGACTGTTAAAATATAGTTAAATACACAGAATGTGGAAATATATTTATCAAGAACAGGACTCAGAAGAGAAGTATGAAGATTAAAATACTGTAAATGGAATTTAGGTTCTCAAATCCCGGATCCCAAACAGCTTGGTACATGTTACTCTGATTTCACAGAGTTACGAAGTACAGAGCTGGAAAGGGTATTTAGGATGACCTGATTCAGCCCCTTTCATTTTGTGATGAGGCTTCTGACTTCAGAAGTTGAGAGTATTCAGGATCACATGTTGCAAGATGGCAACTAGAACTTAGATCCCTTGGCTCCTAGCTGACTGCAGTTTATCCTGGTTGTAAATTAAAATGGTAATGTTTCCACTGCATTACTGGAATTCTGGGGACTGCCTTCTAATCCAGTTTAAAAGTGACAGAGGAAACCTGTCACTCTGCTTCATAGTATCACTTTGTATTTTAAAATGCTTATATAAATGGCTTCCCTGGTAGCTCAGCTGGTAAAGAATTCACCTGCAATGAAGGAGACACTGGTTCAATTCCTGGGTTGGGAAGACCCTTGAAGAAGGGAATGGCTACCCACTCCAGTATTCTGGCCTGGAGAATTCCATGGACTGTATAGTCCATGGGATCGCAAAGAGTTGGACACGACTGAGTGACTTTAACTTTTCACAGGCAACAAACAGTGATTGGCAAAACATTGAATTTGTACATAAGCTAGAAACAGTTTCACCTAAGGCAGTGAACTCTTGCCTGGAAAATCCCATGGACGGAGGAGCCTGGTAGGCTGCAGTCCATGGGGTCGCGAAGGGTTGGACACGACTGAGCGACTTCACTTTCACTTTTCACTTTCATGCACTGGAGAAGGAAATGGCAACACACTCCAGTGTTCTTGCCTGGAGAATCCCAGGGATGGGGGAGACTGGTGGGCTGCCGTCTATGGGGTCGCACAGAGTCAGACACAACTGAAGCGACTTAGCAGTAGCAGCAGCAGTGAACAGTAAGGAATGCAGTCAATGTGTCTGAGCGCGTGAGCAACCATTTGAGCATGAGAAAACTGCAACACTTCATCCTCTGCTGGTGAGATCATCAGTTGTCATGACTGGTTTGGAAAACAGTTTGCAGTTAGGAGTTTGAAGATGCTCACATCCTGTGATCCAACAACTAGACTCCTAGGCAAGCAATGAGGAAGCTCAACCCCACGTGCCTCAGGACACACAGACAAAGATTCTCAAGGGTTCTCATAGCAGCTGTGCCTGCAACAAGAACACCAAACTCTGGCAGAAGAACATGTAAACAAGTCACCATATTTACAAAATGGAATATACTCAGCAGGGTGAATGAAGAAAATAACTATAAATGTCAGCAAGATGAACAGGGCAAAAGTAGTACGTCACAGAAAGACATACAATTCTTGAGTCTGTTTGTGTAAAGTTCAAATACATATAACCCTAAACAATAGCATGTTAGGAGTAATAGATATTACGGTATAACTGTTAATAAGAAGGGAATAAAAAAAAGCAAGATGCAAGTTAATGGTAACCTCTATGGGAGTGGGCAGAGTGAGCCCCCTCAAAGAGCTTCATGGTTTCTAGCTTTTCTTATTTTGAGCTAGATGGTTTTATACAGGGGCTATTTTTCACTTTAATATTAACACCTCATGCATTTATCATAAGTGTGTAGGCATTTGGTGCTCCAAAAGGAAGAACATGAGAAATTATTTTTACCTTAAATAGCTGAACATCCAGTTCTGGATGGTTATTCTTTCTCTATATCCTTCTCCGAACTTAATTCATAGAAGGCATTGTCCAGTGTCCTCTGATTCCTGTCACTTTTTTATTTCACGAAGGAGATGTGTGTGTCTCTCTGCCCTCTGGCTGGCATGCTGCAGACATTTCACTTCTGGCAGCTTAGAGTCATCTCAGGAAACCAGGCCAGCTGGCAGCGTGCTTTACTCTTGGTTCCTGCCTCAGTCTATTAAAAACTGATAAAAATATGTGTCTCTTTTTCTCAACTCTGTAGTATGACCCAAACATAGCACATCCCTAATTAAATGGACACAGAATGATTTCCTGACAGCAGGTGGTAGCCGATGCTTGCCATTCCCCAGGAAGGAGGGATAGTCAAGGCTATAACTATATAAACACCCACAGACTGGTTCTTGTGACTGCTGCAGCTCTTGGAGATTTAATTTCTCCACCAGGTGCTATGCAGGCTGTGTCCACACTGCATTCTCTCTCTTCCCTACAGCTGCCCAGTGGTCCCGTTGTTTCCAGATCTTTCTCTTCATAATTTTTTCCTTTTCTCACACAGCTGACTTTGCCAGCAGAGTTCAGTAGGTAAAAGGGAACTTACAAAGCTTTGTCTACTGAATGTAGCTACAATTTAAAAAAATCTTAGCATTCTTACAATTTTCATTCAACAGTGGAGTCAGAAGAGCAAAGTCAACAATTTCTATGAAAGAGCGCTTCCTTATAGCCGACTCGTGCTTTAAAGGGCTTCCCAGTTGTCACTGGTGGTATAAAGAATCCACCTGCCAGTGCAGAAGACATAAAAGATGCGGATTTGATCCCTGGGTCAGGAAGATCCCCTAGAGGAGGGCATGGCAACCCACTCCAGCATTCTTGCCTAGAGAATCCCATGGACAGAGAGGCCTGGCAGGCTACAGTGCATAGAATTGCAAAGAGTTGGACACGACTGAAGTGACTGAGCATGCATGCATGATTTAAGTGTGTAAGCTTAGTGATATATTGATAACCTGTGATCAGCTTACCCTCTATCATGGGTTGAGTTTCCTTCTTTTATTTATTATATCCTGTGTATAACTTTATTCTCCCTAGGTAAATCCTGTACCGTTTGCTGTATTTACTTGTTTTTTTAGTTTAAAAAAGTAATCAAACACAAGAAAATATCACTCACTCAATCAGTGCTTAGACTAGATAATAACAATTTATTATTTTTATTAACAATAAGAAACTGTTATTAAAATAACAGTTCTTGGAAACTCTAACATATTTTTCTTATATTTGTTTTCTTCATTTTCATAATGAAATGCTTTGTACCTATGTACATATTACTATAAATATTGACTATAAGAGATTCCAGTTCACAGCCCATCTGAAGGACCAATCTGCCTCATACATCTTAAGAAATTCATCTGATGAAATAATTGCAACTAATCATGGAATAAAATTCTATTTTCTGAAGACTTTTTTTCTTTTCCCCAAATAGTTGTTAAGTACTGGGCTATATTATAAAATATTTCACGAATTCTTTTAGTGTATAGCTCAGTGTTTCTTATAGGTAAAATGCCCATAATAAGTATGGATTATATTTTTTGAGTTTTTTAGAATATTACAAATTAACAATACAGAATAAATGCATAGTTTATGCAACAGCTATGTTCATGCAGATTTGGTGGGGCTATAAAAGAATAAATATTTCAGAACAGATCTGGTTCACTTACACTATATATATTATAGTGTATATATATTATATATATATTATATATCATCCTTTCATATAATTATGATACCATGCACTTTAGATCTGTGACAAACCATCACAAAAGTTTTAAAGAGGGGTTAGTGTTATAAGATTAAGTATGTATTTCCTAGGCCTTTATTGTTGTTAAATTTAATTGTTAAAGATTTGATTAAAGTCTTGAAGAACAATTTCTACAGTAAAGAAATTTCACAATCGAATGATTTAAAGTGAAATGATAAAAAACATGAAAATGTTAAAATGTTCATATAAAAATGTTCTCTAATATATCTCAGAGGTGAAATATGATTTAGTTTTCATGTGAAATTGAGATGTAAATAATCACTCAAGCAATATACACTTCCTGTGTTACCCAATAGTGAATACCTTAGGCTGAGTGGCTGAATAAATACTGATGTCTCACATCTCTGGAGACTGGGAAGCCCCAGCTCACAGCACCAGCAGATCTGATGTCTGGTGAGGAGCCATTTTCTGGTTCACAGGTGACAACCTTCTTGCTGTACTCTCATATGGCTGAGAGATAGGACTCTAGTCTCTTCCTCTTCTTATTCAATTCAGTTCGTCGCTCAGTCATGTCCGACTCTTTGCGACCCCATGAATCACAGCACGCCAGGCCTCCCTGTCCATCACCAACTCCCGGAGATCACTCAGACTCACGTCCATCGAGTCAGTGATGCCATCCAGCCATCTCATCCTCTGTCGTCCCCTTCTCCTCCTGCCCCCAATCCCTCCCAGCATCAGGGTCTTGGACACTAATTTCTTTGTGGTGGCCCCAACTTCATGATTTCATCTAAACCTTCCATTGCAAAATAACATTACATTGGATGTTAAGGAGTTTAGGGGGGAGCAGTGTGGGACAAAAACATTCAGTCAGTTCAGTTCAGTTCAGTCACTCAGTCATGTCTGACTCTGCAACCCCATAGACTGCAGCACACCAGGCTTCCCTGTCCATCACCAACTCCTGGAACTTGCTCAAACTTATATCCACCGAGTCAGTGATGCCATCCAACCATTTCATCCTCGGTTATCCCCTTTTCCTCCTGCCTTCTATCTTTCCTAGCATCAGGGTCTTTTCCAATGAGTCAGTTCTTTGCATCAGGTGGCCAAAGTATTGAGCTTCAGCATCAGTCCTTCCAATGAATATTCAGGGTTGATTTCCTTTAGGATGGACTGGTTGGATCTCCTTGCAGTCCAAGGGATTCTCAAGAGTCTTATCCAACACCACAGTTCAAAAGCATCAGTTCTTCGGCATTCAACTTTCTTTATAGTTCAACTCTCACATCCGTACATGACTAATGGAAAAACCATAGCTTTGACTATACAGACCTTTGTAGGTAAAGTAATGTCTGCTTTTTAATACGCTGTCTAGGTTTGTCATAGCTTTTCTTCCAAGGAGCAAGCATCTTTTAATTTCATGGCTGCAGTCACCATCTGCAGTGATTTTGGAGCCCCCCAAAATAAAGTCTGTCACTGTTTCCATTGTTTCCTCAACTATTTGCTATGAAGTGATGGGACCGGATGCCATGATCTTAATTTTTTATCACTTCCTAAACTCAAGTTCCTCATTTATTTTCAAAACTGATGTATAAACAACTATCTCATTTGATATGGTAGGTGCTATAATGTTAAGGAGCCTTCCAGAAACAGTTGACAATTGTATTTAAATGGATAATGAGATAGCAGAGCAAAATAATCCTAACTTTACCCTTTATGTAGCAAAAAATATTATCAGTTCACCTAACAAAACTGTATCCCAAGAGTGACACATAGATGTTAATGAAGATAATTTTTGTTCAATAGTAAAATTAATAGGTAAAATCAAATAATGTCAGTTCCAAGGTTTAATATCTAGTGAAGAAATGCTAAAATAATCTGGATTAGTACTGTATGATTATGCCAAATCAAACCCCAATTATTTCATATTGAGGTCCTGGAGATTTTTTAGGTAGACTGTCAGTATGATACACATTTTGCATTCAATATTTTCAAAATTTAGGTTATCATCTCATTTTGTGATTAAAGTAACCCTCTCAGTGTTACTGTAAAGATGCACAAGTTTTCTTGCTGCAGTATAAAATAGAGTATATAAGCCAGAAAACTGTTTAATCTTTCACCTAATTTTAACTTCTTTTCATAGACAATTTTGCTGTTATCATGGTGGTTTTCACACTAGGATTTGCCTTTGCAAAATCTGACATTCATATCATCAAATCTGATATGATACATTGAGCTTTCTCTTTACAAGTGATATTTTATAAAGTTCATTCTGTATTTGGAAACATAGACAAAATGTCGTCACTTTCAAAGCACCTAATAGTCATATTTCATATTATTCTGACCATGGATAATTTAAATATTTAATATGTTAATGTTTTAAATGGTAAGATCCTACTTTATAGCACAGGAAATTATATTCATTATCATATGATAAACATAATGGAAAATAATATGAAAAAGAATACATGTATCTATAAATTGATCTGGATTAATACAGATTGGGTGACTTTGCTATAAGTGGAAATTAACATGACATTGTAAATCAATGACACTTCAATGCAGTTTAAAATAAAGATGTTAATGTTTTGGTTCTACTTCAAAAATAGAATAATTTGCTCTCTATATTTGAAAGATACTAATTTTTAAAAATTACACTTTAATTTTGGGATAATTACAGATTTATATACATTGAGCTCTCAGGTAGCCTTTACCCAGTTTGCTCCAATGGTACTACTTTTCAAAACTGTAGTGTAACATCACAACTCATATTTTGAGTTAGGCAATTCATCAGGCATTTAGATTCAGTTTTACATTTTATATTGATCCCTACAATCCATTTAGCTTTTTTTTTTTTTTTTTAAATAAACTCTGTAGGAGCTAAACCTACTGCCTTGGTTCTTTAGTTAAATTTTACCTCTAATAAGTCAAATTATACTTACACAACTCCAGTGAGGGTACATTGTTTCTAAAGCTAAGTTTAAATAAAACCTTTAAAGGAAAGTCTAAGAGATTTTCTAGCTATAAAAGGGGTAAAGTTGCAGTGTAGTGGTTCTCTGTCCTTACATTTCAGGACCTAAGTGTTTTATATTTTGAAAATATGTATTCATTAATAAGCAAGAAGGTGTCACAACTGTGGGGAGAACCATGACAAGCATGTATATTTTAGTATTTGGATACGTTCTACACAAAAGGAGTTCTTTATAATTAAACTATCATTTCATACAAATAGAAGTCATTCAGCATGTGATAGGATGCTATAAAAGAACAATTTATATCTTATAGTGTAAGATGCATGAGGGTAATAGTAAATAAAATATAATGTACTGCATTTGGCCGTGAACTTACTGTACATGTAGATGGATGGGCTCATTAACCTTTCTCACACATCTTCTCTATTTTGGAAGCTAACTTTATATTATAGTAGTAAAGACAAGACTGAAACCCTGGCTCACTGATAATGTCTTCTGATACAGACTCTTAGTGATGTAGACTGAATGGCCCAGCAGAGACAGTAACTTGCAAAAGGTATGTTCAGAACTTTTTATAGTTTAACAAATATTTCCCTATTTCCCCAAAATATAATGCAAGCATTGTAAAATGGATAACATTTATTTGACATACTGTATCAATTTCATAGCAATTTAGTCTATTTAAAACTAAATTGACTAAGGTTGCTAACAAATAATATGATATTGCATTTTAAGTTTTATATTTTTATGGAAATATATTTTAAGTCATTCATTTCAGTAATAGTTTTCACTTGACCTATTAAAATGTTAGTGACTCAGTTGTGTCTGACTCTTTATGATGCCAAGGACAATACCCAGTCAATGGAATTCTCCAGGCAAGAATACTGGAGTGGGTAGCCATACCCTTCTCCAGGGATTTTTCCAACCCAGGGATTGCACCCAGGTCTCCTGCCTTGTAGGCAGATTATTTTACCATCTGAGCTACCAGGGAAGAACATTTAAACATTATACCTAATTAAAAGGGCAATGCTTGTAGTCAGTGAATCCTGATTTGGTAAGGTGAAATGTATTTGTTTAATTTAAATTTATATGAGGTATTTTATCTGAATTTATTTCTATAGGTCACAAAGAGAAAGCATGGCAGTGACTCTAGGTTATTCTTAGTCTTTTAGTGGGCAGTGCCCAGGTGTATATGACACTCAACTCAGATATACTCAACTCACCTTAATGTCTGAAGTTATCTCCACAGATCTGGCAATGTGGCCCAGAAAATCCCAAGTGCTTACGTTAAGATCCACTGGTATTGATAAATGGGTATACTGACAGTGTATTGGTGTTACCATAAAGATATCTTCAAAATCAATTCCTTGTCACTGAACCAGAGGAGCAGATAGTGGCTGAGGCCATGTCTGAAGCTAGGTAATAAGGCAAGCTCTTAGTTGAAGCATTTATTTTCTCTGAAACATTTCTAGAACTCTTCTCTAAATGAAATATTGGTTATGGTATGAGTCACCCCAATGGAAATAATGTGGGAAACATATTACAGCAAATGATTTGTTATCGTCATTAGTTACAGTTTCCCAAATGGCCACACAAGAGGTTGTCTTCATTGGGTACACAATTTTTAGAGTTGCATTTATTTTTAACTTAACACAAAACCCTTGCCTGCAAACCACTCAAATAATTGCAGTGAAAAGAATATCATATTCACCAGTATAAGATCTGCTCTTTTGTTTTCCTCAAAGACAGGATTTCTTTCAGGAAAATCATGCATCGATGCTTTCCTAAAGCTGGGAACGTTAACATAAGGCACTCCTCATTTCTGAGTGTCCTGCCCATTCCCACCTCCAGAACCTCACAAATCTACTTACCAGCATGTCAAGTCGCTTCTCTTGAAGAATAAACACCAGAAAGTAGGAGGCTCAAGAGTGACAGAAATTTAGACCGAAATTCAGAAACGGACATCTAAAGTTAATTACAGCCCTGTCATTCACAGTTATCACTTCAGCTTTCATTTTTTCTATCAAAACTAACATATGTCTCCTACTTTTTTCTCTGCGAGATTGATGTCCTCTTATTCTTAGTTTTAAATTTCTCTGAGTATCAGTCCATGGTCACTTTTTGGAAAACAATCTTAAACATGAAGTCTTGAAATGCATTTTTGTTTGGCAAATTTTATAATGAAAAAGTCTGGGCAAGTAGCTTGCATTTCATTACCATAGACAGAGGAGCCTGGCAGGTTGTAGTCCGTAGGGTAGCAAAGAGGCAGACACGACTGAAGCAACTTAGAACAAAACACCAGTTATCCTGGTAAGCTTCCTCAGTTCATGAGCTCGTTACTTCACACATCTTCTGTCCTTCATGTCTTGCGGCAAAGTTTAGGAAAGTTGTGAACGTGATCGACAACCTGAAAGGACAGACCTCCTTTATTGTAACCACTAGTTTTTTAAAATAAACTTGATGGACTGTTTTACTAGTGACTTTCAATTTTTGATGGTTCATTGAACATTTGGGGATTAAAAACACATATTCATACAATGTGAAGACAAAATATTGCTACATGAAAGTCATTAGTCTATATACTATCTTTCTAATACTGATCTTGTAATATAAATCCTATATTCTTTCAATCGTATGGTAGGTATTTTCTTTAAAACTTGATGATTTTTAAAGGAAGAATCATGTTGTTTGTGTGTGTGTGTGTGTGTTAATTACTCACTTGTATCCAAATCTTTGTGACCCCATGGACTGTAACTTGTCAGGCTTTTCTGTCCATGGAATTTTCCAGGCAAGAATACTGGAGTGGGTTGCCATTCCCTTCTCCAGAAGAATCATGTGGGATGTATTTAATTGTAACTATATATTTTAAGGGCTTCCCTGAGAGTTCAGTTGGTAAAGAATCTACCTACAATGCTGGAGACCCTGGTTTGATTCCTGGGTCAAGAAGATCCTCTGGCACACATCAACATGAATCATATTGATGTGTGGCAGAACCAATACAATATTGCATAGTAAAAAAATAAATTAATTTTTTTTAAAAAGTAAAAAAAAATAAATTTTTGAGTTAAAAAAAAAAAAAGAAGAAGATCCTCTGGAGAAGGGATAGGCTACCCACTCCAGTATTCTTGGGTTTCCCCTGTGGCTCAGCTGGTAAAGAATCTGCCTGCAATGTGGGAGACCTGGGTTTGATCCCTGGGTTGGGAAGATGCCCTGGAGAAGGGATAGGCTACCCATCCAGTATTGTGGCTGAAGAATTCCATGGATTGTATGGTCCATGGGGTTTCAAAGAGTCAGACACAACTGAGCGACTTTCACTTACTTCACTGTATTTTCTAAAGGAGTCTCTAAAAAATTGAGAGAGCACACACATGCTTTTCAAATATTAAAGCTTTGTTACCTCTTCATATGGTTGGTTAGAAAGAAAAGGAGAAGTTCTTAAATGCATCTCTGGCACTGAGGTAATTGCCTTTATGATATTTAGCATCCACTTAAGTTTGCTTTTTGTAGGATTCTGGGGACCAGCTGTTAAAGTAGGGGGGAGATGGCTGTAGTAACTTAAGAAGCAAAAATCTTAAGCATAAATACTTAAATTATGAATTAAGAGGTGGCAATGGGTAAGAGTTTAACATCTATAAAATTGATTTACTAAAGAAAGGCCTGTAGTAGAAAAAAGTACAATGTCAGATGCAGCAAATAGTAGTTCTTGGACATATAATATGTCAGGAATACATAGTTTCAACCACCCTCTTTGAAATAAAACAAGCACAGATACAAATTATGTTTTCTGTCTGTGAGTGTGTGTGTGTGTATGTGTGTTTACACTGTTATTGACCTGAGTATTCTGCCTATTTATCTTTGGGTTACCCCTAATTTTCTAAAGACTAATTGGAATCAAGACACGATCTTGCTTCTACCATGAGGATCTGGATTTTAATTATTATCACTGCTCCTCCCCCCACCACCAGTTACACACACTCAGCCGGGTGTGTGGGACATACTGCCGCTAATGCTTAGTCACTCAGGCATGCTCAGCTCTGTGCGACCCTGTGGACTGTAACCTGGCAGGTTCCTCTGAACATGGCAAGAATTCTGCAGCGGGTTGCCATTCCCTTCTCCAGCGGTTCTTCCCAACCCAGGGATCTAACCTGGGTCTCCTACATTGCAGGCAGATTCTTTACTGCTGAGACTCCAGGGAAGCCCCTGGGACATACTGGCAGGGCCTTAAATGCAGGAGGACCACCCACCCTTAGGTTTACACCTAAGCATGGTTTTTGCTTCAGTAATCCAGTCTGTGTAATCCCTCAGGAGAAACAAAGGCTTGCCCTTAGAGATATTAGGATTTGGAAGTTTTCAAAGTTCAAAGATTTTTCAAGGAGAAGGCATTCTCCTTAAAAACTTAAATACTACTAATACTCACTCTATAAACATGTTCTTGGTTAATATTTAAGTCCGTGCTGGGTCACCAGAAAAGGTTGTGCTACACTCTTCTGCATTGGGAACGATCCTTGAACTAGTAAGCTTTCAGGGTGACATTTAGATGGAACTTTTTAGAAATATATCACTTTCTGGGGAAAGTACGGCAGAGTAGAACAGATTTATAGAGCTGGAAGCCTATTATGCAGAGCTGTAGATCACTGCTGTCGACCAATGAGACCAGCTTTTTTTTTTTTTTTTTGCAAAGATTTACCAAATGTCCTTTGTCTTGTCTTCCCTTGTTGAAGTAACAATTCAACCTCATTTTTTTGCTTGAAAATTCAAATTATTCCTTATTCGAAATCATTTTTCTTGATTATTTTTCCCAATCTCATGTGTTAAACAAATGTTTTTGTTTAGCTATATTTGTCTTGAATGATAGATTTAACAGCAAAGCATAAGTGTAGACAGGTTGTTAAAATCCAGTATAATAAATCATTGCATTTACCATGTATCTGTGAAGGGATATGATTAAAAAGAAAACACGTGGTGAGGTAGAAAAGTAAATCCAATAAGGTTGCTTTAGGAAAGCAGTATTAGAGAGTTTAGAATTGTAATCGTTATGCAGGATATTTTTTAAAGGAAAACAGATGCTGTCCTCAATTTGTTTCAAACTTCTAATAGTTTATACTATAAAGTAATAATTTTTTTGCATAAAACACCTAGTTTATAATTATAAAACTTATTATAGCCTACTTATTGCAATAGATAAAGTGGTAATTTCCTCTTGTTGGAAAGCATTACATATAAAATAACCCAGAACAAAAAGCAGCTTTTTACTATTATATGTATATAATTAAAACATTACCAGATCAAAATGCTTGGCTGTGTTTTACAAAATAAGAAGCTAGAAAACCAATTTTCCTTAAAAGGACATAGCGCTTGAAAAGTTGAGTGTTATCGCTGATCTTAACTAAATCATTTTCATGACCTTACAATCTGAAAATTATCTGGGAGATGGTTGCTAGCTATCATATCCATGTTGAATATTAGCTTATATATAAATGGAATAATTTTTTGTTGACAGATTCAAATGACTTATCAGAAATAGAAAAAAGCGATATGGATATTATGCTCATATACATACACAGTGGGAGGGTGAATAAGCAGAGTATAGCTGTAGCCCTTTAACAGATGCCTCACATTGCAGTGTATAAAACTTTCTTCTTCTATAGCAGCTAAGGTTCAAGAAATTATTCTAGAGTGAATTATTATAATCAACACTTGAATTATTTTGTCTTCTGGAAAAAGTTAGCGTCCTTAGAAAGTGGTCATTTTGAAGACTCACAGCTATTTCTGGCTGCCAACTTTCAGTGAAAATTTTCATCCCTAATAACTGGAAGTGTAAATAAAATATGAGTGTTACTGGCTAATTTGGGTCCCATTCCAATCATAACTAACCACAGTTTTTGCTTAGAGTGTACATCACTGGTATGATCAACATTTTTTCAAGTCATGAGTAAGCATGTCTTGTTCTTTTATGAAAGATAATTAACAGATCTTGTGATTCTTAGTTTGGGAAACATATATTATGGACAGAGAAATAGAATATAAGAAATCTTGAACTTCGCTATCTCATGATCATTCCTCTCCCCACTATGGATTTTGATTTTTGCTTCCCATCTTGGAGATCACTTAACGTTTCAGTACTAGAAGCTATAGAAGTATATTCTTGCTACAACTTCATCCCAATCACAGGATTATTATAAAAACTCCTCTATACTTGCTCAGATGATAATCTGCCTGCATGCAAGAGACATGGGTTTGATCCCTGGGTTGGGAAGATCTCCTGGAGGAGGGAATGGAAATGCATTCCAGTATTCTTGCCTTAAAAATCCCCGTGTTCAGAGGAGCCTGGAGGGCTACAGTCCATGGGGTCGCAAGGAGTCAGGCACGACTGAGCAACTGACAGTTTCACTTTCACTGTATTTGAGGATTTGATTTTCCCTGATATGGTTTTCAGTTGCCTAGAAAAAGCCAGAGTTATTTGTTATGTTATTGTCTATAGTAAATCAGTGTCAAGATGACTACATCTCAATGAAAATCCTCATTAACAATTTAATGTCAAACTTTAAAAAGTTTGCTGTTATTGATTGCTGCTAAAGCCAGTTTTAGAAACTAGAATTGTTTTCCTGAGTAAATTCATATAAAGTGTGTCCTTTTAACAACTTTATCCTGCCAAGTTAATAATTAGGGAATATGTTATACTTCAACTCAGTTGCTTAAATTTTCTATTTTTATTTATGTATAATCTTATTGTTTAGTTTTCTGTCAGAAACTCTGGCAGAACATACTGTATCACACTCCATTAGTGTTGTTGATGTTCAGTTGCTAAGTTTCGTCTGACTCTTTGGGATCCCATGCACTGCAGCATGCCAGGCTTCCCTGTCCTTCACTGTCTCCTGGAGTTTGCTCATACTCATGTCCATTGAGGCAGTGATGCCATCCAACCATCTCATCCTCTGTCATCCCCTTCTCCTCCTGCCCCCAGTTTTTCCCAATATCAGGGTCCTTTCCAGTGAGTCAGTTCTTCACATTGGGTGGCCAAAATATTGAAGCTTCAGCATCAGTCCTTCCAATGAATATTCAGGGTTGATTTCCTTTAGGATTGACTGGTTTGATCTTGCAGTCCAAGGGACTCTCAGGAGTCTTATCTAACACCACGGTTCAAAGCATCAATTTTCAGTCCTCACCCTTCTTTACAGACCAATTCTCATATTTGTACATGACTACTGGAAAAACCATTAGTTATCCCTAAAGAATAATAGGTGTAACAATAACTATAATAAATAATAGTTTATTTATATATTTTTAATATTTAATATTAATAAATAATAAATAAATAAATAATAAAACAATACAGTTTTAGAATATTAGTGAAAAACTATCAGATTTTGTCAATCATAAAATGAACAACTTTAAATTCTAGCTTCTCTCTTCTTCTGCCAGAAAGATGATGTTGATGTGAAGGAAGATTCAAGAATGGGTGGTTCACAAAGCTTAACCTTCCCAAACATTCTTCTTTCTGATTATGATTAGCAACACATGCTTATAATGCTGATTTTGGGGCCTGAGATTATAGATTTGTAAACCTGGAATGGATCTTAGGTAACTTTTAGGCCATGCTTTATATTCTAGACATGAGTAAAATGAAGTGGGAAAAGGTGAAGAGAGTTCCCCAGGCTCCTCTTGGTATCATGACTGGGACTAGAGTTCATTCCTTGGTCCTTGAAACTCACTTCCCCACCACCCATTAGCTCACACACAAATTAGACCACAAAACACACATTAATTGCTATGATTGTTTTGAGTATCTTAAAGGCCAATTATTGATGATTTAGAATTTAACCAGTACTAAGGTATAGTTAACTTTCTAACCTTTAAAATAAAAGAAAAAAAATTTAACCATCATTTTGATTCTTTTTGTAAATATATATATATATATATTGTATATATATATACACTTCTAAATTAGGTCCTTTTATTTAAAGCATATTTTCTTTTTATGCAAAGTATAATTTTATGGTCTGATAATAATAATACAATGTGAAACTACAATATATCTAAGCTATTTTAAAAGAAATATATACCTCTTGAGGCCAAACATTTCAAAATTTTCTGTCATATATACTATGCATTATCAGGTAAATACGTGGTTTTTGTGTGTTGGTCTTGGTCTCATGTCTGTATTACACAGGTAACACTATAAATATGTGTGCATATATATATATATGTATACCTATATAGACACACATTTCAAGTTTTCTATATATTAATTGATATATTTGAATTCCAAATTATTACATTGAGTTAGTTATCAATATTACATAGATAAATTGAAACAGCTTGAAAATGAGAAAACGTGGGTATTAAATATAATATCAGTTAGTATAGGAAACTAAGAAATAAATGTCCCAATGAAGATTTCATTAGTGTGCTGACAGATATAAGCTATGTATCCCTCCATTGTCAAAGTTAATTAAATTTTCTTCAGAAAAGTGCTCTCAACAGATCACTATGTTTGCTCATCTCAGAAATATAATATATATTCATTTTTGTTTAATTGTAAAATAGTCATTAAAGTTTATTCTTGGGATATTATAAATAATTTGAAGGCAATTGACAATTCTAGGAAAGATGGCTACAGAAAGACTTTTTAAATACTGTATAGTAATATTATTATTTTTAAAAACATAAACATTTTATTTATTAATAGCATTATTAATTTCCAGTCTGTGTACTGATTATTAGCCACTGATTTTTCAATATTCTCTACTATAAGAAACAATATCTTTAGCTAAATCTGTGTATAAAAGCATCAGAAGCCTAATAACTATCTGTTTAGGGAATAAAATTTCTCTAACTTATTAGCTTTCCTCCAACGGAGAAGGCAATGGCACCCCACTCCAGTACTCTTGTCTGGAAAATCCCATGGACAGAGGAGCCTGGTAGGCAGTAGTCCATGGGGTTGCGAAGAGTCTGACAGGACTGAGCAACTTCACTTTCACTTTTCACTTTCATGCATTGGAGAAGGCAATGGCAGCCCACTCCAGTACTCTTGCCTGGAGAATCCCAGGGATGGGGGAGCCTGGTGGGCTGCCGTCTATTGGGTCGCACAGAGTCGGACAGGACTGAAGCGACTTAGCAGCAGCAGCAGCAAACTGATATATTTTCTATAGTAGGAGGGCATGAATGGAAAATATTTAATAAGGTAATAATTTGAAGCATGAATATGACATATTAATTTTCATGTGCACACTAATTTTTATTTAGATATATGTTTATCTAAATATCTATTTATCTAAATAGATAGATGTTTATCTAGATAATATGAACATACATTTATGTTTAAATGTTTGATGCATACTTGAGATTTTACTTAGACATGTTGACTCATTTGCAGTGCTATTCCATATATTATCTGTAAATATTTTAGATTAACTATTCAAAAAATGGTCTTTATAGTGAAAAACAGTCTATCATACTAGAGCACAGAGAGTAGCCTCCTGTGTTCTTCTATTATTCTGTGCTCTCAACAGTGTTCTTTTTTTTTTTTTTAAGATGATTTTTTAAATTTTATTTTATTTTTAAACTTTACATAATTGTATTAGTTTTGCCAAATATCAAAATGAATCTGCCACAGTTCTTAAACTGTGTTTTCAGTTGAAACCTATCTTGATTTAGAGTTGTTTATCTTGCTTTGTGCTCAAAGAATCCTACTGCAGATCCTTCTATGGTTATAACAGCCTCTACAGAAGACACAATTTATCATCTAGCTTTTATACAAATGTGGCGTGATCTCATTATATTTCTGCCAGTAGATTTTATCACTTTAATAATCCATTGCAATATTTATAGAATGGCATGATGAATCATATTATATTTATCATATCATGCAACAAATAGTATGGCATACCAATAAACCACTCCATTTTAGAGAGTGTTGAAATTATTCTTCTAAACTTGCATGAAAATGATGAGTCAGCATAGTCCTTTAATCACATTTACAGCCCTGCATGAATGTATACTTTAGAATGGCTAATGTATTTGGAAACTCAAAATTATTTAATTATTTTCTAATTGTTTACCAAAGTAAACTTATTTGACTATAGAAATTACTGCATTCCAAAATCAAATAGCTCTGTCTTATAAATTAGCAATTATTCTAAGATTATACAGCTAATGAAATGCTAGAAAAAAATTGCAAAAACTGAGATGTCTGATGAACATTTCTCCCATTTGCAAGAATGAATTGGAGGGAAAACTCTATTTTAATCCTCATTAAAAAAGGAATATAGAAATATGCTTTAACATATCAACTGTATGGACAAACAGGTTGGCGTATGTAAAGAGACTGACAAAACTGGATATTCAGACACTTGTTCCAGTGTTGCTTTATAGTAGATTCTTTTTATTCTCTTTAAATTTCATTTAATAAATTTAAGTATTTAATATTTTATCTAAATATCAAAAGATAATCAAGCTGACATATATGGATTGACCATATATGTTATATGGTCATAACCAATATATGTTAGTGACCAATATATAACCAATATATGTTAACTGACCATATATGTCAATCCAGTTAGCCTAGGGCTTCCCTGGTAGTTCAGCAGTAAATAATCTGCCTGCAGTGCAGGAGACATGAGTTAGATCTCTAGGTTGGGAAGATCCCCTGGATAAGGGAATGGTTACCTCCTCCAGTATTCTTGCCTGGAAAATCCCATGGACAGAGGAGCCTGGTGGGCTACAGTCCATGGTGTCACAAAAGAGTCGGACACAACTTAGCAACTAAACCAACACCATTCACTACCTGTTAGCCTAGATGGTAACAGCATCTTTTGGAATCTAATTGCTATTATACTGGATATGTATTTGAGGGAAATAACTTCTTTTCTACTGTTGTTTTGCTTTCAAGTGTGTTCTTCATAAGCTCTTTGTAAACAAAGACATTCCCTGTATGAACTGAATGTTCCTGTCCTCCCCAAATCTGTATGTTGAAATTGTACCCACCAGTGTGAATATGTTGGGAAATGGGGATTTCGGGAAATAATTGGGTCCTGAGGTAAAAGCTCACACTAATCCATTAGGAATTAATGCCTTCATTCGAGAGACCCCAGAAAGTTTGCTTTTCAGATGTGTGAGGCTGCAATAAGTCAGCAATCTGTAGCCCAGAAGAAAGCTTACTCCAGAACCTGAACATGTGCCCTGATAATTCATTCTCCAGAATTGTGAGAAATCAACTTCTGCTCTTTATAAGCTGGGAAGCTGATGGTAATTCATTATTGCAGCCTAAACTGTAATTAATGCCCATGAACTTTTCAAGGATATTTCTAGCTTGCAGCAGCAGCGTGATTCTAGGACACCTAAGGTTTGTGGTTGATCTGGAAGCCCCCAGGATAGTTGAGCACAGTGGTCCAGGACATGTATCCTGGAGGTAACCTTCTTGAAGTCCAGATCTACCACAGATAAGAAGTGTGATCCCAGGCAAGTTATATAAGTTCTATAGTCTCTTAATCAGTCTGCTCCTGTTAAAAATCAGAATAGGGACATCCCTGTCGGTCCAGTGGTTAAGAATCTGCCTTGCAATGAAAAGGACATGGGTTCTCTCCCTGGCCAGGGAACTAAGATCCTTCATGCCACAGGGCAACTTAAGCCTGTACACAAATAGACAGTCCATGTGCCATAACAAAAGATTTTGAACTCACATGACAAAATGAAGATCCAGTGTGCTGCACGTAAGGTCACTTCCACAGCCAAATTAATAAATGAGTATTTAAAATATCAGAATAATGGTTCATACAACATAGTTCATAAAACTGTTGTGAGATTAAATTATTTATTAGTGCCTAAAACCAGAGGACAGTACCTACATAATAAACACCAGTAAATAGTAGCTATCATTCATAATAGCAATAGAAAGTAAAAGGGATTTTTTGAGCAATTGTTCAGAAAGCATGGTAGAGACTAACAGTGGAAACAGAGCTTTTGTTTCTTAGGTTTTCCTAACAGGAGAACAAAGCAGAGCATTGAACTTAATTGAAAACATTATGATTTACCTTGCTGCTGCTGCTAAATCGCTTCAGTCATGTCTGACTCTGTGCAACCCCATAGGTGGCAGCCCACCAGCTCCCCCGTCCCTGGGATTCTCCAGGCAAGAACTCTGGAGTGGGTTGCCATTTCCTTCTCCAATGCATGAAAGTGAAAAGTGAAAGTGAAGTCGCTCAGTCGTGTCTGACTCTTTGCAACCCCATGGACTGCAGCCTACCAGGTTCCTCCATCCACGGGATTTTCCAGGCAAGAGTACTGGATTTACCTTGAGATCCATACAATTTACAAAAAGATTTTTTAAAATATATTCTTCCTTATCCTGTAATGTTTAATTGTACTTGACATTACAGTAAAGGCAACTTCTGGAAGGCATGATTTCTTCCTATTACAAAATATGAAATGTATCTTTCTTTTGTAGGACTTCACAAATGTTCCAGTCACCACAATACATTTTTGTCTTTTAGTCTTATAAAGAAATGTGTAAGTGGAAAAATACTCTAAAATGTACACATTTATATAGTATTTAAGCACTAAGTGTGTAGTGTTTTAGGATTTTTTTTTACTTAATTAAGTTCAGAATTTTTAAAGGACTGGGAAGTCCATGTTTGAAGTTGAGCTCTAAACTATCTCATTTTCTTTATTTTTATTAGCATTATGAGCATCTAATATGTGACAGGCTGATATAGGTGCTGAAGGTACAGTAGTGAACAATAGACAGAAAGGCTTTTCTTCCTAGAACTGACCTTCTAGTGTGGCAAGGCATTCACAAAGAAAATTAAACACACATGTCATATGGTGATAAGTGCTATGGAAAAATATATATGGAGGGCAGGGAGATACAGATTGCCATTTTCAATAGCCTGGGCAGATAGGGCCTCACTAAGCAGATGTCATTCAAACAAAAGCTAAAGAAAAAGAGAGGACATGCTATGCAGCACAGCATAGTGTTGATGGGCACAGCTTTGCAGGTAGAAAAGCTCAGCTGCCAGATATGTTCAAGAAAGGATAAGGGGTTCTGTATGACTGGGGTGTACTGAGCCACAGGGACATTGAGAACAGAGGGAGACACAGAGATGATGGGGCCAAATTAGGCAGTTCCCTTGTAGTCCTTTGTAACGTCTCAGGCTTCTTTGAATGAGATGGAAAGCCACTGGGGAGTTGCTAACTGTACATGCATCATGATCTGGCTTGTGGGATACAGGAGCCCTCTGGCTGCTATGAAGACGAGTCTGTGCAGGCTGTGGAGCCTTCATCAGACATGTCAAGACTTCCCCTCGTGGACTAGACCATAGATGTTTCAGAGACATTATTCCACCAGCTTTCCTATTTCTTCCACACAATTTTCCTCTTGCTGATTAATAATTTTCTTCATATACAACTATGCTACAATTATTTTATGAACACAGAACACCTTTTCTTATCACATAACCACCTTAAGATACTGCCTCCTTCCTCTGGTCCCCAGAGCAAAAGTTTTAGTGTTAGTCATTCAGTTGTGTGCGACTCTTCGGGATCCCATGGATGGCAGCCTGCCAGGATCCTATGTCCATGGGATTTTCCAGGTAAGAATACTGGAATGAGTGTCCATGCCCTTTTCAAGGGGATCTTCCTGATCCAGGGCTTGAACCTGGGTCTCCCACATTGCAGGCAGATTCTTTACCATCTGAGCCAAAAGGGAATCACAAACTGCAGTAGTATTTGGTACCCATTGTCTGTAAACCTTCTCTTCATAGTTTCTGGAGATTCCACCTTAATATGTTTTCTCCTTTGCTACTTTGCAAAATTTATTTTTATCCAGAACTATATCTCTATATTCTTCAATACTTAGTCCTTTGCTCAGCATTTGACATAGGTAATTATTCACATCCCCTTGAAACATTTTCTTCATTTGGTTTCCAGGGCACTAACATCTTGGTTCTATTGATACCGACCTAATTAGCTGTTGCTTCTTAGGTTCCTTTACTGACTTTCCCATCTTCCCAGTTTCTAAATTCCAGCATGACAGAGCTAAATCTTGAAACTTATTTCCTCTACCCAAACTCAGTCTCTTGTTGATCTCATGCTTTAACTTCAATATATACACCATTAACATTCAAGTTTTTTTTTTTTTTGGTATATTTTAATTTTTTTGTAACTAATTTTTAATTTTATTTTTATTATTATTATTTACTTTACAATATTGTATTGGTTTTGCCATATATCAACATGCATCTGCCACAGGTGTACATGTGTTCCCCATCCTGAACCCCCCTCCCACCTCCCTCCCCATACCATCCCTCTGGGTCACTCCAGTTTTCATTGCTCTGCTGAACTCTGCAATTGTATATTCAACTGTCCAGTTAATATTATAACTTAAAATCTAATAAGTAGCTCAACATTATTATTTGCCAAATTGACCCATCTTTGCTTCCAAATCTGGTACTCCACACTCTCAGAAAATTAATTCCATTCTTCAAGTATTTAAATCAAAACTCATAAAGTCATCCTTAGCTGTTGTTTTCTTTTTGTTCTATATTCAATCCATGAGGAAATCCTGCAAGTCTACCTTTAAATTGAACAGAAAAATCAGGGTGTTTTACACTGATACTACATTTGTCCAGGCTACCATCAGCTCTCAATGGAATAGTACCATAGTTTCCTAGATTTGAGTCTCAGCGTCAACAGCAGATGAAGCTAGATAGCAAATTTGTTGCTAGTCTTTCTTTCTGAAGTTTGGTGAGTCTTATATAATTATAAATTATGCTACCTCGTTAAGTGTAAATCCACTACATCCTTTATGATCATTATAACATCCTAAATACCCTTTACTAAAATCTTGAGAGAAATTCCTTCTTGTGGTTTATTTTCAACGGTAGACTCTTGCTCAAGAACAATGGGCAAATTTACAGGACTTAGCTAAGAAAATCTAAGCTGACTAAATTCTGAGAAGAGGGCTGTTGCTTTACTGGGATTTGGAATATTTGAGAGTCTTAATGTCACTAGGCCAAGTGGATTATGCATAAAGGAAACTTTATAAGTAGCTCATTAGCCATCTAGTTTTTATAATCCTTCTAATTAAGTATTGCATTCCCTGGGTCAAAGGTAACAACTTATGATTCATAACTTAGGCATTGCCAAAAGTTTTAATCTGGTCATAACATTTACTAGTTTTCATTCATCGCTGCATTTTTAGGACGTCTAATTTACTTGCATTGGTCATGTAATCTATCCAAAATCTTCAGATACACATCAATTATAATGTCACTATTATTATTTACCTCCAGTGGCTTCATTATGAATGCTCCCTTAAGGTCTCATGTTTGTCAAAAATTATCCTTTAGGTTTTCACCAAACACTTCTGTAACTGGAATTCCTCTCATCCTTTTCAAAGATAAATGGAAGACCTTAAAAATTAATTTGACCTCTTTGGTGCTTTGACATCCTACTGAATTACTACCAAGTTTCCTTTAAAGCCATTATCCCATTAGTAACTATCTCATTTATAATATATTACATTGAATATAAAATATTATGAACTAGTAAGGTTATCTGGTTTCACGCTAATAATCACCCTCTTTAATTTGTATTTCCACTGGGTTTTTGCGCTTTGTGACATTTAGGATGTAGCCATATATTTAAGTATTTCTTATGTTAGTCAGATTTCATGTTATTCAAATATAAATTCTTGCTTTGATTTATATCATCCTTGTGAGCAATTTGCTCCTTTTCTAATGGAATTTTTTGAGACCATGTGTAAGTTAAAGGATGATGTTGCCATTTAAATTCACTAAGAGAGATACCAGTAATGATTAACAAGTTTGGGAAAGAAAACAAAGTACATTAATACAAATGCAACCCAATGTATTTAATAATCATAAATTTTTGTTGTTAAATTTGATTTTTAAAAATAGAAACACATAGACATAGATTCTTAATGTCTAACTGGTGACACTTTATCATTGTTTAGTCTTGCTTTGTCCATTTTCTTCCATGTACAGTAAAAAAATTAATAATAATAATAGTTATCTTTATACTATATATTCTCAAATCCATGCCATAACTCATCCTTGTATTTCATAAGCCAGTGATTTAGGATATTACAAAAAAAAATTGGTGTTTTTCAAATCACTTGTGATTGTTCTCACACATGGTGTTTTAGCATTCTAGGAGTGTTTTAGTGATTTAAAGATTGGTTTACTCTGCAACATTACAATCTAAGAAAGTTTTTTCTTGACTTTTAAATCTCATCTCTGATGCTGGGTAATAGTCTTTCTTTCCAAAAGAATGTACTTTTTTGGAGTTTTTTTCCCTTTGGGGAACATCAAATTCTTAGTTCCTGAAGAAAAACAGGTTCAAACGTAAACACTTTTTCATCATTTTCTCTGTTTTGTAGAACAATATTTCAAAGGATAGCTGATACTGCATTTCTCAGTTGAATTTTTTAATATTAGATTGAGTATAAAACAAAACTAACATTGACCCAGTTCATTCAATAAGATATTTCCTTTATACCCCTAGATCATTTTTATTAACAAAGACAGAAAGACAGCTAAGAAACAGATCATAACCTAGGAATCTATAGACGTCCTTTAAAATATGTAGATATAATTCTAGACTATAAAGTTTTTTCTTTAAGATCTTTTGTCTGACCAACTCCCCCTAGTATCAGAACACTTTATATCATGACTTAAGCTGTAACTCAGAAACTATGCTCTTTAATGTCATACACAATTCTTAAAAATGAAACCAGAACAATTCAACTGAGTATTTATTAAAACCCTCTATGGTAAAGATCTAAGGAAACATGAAAGATGACTGATATATGGTCCGTGGTCTCAAGTACTACTTCATGAATCCTTGGCGTAGGCAGGTCTCAGGCAACCAGAATGAGGAAGTAGAGGACTAACAATTGTCTCTTCATCTATTCAGACCTCAGTTCCCTCATTTGCCATGTGAAATTAATAATAAAATCTATGTCTCAGGACTAATGATATAAAATGTTCTTATACTCTCATATAATGAATTGTCAGTGCTCCATAATAAACCATTATGTTTGTATTTTGTTTTGTTTTCCTTATTCTTTCCCCAAGCACTTAAATTAACGTTTGGACCAGGGTGAATGTTAGCCGCCCAGTTGTGCCCAACTCTTTGCGACCCCATGGACTGCAGCCCAGCAGGCTCTTCTGTCTATGAGATTTTTCAGGCAAAGATACTGGAGTGGGTTGCCATTTCCTTCTCCAGGGGATCTTCCAGACCCAGGGGGTAGAATCCGAATCTCCTGCCCTGCAGGCAGGTTCTTTACTGACTGAACTACAAAGATGTACTTTTGCTCTCATCAGATCAGATCAGTTGCTCAGTCGTGTCCAACTCTTTGCGACCCCATGAATCGCAGCACGCCAGGCCTCATAGCTTTGCCCAAATATAGAGGAGGATGTTCTCCCCAGATTAAAGTCTAGCAACTTTGTTTTATATGCATGCCTTTAACATTTTCAAAACATTTGGGACACTAAAAGATTAAGTCTAATTGACTTGTAAATTTTTATTATCAATATTATTCTTCATGAAAATATTCACTTAAAATTAAACCCAATAGAAAGTGGACAATGTACATACTGGTGCAAAAATAATTGTTGTTTTGCATTGTTGAACTTTGACATTTGATATTGGAATGCATTCTTAAATTAATTTGGTTATGTTATACATCATTTTGCTTCCCAGGTGGCACTAATGATAAAGAACCCACCTTCCTGTGCAGGAGACTTAAGAGATGCAGGTTTGATCCCTGGGTTGGGAAGATCCACTGTCGCAGGGTATGGCAACCCACTCTGGTATTGCTGCCTAGAGAATCCCATGGACAGAGGATCCTGGTGGGCTATGGTGCATAGGGTCACAAAGAGTCATACATGACTTAAGTGTCTTCATGCACACACAAATATATCATCTTAATGTGCATTTCTTGTTCTATATTTTTGCTAATGAATTATTACTTGCTGTTTATTTTGTATGTATTTTAGACTATGGAAATGATGTTAGACAAAAAGCAAATTCAAGCAATTTTCTTATTTGAGTTAAAAATGCATCATAAAGCAGCGAAGACAACTTGCAAACATCAACAACACATTTGACCCAGGAACTGCCATCAAATGTACAGTGCAGTGGTGGTTCAAGAAAGAAATTTTGAAAAGGAGACCAGAACCTTGAAGATGAGAAGTGCAGTGTCTGGCCATCAGAAATTGACAACAACCAACTGAGAGGATCATTGAAACTGGTCCTCTTACAACTACACGAGAAGTTGCCCAAGAACTCATCATCAATCATCCTATGGTTGTTTGGCATTTGAAGCAAATTGGAAAGGTGAAAAAGCTCTATAAGTGGGTGCCTCATGAACTGACCAAAAATAAAAAAAATCATCATTTTGAAATGTCACCTTCTCTTATTCTACACAACAACAATGAACCCGTTTTGTGACACACGACAAAAAGTGGAATTTATATGACAGCTGACAATGACCAGCTCAGTGGATGGACAGAGAAGCTCCAAAGCACTTCCCAAAGCCAAGCTTGCACCAAAAAAAGGCTCATGATCACTGTTTGGTGGTCTTCTGCCAGTCTGATCCACTGAAGCTTTCTGAATTCTAGTGAAATGATTACATCTGAGAAATATACTCAGCAAATTAATGAGATGCACCAAAAATTGCAATACCTGCAGCCAACATTGATCAACAGAAAAGACCCAATTCTTCTCCATGACAACACCTGACCACACGTTGTACAACCAGTGCTTCAAAAGTTGAATGAATTGGACCATGAAGTTTTGCCTCATCCACCATATTCACCTGATCACTCACCAACCATCTACCACTTCACGCATCTTGACAACTTTTTACAAGGAAAACACTTCCACAACCAGCAGGATAAAGAAAATACTTTTCAAGACTTTGAATCATAAAGCATAATTTTTACCCTATAGGAATAAACATACTTATTTTTCATTGGCAAAAATGTGTTGATTGTAATGGTTCCCATTTTGATTAATAAAGATGTGTTTGAGCCTAGTTATAATGATTTAAAATTCAGCGTTGGAAACCATAGTTACTTTTATACCAGGCTAATAAAAACTAAAAAACCATTCAATTAAACTGTAGCATAGTCAAAGTCACATGGGATATTCGTTGTTCTAGGTGAATCTTGAATTAATGTCAAGAGTTCTGGTAGTCAGAAAATAATTATTTTAGATTATTATCTTATAAAAATAAATTCTATAGATTCAACTAGAGAGATAAACCATATCCTGACAAATGTGAATGAAGTTTCCATTATAAAAGCATTCACTGAGAAGCTTCAATATTTTGGCCACCTGATACAAAGAGCTGACTCATTGGAAAAGACCTCATGCTGGTAAAGATTGAAGGCAGGAGGACAAGGGGACAATGGGGGATGAGATAGTTGGATGGTACCACTGACTCAGTGGACATGAGTTTGAGCAAACTCTGGGAGATGCGGAAAGACAGAGAAACCTGGCGTGCTGCAGTTCATGGCGCTGCAGAGAGTCAGATACAAATGAGCGACTGAACAGCAATTGGGCTTCCCCGGTGGCTCAGTGGTAAAGAATCTGCCTGTCAGTGCATAGTTTGGAAGATTCCTAGGAGAAGGAAATGGCAACCCACTCCAGTATTTTTGCCTAGGAAATCCCATGGACAGAGGAACCTCTCAGGCTCCAGTCCATGCGGTTGCAAGAGTAGGACATGACTTAGCAGCTAGACAACAGCAACAATGGGTCCATGAACTGGCACTCCAGTGTAGCCTCTCTGATGAAGACAGGTGGACACATGGAGCTGAGAGTCAAGATCTGAGAATGAGACATGTTTTATCCTAAGTCCTTAGATAGTATGGCAGGGGTTGTGGAGAGAATTCAGGCCTTGATTCAACATTTGATAATTCTGGTGCACTGAGACATTATGAGTCATAGAGAGCTCCTTACTTCAAGTGGCTGGGACTAGGAGAGACCAAGGGCCCCCCACTGCCCATGGTTTTGTAATATACAGTGAGCCCACCACTGATTAATGGGGCTTACGTATTGGCATGGATTAACACATCAAATTAGTATTTTCTCCCTCATTAAGGAAAGTGACCAAAGACATTGGAAAAATAATGAAATGTAATGCAGAAGCATATCTTCTCTCTGAATTTATTATCAGGAAAAATAGATAATTGTGAGTAAAAATCAGATAATAAAATGAAGTGAAAGTACTAATCAAGTTAGATATACTGATGTATTACATTAAATACCTGTTATTAATCTGGTGGACTTTGTGTAAAGTAAAATACCAGTTCCTAGTAAAATGTTCAACATAATACACAAATCAAAACTCAATTTACTCCTTTAAAAACAATGTTCTGTTTCAGGCATGGCCTTTTAAGGCATATATAAAGAAAATGCAAAAATAAGTTGAAGATCAGTAAAATGATAAAATAACGTCTGTAAGATTCACCCTCCCCCTCCCCAAATTGCTCTTTAAGCAACATTAATGAAATAGGTAAAAATTATTAACATGAAAAGTTTTTCGTATTCATTAAAAAGATATTTAGGAGGAGACATCTGAACCAGAGGGAATGAAGATGAACAAAAATAGAACTTCAGACATCAGTGGTAATTTATCAGCTCGATCATGTTCATGCTACAGAAACCTTCACTGAAGTGGAGTATCTTCCCTTGCCCCCAGTCTGATGGAACCATGGTCTGCTGGTGCAGGACTGCGTCCTAAGTCCTTTCTGCAGCAGTGGCACTTCCTGGTGGCTCATCCAGTATCATAAATGAGTAACTTTTGTGGCTGATAGTGACCAGGGCAGAAAGAAGAATGTGAATTTATTATTAATATCAGAGTACCAGGAGAAGGTGGTGATATCTACAGACTGGATGCCAGAAGATTGGGCATAGGGAATAACTAAGAATCATTTATACAACTAGTAAATAGGGAAAACCACTAGACCGTTCAGGTATGACCTAAATCAAATCCCTTATGATTATACAGTGCAAGTGAGACATAGATTGAAGGGACTAGATCTGATAGACAGAGTGCCTGATGAACTACGGATGGAGGTTTGTGACATTGTACAGGAGACAGGGATCAAGATCATCCCCATGGAAAAGAAATGCAAAAAAGCAAAATGTCTGTCTGGGGAGGCCTTACAAATAGCTGTGAAACGACGAGAAGCGAAAAGCAAAGAAGAAAAGGAAAGATATAAGCATCTGAATGCAGAGTTCCAAAGAATAGCAAGGAGAGATAAGAAAGCCTTCCTCAGTGATCAATGCAAAGAAATAGAGGAAAACAACAGAATGGGAAAGACTAGAGATCTCTTCAAGAAAATTAGAGATACCAAGGGAACATTTCATGCAAAGATGGGCTTGATAAAGGACAGAAATGATATGGACCTAACAGAAGCAGAAGATATTAAGATGGGTGGCAAGAATACACAGAACTCTACAAAAAAGAACTTCAAGACCAGGATAATCACAATGGTGTGATCAGTCACCTAGAGCCAGACATCCTGGAATGTGAAGTCAAGGGGGCCTTAGGAAGCATCACTATGAACAAAGCTAGTGGAGATGATGGGATTCCAGTTGAGCTATTTCAAATCCTGAAAGATGATGCTGTGAAAGTGCTGCACTCGATATGCCAGCAAATTTGGAAAACTCAACAGTGGCCAAAGGACTGGAAAAAGTCAGTTTTCATTCCAATCCCAAAGAAAGGCAATGCGAAAGAATGCTCAAACTACCTCACAATTGCACTCATCTCACATGGTAGTAAAGTAATGCTCAAAATTCTCCAAGCCAGGCTTCAGCAGTACATGAACCGTGAACTTCCAGATGTTCAAGCTGGTTTTAGAAAAGGCAGAGGAACCAGAGATCAAATTGCCAACATCCGCTGGATCATTGAAAAACCAAGAGAGTTCCAGAAAAACATCTATTTCTGCTTTATTGACTATGCCAAAGCCTTTGACTGTGTGGATCACAATAAACTGTGGGAAATTCTGAAAGAGATGAGAATATCAGACCACCTGACCTGCCTCTTGAGAAACCTGTATGCAGGTCAGAAAGCAACAGTTAGAACTGGCCACGGAACAACTGGTTCCAAATCGGAAAAGGAGTATTTCAAGGCTATATATTGTCACCCTGCTTATTTAACTTATATGCAGAGTACATCATGAGAAACGCTGGGCTGGAAGAAGCACAAGCTGGAATCAAGATTTCTGGGAGAAATATCAATAACCTCAGATATGCAGATGACAGCACCCTTATGGCAGAAAGTGAAGAGGAACTAAAAAGCCTCTTGATGAAGGTGAAAGATAAGAGTGAAAAAGTTGGCTTAAAGCTCAACATTCAGAAAATGAAGATCATGGCATCTGGTCCCATCACTTCATGGAAAATAGATGGGGAAACAGTGGAAACAGTGAGAGACTTTATTTTTTTGGGCTCCAAAATCACTGCAGATGGTGACTGCAGCCATGAAATTAAAAGATGCTTACTCCTTGGAAGGAAAATTATAGCCAACCTAGATAGCATATTCAAAAGCAGAGACATCATTTTGCCAACAACAGTCTGTCTAGTCAAGCCTATGGTTTTTCCAGTCATCATGTATGGATGTGAGAGTTGGACTATAAAGAAAGCTGAGTGCCGAAGAATTGATGCTTTTGAACTGTGGTGTTGGAGAAGACTCTTGAGAGTCCCTTGGACTGCAAGGAGATCCAAGCAGTCCATCCTAAAGGAGATCAATCCTGGGTGTTCATTGGAAGGACTGATGCTTAAGCTGAAACTCCAATACTTTGGCCACCTCATGCGAAGAGTTGATTCATTGGAAAAGACCCTGATGCTTGGAGGGATTGGGGACAGGAGGAGAAGGGGATGACAGAGGATGAGATGGCTGGATGACATCACCGACTTGTTGGACATGAGTTTGAGTAGACTCCAGGAGTTGATGATGGACAGGGAGGCCTGGTGTGCTGCAATTCATGGGGTCGCAAAGAGTCGGACATGACTGAGCGAAGGAACTGAACTGGACTGAATATTCCATTGTATATATATACTCCATCTTTTGTATCTATTCTTCTGTCAATGGACATTGGGTTGCTTCCATGTCTTGGCTATTGTAAACAGTGCTACCGTGAGCACTGGGGTGCATGTGTCTTTTTGAATCATGTTTTTCTCAGTGTGTGTACCCTGTAGTGGAATTGCTGGCTCGTGACTGAAGTGACTTAGCAGCAGCAGCAGCAGCAGCAGCATGGTAGTTCTAGTTTTAGTTTTTAGGGAACCTCCAGACTATTCTGCATAGTGGCTGAATCGATTTACATTTCCAAGAGGGTTCCCTTTGCAGCTCAATATGGGGAAAAAAAAAAAAACCTAGGCAGAATACCTACATAGACATTTCTCTGAAGAAGACATACAGATGGCCAAGAAACACATGAAAAGATGCTCAACATCACTAATTATGAGAGAAACATAGATCAAAACTTCTATGAGGTGTCACCTCACACTGATCAGAATTGCCATCATCCAAAAATCTAGAAACAGTAAATGCTAGAGAGGGTGTGAAGAAAAGAGAACGCCTCTGTTTTTAATTATTGTGCAGAGTTAAGTGAGGATACAAACAGATCTCTTGAGGACACTTCCTATTTTCTTGCTAGGCTTGCTACCTTATATATAGTATCAAAATACTTGTTATATCTAAGATAGCAAGCCTAGCAAGAAAATAGAGCTTAGATATGCTACTTGCAAAACAAATTTATAAATTCTTAATAAGAACGAATGGAATATAACATATTACAGAATATAATGACATTTTACAACCAGGTACCTCTCCCTCCACTGAGGTGATTCTGTACATTGTCACAGTAATGTTAACAAACGAAAGAGCATCTCAGTTCTGCTCACGTCTCTGCCCTCAGTGGCTCCCCATGAGTCCATGGAAGGGGAGTGAAATCAAATGGGAATGTAACATTTATTTCATGCCTTTCATAAAGGCTAGACTTAATGCCAGGAACTTTGTGTTGTACTTATGTTTAAGTGTGATAATAACACTATGAGGCAACTATTCTTATTTAAAGAGTAGATGATAAAATAATACCAGAAAGGTTAAATAGCTTGCCCTGGATTTTACATAACTAGTTGATAGGAAAGTTGGGGGATTCAGAGCAGTCCAGTTTTAAATTCGGTGCCAGTTCTATCCTTTACCACTTAAATAGTTTTTAATAAATATATTAAAAACATTTCACAAAGCAAGAAGGTTACCGAATTAATGTTTATATGTAAATTTTACCAAGAGTATATTGTCCTTTTTATGTGACTTGAGTTTTACCACACTGAGATGCTTTTCCAACATTGGTGTGATTTGCATGTCCTCTACTCCCATTCAGCTTCTAATCTGAGATCAAAGGTATCCATTTGCTGGATGACTAACTTGAGTTATATAAGTCAGTACTCATGTCTCAGATTTCTTTGGTCAAATTGCTATCCAAAAATAACTGCCCTATCAGGAAATTTGCTCAGGGCTTTCACTAGCACAACTGTTTTAGTCTTGACATACCAGCAAATAAATCCTCTGTCCCTGTGACCAAAATAGACCATATTAGCTCACAGTTGATGATGGCTGGCATTTGAGTGTAATACAAAGAATTGAAATCATAAAGAATCCTACTGACATTTTATACTATATGCAATCTTTTTATGGAGGGGGGAGGTGCTTCATTTACGCATTCTAAGGAACAAAATTTAGCTAGTAATTAAAAGTATTTAACCCACATAAAGTCTTTTATGCAGGCTATAAAATTAATTTTATTACAGAAATTGCATTACACTTAACAGCTGATGACCTTATCTTACTGCAGTAATGTATTTTTCATTAAAATGAAACATTGTGTTTCAGAAGCAGGAGCCAAGAAATCAGGCCTTGAATTGAAAAGGGCCACATGTATTATGTACAATCGCTGTCTTCCAAAAGAGCATATAACCTGGCATTGCTCAGTTTATTACTGCATCAAGATGAGCAGATTTAAACTCTAATTAAAGAGATGCCATACATTGTCTTTTTACAACTTGGGTGACTTTAACTGTTGTACTGTCAAACCAGCCTTGGTAAATTATCACTGTTGTTTTGGTCTTTTATGTAAGCTTTGACGTCTAGGTTGAATTTATCAGGAAGTTGGAGTATTGACTATATTTCCACTAGCTAATATTTCTCTGTTTAATTCTGGCCATGCCTTGGTGCGACAATGTTTTATTTGCTGGCAGTGCAAAGGGACTTTTGTTTGTTTTTATTTTAGTTATTGTTGATCACCCCAAAAGCATAATTTTCTGTAGCACATGACAAACACAGTAGGAACGGGAACTTGAATAATTAATTAAGTTCATGAATGGAGTGCTTGCATTTTAAATATTTTCCATTATGTATAAAAGCAAAACATGCTACTAGGGATTATGGTACTTTGAAAACTTATGTAAGTTTAATTATATGGTTTAAAACCTTAATGAACTCTCAGTGTTAGGATCCTTCTTGAAGTCTAAATCAAATCACTTCATATGGTTTGAGTAGTCTTCCTGAGTCATTGTTATAAAAATAATGAAGCATTATATAAATGACTGGTTAGGAAACTCATCTGGTTAACTAAACACTAAAACTAAACTCATCTGGTTAACTAAACATCTGGTTAAAACACTAAAATTTAAAGATACTTTGAGATGTAAGGATGAATAAGTGGGTAAACATTAAAATAATCATAGGTTTTGAAGTGTTATTAAAAAGGGCAATAAGATAAAGTAAGAAATAATAAAGTGGATTTGTAAGAGAGAGGGTACATTTAAAGAGAGATTTTATTTGAAATCAAAGACAAACACTAGTTACCAACTTCCATTGATAACCATATACCTTCTCTACCAAAATAAAACAAAAGGATCACCATTTCTCCATTTCTTAGTGTGAATGGCCAGTACAGATTTACTGCTAATAATCTTGCCCTCCCTCTCCACTCCCCTTTTCTGGAGTACTGCTTTATTTTTCAAGTTAAACAGTGCTGGAAAATATTTTTCCTTAGTATTGATTGAAAAGTGTGAAAAATCCATACAATTTTCCTGTGATACAGTATAAAAATTTTGTTTTCATTATTGATTATGAGTTAGGTCATTTTCTCTCTTTTGGGTCATTTTCTTTTGTTAATGAGTATGAGTTGTTATTTTAAAATTGTCAGTGTCTCTTTTGCTGTCTTGTATACAGGGTTATTGTTACCATCTTTCTAAATTCCATATATATGCGTTAGTATACTGTATTGGTGTTTTTCCTTCTGGCTTACTTCACTCTGTATAATAGGCTCCAGTTTCATCCACCTCATTAGAACTGATTCAAATGTATTCTTTTTAATGGCTGAGTAATACTCCATTGTGTATGTGTACCACAGCTTTCTTATCCATTCATCTGCTGATGGACATCTAGGTTGCTTCCATGTCCTGGCTATTATAAACAGTGCTGCGATGAACATTGGGGTACACGTGTCTCTTTCCCTTCTGGTTTCCTCAGTGTGTATGCCCAGCAGTGGGATTGCTGGATCATAAGGCAGTTCTATTTCCAGTTTTTTAAGGAATCTCCACACTGTTCTCCATAGTGGCTGTACTAGTTTGCATTCCCACCAACAGTGTAAGAGGGTTCCCTTTTCCACACCCTCTCCAGCATTTATTATTTGTAGACTTTTGGATTGCAGCCATTCTGACTGGTGTGAAATGGTACCTCATAGTGGTTTTGATTTGCATTTCTCTGATAATGAGTGATGTTGAGCATCTTTTCATGTGTTTGTTAGCCATCTGTATGTCTTCTTTGGAGGAATGTCTATTTAGATCTTTGGCCCATTTTTTGATTGGTTAAAATATCATGTATGAAACGAGATGCCAGTCCAGGTTCAATGCACGATACTGGATGCTTGGGGCTGGTGCACTGGGACGACCCAGAGGGGTGGTATGGGGAGGGAGGAGGGAGGAGGGTTCAGGATGGGGAACACATGTATACCTGTGGTGGATTCATTTTGATATTTGGCAAAACTAATACAATTATGTAAAGTTTAAAAATAAAATAAAATTAATTAAAAAAATAAATAAAAAAAAGAAATATACAGACTGGAGGCAAAAAAATAAATAAATAAAATTGTCCCATTACTTACACCATTAAGTTATGTTATAGAAACGAATTTGATGTATTTGGAGAATTTTACACATCTTTTGCAGGATAGAATCCTAGTGATTCATTCAGTGGTAATGTTATTGGTTTGTTTAATATCTTAGCTTTTATAATATAATATTAAAGGGTTATAAAAGCAAAGATTTTGAAATATATAATTGGAATAGACAATATATTCTGAAATAACTTTTAGTGTTTTATTTTAGATAGAAAGTATTTTATCATCACAGTTCATATTCAAATTAGAGCTTTATTTTTCCTATTTAAATTAGTGTTATCCTACAAATGATTTTTTAATTTAAAATATTTATTTAGTGAAGTTTTACTGTAATTAGAAATTTAGTTTTGGGAATCATGTTCAATAGTTGGAATCGTGTTCAACAAAGTGAAACCATGAAAACTTTATGGTAAAATATTAGTTGATCTAAATTCAGTTTTAAGTAATGTGTGATCAAGAATGTTCAAATTATAAAGGAAGGGATAGTTGTTAAGAAAATTTCTATAAAAAGTTCTGAAAATTGACTTCATCAAAAACACTGTTATCAGAAAACTGAGAATGGAAGTAGGGCCACTGTTTCCCTGTTTGCTGCCCCTAAATATTTCACTTAGGAATGCACTAGACTGTGGATATTCTAACTTCATATTCATGTAGACATAGTGTTTAAATGATTTCTCTTTGATATGGGAACATGACATATTTTTGTTTCTTATGTTTAGAATGAGATAAAAACTAGGGTGACCCAGTTGTCAGCTCACAAACAGTGTAATGAGGATGAGCCATTCTTTTGGGGGTTTGCAGGCCTCAGCCTGAATGCTCATTAAAATACCCTTTTCCTAGCCATTAGGCCCGTGCCCATTACACACTGACCATCAGAAAATGGGGTCTATTTTTGATATCAAGACTTACTATTCCTGGTTGCCATCCAATCATAACAAGACCACAAAAACATTTACCACTCAGCCCTAATCTAAAATTCAAATGTGGTGGTTTTTAATGCTCTCTATAACTAGCTCCTACAGGGCCTCAAGTGAAAAGAACTTGAGGCTGGATTGTACACAAAAGCCAGGATCTTAGCCTTTGTGGTACATCTTACTTTCCTAAAGAATGTATTATATTCTCTTATTTCTGCAGAAGATGCTGATGTCTATCATTTGGGGGTTTTAGATCTACCCTGTTTTCTAATCAAATTACCATCACATTGCTCTCAGAAGTTTTGATTACCTACCTATTTGTCTACCTACTGTTTATTCAGGTGTCTCATTCAATTTTTTACATTTTTAAATAATTTGATATATTTATTTTTGGCTATGGTGGGTCTTTGTGGCTGTGTGGGCTTCCTCTAGTTGTGACAAGTGGGAGCTACTCTCCAATCGCGCTGCATAGGCTTCTCACTGTGGTGGCTGTTCTTGCGTGGAGCTTGGGCTGTAGGACGTGTGGGTTTCAGTAGCTGTGGCTCACGGGTTCTAGAGCCCAGGGCCAATAGTTGTGGTGCATAGGCTTAATGGCTCCACAGCATGTTGGATCTTCACAGATCAGGTATCAAACCTGTGTCTCCTGCAGTGGCAGGTGAATCCTTTATCACTGAGCCACCAAGGAAGCCCCAGGTGTCTCATTCATAAGTGAAAATGTTTTAAGATGGGATATCAGTCTTTATTTTCATCATTTTCACTCATTTGAGGGGCAAATTATCTGTTAAATTTCAGGTTCAACCATCTAGACTATATCTAAATATGCCAAGGATATGTAGGTAAGGTATTAGTATATAACTCTTTATGCAAACAAAGCAGAGAAAATTGGTCATTTTTTTCCCTTTGGAGTACTTAGAATTGTCATATTTAAAGCATCCTTAGAGAATATTTCTAGTCCCTTGCTTTGACAATATAATATGCAATTATTCTATAATTCAATATTAATAGTAAATTATATTCTTTTTTAGAAAGTACTCTCCAGTGCTGGACAGACTGATTTGTTTATGGAAAAAGTAGCAATTGATTGACACTTATAGTTTACTTTAAAAAAGAAAATCTTTTTAGGATTCTGTGGCAGGAGGACAAAGTACATTAGTGGTCCCATTAAAGCCACTTGAAGTGAAAATTTATAAGAATTGTTGAAATTTTGAGTTTTATATATTTTATGACTTATATATGTATATACATATGCGTGTGTTCTAAAACATGGGAAAACTACATTTTGGGGGGCAATTATTACTCAGATCTTACTTAAGGGAAGTTAATAATGTTTCCAAAATGTAGAATGGATGCTTAAAGTTTATCCCAGCTCTGTTTCTTGATACATTTATGGAAGTCTGTAACGGGAGCCTATCTCAATGTACTTTTTTGTAAATTGAAAAATTGTACCTTAATAAAGAGATGCTGGGATGAGTAATATTTGATAGTGCCAGCCTAGTTCAGCCTCATCAAGTTAAGTTATTAAAAAATGGTAGTAAAGATAATAGGTAACTCATTGTTTTCCTACTTCCTTGTGTTTGCATGTCTATCATAGACCTAGCTGAAAATGAGAAATTCATCTACAGTGTAGAAGCAGAGATAAACACATCAGGTATGCCTCACTTCACTCAGCCCCTGCACAGAAATTTGCCATCAGAAGAAAAGCCCAAATCTGAGGCTGCTGGAGCTTTTGGTTCCTTTTTCATAGGTCTCATTTTCATTTCTCCCAACTTTGCTGTCACAACTAGAAACTGGGTGGCTGGGAATGTGGGTACACACACAGGCACACACATATCAGAAAAACAAAAAGAAAAGAGAAATCCTCGAGAACAAGAAACTTGCAGAGGAATACGCATGTTTGAGGGACGCAGTTTTTTTCCCCTAATAAAATCAAACCATAGATTTTTGTGACTGGAAAAATATAACTGAGCCCACAGCCTCTAGTTTCTTTTCCTTACCCAAGGTACTTGATTCAGGCAACAAATATTTCTCAACTATCTTTATACCATATGCTCAAATAAGTAAAAGTCAGACTCTACTCTAAAAGGTGTTGCTGTTGTTGCTTCGTTGCTCAGTCGTATCCAACTCTCTGTGACCCCAGGGACTGTAGCCCGTCAGGTTTCTCTGTCCATGGGATTTCTCAGGCAAGAATACTGGAGTGGGTTTTCATTTCCTTCTCCAGGGGATCTTCCTGACCCAGGGATCAAACCTGTGTCTCCTGCATTGAAAGTGCATTCTTTACCACTGAGCCACCAGGGAAGCCCCCTACTCTAGAAGTAGGCTGGTATAAAATATAAAGAATCCCAATTCACTGTGTTACATGCCGTGATAAGGTGGGTTAGGAATGCCTGTAGTTTGGGAAGTTAGAAAAGACTGCCTCGAGGAGGTGAGATGCATCCTTAAATGTTAATAAGAAGTTTAATAGGCAGATTGGTGGAAGACTCCTTTTGAATAAAAGCAAAAAATAAAGCAGCTTGTGTCAAGGCATAAAAGGGTATAATGTGTTCAGAGAACTGTGGGGAGTTGAGATGATGAGCCTATAGGGTGCACGGTGGGGAGTGAAGACCAGGGACAAGAGGTAAGCAGTCATTTAATGGCCCATGAATTATAGGCTACAGGTGACAGATCTTCCTAACTAGAAGAGTTCCCTGACTGAAGCTTCCCTAACAAAAAATAACACCGTGGGATACGAAATTTTTCAGGAGGGAGTGACAATTTGATGGAGACCGATTACAGTAGGAGGGAGTGACAAGGATTTTGTCCTTACCTCCTTCAGATTTGTACTCAAATATTGCCACTTTCCATAGACAGACCCTGATCAGCTTATCTATATAACAGCCCTGCTACTGTTTATTCCCATTCCCTACTTCTTTCTGTTTATATAACATGTAGAGTTGAATTAACATCTTCCCACTAGAACTTAGGTTTTATTTGTGGAATTCAGTGCCATTGCCTTGGTAACCCGAATATTGCCTGGGACTTAGTAGTTACTCAGTAAAAAACTTTTTTTGGAAAAAAAAAATTTTTTTTTTCCAAATATGATCTTATGAAGACACAAACTAAGGCAATCATCAGGGGCTTGGAGTGGACATAGTAGCCCAAAAGAGTTTTTTAAAGTTAAAATCATCAAAATATAGTGGTAATATGGTGGATAAGAGAAAATATAATGACTGAAGGGACTTCTTCATTCCAAGCATTAAAGACAGTGAATTATTACCATCTACATAGAATGTTTTGAGTGGAGATAATGAGTTCAGTGTGGGACATGTTGAACATCAGGTGTCTGTGGGCCAATACAATTATAGGCCTGGAACCCAAGAGAAAAAAATCTAACATTAAGGTAGAGATTTATAATTGATTAAAAAAATTGATGGCAATAGAAGGCATCAGTATGGAAACCCTGTAGATAGGATAGGAAGACAGTATAAATAGTGCAAAGTTTAGAGTATTGGGGAAATTACTAAAACCAGAGCTATGGTTTTTCCAGTGGTCATGTATGGATGTGAGAGTTGGACTATAAAGAAACCTGAGCACCAAAGAATCGATGCTTTTGACCTGTGGTGTTGGAGAAGACTCTTGCGAGGAGATCCAATCAGTCCATTCCAAAGGAGATCAGCCCTGGATGTTCATGGGAAGGACTGATGCTGAAGCTGAAACTCCAGTACTTCCACCTGATGTGAAGAGCTGACTCAGTGGAAAAGACCCTGATGCTGGGAACGATTGAGGGCAGGAGGAAAAGGGGACAACAGAGGATGAGATGGTTGGACGGCATCACTGACTCAATGGACATGGTTATGGGTGGACTCTGGGAGTTGGTGATAGACAGGGAGGTCTGGTGTGTTGCGGTTCGTGGGGTTGCAAAGAGTCAGACACGACTGAGCGACTGAACTGAACTGAACTAAGACCAGAAAAGAAACTGATAATACATTTTAAATGACTTAAGAATAACATATATGCCATCATTTCAAACCAGTGTTTTTGTAGATTTGGAACTGAAGGAAGCATTGGAAGTCTTGGAGATTGACCACTAGTTATCCTAAGGACTTAATACTTTTTTTTTTTTTTAACAGTAGCAGCATGGGGATGAAAAAAAAATAGCACTTTTTTTGTCAATATATTTTGTGGGGCTTTTGCATCTTAAAGTAGGATAAGTTATTAAGTTTCTAGAGCTGAAAAGTGTGTAGGCTAATGACTAAGCTGAATTTCTTTGGCAACTGTAAGGCAATGGTGATATTTACACGTGCTCGTCTGTCACTCACCTGTGACCTCATAGGGCCAGCATCGGAAGGAGGTGTCTCTTGTTTCTAAGGCCTACACTTACTTGGTTTGCTGTCTATGTACTTATTTTCTGCGTAAAGACACCTCTGACTCTATACGTTACAAAGCAGAAATAATTGAACGTTTAATTTCTCTTTAACTCATGTTTCCATGAACCCTCTCTCAGGTGCATATCTTCTTCCTCTTCTCTAAATAGGCCGTGAAAATTCCATTAACAGCAATTCAGAAGTCATCCATCTATTGGTAAGCTTAGTCTAACTTACACCTGGGAAACAGTCCCTTGACTAGTTTCCCTCTTTGTAAAGGGACTGAGAGTGATTACTACAGTGATAGAAAAAAAACAGAACCAGTGATATGCAAGATTTTTGTTGGAGTTTTTGAGACTTAGGCAATCATGTTTCTTTTGTGTTCCATCCTGAAGGAATGCGAGAAACAACTGTTGCCATCTTGTAACCACGAAGGTAACAGCCTGGGTATGAGGCTAAATAGAAGACTATAAATCAGGGAAACAAAAGGAGAAGAAATAGTTACTAATAAGCCCTTCATGGAAATAAATGAACTAGTTATAGGAACCTAAAAAATTGCTCTTTTACTTAAGCTAGCTTGTTTAGCCTTTCTTTCCTCCACAAGTAACAGAGTCCTAAGCAATACACATAATATGTGCCATTAATTATGCTACGAATTTTATAACCACTATTCCATACAGTCCTTAATGATCCAGATGCTGTTATTGTCCAGTTGCTAACTCCTGCATGATAGTCCATGGACTGCAGCACACCAGGCTCCTTTGTCCTCCACAGTCTCCCAGAGTTTACTCAAACTCATGTCCATGGAAATGGTGATTGTATCTAACCATCTCATCCTCTGTCACCCCCTTCTCCTTTTGCCTTCAATCTTACCCAGCATCAGGGTCTTTTCCAATGAGTCAGCTCTTCACATCAGGTAGCCAAAGTATTGGAGCTTCAGATTCAGCATCAGTCCTTCCAATGACTAATCAGGGTTGATCTCCTTTAAGATTGGCTGGTTTGATCTTACAGTCCAAGAGTCTGCAGTCAAGAGTCTTCTCCAGCACCACAATTCAAAACCATCAATTTTTCGGTACTCATCCTTCTTTAAGGTACAACTCTCATATCAGTTCATGACTACTAGAAAGACTACAGGTTTGCCTAAATGGACCTTTGTCAATAAAGTGAGGTCTACTTCTTAATATGTCTAGATTTGTCATAGCTTTCCTTTCAAGGAGCAAGTGTCTTTTAATCTTATGGTTAAGATCACTGCACTCATGGTCCACAGTGATTTTGGAGACCAAGGAAAGAAAATCTGCTACAGCTTTCACTTTTTCACCTTCTATTTGTCAAGAAATAATGAGACCAAATGCCATGATCTTAGTGTTTTTAATGTTAAGTTTTAATCGAGCTTTATTGCTCTCCTCTTTCACCCTCATCAGGAAGCTCTTTATTTCCTATTCACTTACCATTAGAGTGGTATCATCTACACTGAAGTTATTGATCTTTTTCCTGGCAATCTTGATTCCAGCTTGTGATCCAACCTGTCATTTTGCATGATGTACTCTTCATATAAGTTAGATAAGCAGAGTGACATAATACAGCCTTGACATACTCCTTTCGCAATTTGAAACCAGTCCATTGTTCTATGCCTGGTTTTAACTGTTGCTTCGTTAACCTGCATACAGGTTTCTCAGGAGACTGATAAGATGGTCTGGTATTCCTGTCTCTTTAAGAATTTTGTTAAGTTTGTTATGACCTACACAGTCAAAGGCTCAGTGTAGTCATTGAAACAGAAGTAGATGTTTTTCTGGAATTCTCTTTTTCTGTGATTCACTAGATGTTGGCAATTTGATCTCTGGTTACTCTGCCTTTTCAAAATCTAGATTGAACATCTGGAAGTTCTACTGTTGAAGCCTAGGTTGAAGGATTTTGAGCATAAGCATATGAAATGAGAACAGATGTACAGTAGGTTGAACATATTTGGCATTGTCCTTCTTTGAGATTGGAATGAAAACTGACCTTTTCCAGTCATATGCCCCCTGCTGAGTTTTCTAAATTTGCTGACATATTGAGTGCAGCACTTTCACAGCATCATTTTTTAGGATTTGAAATAGCCCAGCTGCGATTCAGTCACTTCCACAGGCCATGTTACTAGGAATGACTCCTAAGCCCTATTTAACTTCACACTCCAAGGATCATCTCGATCCAGGGGTTGAACCCACATCTCCTGCATTGCATTTGGATTCTTTAGAGCTGTGCAACAGGGAAGCCCTAATGATGCAGTTAAGGTCAACATTTTACAGATGGGAAAGCTGGGGGACAGAAAACTTAAAGAATTTATCCCAAATCATAATTAATTGAGGTACAGATGCAGAATTTAAACTCCAATCCTATTCTAAAGTTGATATTTAATTACACAGAGTCCTAGTCCATCTGTCTTGACCAGAATTTGACCATATATTAGCATTTCTATTCTGTCTTTGGTTTGAATTTACCTCAAAGCTCTCTGCCTCATACTAGTTCCCTATCTGTGTTTCCTTCTTATGAAACTTACTGAATAGTTCAAAAGTACAGGGTTCATTTGTCTCTGTCTTTATACAGTGACTGAGGGATTTCCATCCCATAGAAAGGAATATTATTAATAACAGACCTTGCTGTTCAAGAGGCAGTTAGAATATTCTCTGTGGACTCATTTAATCCCCAGTCCACATTCTAGTCTGTAGAACATATGGAAACCTAATTTACTTAAATTAATACAAAATAATTAAGGATTTAAAGATTCAGAATATTGTCCAAGTTAGTACCACCTACATTATTTAAATGATCTTTAGTTATTTTTCTGTTATGAAACCTTATATAACACCTGTGTGCTTAGAAAAGCAGTTTTGTGTGCTTGAATCCTATTATAATCTGCTTCAATGTTTCTATAACATAAAGCTCCCAGTTGAAATATATATATATGTGTGTGTGTGTGTGTGTGTGTGTGTGTGTGCATGTGTATTTATTTATAAATGAAAATGTTTGTATATGTAAAGCATATAGTTCAGGTTATTTCTAAAACTCTTAAGAATCATCAGTCATACCAATTGACCTACCTGTAGTAGATGGGTACTTTAGGCATGAGAGGAAGAGGAATTAGTTGGTCCATAAGGAAGGCTGAGTGCTAAAGAATTGATGCTTTTGAACTGTGGTGTTGGAGAAGACTCTTGAGAGTCCCTTGGGCTGCAAGGAGATCAACCAAGTCAATCCTAAAAGAAATCAACCCTGAATATTCATCAGAAGGACTGATGCTAAAGCTTGGCCACATGATGCAAAGAGTCAACTTATTGGAAAAGACTCATTGGGAAATATTGAGGGCAAGAGGAGGAAGGGACAACAGAGGATAAGATGGTTGGATGGAATCACCATCTCAGTGGACATGAATTTGAGCAAACTCTGGGAGATAGTGAAGGATATGGAAGCCCATCATAGTGCGATTCATGGGGTCACAAAGAGTTGGACACAACTTAGCAACTGAACAATGAAAAAACTTTCAAATGGATGCTTATAACTGCTTCATTCATTATTGCTATAACTTGAAAGCAACCAAGATATCCTTTCGTAGGTGAAAAGAGTAATAAATTGTTACACATCCAGACAAAAGAATATTATTCAGCACTAAAATGAAATGAACTATCAAGTCATGGAGGGATCTTAAATACATACTATTAAGTCAAATAAGTCAATCTGAAAAGGATACATACTATAGCTTTCCAACTACAAATATGAATTCTGTAAAAGGCAAAACTATGGACGCCGTAAAATAATAAGTGGTTGCCTCAAATGGGTGGGAAGAGCTGAACAGGTGGAACACAAGATTTTTAGGCCAGTGAATCTATTCTGTGTACACTACAGTTGTGGATACATGCCACATACACATTTTCAAAACTCATAGAATGTATAACACCCCAGAGTGAATCCTTGCGTAATCCTTGCGTAAACTATGGGCTTTGGATGATTATGATATGTCAATGCAGTTTCATCAATTACACCAAATATACCACTTTCGTCAGGGGTGTTTTATATTGGGGATGCTTGAGTATGTGTTTGTGGACGGAATATACAGTGGATGCTCTGTACTTTCCGTCATTCTTACTGTGAATCTAAAAATTCTCTAAAATATAAAGTTTGTTAATGAACTATATATATATATATGTGTGTGTGTGTGTGTGTGTGTGTATACACACACACACACACACACATACACACTTTAAAACTGTTAGGATTTGCTTTGAGTCATTCAAACTCTTAATTCATTTTAATGCTAACTTGACCATAGAGGTGAGTAAGGAAGAAACATTCCACTTCTTGTCTTCTATCACTGATTCTAAGTTCTGTCCAATATTGTGGAGTCTAGGAAAACTCTTTTCTTTAATAGCTGTGTGATTTGAGGTTTCCAATCAAAACTAATGGCTAGTTCCATAACGTACATCTATGTCCTAAATTCAAGGATTGGAATTTGTGGTTTGTACTTCTCAATACATTTATCTCCTCTCCTCTAGGGCCTTTTTGGTATTCCCAGATGTATTAGTAGCTACACTACCCGTATGAATTCTTTTTGAACTTGTTTCTATCAGGACCATTCTCTCTCAGAAGTTTCAGGCCTTTTAACTGCCAACTTTATAAAATTCCATCTTAATGAAACATCCTTTTTTTTTTTTTTTTTAAGAATGGTTATCAGGACGTATTTAATCTATGAGACTATTTTCTAAAAGACTGATATTAAGAGTTCTTTGTTCATTTTGAAAATTAGTAAAAAAATGCAAACATATTCAGTGACTCAGGCAACCTTGACAAAAGAGCAATTTAAAGTATTTTCTTGATAGAAATCACTGAAGACTTCATTTTTGCATTCATATAAACATCTTTCTCAAATCACTTTTTATTTAGCATGCTACTTATGAAGGTATTTTGCATTACAGCCCAAGTGTAGAAATATTATCCCTCCTTTTCTGTTGAGTAAAACATGGTTGATTATGTCTGTTTTGGGATACTTTTGAGATGTAAATTTGATTTGAACAAAGGATGTTGATTTGCGTTTTCTAGCCTTTATATTTGTCTCTTTGTGTAATCATCATTGTGTTTCTATTGCCTTTATGTAAATTATATAGATCCTGTCCATCACAAAATTTCATATATGAAAAGTCCCTGATGTCATCAACTTGTATCCTCATATTTTTCTTGTATGTAATCAATCTTGTACTTACCTGCTCTGTGTTCTGGTGGCCTTTCTTTATAATACATGGATGTTTAAAAGCATTTTAAAAAAAATTATCTTTGCTTTACAAGAAGAGATTTGGCACTGGTTATTTGTAAGATTTCCTTTCTGTCAGACATGCAAAAGGCACGTGTTTATTGAACACACATACAAGCTGTCTGGAAAAATAATATTTATAATATATCTTGTACAATATGTTATACATATCTTTATTGTGTATGTATATAACATGTATAATATGATATAGGTTATTTATAGCTATATGCTGCTGCTGCTGCTAAGTCACATCAGTTGTGTCCAACTCTGTGTGATCCCATAGACGGTAGCCCACCAGGCTCCCCCGTCCCTGGGATTCTCCAGGCAAGAGCACTGGAGTGGGTTGCCATTTCCTTCTCCAATGCATGAAAGTGAAAAGTGAAAGTGAAGTCGTTCAGTTGTGTCCGATCTCTAGCGACCCCGTGGACTGCAGCGCACCAGGCTCCTCCATCCATGGGATTTTCCAGGCAAGAATACTGGAGTGGGGTGTCATTGCCTTATCCCTTTATAGCTATATACATACATATAGATGTCTTACAATCATTTTTAAAGATAAAAGGTCCTCCAACTTCATTCTAACTAAGAATTCAGATGGATATTTTTCCTAACAGATAATACCCTAAAGTGTCCAATCAAGGCTTTTATTATGGTTGTTTCTCTATTACAGTTAATGAGCAGAAGACCATAATATGGATTTACATTTGTATAAATGTTTACATTATAAACATAAGTGACAGAGAAAAAATATAATAGAAATCAATGATAAATTTGGAAAAAATGGCATTTTATACTATTTTTGTTCTATCACTTTTCACGATGATTTTTCTCTTTCTCTTGTTCAGCTTCAGGAGTACAAGAATTTACAGTGACACACTTCAGACTTTTAGTAGGTCTTTCTGATTAAAATATCAGGAATCTAAGGGCTCTGACCTGGTTTCTCAGATTTGTGAAAAAGCTAAAAGTCATTAGTCAATATATGCCAGATCCATCAGATAATTCCCAGTAACCATAGGTATGTGAAGCCCGGAGAAAAGTGGTAGAAATGCATTGGAAAATATAACCCCCACAGACTATCTCAAGAAAGAAAGAAACAAGCAAATGGACTCCTCAGAAAAGCCTGATGGAGAGTCTTCCAACATTTTAGTTTTGCATACCTACCTTATAGTCACAGGCTTTTCAGTAACTGGATGGATGCAGCAAAACACTCATAATTCTCATGACTGACAAACCCTCTTTAATACTTCTCTGGAATAACTCCCAACAACACAATGTCATTATATTAGAAATCTGTTGGAAATTTAGTTTGGTTTTGAAAGATGTGAGTCAATAGTGAAAAAGGACTGAATTTAAAAGATTTGTAGGAAGGATGCTCCAAGTTTCTATCTAGCAAGAGAAGCTTCTATAGACTACCACATCATATCCACAGTGAAATTAAGCCTACAAAATTCTGGAATGGAGGAGCCATTACCCTCTCTCATCAAACAAGAGGGTTTAAAAAATATTGCTCATTTCAGAGTAAATAAATAGAGAAAAGGGGAACTACAATCCACTAACATGCTTAAAATATAGAATACAGCCTTCAAGATATTGAAGGAAATCATTTCTGAAAGCAAATTATAGAATCTTTAAAATATGAAAAAATCAGCTAAATTGCAGTGAACAGAATAGGTAAGACAATAGACTGTATAAAAAGTGAACTGTCTATGAGTTCAGTTCAGATCAGTCACTCAGTCATGTCTGACTCTTTCTGACCCCATGGATTGCAGCACACCAGGCCTCTCTGTCCATCACCACCTCCTGGAGCTTACTCAAACTCATGTCCATTGAGTCAGTGATGTCATCCACTATCTCATTCTCTGTCATCCCCTTCTCCTCTTGCCCTCATTCTTTCCCAGCATGAGGGTGTTTTCAAATGAGTCAGCTCTTTGCATCAGGTGGCCAAAGTATTGGAGTTTCAGCTTCAACATCAGTCCTTCCAGTGAATACTCAGGACTGATCTCCTTTAGGATGGACTGGTTAGATCTCCTTTCAGTCCAAGGGACTTTCAAGAGTCTTCTCCAACACTACAGTTTAAAAGCATCAATTCTTCAGTGCTCAGCTTTCTTTGTAGTCCAACTCTCACACCCGTACATGACTACTGGAAAAACCATAACCTTGACTAGATGGACCTTTGTTGGCAAAGTAATTTCTCTGCTTTTTAATATGCCGTCTAGGTTGGTCATAACTTTGCTTCCAAGGAGTAAGCATCTTTTAATTTGATGGCTGAAGTCACCACCTGCAGTGATTTTGGAGCCTGAAGAAATAAAGTCTGTCACCGTTTCCACTGTTTCCCCATCTATTTGCCATGAAGTGATGGGACCAGATGCCATGATCTTCATTTTCTGAATGTTGAGCTTTAAGTCAACTTTTTCACTCTCTTCTTTCACTTTCATTTAGAGGCCCTTTAGTTCTTCTTCACTTTCTGCCATAAGGGTGGTGTCATCTGCATATCTGAGGTTATTGATATTTCTTCCAGCAATCTTGATTCCAGCTTGTGCTTCATCCAGCCCAACGTGTCTATGAGTTAGGTGGCAGTAAAGATTATACAGCTTTCCCTGGTGGCTCAGCTGTGAAGAATCCTCCTGCAATGCAGGTGATGCAGGTTTGATCCCTGGGTCAAAGAGATCCTCTGAAAAAAGTAATGCCAACCCAATCCAGTATTCTTGCTTAGTTAAATCTCATGGACAGACTATAGTCCAGAAGATTGCAAGAGTTGGACACAACTTTGCAATTAAACCACCACCAATCATCACCAAAGATTATACAGTGTAAACAATAATTACAGCATTAATGCCAGTAACAGAAGCAGTAAGAAGTGGAACTAAACTGTAGGAAGGAGTTTAGAAGGTATACTTAAGAAGCTCTTCTATAGAAGAAGAGGGGAAGTAAAGAAAACTAAAATGCAAAATATGCACAAGGAGAAGATAATACAGTAAACAGAGAAGACAGATCTAAACATTAATTTTGTAACTTAAGTTGACATCAGAACACTGAAGCGACTTAGCAGCAGCAGCAGCAGAACACAAGGAATAAAAGCATGGATATACACAGGGGTTATACCTAGAAGAAATCTTAATGAGCCGAGGCAAACTATGAGTAGTGAGTTGAAAAGGTCCATTGTGTAACAGGACAAATTAATGAATACAGTACTAGGGAGAAACAGCAATTGTTATTTCCAGGAATTGTCATTGCTGAACAAAAATGAAAGAATGATTACAAAACAAAAATCAAGATTTTGTGAACAAACCTCTGCAACACTAAATAAGAGAAGTAAGTGTATGTTGAACTGAACACTAATATTTTGAGCCAAATTATAACCCAAATAATGAAAAATTTAAACTCAGTTTTTATTTGTATATGAAAGAAGCAATAACCTATTTTAGTTTTACGTGGTCATGTCAGATAATGAATCCACTGTGTATAAAATTGGGTGGGAATAAAAACAAAACTATATAGGAGGCTTGACATACGCAAAGGCGGGATCAAGCCTCAGGAGTCTCCCTGGAAATTCTCGAGCAATCTACCCCCAAAACCAGAGTCTGCCTACTTTCTGCTTTGTGCTTTCACCTACACCTCTGACTTTACGGGGGGCTGTCCCCCACTACCTCTCTGAAAAAAGTTAGCTTACAGCTCCAGTTAATAATTCCTGGGTGTGACAGTGTTTAACCTACAAACTCCTTTGGAAGTCCTCTAGCCTGCCTGAATAGGTTTTTCCGGCCACATGTGATTGTTCAGAGCCTCCCAACTGTGAGAGGCAGGAGATGTTCTAAACTGTCTAAACACAGATTCTTTTGAGCAGTTAAAAGATTGATTAGAAATTGTATTGGTGAAGGGATTTTCACTTGTTGGGCCAATGTTTGCTGCTAAGTTTCCATATCCCTTACCTGCTGTGTCCCTGGCAGTGTATTGATTAATATAATTGGTGTAAGTAGTAGCTTTAATGTTTGTAACCTGGGACCCTTGAGTTAATTCTTTTTCTTGTTATAGCCCACCACACCTTTGCTCTGTAGGAATGCAACTTTATCTAATGCTTTTGGAGGGTGGCTCCTGACCAATCACCTTTAGAGAAAAATAAGTTTTCTGAAGAAAAGGTCTTAAAATGTTAACAGGCCTCCGGGCCAGAAGATGATGCAAATCACCTAAGCTTTTGCATATGATAAGTTTGCAGGAAGAAAGCCTGGTTTGCTGCAAGACTCTACCCCTTCCCCCATTATCCTCTATGCATAACTTAAGGTATAAAAACTACTTTGGAAAATAAAGTGCGGGCCTTGTTCACCGAAACTTGGTCTCACCATGTCATTCTTTCTCTTACCTTCTGGCTGAATTATTCAGCCTCTTTTCTCCACTGAATTTCCTCACTGAGCTATCCTTATTTCAGCTTCTTTTCTTCACTGAATTTTACTGAGCTATCCTCATTCTATTACTCTTTATATCCTTAATTAACGTTTAATTAAGCAATTATTTCCTGATCTTCGCCTACGCCGTCTCTCCTTCGAATACCCTGGATCAGCCGGGGCTGGTCCCCGGCACCATAGTCTATACCATAGAGTACATAGACTCTCTGTAATGTGTGCTCTCTATACCATGGTCTGTTTGTGTGTGATGCACATGTTATGAGTGATACGCAAGACATACAGTACGGGTGACACCCACAAATGTACATCTACATACAGAAAAGGTGATCATCTGGTAAATTTAATGAGAAAAATAAAACTCAAAGAAGCAAAATTAGGACTGGAAACTGCAGAAACAAAAATGTAGAAAGTAAAAAAGGTTTCCATGTTTTTGGCATTCTAGGGTCCACTGCATTATCCATCTCCATTCTACTTTGGGGAACTCAAAAGAAAAGCCAGGGATACATCAATCACAGAGGTCTTCCTACTGACCTAAAGATCTTCACCAACTTAGCCCAGCCAGGGAGGTTTGCTTGCTAGACTTTGTTGGTTAGTGGACTGTCCCTAGACAGAGGTCACTGTTGGAAGGAAGAGGGAAATTTGCACAACCTTGGATGTTGTAGACACGCCACTCCGGGAGTGGACTAGAACTAGTTCCCATTTGTGTTATTGATCATAATAAACATTCTTTTTCTTAAAAAAATTCTAAGCCTATAAATTTGAAGATGTTGATGGCACTAATGACTTTATAGACAATAATTTATTGAATACTGAACTGAACAAATAGCAAATCATAATATGTGACTGAAGTTTTAAAAAATGTCTTCATCCTATATATAATATCATCCTATATAAAATAACAAAATTACCTCTGACTGCAAGGAATTAAGAACATTTATTGACTGGCGTGTGCAGTGAACACAAGCTAGATATTAATAGGCAGTCCTAGGGTTCACAGAATCCTGTGATTCCAAACTATCTTCCTTCATATTCCCACTTACTTAGGCCACCTTTATGATCAGTTATGTTTTAAGAAGATTATTCTGACTCACATTTAAATACTGAATGACTCATGAATATCTTTGAGATCATAAATTAGCCAGCATAAGTGAGAAGAACGTATCCAGCAAAAAAAAAAAAAAAAAAAGTACTTTGAATGATGTTAAGCTAAATTTAAAAAAAATAAACTATCCAAAAATAATGTATTTAATGAGGAAGTTACATTATTATTTCAAAAGGAGGTCATATTATCTTGTTTAAATTAGCCCCAACGAAAAGGTTAATACCACATATGAGAATTTTCAGCATGACTCAAGAGTAGCAACTGATATATTTGATCTTATTTGCTTATTTTTGGTTTGGCTTATCTGTTCATTGTTTTTAGGTTTTTATCTATTCGAATGTCTATAGATTACTGGAAAAATAAAATAAAAAAAATAATAACATTTAGCATTTACTGAATATTCACAATATGCCAAGCCCTATGTTAAGTGTTTCACAAATTTTGTCTTATTTTATCCTTGCTGCTAAGCTGCTAAGTTGCTTCAGTCATGTCCGACTCTGCAACCCCAGGCTCCGCCGTCCTTGGGATTCTCCAGGCAAGAACACTGGAATGGGTTGCCATTTCCTTCTCCAATGCATGAAAGTGAAAGGTGAAAGTGAAGTCACTCAGTCATGTCCGACTCTTCGTGACCCCATGGACTGCAGCCCACCAGGCTCCTCCGTCCATGGGATTTTCCAGGCAAGAGTACTGGAGTGGGGTGCCATCGCCTTCTCCACATTTTATCCTTATAGTAACTCTATTACATAGGGATTGTTATCCTCATTCTATAAAAAATAAACTGAGACACTCATTTTTGTGACAGTTCAACTTCTGTCTCAGGTATCATTTTAGAGACTAGTTAATCAGCATTCAGCATGAACAAATATGCTAACCCTCCTGCTTTGGGGATATTTACAGTCTATCAAGAAAGGCATTAAGAAAATTTGTTGTAGTCAGACATCTGGCAAAGCCTTCTTTCTCTGCTATGGGAGAATCTGACCTTTGATTCCCACTCTAATTTTGTTGCCCTGAAAACCTGAGAACCATAGATTATCAACTATATAATTCAACAATATTACCTAGGTAGAATGTAATATTGCATATACTGATTATGTATTGCCTCATGAGTCCAGTTGCATTTGGACTGATAGGGAATATAAAGGGGCTATGACCATTTCCTGGAGATGCCATGTTTTGGGCTTTGCTAAGTGTAATGGCTCTTGTAATGTACCGTGTGGGAGCGCTATGTCCTGTAGTCCTAGAGTCATTAAAAGAAACACTGGCTTCTTTGTAGTGTGAGGCTGTCAGTCAGGGGAGCCCTTACACCTCATCTACTTATACCTGAGCAGCCACTGGATGGTCCAGGGACTGCTTCAAGGACTCATACAGAAAAGAGCTCTTGATGCTTCTCTGTGGGCCAGCTATGGTTCTTATCCTTCTGCATAGATGGGTTCCTAGTAAGTCCTGTGGTGTCGGAATACGATTTACAACTAAGGGGACTCTCTAGGGAGCACTGTGAGAGGCAAGGCGTGAATCTAGCCAATGGTGTTAAGTATTTTGATTAGGAATGGAAGACAGGAAATGTTCAAGAGTGGAGGTGTAGCAGTGGAAATTAAAGGAAAACAAAACATGTTTAATAGGGTGTCAGGGAGAATCTCATGAAGAAGGTGACCTTTTTCATGAAGTATTAATGCCTGGCACATCACATGCAGGGCACAAGTGATGGAAAACACAAAGTCCATGGAACTGTGAGGGTTGGCAACTGTTTTGTTTCCACAGTGTATCTTGAAAATAGATTCCAACACTTGATAAATAAATTAAGGAAAATTTTCAAAGTCATATAGCTAGTAAGAGGAAGAACTGGATTTAGGGATCTGGAAATTGTGACTTATCTTTATCTCCCATAGTATACCTGGGAAATCTAAGCAATAACAGTGAAAAACTCTCCATAGTTCAATAAGAATAAACATCTGTCAGTGTATAGATGAGCACAGCACTTTTGACACCCTGAAAGTTATCCATTTGTTTGCTAAGGTGAGAGTCCTTGTTCAGTTCAGCATCTTTTTTATATTCAAGAGTGTGGTTCACTACTCTGATATACATATGTCTGTTTTGGTGTCATCATATACATGTGGATGATTAATACCACATTTAATATATGTAATGTAAAACATATCAGAGTTAAAAAGAAATAACCTCCAATTTTACATCAATTGTTTTTCCAAGTTGAAATTGAATTTCTGCTGCAAAAATTTTGAATTGAATCTTGAATTTTGCTTTAGGAAATAGAACATACACGTCTATAGAGAATAGTATTGATAAGCTAGGTAAATTTAAAAAAAAATCCAAATGGCCCAAAATGCATAATGTCTCTTTTTTTCCCTAAATGTTCACCTATTACGGGTGATTTTTTATATTTAGAACTTTCAGTTTTTAAAATTAATAATGCAGTTCCTTTGCATTATTTTAAGTTAAAGCCTATATTATATTAGCCACTAGTGAGATAATAAAATCAATATACAAGCCAAGAAAATCTCTCTCTCTCTCTATATATATATCTATATGTATTTAAAGTACTGTGCTGGGCTCACTATAAGGGTCCTACAGAGACTAAGATTGTCATTAGTCATTTTAGTAAAATAAAAATCAAATGAAACATAAAAAAATAGCAATTTCTGTCATGCCCAATTCATAGTTAGGGAATCTGAAAAGACAGTATTGATAATCCTACTTACAGGGCAACAAAGGAGACACAGACATAAAGAACAGACTTTGGGACACTATAGGGAAAGGAGAGGGTGGGATGATTTGAGAAAACAGCTCTGAAACATGTACATTACCATATGTAAAATAGATGACCAGTGGGAGTTTGCTGTATGACACAGGGTCCAGGAAGTCGTGTTCTGTGAAAACCTAGAGGGATGGGGTGGGGAGGGAGGTGGGAGAGAGGTTCAAGAGGGAAGGGACATATATATACCTATGGTCAATTCATGTTGATGTATGGCAGAAACCATCACAATATTGTAAAGTAATTATCCACTAATTAAAATTTTTAAAAAAAATTTAAAAAAAGATGAAAGAGGATTAAAAACAAAACAAAACAATGGTAGGCAGAATTTTAATTTGAGAAATAATGGTTTTTTAACAAATAAACCTTGTGATTGAAAAGGTAATGACTGTAAATGGCTGCTTTAAATGCCACGGCAGCGGGTTCATTACTTTTTGCACATTAAATAATGATTTTAATAAAAGTCTCAAGTTCACGTTCAGAAAGCTATTACATTTCAGCTGTTGCATATACCGCTTTGTCTAGAGGGCAAAGTGAACGACATCTCATATTTTTCTTAGGCATGGTATGAAGGCATTAATTTCCTTCTGCCTCTTTGACTGAACGCAGTGCTTTGGGGCAAGTCAATGCAAAATGATCATATTTTCACTCGTAATCAATATAGCTGCTTGACAGTGGGCATCTATTTTTCATTCCAGCATCCAGTAAAATAAAATGATATGTGGATTTTCTCCAAAAGAGGTGCTTTTAGGAAACACAGATGAAAATAGCTTCTTTAGCCAGCCACTGTGAAAGTTGGTTATTACTGCAACTCCCTGGCTGCAGAAACAGATGTGAGTCTAGCCTTTTCTTTTTCCTCTTCTATCGCTCTCAATGGGATAATTTGAAAATCTGTATCTTTACTTAAGGAGTTGGCTATGAATCATAAATGACAGAATTAGTTTTAAAGGATAATATATTTGGTTCTTGTGGTGTCTCTGTGGACTCCTTGACTTCTAAACACCCATTATATTTTAAGTGAAGAGCATAGATCTGCATTTGGTGCTGAAAAAAATATAATTTCCAAATTGCTGCAGGTCCATTTTTTTCTAAGGTATGCATTTCCTGCACATGAGAGTTTCTAACAGAAATGAATAAGCTAAATTATAGAAAATGTCTCAAATTGCAGTTAGCTGATTTTGACTGCAAAGCAGTGGATATTTAATGTTGAAGCTGAAATGTTAGAATGCCTGGAGAAAATGACTAGCTGTGAAAAATCTTACTTTCATAAATTCCACATTATAGGATTCTGTGAATTTCCTGCTCATACCAGAAAGGTATATTTTACTTGTTCAAATTCTATAAAATGTGATGAATTTTTGCATTTCCTAATGATGAGTCATTAGGAAAATGACTCATCAAAAACAGAAGGGAAGAAAAAGAGGGAGAAAGGGGAGAAAGAAAGCAGGAAAAAGGGGGAGAGGGGGAAGAAAAAGGGGGATTTTAGGGTTGGCTGATTCTTAGTATAGGAATTACTTTGCTTCTATAATCATGGGTTTTCTCACTGATATATAGGTCAAATTTTCGGCAACCTTGTCAGTGTAGTTTTCATTTGTAGATGAGAGGATTAAAGATGGGGGTTCTTATTTTGTTTCATAAGTGTCCAGATGGTTTGCAAACATCACAGGGTTCATAGGGTCAGGAGTATTTTTTTAACCACCAGGGAAAGTATTGAGAAAGAGCTACTGGAATAGACTTCTGTAATTGTTTATCATTCAGCTACTTGGAACCCATGATTGCCTTGGTAATTCTTACAGCTTGATTTGTTTAGTATTTGGGTACTGATTGATGATATTGTGCATCTTGATTGATTTTAGAATAACAATTTGAAAGTGAAACATCTTGATTAATTTCCAACTCAATGGAGTCACCATAATTTAAAGCATTATCTTTTGTTATTTACAAAGAATTCGCAAATACATTATGCCAATAATGGAGTCAATCAATAAATGCCTATGTAGAATTAAACATGAAAACTGCCATTTGTATGCTGCTGAAACGTCAAGATTCTCTAGAGTTAATATTTTTTCAATAATGTTTTTTACCTTTCCAGGTCTATTCTGTGCATTTATAAATCTTTATGGGGCTTCCCAGGTGGCGCTAAGTGGTAAATAAGCTGCCTGCCTGTGCAGCAGATGTGGGATACAAGGATTTGATCCCCTGGGTTGGGAAGATCCCCTGGAGGAGAGCATGGCAACCCACTCCAGTATTCTTGCCTGGAGAATCCCATGGACAGAGGAGCCTGACGGGCTGCAGTCCATAGGGTCGCACAGAGTTGGACACAACTGAAGCACCTTAGCACACACACACGTAAATATTTATATGCACCTACAGCTAGTGTTGCTTTCTGAAAAATATAGGATCATATTGCATGTTATATTAATTTTCTATTGCTGCGAAACTTATTGCAAATGTAATGGCTTAAAACAATATAAATTTATTAGCTTACACTTACATATATCTAAAATCTGGCATAGCTTGACTGGGTTCTATTTTTTGGGTCTCACAGGCTGGAATTAAGATACTGTCTAGACTTAGTTCTCACATGGAATCTTGGAGGAAGAATTTACTCTTGAGCTCACTTAAATTGTTTGTAGAATCCATTTCCTTGAAGTTGTAGATCCAGGATTCTTGTGTTCTTATTGGCTATTGGCCAAGGGTTGTCCTCAGCTACTGGGAGACTACCCATATCCTAAGACCCACCTAACTTCCCAGCAGCAATGGTATGCAGAACTTTTCTCATGCTTCAGGTATCTAACTTCCCTTCTGTTCTCAGCCAGAGGAAGGTCTGCTTTTAAGAGTTTATGTAATTACTTTGGAGTCACCTGAATAATCCAGAGTAATCACTTGCTTTTTATATCAACTGATTAGCAGCATTAGTTATTAAGTCTACAAATTGTCTTTTTTTTTTTTTTTGGCAAGGAAACATATTTCTGGGAGTAACACTGGAGAAAAGTGATAATAGGGTTCAAAATTTTACTGGGACACTTAAATTTTAGTGCAATTTGCTTTTTTTTGTTTTTGTTTTAATTAGTCACATGTCCTTGCAATCTTTCTGTAGATCTAATATTTCTATTTATTTTTCTTATTAAAAGCATCACTTTTTCTTTCATGCATGGATATAGCATACTATATTTAGTCATTTTCTTACTTGTGGAAACTTCAGTTTGAAAATGTTTAAGTAATAATATGCTATAGGTTAGTGGTCTAAAAAAACTCTTAGATTTCTGAAATCTAATTGCCCAAGTCAATTAAGTGAAAGTGAAGTCTCTCAGTCATGTCAAATCCTTAGCGACCCCATGGACTGCAGCCTACCAGGCTCCTGCATCCACGGGATTCTCCAGGCAAGAGTACTGGAGTGGGTTGCCATTTCCTTGTCCAAACCAATTAAGGGTTCCACTATTTATTTAGTTGTTGTTCAGTCCTCAAGTCACGTCCGACTCTTTACGACCCCATGGACTGCAGCTGCCTGATTCCTCTGTCCTCCACTGTCTTCCGTAGATTGCTCAGATTCATTGCGATTTAGTCGGTGATGCTATGCTGCTGCTGCTAAGTAGCTTCAGTCGTGTCCGACTCTGTGCGACCACATGGACTGCAGCCCACCAGGCTCCTCCATCCATGGGATTTTCCAGGCAAGAGTACTGGAGTGGGGTGTCATTGCCTTCTCCGCGGTGATGCTATATAACCATCTAATTCTCTGCTGCCTGCTTCCCCTCTTGCCTTCAGTGTTTCCCAGCATCAAGGTCTATTCCAATGAGTCGGTTCTTCACATCAGGTGGAGCTTCAACTTCAGCACAGCCCTTCTAATGAAAATTCAGTGTTTTGCTTTAAGATTGACTGGTTTGATCTCCTTGCAGTCCAGGGGACTCTCAAGAGTCTTCTCTGGTGCCATAATTCAAAAGCATCAATTCTTTGGTGCTCAGCCTTATTTATGGACAAATTGTCACATCTGTACATGACTACTGGAAAAACCATATCTTTGACTATGTCAGCAAAGTGATGTCTCTACTTTTTTATACACTGTCTAGGTTTGTCATAGCTTTCCTTCCAAATAGCAAGCATCTTTTAATTTCACAGTTGTGGTCACCATCTGCAGTGATTTTGGAACCCATGAAAATAAAATCTGTCACTACTTCTACTTTTTCCTCTTCTATTTGCCATGAAGTAATAGGACTGGGTATCATGACCTTAGTTTTTTTCATGTTGATTTCTAAGCCAGCTTTTTCACTCTCCTCTTTGATCCTCATTAAGAGGCTCTTTAGTTCTCTTCACTTTCTGCCATTAGAGTGATATTGTCTGTATATCTGAGTTTGTTGATATTTCTCCCAGCAATCTTGATTCCAGCTTGTGATTCATCCAGCCTGGCATTTCACATCATGTACTCGGCATATAAGTTTAAATAAGCAGAGTAACAATATATAGCCTTGACATACTCCTTTCCAAATTTTGAACCAGTTTGTTGTTCCATGTCCAGTTCTAATTGTTGCTTCATGACCTGCAAACAGGTACTCAGGAGGCAAGTCAGGTGGTCTGGTATTCTCATCTTTTGAAGAATTTTCCATACTTTGTTATGATCGACATAGTCAAAGGCTTTATCCTAGTCAATGAACAGAAGTAGATGTTTTTCTGGAACTTCATATTCCAATGTATGTTTGCAATTTGATCTCTGTTTCCTCTGGCTCTCAAAACCCAGCTTGTACAACTGAAAGCTCTTGGTTCATGTACTGCTGAAGCCTAGGTTGAAGGATTTTGAGCATAAACTTGTTACCATGTGAAATGAGTACAACTGTATGTTGTTTATACTAACTAAATTGTACTTTAGTTAGTATGTGAACTAAATCAGCTCTTTGACCTCTTTGAACTTTGTTTTTGTTTTTTTTTTTTTTAATTTGTGGATGAATAATATCTATCTCACAGGGTCATTGCAGGATTAAGTAAAACGACAGAGGTAAAATTGTTATCCTGACATAAAATATACACTAAAGCAATGTAAGTCATTACTATGCTATATAAGCACAAGTATTTCTAGGATGTATAAAAACAAACTGATTCATGATAAATACATCCCAGAAAAGAAAACACCACATTCTGACTTTTTCTGACCCTCTAATACTGGGTTGCTGCTGCTAAGCTAAGTCACTTCAGTTGTGTCTGACTCTGTGAGACCCCATAGACGGCAGCCCACCAGGCTCCCCCGTCCCTGGGATTCTCCAGGCAAGAACACTGGAGTGGGTTGCCATTTCCTTCTCCAATGCATGAAAGTGAAAAGTGAAAGTGAAGACACTCAGTCATATCCAACTTTGAGCGACCCCATGGACTGCAGCCTACCAGGCTCCTCCGTCCATGAGATTCTCCAGGCAAAAGTACTAGAGTGTGGTGCCATTGCCTTCTCCGCATACTGGGTTAGGTGCTTTTTATCTAACAAGTATTTATGAAGTGTCTTTGATACACACTGGATCTGTTAAGTATTATGGGATACAGTCATGAGCAAAACAAGCATGGTTCTTGCTCATTAACTTTATAATTTAGCAATTTGTCAGTAAATTGACAAGATAAGCAAACAAATTTTAATTATAAATTATGATTAGTGCTGTATAAAAAGGAACACAGAATCAAGTAAGTGTATAAGAGGGAACCAGATCTTGTCCATAGCATCATTATCCTAGAGATAATGTTAATTTGGACTAATAAATTAAGGATGGAAGAAAGATGTGATGAGGTTGCTTCTCAAAGGAAATAAAATTATCAAGGCTTCCCATTAAATTGAATACAGATTTAACAATAATATCATCATCATCATCATCATCATCATCATAGATATGCAAGGAAATTATCAAAAGGTTTTTACCTTATAAAACTATATAGTTAGTAGTACTAGTTGGAGATAAATGAAATTAGAACAAGTTCAAGTTGAGAGGGGAGGATTGTGCTTTTGAATATAGGCATATTGAATTTGAGGGGAATTTGAGACACCATAGGAGAGACGTCAAATATACAGTAAAATATAGATGACTCAGCTGATACTTAGGTTACAAGTAGACATTTTGAAGTCTTGGTTTTGAATACTTAATTCAGGCCAGGGAGATGTATGATATATCACATAGCTTTGTAAAGACTAGAGCTGTACCAGTTGATATAGGAACTGCTAACTGCATGGGGACTATTTAGCATGTGACATATGGTTAGTATGAACCTGAAATTATGCCAGATTTGTAAACCTTAGCAGGAAACAAATTATGCAGAATATCTCATTGATAAATGTTTATATTGATTGCATGCTGAGATGATAATATTTTGGACATACTGAGTCATTCAAATTAACCTCATAAGTTTCTCCTTACATTTTTGTTGTCTACTAGAACATTTAAAACAATTCATGTGCCATTTGTGACTCTATTATACTTGTGTTGAATCAGTCAGTGAGTTCAGTCACTCGGTTGTGTCCGACTCTTTGCAACCCCCATGGACTGCAGCACACCAGGCTTCCCTGTCCATCACCACGCCCAGAGCTTACTCATGTCCATTGGGTTGGTGATGCCATCCAACCATCTCATCCTCTGTTGTCCCCTTGTCCTCCCACCCTCAGTCTTTCCCAGCATCAGGAAATATCTATTGAATTGTAGTGCCTATCCTTGGCTTTGAATAATAATTCAAAGTGTTGAATAATAATTCAAATATCTGTTGAATAATAGTGCCTATACTTGGCTTTGAAAAATATCAAATATGTAGTTAATGTCTTGGTAGGGAATGCTTACCTGCAAAAAATATTGTGAAAGAGCAATCAGAGTGTAAGAAAAATATAATACTTACCTAGAAGCAAAG